>NC_079333.1:81206597-81806597 GCF_029582105.1 Oenanthe melanoleuca | reverse complement strand
GTTTCTGATCGGATTAGAGCTTTACAGGTAATTTACACAACATATTTTTTTTTTCAAATGCAAAAGGTGGAATGTCTTTCCAGGCTTGATTTTTTTTTTAATAGTAATTTTAGTTGAACGCTTGATTAGTCAGTAATATCTGTCTGCAGTTTACATCAAATGTTGCATTTGTTAATTAGACAGCAGTTTCCTGTCTTGGTTCTACATAAATAATAGCTGAAAAATGGGTAGTTTATTTGGCTCCCTAAGAGAATGTGTAAAGTCAGATGTCCTGGGCCCTGGATCATTCACTTGTGAAGTTAAAAGAATGATAACTCATTGACCTTAGCTAGAAAAAATGTCCTGGGGAATCCTCCATCACTATCATAAGCTAATGTATTTTATGCCACGCTGCAGCTGAAACTCCAGCCTACCATGAAATTGGGACCTCCGCCTCCATTTGGACTTCATGCAAAGCGAACAGAGGATGCTGGGACCAGTTCTGAAGATGATGGATTACCCAGAAGCCCTCCAGAAATGTCTTTGCTTCATGAAAGCCTAAACTCAGGCATGAGAACAAGAGTGAGTAGTTCCAGATTGACAAAAATAAGTGTTTAATGACTTGTTCTACCTATATGTGGATGGTAGAATAAAGTATTGGTTTTATGTATCCCTGTTTTACCTTTGAGCAATTCAGAAATACCTTACTCAAACTGGGAAAACACATTCTCTCTGTAAACAGCTACTTAGAATCTGTGTTCCTGTTAAAACATAAATATCACAGCAGAAAATGCCAAACTAGGAAGAAAAGTATGTGATTGTACGTGTGCATGGGAATGCTGTGTTTTTTATAGAGACTACAAAGAGCTGCCAGGCATAAAAAAAAGGCTGAAAATATCTGTATTCCACCTTGAGTGTGTTGATAAGAGAACTCTCTAATGTTCTTCTAAGTTGTCATTGGAAAAAGAAACATGAAATAATATTTTTTTAAATTATAGTTTTGTTAGACATTATTTCATTCTTTATCTGCACGTCTTACACTTGATGTTTGCAGTGCCCTTGCTAATCCCTAAGACTATAGAGAAGAATAACTTACACTGTCAGTACCTTTGTGCACTTTGTGTAGATGGTTTCTGCGATTATATCCACCTTGTTTGTCATCTTTTACTGAATCTCTTCCTCATTCCATCCCACAGTTCTCTGACTCTCACAAGCACCTTAGCTCTTTGAGTTTAGCTGGAACAGGCAGTGAAGAAGAAGAACAGGTAACTTCTGCCAAATGTATTAAGGGACAAGTAATTACCCATGATAATTTTAAAAATAAATATAAAAATATTATTTTGTTGCCTATCTGCTGCAAAAAACAACTTTGTATGCATGTAATTGCCTGCCTGTCTGTGTGCTGTTTTAATATTTTGTCTAATGTAAAAAACTATTATAATTTATCAACATAATTCTGATGCAAATTGATAATAATTAATGTCTCTAGAAAAACTCATAACCTTTAGCAAACTTTATAGACATGTTTTAATCTTCGAGCACAAGCAATCAGATTTAGACACTGACAGACACAGTGTCTGTTTTTTCAAAGATGGGAAATTGCAGTAAAGGCTGCTTGAGTTACATGCATAGGATAAAGGAGAAAGCTTATTGAAGAGATGGAAACAAGGTCTAGATCCTCTGAAATCTGCCCAGATCCTGCTTTAATTGCAAAGTACTTTACACTGACACAGAAAGTGTTTGCCTGGTGATAGTGGCTGACATTGTTGCTGAGGAGTCTGAGTTCAGCCTTCAGTCAGATTCTGGCTATGAATTTTGCTGAAGTGATGTTTTTTAGAACTCAAGTATAGGCACATGGATGGCTTTCTTCAATCAGCAGCCAGCCATTCTGGTTGATTAAAGGGCTGTTTTCAAAAGCTCTGAAGAGTCCCTTTTAGTTGTCCACAGCTGGAGTCATCGTGGAAACAACACAGGGGGTAGAGGGAAGAGCATTTTCTAGAAATAGGAGGAGGGGTGGAGGGAAATTGCAGAAATGAAATAGAGAAACTAGTCCTGAGCTGACCATTTCTTGGTAATTATGCAAAATGTATTTCAGGACCAGCTGCAGCTGCAGCTTCAAAGATTTCTGGCCTTACTTCTTAGATTCCACATGAAGCTGTTGAAAAAACTCCTTATATGCAGTGCAATATTAATATTTTTAAAATAAAACAGAACTCATTAAGGAAGTATTTCTTGAAAGCTGTTATGGGCTCACTGTAATTGTGCCCAGTCCAGATGCATGTTTGCTGAAAGAGGATTTATGTCTCTCTGCTGTTCCATTAACATTACTTTGTGACTCACTTGCTGACTCCTGAGTCGTGGCAGTGACTACACACTTCCACACGCCCTGTCATTTAGCTCAGAGTTCTCTTCATCTCATGCCAGTTTGAGAGTGCAGCCAGAATGCAGCTCCATCCCAAACCACAGGATCTACTACCTGGCATTTCAGAGAAATTAGCCCTGCTTCTAGAAGTCAGAGGAGACCAGTTCACAGGGCTGAGGAATTTTGCACAACCCAGTCCTGAAGTTTTGGGCAGCAGTGACACCTTGCTGCATCTTGGCAGCTTTTCTGGACTGAAGAAAGGAATCACAACTCTCCTGACTGGGCTTTGGGGATGGGGTTTCCTCCTGGCCCCCCACCTTGTGCCACCCAGCATGACCAGCTGAAGGCTGACTGAGCCTTGTGCACATGAGATTTGGAGAAAGGGTTCTGCTAGCTGTTCCTTTCTCCAGTAGGCTTTGTCAAAGCCAGACTTTGTGGGACAAACAACTTCTGCAGCCGGTTCAGAGTTGGTATTCACTAAAGCTGCTGAAATTTAAGTAAGAAACCAGATTTTGGATTTTCCAGTGTAATGGCCAACAATGAGCACTGCCAAGGAGAAGACTTGCAAAGTTTTCAAGGAAAAGCAGAAGCCAGAAGAAAGGCAGGGAAATAATGACGTGCTTTGAAAGAGAACATGTGCTGTGTCTTTATCATGGAGCAGAAATGTCAATGTATTCACTGTTAGGTATTAATGTATAATGCAGCCACCCATCGTTTGTTGTACATTAGTCATGTCTGACTACTGGACTGCAGATACTGTAGAGTTAAAATTAACGAGAGCATCCATTATTCAGCATGTCTGAGCTACCTGCTTTTTCTTAAGTAGAAAGTATGATTAGAAGGTGTGGATCCGGCCTCTGCTAAAATCAATGGGAGTTTTCTCCTGGCTGTTGAGCAAGCTGTAGCAGGCCCTCACTACACTACACTACAGAGTGTCTTTGGGTTGCAGTGCATATTGCAGAATTCTACTTGCAGAAAATGCCGATGCTTTTTCCCCTCCTAAAATAAAATGAACACCAACCTGCCCTGCCCTTCTCCTATCTAACCTCCTTAGTAAAATACCACTTCCAGAAGAAAATAAAGAATGCCCACAGAAGAAAAAGTGACAAAGGAAGAAATCTCCTCCAAAGAAATGTACCAGAATTTCAAGCTTACAAAGGGAGTCCTGTCATGAGTTGTCAGAGGTCTTGTTAATGCTGAGACAGATAGTTTGGAAATATCATTTTGCCTATTTGCAAAACTAAATCTGAGAGAAAGAAGAAACCCTTTTTCAAGTAATTTTTAATAAATTTTCCAGTGTTTTTTTTTGCATCATCCCTGGAACTAAGGTAGTTTTTGGTGAAGCTCACAGGCAAGCTGAATCCCAGCTTAATGAATATATGACACCCCTTGCAGCATTCAGGAGCTATTTCTGGGTGGGATGTTGGCCTCTAGCAGGAATTGTCCATCACTTCCTTCCCCAGAATAGTCTACTAATGAAACTTTACATTTCCAGTAAATGCAGATATAAGTACATGAGCTAAACACACAAGCTGACTTAAGTGTCACTGCCACTAATTCTTAATTATTTTGTCTTTGGGAGGGTATTGAAGAGTTGGAAAGGGCCTGTTGACATATAGGAAGCTAAAGATGCTCAGCAGGAAACAACTGTGGGTAGGAGCCTAGACAAAGATGCTGGAGGACAGACCCAGAAAGGAAAATTGCCCTTTAGGTTCTATAACTGAGTACTCTTCATAAACCTGTCTTCTAAAACATGCTGGCCATGCATTTGTGTGCTTTAGATCTTCCAGTTAGATGGGATTTGCTCCTTCCCACTGGACAGTATATCATAATATTCAAGCAGCTAAAAATGCAGAATTGCTAGCACCAGTAGATCACATGCAACATTAGGAAATGCAATGTATTTTAAAGAAATATCAAAAAGAAAGAGAGGCAAACTTAAAATGGTAATAAATATGGCTACTTATTTGTAGAATTGTTATTTTTTGTGTCTTTGTTTCTTTGTTGGATTGTCCATTTGGGGATTTTTTTCATTTTTTCAGATTACATTGGGTTCCTCATCTAGATCTCGCTCTACAGACGGACAGCTGTTCACTAGGCATGGAAGTACCAGCACTGAGTCTCCCCGGACATCATCTGACAGTACCATCTCCCCTACAGCCAATTTTGACACTCCACCTGAGCTTTCGGCTTTCCTGGATAATTCTGCTGCTAAGCACAAGCTTTTAATAAAACCCCGGAACCAGAGATCCAGTAGAATGAGAAAATTTTCTCAGGTACATGTGAAAACAAACAGTGTCACTTTTGACATAAACCCAGAAAGTTCTTACTGAACTTTACACTTCAAACTCAGACATGATAAAGTCAGTTTGCTGCATAGATATTTCATTGGGTTTAATAGCTGTTGTCTGAGAAGTATCTGAAGTAGACACTAGGAGCAGTTTAAATATTTTTATATTTATTAATATTAAATATTTACGAGTTTACCTGCTAGCTTTTGATGCAGTGGTTTATGCAACAGTTTCTTCTTAAATTCACTGTGCAATACAATTTAGTATCCTGTTTGTGATGCAGAAGTTGGACTGACTGCTGCATTTCTTATTTAAAAGAGTTTTTTAAGTGATATGATGAACTTGTGTACTTGTCCTAATCTGGAAAATACTGTAAAATCTTGAGTCTTTGGGAGACTACACATGGGGGAACTGTTTTAACTTCCAAAATATAACTTGTCTTATAATTTCAAAAAGTACAGAAAGAGTAAGTTTTGGCCTGTTAATTGGAGCCAAATTCTATACATTTAGACTGTTCTAAATTCAGACCTCTTTCTAACCCAAAACCTGTAAATCCTTTACATGCCATATAGAGATTTAAAGTAAGTCTTAAACAGAAAAAAATGAACGAACCCACAATAAAAATGAAAGTGCATACTATTTAAAAAAGGCTATTAAAAAGCGTATAGTATTTTTAAAAAAATCTTTTTTTCTAAACCATCCTTCTAAACACCGTTTATCTGATCCTTGTCATATTTTGTGAAGCTTAGTTTTTCTTTTCTTTTTCTTTCTTTCTTTCTTTCTTTCTCTTTCTTTCTTTCTTTCTTTCTTTCTTTCTTTCTTTCTTTCTTTCTTTCTTTCTTTCTTTCTTTCTTTCTTTCTCTTTCTTTCTTTCTTTTTCTTTCTTTCTCTCTCTTTCTCTCTCTCTTTCTTTCTCTCTCTCTTTCTCTCTTTCTCTCTCTCTCTCTCTCTTTTTCTCTCTCTCTCTCTCTCTCTTTCTCTCTTTCTCTCTTTTTCTCTCTCTCTTTCAGCACTAAAGTTTTCAGCTTTTACTGCAATATTTTACTTTATTGTTCATGGGCTTTTCAGTGTTTTAAATATCACAAAACCATTAATTTGGCTTGTTTATTATCAGAAATATTATTCCCTCTGTCTCAAAATATTACTAGCTGATATTCTGTATTTCTCCAAATCTGTGAGTGACCTTTCAGCTCGGTAGAGCACCGCTGTGAGCAGCACAATGATGAGGCCAGTTATTTAGAAAAACACATAAAGCAGTAATTCACCGATCAATCCTTCTCTTCCATTCTAACATGGTTGCTAAAATACGATTGCTTTGTCCAGAGTCTCTATAAACTGCCAGGTGACTGAACCCTTCTTGATTCCCATGGAGAGTGTTCACATGTTTTGATAATACAATTTTTAAAATTTCCTTGCCCAGCTCTGCCTGCACACCTTGCTTCAGGCTAACTGGTATCTTCTGCTTTTATGTTCCCGTGTATATGGATTGTGAATGCAGGTGGCATTGCAGCTGGGGTTTTTTGTGGTAATTGCATTTGCAAAACAAGAAGTCGTAGGCACCCTAAAATATCTTTTAAGTGCAGTCATTGTGTTCTTAGAATTAGGGCCTACATCCAAAGTATATATTTACCCAACAAACTATGGTGAAACAGTGAGCTAATACAGGCACCATATGAAAAGGCATGTTCAGCAGCTCAGTACTGTGTTTTCAAATAATCCTGTGTATTTAGCCAGTCCTCATATCAAGTTTAATCGCAAGACCTCACAGATAACTATATATTAATTTGCCAACTTTTTAACTAAGTATGAATTTATAAACTTTTATAAATCGTTTAACTCTTGAAAGAAAAAGAAGACTTTTACACGAAGGAGGCAAGGCTGTAATGCTGTATGACAGTGGGATTAGACACAAGACTGCCATATGGGGCAAATACTCAGCTGGAATGGAGTGTCATAACCAGATGGATTTGTTAGACTTTTGCTCTTGCTTCTATGTACCCTCTCCTCTTCAGAGTCATGCTTCAAGAAGAATGGGTTGTTTTATTTTTAATGCTATTATGGAGTAGTAAAATACAAAGAGACAGATTTTTCTCTTTCAAGTGTTGCTTTTTGCCAAAGAGCAGCACAACATAGACAGTATGCTCTGGAGAATCAATTGCCAAGGACAGTCCAATGGCCATTGTTCTGGTAGACTTCCCATCTACAAAGCCATGAAAGTACTAGTTGTGCATAAAGAAATGTCACACATTGCTTTTATATTTGTTAAATGCATTATTCCAGGATCTGCTTAATTTAAAAAAGCATCCAGTCTGTAGGTTAAGGAAACTGCAAGCTCAGCACTGGAGGCTGAAGTATTGCCTTCCTCTCTATGACTTCAGCTGTAAATGTAATGATGAATAAGAAAAAAAGTGAAGCTGTACATAATGACTGAACTTTCTGAATTGCTTTTTTACAGAAGACCCAGTCTGAATCTCTGACTGATTTGAGCTGTACCCCAGAGGAAGAAGAAGAGGATGATGCTGTATTCAAGCCCAGCAATCAAGAACTGCCATGCAGCACAGCTGCAACGCAGAATGTGGCTTCCTGGCCAAAACCCAGAATGCCTGAGGACTTCCCCCCTGCTTTGAGACCTGTGATGACTCAGCCTGCTTCCGAGTCTGCTGTTGGACAGGAAATCCTGCTACCAGAGAATAAGCCAGAGGACTGCCAACCAACACTGGAAATGACATGTCAGGAGTCTGAGCCCTCATTGCTGTCAGAGGGCAAAGACTCTGAAACTTCTTCCAGTTCAGGCAGAGAAGTACAAAAGCAAGAAGATTCCTCAGAAACACTGGTTTTATTGTCTGGGGATGTGTCAAATGTTGTAAATCAAGAAAATAAGGAGTTGCCTACTGTGTTTCCATTAAACAAATTGCCTTCTGAAGAAAATATTTCAATTACTAAGAGTAGTGTTGTTTGCTCGGGAAGGTCAGAAGAAAATAAACAGAAGGATGATCAGGTACCTGTGGAAATGCCCTGTACTAAAGGGGCAAAAAAAGAGTTTACTCTATCGTCAGAGTCCAGCAAGGAATTTTTCATGGGTTCTTCCCAGCCCACAGACTCATTCCATGTTTCACATTCTGCTTCTTCAATGGAGATGGGATCATCAACTTGCTTCTCTCTAGAGAAAATAAAGACTGCACAGGAGGCAGCTCCTTCTGATAAGGAGAAGAGCCAGTCACTGGTCCACAAGGAGGAACCATTGGGAAAGAAAGCTGAAAAGGCAGTCAGTGAACTCAATGCCTTCAAAAAGTTTTCTGTTTCCTCTGCACGGGAGAGACCAAGCACCAGAAGCCTGTATTTCCCAGAAAGATCAGAGTTGGAAACTCCATTAAATACTGGATTCTTCCTGTCCAAAGCAAAGGTCTCCTCAAGAAATGAGAAGCGGCAAGACAACTTCCAGAAGGGACCAGATATGGATGAGGAAAAAAGCAGCAGCACAAAGGAGACTTTGCTGCCAGAGTCCTACTCTGAGAACACAGGCCAAGCTACAGAAATTTTGCCCAGTTATGTTTCCCCAGCTGTTGATGCACTACCAATGCCAAGCAGTTCTTCAGTGGTATCTCAGAATCAGCCAAATTGTAAAGATAAAAGTCCTTTTCAAGTGAAACTTAGGTCCACCTCACTGTCCTTGAACTATGGAGACAACTCACCACCAGAATCAAAAGGGATTAAAAGATACAGTGCAGAATTTTATTTAGAAAATGAGGGATTGACTTTCTTTCTAAGAGGTGATAAGGCCGAGATCAGAAAAAGAGCCAATACAAATACTGGTGATTCTTTAAATGAAAAGATCAAACCCAAAGCAAAGTCCTCTGAACAGCTTAGTAGCAAACCTCCATTGCCTAAAAAGCCAGTGTTGCAAAGCATAACCATTCCAAACACTGCTGCAAGCAAGGAGAAGCAGGACAAAGCTATTCACTCACCTGAATCCAGAAGTGAAGATAGAGACTTGGAGAAACAGTCAACTTCTTGTAAAGTGCCTGGTAAGACTCCCATAATTTTATAAAGTTACCTTCACTTGCAAAGAGTGACCTTACCTGTGAGATAGCATGAGGAAGCACTATTGTGTCTGCCTGGTGAGTCTGAACTGATGGCTCTGCCTTCAGTGGTGTTGCTCCCTTATTTTCTCTTGCTGAAAAGATTGTCAGAAAGACAGCAGGGAAGAAACAGCAGAGAGAATAAGATATTTTTACCTCTGATTTTTGAATTTCAGGGTATTGCTTAAAGGATGTTCAAAGTGACACTCAAAAAAAAAAGTACACTAACACATATTGGAAAACAAAATAGCAAGCCACTAAGTGTCCGCATTTAGAGCTGCTGCATGGCAATTCAAAATCCAAGACCAAATATTAAATGAGGTGCCCTGTGCAGGATGAGTGACTCAGACTTGTAGACCTTCTTTTTCACCATGGCATTGAGGCACAAATGCAGTGAGGCCCTGTTGCTGCCTGCCATGGTAAATATACCATTTATTTATTGCCTCCTGTGAGCTTTTCTTATTCATTTATCTATCTTTATCATTACTCATTCTTTTTTAAAACAAAAATTAACAACCCTGCAGCTTCCTGGAGTTTAAAGCTAGGAGAGACCACAAAATCATGTCTACTGCAGATTGTTATATTTCACCCTGTTCTCTGTATTATATAATTGGGTTAGAGATATTAAAAAAAAAAAAGAAAAAAAGTCAGACCTCTGGAGACTATGGGCCACAGGCAGAGAACAGAAAAGACTGGAAGTGGCACTACTGTCTGAGGTCTTTGCAATGAAAGTAAACAAGTTACTTGAAGCACACTCAAGCAGTTCTAGCAGGAGACCTCTGCTCTCCAGAGAACAGCCAAGAGGGGAAAAAATGAATCTTTAGGTCTTCTGATATGTGGAAGAAAAGTCTTCCCTGTCCTGGACTTGTCTGGGCATAGGTTTGATGTTAAGAATGTGAGAAGATGCTGGCCAAGCAAATAATAGGCTGTCTCTGTGTCATTGCAGAGCTTCCCCCCATCAGGTTGCTCTTCTCTGATTGGGGTCAGGCTCTGAGCTTTGGAGTAGGGAAACACCAAAACAGAAGATCATCTTAGGGCATGGGAGGCCACTTGTCCTCTAGGGTGACAAAAGTCTCTTCCTAGCCCCAGAGGCAATTTGCTGATTCTCTGAGTGACATCTGATTCCAGTTGTCCTCTGCTGCAGCATCACAAACATTTTTGCAGGACTTTGACCACCTTCACTTTCCTGTTCTCCCTACCATCATAAAGGAGGGGATTCATTGAGATCCACAGCTGGATGTGGTCCCCACAAGCCATCCAGCCAGAGCCTCCCCACAACCTGCAGGCAAGGCAGGGTGTATCTGTATAAATATATAGATATGTATACAATCCAAACACTCGCTTTAAAGGCATTTTCCTCTCTGTGCTGCCTTGATTAGTTGATTATTTGTAGTGATGCTCACATCTCTGATGGACTGAGATTTTGGGGAGGATCATAGTGGGGCAAGAGAGGAGAAGAGAGCATAGCAGGTTGTTCTGGCAGGGTGTGGAAGAGGGCAGTGGTAGAACCAAAGCTCCCTCACACAGCCCATTATGACACACATCCTATTGCTGAGTCCCAGAGTGCCTGCAGATGGACTGGAATATCTTCCTGCAGTGAAAGACAATGAGTGCTGGAGAAGGAAGAGGGGGAAGAAATTAAGCCAGAGAGCACATTTCTCCTTCAGGCTTCTCCTGTGTACTCAGCCCTAGGATGAAGGAGACTGCCCTGAGACGCAGGTCTGCTCTCTGCAAAATAGGAACTGTCGGTGAGAGTTGTGCCTTGGTCTCCCTGATAGAGATGCTGGAGTTTGGAACAGGGTTAAGAAATCCTGCTCTGTTTTCCTCCTCCTGAGAGTCTTACACCAAGTCTGTACAGCCTGAGGTTGTTTAAAATGATGGTTCAGATTGATCTGTGATGGCATTTAGTTTTCTTCCTTATCTACCGCCTTCTTTAGACACCTGACCAACCACCTCCTTGTGCTAAGTTGCCACATCAGCCTGACCTGGCCACCTGAAGTCATGGGTGAATGAGGTGTGCCCACCTCCTTTGAGTGCCTTGGAACTACACCAGCTTTATTGGGAAAAATTGGACAGTGACCTCAAAATTATGTCCCTCTGTGAGGCATAGGAGAATCATGGGATGCAATGAGGACCAAGCAGGGTAACAGCCCTGCCCAGACATCATTTAAAGCTCTTTGAAAAGTTTCCCTCAGCTCAATGAGTCAGGACCTTATCTTTGCAACTGCAAATAGGAGAAATCTGATAAACACAATCAATACAGCCCCTCATGGATCATCTGTGTCTTATCAGGCATGTCTGGCCTCCAGATCTGCCTGGACACTCCTTTCCTTACACCCACCCAGCCCTCTCCTGGCCCTTGAGTTCATCAGCCTTTTCAAAGAGCTGTGGTCACCATCAGGAGACAATTTATGCTATCAGAGAGTTTCTTCCCACTGCGTTAGGAATTAATTCTGTGTGCTGAACAAGAAGACAAGCTGTGAGATGGTGATACAAGGGGATGCAGTTCCCTTCTCATGTACACTCATTTCAGAAAAGTCAGTTTGCTGCGTTACTGAAGTCAGCAGGAGCAATGTGCTTCATTTAGTTCACATTTTAGCTTTTCAGCACTCTTGGTACCAAAGGAGAGCTGATGGGATGCTGGCTTACCACACCAGGTGAAAGCAGCACTCCTGCTCTCCAGAGCTTTCTGGGGAACTAGTGAGGGATTGCTTTACCTCTCTCAGGCTGCAAGGAAACTCTTTAATGTCTGTGTGAAATTAGTCAACCCAGGAGAAGTAATTTTTAAATCTCTGGTGCTAAATGCACAAGTCCTTGCAAGATTTAAAAGGTTAAGCTGTGTTGTTTGGAGTTGACACTTTGCTATAAATCCTGTAAAGGGCAGAAATAATTACCATATGCTAACAGGTTATTACAACAGCGAAACCGTAAGCAGCACTTGTCTGAATCTGCATATTAGGATAAACAAAAATCAGCAACTGAGGAGCTGTGGTGGGGAGACAACCTCTGAAAAGAGAAAAAGAGCTCAGGGAAGAACGATGAATGTTATGGTGTATGAAATTGGTGTGTATTGTCTGGAAAATACAGGCTCTAGAATGACAAGAGAAGTGTTTTTCTCTACATCAAAAAGACATTGCTTTAATGCTGTCCTGGCTACAGCTGAAAAACAAGCTGTCACTTTTTTTTCCCCCAAAAGAAGTTGCTTTCTCAGTTGTGTCAGGCTATTTTGCAACATGGCTGTTTTCCAACAGTGAAATAGACTTTGATGCAAACAGCATTTTCTTGTGTAGAAAAACTCTTCTGGCATCGGTAGTATAGATCCAATCGAAAGTCAAATACCTCTCAGAGCAGCTTAGAGAAGAAAGAAATGTCAGAAATATATAACCAGATCTTTAGAATAGCTTTGTCTGAAATTAAGGAATTGGGTGTGTATACTGAGATGAATGCATGTAGTGCTTTAATAAACAAAGGGAAATATGTAGGCCAGGATATTCTAAATGCTATATGCATTTGTAAAGCCCTTCTTAAAATAACTGGAGTTTTATAAATGAGCAAAGATGCAACAGTGTGGAATTAAATATGCATGCATAAGCAGTGTTATAAAACAATGACACTTACATACAAAGGATGTTATCTCCCTGTGTAAAGTTGTTTGGATTAGTTTTGAGTATGTTTGCTTTTAAAACACTCAGGAATCCATAAATTAGCTTTGCTTGCTGTTAGTGGTTTGACTTTCAAAAGACTTTAAATTCTGGCTCTGACCTTTTGCCTGCACACATGTACAGCAAGAATAACCACTCTTTGCAGTCCTTGCAGGCATAAAATTTCCAAGTATGAGACTTCTATGTCATAAAGAACCTCTGCTACAATTTGTGTGCACAGAGGCTTTTAGATGTAAAGAAAATAGGTCTCAGATTTAAAGAAATCTGAGGCCATCTCTAAAAAAGACAAAGTTAATCCCTAAATCTCAGGGTAATGGTTAAATGTTGCTGTGTTTATCCATATAAGCAGCACACACAGAGAGATACACTTGAATACATGAAGTATATCTTTCACTTTCTGCATGTGTGTGTAAACCCGTGCACAATAACAAATCAATCACAGTTCCTTTTGTGCGTTAGTGTATTATCTTCATCTTACTGTTCATACAACCAGTCTGACACACATTACAGGATAATATCCATATATCAGTGGGAAATTTATACATTTATTTCCACAGTATTTAAGCAGAAGAAATTTCATCTATAAGATCAGAGTTTTAGTCTGAGATAAAAAAGGAAGTTGTTCTAGTAAAATACTAAGGGAAACAGATACCTGAATTAAATGGGGTTGCAGCAGGGGAGTTTCCTCCTCTAGACAACCACTGAGGCAACCAGCCCTGATGCTTTCAGACTCAGTGGAGGAGAGCTTGAGGGATTCTGATCTGCAGGAGGGAATTGAGAAGGTGGCTATGGTTCACTTGGCTTCAGAGCTATCCTCAGTGCTTGGTCTGGAAGCTGTGGAAGTGGTGAAGAATGCAGAAAGAACAGCTGACCTTGTGACTGACCCATGTGTGTTTGCTGGCTGTGGGGAAGACATGAAGGGAAGGCTTCAGCAGCCTCTGGGTGTGGTTTCAAGTGGCAGCAGAAGATCTCAGGAGCTTACATTAATTTCTGGCTTTAATACATGGTGACATTATGCACAGACTGGCTTGACAAGTTCTGACCCAGTATCTTTCCATTGTTGGTGACATAACCCAAGGGGAAGAAGGGGCTCCTCTCTTTCATAAAAGCCTGAGGCCAAGCCAGTTCCAAGGAAACCAGGAAAAGATCCAATCACGAGGTTAAAGCTGTGAATGAATGAGAGACAAATTGCTGCCAGCAATATCCTTTATTAGCTTATGAAGTTATTAAGGAATGAGTTGAATAGCACATTGTTTAAAATAACATGTTGTAATATGAAATGAAGAATATTATTTAGATTTTAGTTTTATTCTGAAAATCTCTCAAGTGTAACATGGAAAGAAGAGGCTCAGCCCTGCTTCCACAAAGGAGAAGTGAAACACAGAGCATTTGTGGTGGCTGTGGTCTGTCAAAACTGACTAAGCTTTGCATGGATGATGCCACTGCTTGCATTTTGTACTTCTTTGTTATCTCCCTAAGAGTAGTATTTAACAGCTGGGACTTTCTGTGCCAGCTGCTGTGCATGTGACATGCAGCAGAAGCAGGAATTAAAATCGTCCTTTTGAGTACTTTTGGTTCCACTCTGGCTACCCAGTTCCTTAAATGCTGTGCTTTGCCACGTGGTGAACCATAAAAGCACATGGGCTATCCCATGACTAGATAAGACAGAGCTTGTTCAGTCATGAACCAGAATGATGTGTGAGCAGCACTTCCCTTGAGAACAGTCACTTCCTGAGAAAGCTTTTTGCCTCTTTGTGTCCCTTAGGGTACCAAGAGCTTCACAGGACAGTCTCAGGTCACCTTAAACTGCCAGCTCTCTTCACCATGCTATCTCCTGGATTACTTCACCACCTTTCCTCCTTCTGGCTAAAACAATGGTGCATATATACTGCCAAGAAACCTTATCTAATTGGAGGTGGGAAGATGTAAAGGACCTCTGGGCAATGGGAAAGATAATAAATAGTAAATATGCCTCTTCTACCCCTTACAGTAATTCTGGCTGATGGATGTGGTAGCAAATCCTGCGTGGGTTGCATCTGATTTTTTTTTTTTTTTCCCCTGAAGATAAGGCACTCCCCCTGCCTTGTCTGCCTGTCTGGCTTTCTGCAGCGAAGACTCTCAAAGGAACAAGGGCAGAATGTAATTGCTTAAAGATACAATAAAGCCTCTCCCTTTAGCAGATCAGTTCTTGATCTTCTGTAGGTGATTCTACTCTGTGTCCTAAGTTGGCCTGTACAAATACATATAAAATCTTCAGGATTATGATAAAGAGCTTCTGTTCCTTACTATCAAAGGGTCATTTGGATACCATCTCTTGTGGAATGATACCTGGCTCTGGTTTGGCTGCCTTCTAATTGGCATGACTAGGATGTCTGGCATCTCATCAGGAAGAATTGCCTGAAGAGTAAAGGTGCTTGGTGTCTTCATTAGAGCATCTGCCTTATGAAGAACATTGTTTTAATACCAGCCTCCAGACATAACACTGCAGGACTGGGAACCCTGTTGTGCCAGGCAATGCACAGTGAAATAACAGCAGGATGAATCCTAAGTTCATGAGGATGACAGAGAAATGGAAGCACAGGTGGCAGTAAGACCCTTACATGTAGTGGAGTAAATAGAGCCTGGGCATAGCATTCATTTTGTCAGTGTGGATTGTGTGGTGGAAGCAGAGAAGGAGCAACCTTGATATTTAGATAAAGCTCCTGTGGTGTGGCAGGGAAAATGGGACAAAACACAAAGGGGGATTTGGAATCACAGCAACTAACATGTACATCACTGGCAGCATCCAGGCAGAAGCCAGGTTCCCAGTATAATCAAAAAGTGTGGGTGGATTGAAAAGGACCTTCAGGATAAAGACATTGGAGCTTTTGAGCTCCAAGATATTACAGATGGTGAAGGAAGGTAAAGAGGTGGTGGAAGAGGATGCATGTGGTGGTATGTCTGCAGCTGTTACAGCCAGAGAGCTGCTCCTCAGCTCTGAGGAACATGGGACATCACCTTTAGTGGTGACAGATCATCCACGTGCTGCGGCTTTGGGAGCTGATGAAGCATTGCACCTGGTTTTACTGGGCAATGCACTAATAAGTCCTTCCCAAATTGCCCACCACCTGAAAAAGTGCAGATGGCTGCAAGCAAAGGAGGGATTGTAATGGCAGATTCATTAGCAGACATCACATAATTTCGACTGTTTGTTTTTACCTATGAAGATCCTAATGAGGTTTGTCCTAAGATATTGAGAGAAGAGCTTTGACTTGCTAGTGGTTATCTTGGAGAGTTGTGGAAGTTAAGGGGCACTGACTGAAGTGTACAGAAAACCATTCCAGGTGAAGTGGTGTAGTCTTTCCATGTCAGCTTAACTGCTTAACAGCTTAACTGTTTCATCTCAAGTGCCAGTTCTGACCATCATATTTGAAGGAGATTTGACCAAACTAGGACAATGCCTAAAAAAGAAAGAGTGATCTAGAGAATATGATTAATCAGAGAAGTTTAAAAAATAAGGGAAATGTGGTCTAAGTCTTCAAATGCATAACAGCCTGTTGCAAGGAGACTATGAGTAATCTGCTCGTGTCCACAGTGTGTAGGAGAAATAGTTAAGGATTTAAATTAGTGCAAGGAAGATTTAACTTACCAAATAGGAAAAAAAAAAGAAAAAAAAAGAAAAAAAAAAAAAAGCTGTGCCATAGGAATTAGATACATATTTGTGAGTAAACAGTTTCTATGAAAATGATCTTTCAGTTGATCTTGCCTTGCAGTTGAAGGATAGGCTATGTGACTTATTGAGATCTCTCCCAGCCTTATTCTTTATCATCTTGTAAAATGAGATAAAAATTAAGCAAGGAGAGCCAGTGGAAGGCAAAAAAAGACAGTGACTGGAAAAAGATTATGAGAGGAACAGCTGTTGTCATGCAAAGATAGGGGTTAGGTGGGAGGCAGAGAATTCGAGTAACATGCTGTGCAAGAGAGAGGGAAGCTCCTTCAGTGTTCAGGGACTCTGTTTTATCTGTGCTGCATTTGCACAGCTGGACTTCTGAGTTGTTTCTTCCAGAGGTTTTCCTGCAAGATTCCACGAGGTGAATGTGAAGGGAAATGCAAGCATCAGCTGGCAAAACATCTTGCTTTGGCACTAAAGCATGGGTTTTTTTCTCTTTTTCATTTTTTAGCTGACACAGGCTTTATAATGTTCTCTTGTTCAAATAACTACTCTCTCTCTGGTGAGGTATAAAAATGATTTGAGAAAATCCCTGAGCAAAGCAAGTTTGTGGGCTTTCATAATATGCCTGTGTTGGCAGACTCCAGCTCTTGGGAGTGCATCATCCCTTTTATCTTCCATGCCTTCATGAGGCATCTCAGAGATGTTTGCCTGCTTTCCTTTTCAGGGCCACATTCCACCAAACTAGACCAGAGAGCTCCAGAAATTTGTCTGACAGCTCCACAGGGTCCCATCAGCAGAATCCCCTAGGGCAGTAATCCTTTCTGGCTGGGTCTGCCTCCTCCCAGGTCCCTGAACAGGATGCTGACTAAGTAACAAACTTTTCCAAAGAGCAGGAACACATGATTTGAGGACGAGAAGCTTAACTTCTTCTCTGAAAGAGCCTTCTGTAAATTTTGATGCATCGGTGGCCAGAACTGGCTGGGAAAGGTGAAATCAACCTTCTTGGGTCTAAGGTTGTTAGTCCTATTCTCGTTCCTCATTTAAACTACACAGAAGCTCTACCATTCATTGTGAAACTCAATTTTGTCTTCATTGTGAGTAAAAAAATGGAGAACCTAGGAGATGGAGCTGCTGGAGCTGCTGAGGTTCTTCTCTTGACTGAGTTCTGTTCAGTGAATAGACAGGATTTCCCTTCTCAGAATATTTGAATACAGGGTATTTCTCTTTCCCATAACCTTGGATTCTGCACATCCTTGGGTAGCAGTTGTGAGATCAGCAGGGTAGTAGTTTTGACTTTCTTCTCCAAAAATTGTCTTATTCTTTTTTTTTGTTGCTCAAGTTTCATTTCTGGTAGACCACAACAGAAGTTACTGGCCTCAGTGAAGACCATGGTCAGAATCAGCAGGGATAAGTCAACATAACCTCACATCAAAAGACCAGAAAGTCACTCTGGTTTTAGCAGTACTTCTGTGTGCTCAGACATCACAGTCTGCTGTGCACAGGCACCCATGACACCTGCAGACTCCATGGAGCTGAGTGGGGTGCTGTTCCTAAAGAGGTGGAAGGAAGGCAGGAACCAGACTAAGGCATGGGCTGCTGCTGCATGGACATCAAAAGAGCAGGAGCTGAGGGCAGCCACAGTAGGGAAAAGGTTACCATTGCAACATTGCAGTCCACCTTTGAATTTTCTCCTGCTTGCCTCTAAGATACTGTGGAAGAGGGAGCAGAAAGGGCAGACCTTAGGAAATGGGTAGATTAGTGAAGTTTGATTCATGTTTCTGCATCTTCCCTCATGTGAGGGCAGTGACACTGCAACTCCAGCTGAACTAAGATGCAAAGTTTCTCACCAGTAGAATCATAACTTAAACCTGTGAGCAGGGGAAAATTTCTCTCCAGAGACCAAACTAAACAGAATTCCTATTTATTCAGGCTGGTTTCATATCCTGGGACCAATCAGTATATTGAGAAAGTATAAGCTGAAGCTGATTACAACTTTTTTTCCTATAACCATGTACATAAATAATCTGTCAACAGATAAAAGCATGCCTTCCCCCGTGGCTGCTGGAGACGCTGGAAGAGATCCTGACACTCCTACAGAGCCAGCCTGGATTTCCATTGCAAGGCAAAAGCAGAGGGGCGTGCATCAGGAGAAGGAACTCGACAGAGAAAAGCTTGTGGCTCCAGATAATAAGTCAAATACAGAGAAACAGAATAAAGCAAAAGAACAAACAGAGGTACTTGCAGTACAAATTTGTGATGCTTTTGTTATCACCTCCTGTAGTATTCTTTGGATCTACTGCTGTGTTACTACCAGTCATGCCATAATGATTACAGATACTTAATGCATGGAACTGTAACTAACAAAGACATTGCTCTCATAAATGTGTCACAGATTCAAAGTTCTCTGATTGTTCAGATAGGTAATTTTGTGTCTCCAAGAAATCCTGGAACTATGTGATGTGTGTAAAATTTCTTGGCGTACCTACCAGATCTAACATGTGTATTGCATCCTAAAATATCCAAAATGAAGTGCTAAACTGTGGTCTTCGATCCTCCTCAGTGCAGAGGAAATATGTTGTCTCTAACTATCCTTTTAAGCACAGCCTTTAATTGAACTTCTTATACCTCCTGACTGATTTAACACTGAATGAACAGCTTGGTCTCAGAAACTTCTAGGTAACAATTTTTAGAGCCCTGGGAAGTGAAATAGGATAAAAATAAGTGCTTGCGAAGAGTGCCAGTATATAAATTCTGGTTTCCTCTATATGGGTAATTCAGAAGCCCATGTGGTGCCATGGAATATGGGCTGACACTGCCTCTTAAGAGATCCCACGTAAAACAGGGTGATACCTGTAGCAAATGATCTTCCCAGATGGCACAGCTGTGCCAGTGGAAGTGCATGGCATGGATCCAGAGCACTAAACTGCTGCCTGTTGTGCATCCTGCACAAATAAGAACTCTGCTCTAATTCAGGAGAGCAGGTGTTCTATACCTGTATGGCATTCCCAGTGCAAATGACCTACTTTCTTGCTTCAGGTGGTACTGTTAGAACCCCAGACAGGTGTATAACATCCTGGAATAAGAGATGATTTCTAGATGATGAAAAATAGCAGTGGCTAGATTAACAAGAAATAATACCTAATAAGATGTCTAGATCAACTTCTGAACTGCAGTACTGCCCAACACAATCCCAAAATACAGTTTCTATGTCAGAACAGGAAACTCCAGATTTTAGCTGGCAATGATCTCTGAAATTCATGCCATGCATTTTATTTCCCTATAGCAGCTAGCAGAGAAACATGCCAAGATGCTTCTGACTGCAGCATGTGAGGCTTGGTGCCACTGTACTACTCCCACTTTCTCTTTCTCCCACATGGCACCAGGCACTATCACTTCAGAGTAGTTTTTAATACTGGCAAGAAAATCTGTTGGAGGATGTGTTTGACTTTTTTTTTATGAAAAATCCATTTACCATCAACTGTCCAAAAATACAGTGCCCTAGCCCATAAAATTTGGGAGATGGAAGGAAAACATGAGAGAACGAGGCTGTTTCCAAATCCTGTGTATGCTTGTAGAGATGTGCAAAAGACTTGAAATACATTTTGCAGTGAAGACTATAATTATCTACTCATACCATTATGAATAGGAGATATGGAGGGATAATTTTAATATGTAAAATTGAGTATCATGGATGTTACATGAAAACACTGTAACTTTCTGAACAGGTATCAGCTCAAGGGAGAGGATTGGGACCAATGTCTGCTGAACTGTGGCAGGCTCCCTATCCACTACTTTGCTATTTCGTGTTCGTCCAAATTGAATTTATTCTCCCTGAATTACTTGGATTTTATCCCTCTCTGTGCCTAGGGGCCAGTGAAGCAACAGTGGACCAAACCTTCACACTTGGCACCTAAAACCACTTCTGAAGATCAGAGGAAAGACACAAAGCCTGAATCAAAGCCCCTGCTGAGAACCAATTCATTGTCACATTATGTCCCTGGTAAGAAACAAAATGCTCAAACTGTGGGCTGTTATCTCACAACCTTGTCAGAAGAAATCCTGCTTGAGTGTGCTGCAAAAGGAGTAGGGGCTAGATCCTAATCTCTTCCTCAGCCCCACATCAGCCAGGGCAAAGAGTTTTCTTAGCACTCATGTCTGGGGTTTTATTTGGTATTTTATTTATTTATTATTTTATTTGAGGTTTTATTTATTCATATTCTTTTGACCAATTTGATTACAAACAAAAGAGGAAAAAGGGGTAGCCAAAAGCTTGTGTTGAAAGAAATGTGAATCAAGAACTCCAGGCCCTTTCACAGGAGAGAGGCCTAAATGCACTATCTCAGTGTAAAATGTAAACAAAAATATTTACAATAGCATTCAATTTAAATGTGGCTTCCTCAGCAAGCTGAGGAATGGTGCGATCACAAACTGTCTGACCATCAGTCCTCCCACAATGAGTTTGTCGTAAATCTCTTTGGTAAATTAAAATTTGAAAGAAGGGCATAAATTTTGAAGTAATAAAATTCCTGTGAGTTGTGGGGCTGAGTAAAGGAGGAATTCACAAGTGAATTCTTTAGCTAATGAGAGTCTTTTCATTCTTGTTTGGTCTGTGTGTTAACATGGGGCACAGCAAGGAATCCAGGTCATCATGTTGAGTTTTGGTGAATTTAGAGATCAAAAGATATTAGTGATGAGAAAAAAATTGTATTACTTAGAGCACAGAATGGCAATTTCCTCAATAAATTATTGCACAAAAAGCTTCCATGTGAAATGTAAATATTTTCTACCACAGGGCAAGGCACAGGAAGTGTTTAATAAAAGAGGGTGTTTAGTCACACAGCAAGTGTGAAATGTCCATGTGCTTTATTCACAGTAGCTCCATCACCTGCACTGGTGGATAAGGAGGAAATAAGCCACTTGAAGAAAGACAGTAATGCTGCTCCAGATCAGCCATTGTGGATGGAGCTGGCCAAAAAGAAATCTCAAGCTTGGAATGATATGCCGCAGATCATAAAATAGAATGATGCAAACAAGTAGCATCTTTCATAATTAAGTCAACTACTTAACTGAACTCCTACAGACCAGCTAATCACAGTGAAGAATCTCTTGATACAGAAAGGCTTTATTATACAGCTGTGGAGAAAGCGTGCAATAGGTGCAGTCAAAAAGTTTACCTTTGGTTTTGTAGCAATCAGAATTGCAATGGCAATGGATTACTTAAATTATGCTAAGGACATACTTACACTTTGGAAAATAAAACTTTTGCCTTATGTATTTCCTGCATTTTCTGCTTTTAATGATGTTTGTATCCAAACAGGATCTTTACTAAACTTTGCTGAACTTCTGTTGTTGCTGGCAGATTCTGTTTGTTATGGTTTTCTCTGTTTACAGTTATAAATTGTGCTCTTACATCCTGATTCTTGTGATGTGTTTCACTGGAATCACGTGACATTCTCTACCAAAGCTATTAGGCCTGTGGAGGTATTCCTGAGCAACTGCTAGTGAGTAGTGCATTAAAATGTGTTGCTTGAGCTGCAGGTTTGCCTAGCTAAGCTAGTGGTACAGTTTCTGGGGTTGGGTTGCATTTCGGGAGCCACAAATATGTACATTTATGTGTGACCATGAGAAAAAATCCTCAGTTCTTTCTGTGAGCAACCTTGGTTGCACAGTGCTTTCAAATGGGCAAGCAGTAAGGAAATGGAACTGCAGTTGGTAGCTCATCAATGCATTCATAGTTGCTTTCCTACCTAGATTCATCTGGCTGCAACTGGCTTTCCTTCCTGTGAAACGTCATTCCCAGTCAGGAGGATAGTATTAGTAGCAGTGGTCAATATGAATTTAATTAAAAATTAAGAACTGAAAATCCTAAAGCTAAAGTTCAAACTGAAATGCTGGGATAAACTGTGAATTTCATCACAGCGCCAGCTTCACATATCATCCCCCACATAATCTTAATTCCTCTCATTAAAAACCAGTAACATACAGATAGCATGTCTGTACTTGACTACCTTTATATAACATCCTCATGCTCATTGGCCTGAAGTCTCCCCCACCAGTTTGTGACTCCCACTCATAAAGTCTCCTAGGCTCTTCACCTTCACGTGTTTAACAAGATTGACAAGATAAATCATTTGCTGCTGATTGACTGAAACTCCTCTGAACATATTTTATGACCTCGCTATGAGTTACAGAAGCAAAGGACAAGCCTTGTGATACCCCACTGCTAAGACAAGCATTTCATTTTGTGTATGCATGGGTGAAGTACTACCTTAGCACTGAAATCCCTAGATTTATTTATGTTTATGTTAGTGATTTTGTTTTTATTATCACATTACACTCTCCTTGGAAAAATGTGGGAAGACTTTAGGAAACATAGGATTTTCTGGCACCTGTGTTTGCAATTTTGAAATCTTATCTTCTCTTCAGAGGCAGGAAGGAAAAACCTGAGCCCTCTTGGTAATGACAACTGCATTTAGTAATGAATAAAGAAATAGAGAGTTGAGCACATGAATATCCAAGATGCTGTTAAAGGTTTTCAGTCAGGTTGCTTTTATTGTTAAAACTAGGAGGAGGAAAAGCTAATTTAATGTTTGTCAGAGCCAGTGAGCCTGCACTGCTGTTGGGGTCAGCCTGCATGGCTGCTGGGGTCCTGAATGGGGCCATGCACAGACCTGCTACAGCCCATCACAGAGCTGTCAGCAGCCCCCACCCAGACAGGGTTCTGCCAGCTGTCCCAGGGTTTTCTCCTTCCTGCAGGTGACCAAAGGCAGTGTGAGATACCTGCTGAAATCACAAGTTACAAGACAGCTGTCTGTCAAACAGATCCACACCAAAAATGGTTGCCTGAAGGTTGATTGTGCAAAAAACTTTCACACTTCTCCCCCGTAAGAATGCACAGTCCTTAATCTCAAGTGATTTTTTTTTTTTTTTGGTATTAATATTCTGGGACCTACAGTAGAAATAGACACATATTTGAGATACAATAAAAGCCATGTTAACTCCCTCACTTTTCAAAACACCATTTCTAAAATAAATAATTAGCATAAAGTGTAATATTAAGATATGCTATTACCTTTTGTAGCAATCTTGAAAAAAAACCACAGTTTCTCTATTTAAGGAATATAACATATTAAAAAAGACCAAATCTGTACTCTCTAATTATTGCTGCCTCATTGAAAGGTTTTCAGGAAATGTAGTTAGAGGTACATTCTGTCTTCTTACAATTCCCTCACTGTTTACAACAATCAAAACTGCAAGATTTAATTGCAATCAGTGGTCTTCTTCATAGTCTCCCACCACTGCAGTGGCCCTGGCCTTTGTGTAAGAGAAGCCACTTGGCTACTTGAACCTCTGATATGACGGCCAGGGGAATTTTTATTTTCTCAAAGTGTTATTTTGTCTCCAGATTTCTAAGACAAAGGGTCATGCAAGTAGGACTTGCTATAGGTGTCCTGCAGCAGGTAGGCAGAAAATAGTTTTAAAACTCATGTATTTTTCTTTGGTGAAGTGGCTCATTTGTGGAACTAGAAAGATGCAAATAAAAATACAGTTCTCTCCTTTGTATGAACAGTGAGTTATGTTTCACACTCAATGCCACCAGAAAAGCCTTTCAGATCTGATCAGCTTTCCTGAGGACATCATTATACATTTCCAGCTGAGAGGCAATATGACTAACTCAGGCTGATCCATTTTGCTCAGGCAGCTGCAATATATATTGGTGGAATATAACATCTAACAGGGAAATAAAATGTAAAAATTCACCTTTTGTTCATGACTCATGCACATAAACTAACAGAGTTGGAATTACAGTCAAAGAACAACAACAAAATGGACTTGAAAAATAGAAGTTTCCTGCTCCAGAAGTACTGCATGAGACATTTTTGGCTTTCTGTTTAATGAGCAAGGTGCCTTCCCAGTGGTGAAGGGCCTCACATAATGCAAATGAAACCATCTATCAGGCTTCTTTCAGCACAAAACCCCTAAATATGATTATTTATGCAGTTTAATAGTTGATTTACCCTAATCAGCTACCTCCCAATGTTTAGTAATTTATGTTAAAAAAATGCAACTAAATGATTTTAAATGGATAGTGAAATGTAATTTTTAAGGCCAAAATATCCCTTCAGTCTTTACTTTAATATGGTGTTTTGTACAGTGCTGCCTTTGACAATAAAAACTGTTGCATTTTTTATCAAGATGAAGAGGAACATAAAATCTTGTTGCCAGTGAAAAAATTCAGCAGCAGAGTAGCAAGCAGCTTGCTGTAATTTTGCAATGCTATTAATTCTGTCTTAGTCTCAAGGAGCACAATAAACTTGCCAAAATGTTTGCTTTGTATACATGATGAGCCCTCTGCTGTGGGTAACAAAGGTTTAATTGTAGGATTTTGTATTTGTGGCTAGAAGATAACTTTCGTACTGTTATAGATTAAAAAAAAACCAACAAAAAACAATGTGAACACTGGGCAGTGCTGTGTGTCCGTAAAAACCCCAGGAGGGAATGCAACCCTGTGTGATCCTGCCCCATGGGATTAACTCTTGTAGGAGAAGACATTTCAGCTTCAGTGGGGCACAGGTCTCACTCAGGCTCACATACTCCCAGTGTTTACCAAGATGCTCAACAAGTGACAGAAACCACTGAGTTTTTGTAGCATGGGATATTATATTGTCTGACTTCACATAATAAAAACCACATATAGTTTTTTTATGGATTATTACTCCCAGATCACGTTTCACTTTGAAGCTGGGGACTGATGGGACATGTGTTCACAGACCATTCAGATCTTCCTTTGCAGTGTCTTGCAGCACCTTTGCTGCAGATTCTCTCTATGTACACTGGCTGTATTCCCAGAAGAAAAGCACTCTAGCTCACTTAAGGCAACTTAAATGGAGATCATTCTGGGAAATGCTGAACTATCTCACTCTCCAGGATCCCAAATCTCTCTCTTAAGGATTGTTAGGAATGCAGCTAAGAGCATTTAAATATTACTGAAGCAAAGTGATTGAAGAAAATTTTCCTTCCTTCCATCTCACTCACTATCACACTGAATACTTTCACTGTTGATTTCTTTTTGCTTTGTTCATTTACCTATGCAAATAAGTATGAAGTGGTGCATTTTGCAGGTTCATAATTCCATTGAAGCATATTCAAGGTTGCTGAGCAAAGTACTATGGTATCTTAACTCATTGTAACCAGTAGTCTCCATATTTTCCCAAATATGGCTAGATTTCTCAAGCTGAGAATTGACACGTAAATTACTATCCTGCCTTTGAGAGTCAGTTCCTCCTGAGAAACCCCTAATTTAAAAAAGGAAAAAGAAAGAATTCTCTGTTCACTGTCTACTAAAAAATGACACTGCACCAATGGGTCTGGCAACAACTGCCAACACACGGCTTTTCCACTGGCACTTATCACCCATGCTGGCAGCTCCGGGACAAGGCAAACGGGCCATCCATGCTGCTCTCGAGTCAAGCAGTGGAAAACCATGGCCCCATCAGAGATGGTGAGGAGGCAGAGGAATCCAGCAAGACCCTGCTATTTCCAACCACGATCTGTGCTGCCCTCCCCAGCCAGCAGCTGGAACCAGACCATGCTGAGGTGAGCCAACAGTATTTACACATCTCTGGGGTCAAACTCTAGTCACAGCATTGTTTGGGCAGGTGCCAGTCCAAGGTGCTGTGATTTCAACATCTCATCGGAAATGAGCAGTTGTCCCAATCTTGTCCCAAAGTCAGGCTCTGGTGATTGTGTGTCCCAGAGAAATTCTATTTCCACATTATTTTTATTCCTCCTGCTCCAAATTTAACAAGACTAACAGTAAATCCCTCCAAGTCATTGCCTACGCTGAAGAACCAAGGAGAACTGTCTGGAAAAAGCAGAGGAAAACAACCAGAGTTATGACAAGAGAAGAATTCAGTTAATAACCCTTCAGGAAAATAAAAGCCACCTTTCTCAGCAGAAATAACAGAGACTCCTATTTAATAAGCTGTTGGCTCATCCTCTCTGCACTCAGCACCGGAGATAATTTTGATGGGCAGGCTGCCTGCAGACAAGGCAGCAGAGTAAGGTCCTGAGCCTGTCCAGGCAAAACAGACATCATCTTCCCCATCTAGCCGCTCCTTGAAACCAGACTTGCCTTCTCTTAACTCCTTTGCCTCCTCTTAACACCTTTGCCTCTTCCTGCAGCACTCACCTCAAGTACACAGAAGGGATTGCTTTTTGCTTTATGAAGCCTGTAGGCTGGCTTATGCCTTTATGTTGAACCACAACAATGAGAGTCCCAAGTAAGACAAGTCATGGCACCAGCCACACTCTTGTCCCCAGCCTTGTGGTACTGCAAAGCTGTTTCAGTAAATACAGCTCCAGCACCCACAGGATGTGCTCCACCACCTGATACGCTGCCTGTACTTTTGTGCAGCATGGAAACATGGTGGGGACAGCCTGGCTACGGTGCTGCTACAATCTTGGAAGGAAGAAAAGCAATACAAAGTAAAGAAGTTTGAGCTAGAGATAACAGAGGAAACCTTTCCACCTCAGCTGGGAATTCTGGCTGCCCAGTTTCCTCGCTGCTTCCTCCTCTGTGATTTTCTATTTGTTTTCCACGTGTGCTGAAGCAGCCCAGAGTGAGCTACCTGCCACCCAAGGGTGCCTTGTGTTTCTTCAGCATCAGATCCAGCTACTGAGCTTGGTCCAGCAGCAGAATGCAGGGCACGTTTAATGGTGGATGGTGCTATCAGCTGCTCACCAGAGAACCTTTGAATTGCCTTTTCATGCCCCAACTTCCCCAGTTAAAGAGAGAATATATTTTATCTTACCTAGGGATTGTAGAAAAGAGATTGGGGAGGCAGATTTTGATTTGTAACCTACTTCCCTAAAGCGAGATGGGAAGGAGGGTTTTGCTTTGGCTGAGGAAGAACACAGCATTTGCTGTGTTTATGTGGGTCCAGGTTTTCATGTGGTGAAAGCAGAGGGTGGTTATTCCAGCAGATAGACCTGTGCTGGTTTCCCTGATTGCTTTATCCTTTTGCAAAAACACCTCCCCAGATTCACCTACCAGTCAGCCATCCTCTCACCATGTCCTGGGTGACAGGACCCCTGGCACCGTGCCACAAAACAGTAATGCTCAGACTGAGCCATGCGTTTTACACCAACAATATTGGAGGAGGAGAGGTGGTTTCCTTGGCTGCTTTTATGTGATTGGTGGACAAAAAGGAAACCTCTTAACTATATACATGTTGCAGAAATTGGCTTAAATAGAGTTCTTGTTAGCAAGTAGCAAATGAGTTTCAGAAAGGGCAGAAGGAGACAAGCGTAATTTCTTGCATAACATTATTGAAATACAACTGAAGTATAAAGTCAAATTTAAAAGAGAGGATAAAAACCTCAATCTTACCCAAATAAAATAAAATAACCTCTTAATTTTATGCTTCTCTTATATGCAAGCTCATAATTTCAAATTATTAAAATATTTTACTTCAGAGGTGAATGCTTGTTCCCAGGACATAAGACATACTTCCTCCTAATTTAAAGGGCAATTGTTCCTTTAACTGAGAAACAATTTCTGGTCTTGAATTCTGCTTTCCTTTCAAACAGACTAATACAATTTGGAACTTTTCTACTTGGGCAAAAGGAACTATTTTGATCAATTTTGAGTCCAGTAGGTGACAGCCAGGGTCTGTCTCTTCCTCTGCTGCCCACAAATTTTACTTGCTTGAAAGAACCTCTGGATCTTGCCTGGTGCTAGGATATCCCAACGCGTTTTTCAACTTCAGTCTCTTCTCTGACCATTCTTTTTAAGGGAATTTTTGTATTTACACACCAAAATGACTAAGATCCAAACTGGCCACTCTTCCCTGTCAGCAAGCAATGGTGCAGAAATGCTGCAGAAGGAACCCCTTTCTTATGCCATCAAAGCAGATGTTTTTATTATGTGTTTTTATTATTATGGGCTACTTTACTAGATTCTGTTTTGCGTTTTTTACAGCCTGTTAAGCAACTGCCTAGAGAAACCCTGTGAAGAAACACTCCCTATCCCAGGTCCCACTGGGGTGGGACAAATGTGGGCCTGTCAGCTGGTGCATGGGCCCAGGCACCTTCTGATGGGCAGCACGTCGAGCAGGAGCCTGCAGACGCCTTTCCCAGGCTGCAGCACCACGGGCAGGCCTCCAGCTGACTCCAGATTGTACCTTTCACGGACAAAAGGCTCATTTCAGCTGGCTCAATAGAATTGACCCAGTCTTCTCAAAATGTTATGTATTGATTAAAGAGTGAATTAAGCCATTGAATTCTGGCTCCCTGACCCCTCCAAGTTACAGCTGCTGAACTGTTACACTTTTAATTGTCTTCTGCTTGGTTGCACATAGGAGTTCATGCTGGTGTTTGCCTTGCTTGAGGACTTACTTTGGAATGGCATATTTTACTTACTGTAGGTACAGCTACTTGCTTTTTTCTGACTAATACATTGCATGAATCTTCCCTGCTGTTAATAAACATAGTGGTGTTTAATTATTGAGACATTTCACAAAAATGCTTTTGAGAGGAAGAGAAATTTTATGTTCTGCCTAAATAATTAAACATTATGCAAATGTTTGCAACCCTAGCATTCTGGTTATGCAAAACAATATTTGGATGATAGCCTTGTTTGCACACTGAGTTAGCATTGTTGGGCTGTAATTAGCAGCAGATACAGTATTAAAGACATAAACAGGTTCTAATAAAGCAGAATGGGCACAATGGTAAGACTCAGAGCTAGGCTGCAGCCATGCTCTGCAAGAAGAAAGCCAGATGTGTTTCCCCCAAGGACCACATACCATCTCAGCTGGGCCCTCTGGCAAGCATGGCCAGCCCCAGGCTCACACTCTTGCACTTGGCAACCTCACCTAAAAGCAGAGGGAAAAGGAGACACAGCCTGCAGAGTGGGAGAGACAGGGAGGAAAGCCACTGCTTTCCAGACAAGTCCACTTCACGTGTGCCCAGTGTGAAGCTCTCTGTTTTGTCCTTGCTTTTCCACCCCTTCAGCTCTGGCAGTCAGGGAAAACACCTAGTCCTTGGTGATTTTAAAGTTTAATCATCCAGTGACAGGAGTTATCCCTGGAACGTGTTGCTACACATGTGCCTTAACTCTTTTGCCTGTAATCACCTTAAAAACCAAAGGACTGCATTTCATTTATTACAGCTCTGCTTCTCTTAGGATAGGGATAACAGCAGCATTATGCATGAAATGCAATATGCCAGTGATACAGCTGTTGCAGTTATCAAACTCGTCATCACCAACATGGTACCAACATAATACAGGGTTTATTAACTGCTCACTGTGCTCCATCTGCCAAGGGTACTCAACAGCTTTGATTGGAGTCTGCTCCTGACCCCTGTCCCATTCACTCTCATTACCTGCACATTTGGTGGGTGGAATTAGCATTTGCCCACGTGGCTGCACAGCACGTGGGATCACACTAGGAGCTGTCATTATGAAAAGTACTTTTTGGGAATAAAATACAATATCAACACATTGTTCTTAAACTGCTGGTTTCTCTTTGTATTCCAGGAGAGTAATCTGCATGCAATTGAGAGGAGGCTGAACACCTACTTGGCAAGTGGAAATGAAAATCTAAAGCTTCATTTAAATCAGTGAAGAAAGGGAATACACTGCTTCATTAAAAAATGTATGTCCTCGGTGTCCTTCCTGGGGGAGTGAGCTGCCTGATAGTCCCAAAGCTCCTATGTTATTACTATAATTTTTAGTGCCTGTTGGAGCTGCTTGCCTGGTGCCTAGCTTGTTGCTACTTATATGGTATTACAGCTATATAGTTAGGGCTCCTGTCTGACTGAGGTTCACTTCTCCTCTTCCTAAAATTATGGTCTAAAAAGTCCCAAGACCTAGAAAATTGCACTCATTATTTCTAAATGCCACAAAGAATGCTCCTGTGCTATCTATGTTTTCCTTGCCACCTACCATCCTCCACTACTGCTTGGATAACTACAGGTTTGCTTTACAGGGGTGAGATGGGATTCTAAATTGGCAGAAAGATAAAGCTCAAATGAAAGAAACATCACTAAAGCCTTTAAGGCCAGTAAGAATGACTTAATACAGCCTGGATCCCTGCTGTGATAGGGCAAAGCACGAGATCTTTTCATTACAGCAGAGCAACAGCTCTTCTAGTTTAAATGGAAAGTGGCTTTGATAATTATTTTCAGTGCTTCAGTTCACAGGCTCACAGTGATTACCTTGACACTTGATGTGTCTTGCGTGAAGAGAAGTTAATGATATGTACTATAGGAACAAGGGGCTCTAAAGGTATAAATTCTCTTACTCCTTCTCCCCCAGCCCCAAATCGACTGCTTACAGAATCATTTGGGTATGAACCCCAGATTCAAGCAACAGGCCTCATCCTCTCCAGGCTGGATTTGAGCCTGCTGGCCCATGGCCCTGCTGTGGTGTGGAATGGTGTGGTCCTGCTGCTTTGCACCTTGAGGTGATGCTGAGTGGAGTGCTTGTGGGCCACAGGTGATCACTGCTGTTAGTGCAAATCTTCACCCAGCCATCATCTCCAGCATCAGGTTCCACATAAGCAGTCTGGACTGGGAATTAGGTCACTAGGCATGGATGCACACAGCTAGAGTAATTCATGGACATGCAGACTGCTCCATCCTTAAAAACATCCCATTATTAATTTGTTGCTACCCATCTCCCTGTTGATCTTTTGCTGTGAAAAGAAATCTTCATTCCCTGCCCTGTGCTGTCTCCAGTGGCAAATATGGTCATCCTAGTGCTCTCTATAAAAAAAGAGGTCAAGTCAACATGAGGAAGCACAGGAAGCTTTCCCTTGCTCCTCCATCTGTAGAGCTCTTGTCTTAATGATGCTTTTCTCAGGCTCTTGACCTCCATCAGAAACAGAACTTCTGTGAAGTGAAGGGATGTGGCAGCAAATGCTTTATTCCAGTTTGGTCTGCAAGAGATGTCCAGATCTGCCATTCAGTCAGCAGTGGAAGGAAAAGACATCCGCTCTCCAGACATGACCTGAGTGACAGGGCAAGAGTAGGAGGGAGCTACCTGCCCCAGAGTTAGATTTTAGCCCATAGCCTGGTGCCTGGTTTTGATTCTTTAATATCTGGGTCTAACAAAGTGGAGTGAACCATTGAACCATGCTCTAAATAACCCCACCTTCCTGTGGGAAGAAGGATTGGTGAAGAGGAGGCAGGCTGGGTTAGACAAGAGGAGAGATGAGACAAAGAAAGTGGTGCAAAGACTAGCGTGCAACCAGCCCACTCTTTGGCAAGGAAGCCTGTGCCAGAAGTCTGGAGTACAAAGTTTTATTGTTTGTACCCCTTGGCAGTCAGTTGTTTAGACAGACATTGTTTTTGCAAATTTTAGATCAGCCTTTACAAATCTTCACATCTTTGGAAAATATGCTAGAGCCTTAACTGTGCATTATTCAAGTAGGTATTTGGGCATTTGCAGTGAGTGGAGCTATAAAATCATTGTAATTCATAACAATTCTGCACAAAATAATTAAGAGTTATAGAGGGGACACAGAGTCTCAGAGCTAATCTATCAGAGAGACAATATGATGGATTTTGACAGACCTTTCTAAAATATCTTATTTTTGCCTTTACAAGTTGCCTTGGATTCTTTTACCATGCTGTCTGGACCTATATTCAGTTTTTATAGGAAAGAATGAAACAGACCTTTAAAAGAAGAAGACCTTCAGAAACTCATACTTGCTGATGGCCTAATTCAGACTTACCTTTAAGTGCAGTTTCCCAGCTGTCAGTGGATCATCCACCAAATTACCCTGCAGTAAATTAAAGGAGGCACCTTCACAGTGTATTTTGATTACTATGAAGATGTCCAGTGTGTGAAGTCTACCAAAATTTCCCTGAAAATTTTTCTTCTAATTCTACAAGAGCAGTACTATGAAGCAGGCTAACTGGAAAATGAGTTGGCAATCAAAATCCTTAATTCTTAATGTGATTTCCTTTCACTAGGACTATCACTTCAATATATGTGTATCTGACTGGTCTTTGTGCAGACACTGCACCTCAGCTACCATCAACAATATTGGCATGCTATGAGCTTCACAGTTTCCAGGTTCATGTTTATGTAACAGTACAAATGCGTGCAAAAGCCTCTGCCTTCAGAAGGAGATGAATGAATGTAAATGATCATCACCTTTGAGCACATGGCTCAGACAGGATATCCACAGAGTGATGTGGGGTGAGGGTAAAGAAACTCAATGATCTGAATGGTCTTTCTCAACCTAAATGATTCTATGATACTGTAAGTTTGGAGACCAGCTGCTGTTCCTACCTTCCTCAAAGTCTTCTCAGACAGATTATTTGCTCTCTCTCTCACTCCTCAGTTTTTATCTTGTTAAAGTGAAACAAAAATTTACCTACTGGAAAGGATCACACCCGATTTCTGAGCAAAACACCTCTGTGTGCAGATACAGCATCACAACATAAAAGATTATTTCATAATGTAACCACAGAAAAGACAGAATAACGATTACCTAAATGTGGCATTTTATGGCTACTAAACATTTGTATATACAATTGTATTTCAATATGACCTTCTACATCCCTTTTCTTGTTGAGTATTAGTGCTACAACAGGTGCTACGTAAGCCATGAACTAGCAACTTTGTATATAAAATAAGTTTACAGTACCCCAAACCAAAACCTATATTTTGCAAACTAGCTCAGTAACTGAAGCATTCATTTATTTCAGTTTATCTACAAAACTGGATGTGATCTGAATTTGCATGAGCATGAAATCTGTCTGTGAGATGGGAAAACCTTCTGTATTGTCATGCATACACTGTTTAATCTAGTCATAGGAAGGGGATGGGAAAGCTCCCCTTTTTCCTCCCTTCCCTTCACATGAGCCCGGCCTCCTGCTGCCCTGCCATGGTGCCAGGTGAGGGCCTCAATCCTCCTGTGCTGTGCCATGACTTGAAGCTCAGCTCCTCAGCATACTGGGTTTAAGAACATGGTTGAAGGGCAGTTGGCTTTTCCTTCCCCCATCCGTGAAGGGATGGCACTTGGCCTTAAGCAGGAGGCAGCCTGGGGCACAGAAGAGTTGCAGGGGCAGTGGGCAACCATGGCCAGTCCTTCTGTGATACACATTGGGTGTATTTGTGCCCCTCCTTCTTCATTGTTGATAAGGGAGTATAGAGAAGGCCCAGCAAAAATACAGGTACAGGTCCTCTGAGCAAGGTGTTCAGCTAACAAAAAGCAAAAAAGATTTGGTCATGAAAGGTTTGCACCAAGAGGAATCTGCTCTGTTAAAAAACAGGGTAAAGTGGCAGGCTGGAAATAAATCCTGTCTCTAAGAGAGGACTCAATTTTTGGCTGGGAGATGCAGACAATTTTAAGATGGGCATTTTTTAGCCAAACAACCATTCAGATTTTTGCTGTCACTGCCAAGCACCTCTACCTTTTTTTTGCATCTTTCCCAGTGCCTGAGAAAGCCAGAACTTGAGCACAGTGAAATGCTAGAACAACAGTGCTGTGCTTCTGAAGGAGTCAGAAAAAAGCTTGGATAAAACAAGCTCCAGATCCAATGAATAGCAACAACCACACAGCTCTATAGAAATTGGCTGCCCAGATGTGCAGCCACTGCAGCATATATGAAATTATGACAGGCCTGGAGCATCTTTTACCAATTTGTCTTTACTCTGATAGGTAATACCTTAACAAAATCTCTCAGCATGAAATATTCCCTCTGTTGAAATATGATTATTCATTTCTCTCTTGTGTTATTTCCTGCTGGTATAGAATAGCAAGCTCCTTGGTAATTTTATTCCCAGCAACCAAAGCTGGAATACTAGGGATTTAAACTTCCTGTATTCTTAAAATTTTAATTTCTCCCCTCAGGTCTCCCCCACTAAGGCTGTCACAGTGTATGCATCTTACACTTGCATTTAAATACAATTTTGGGAGTTTTGGATTGCTTAATCATCTCCCATATCAGATGGATATCAGTTGAACAGCAGTGGCTGCAGGATGAAAGAATAACTCAGCAGAAAGAATGAATTTAGAAATTTGCCAGCATTAAATATTGTTCAGGCCTAAAAAGGGGCTGCCATCCTCACCAGAAGTAAGGGATGTTTCAGTGTGCCTGTCCCAACTCCTTTCCACTGGCAGCTCCAGCATTTCCTTCACTGTGCATTTTGTCCATGCATCAAGCAGTGGAATATGCCAAGAGGCATTTGATTATTGCTGTAGTAGGTCAGATGAGGACAATGTGGATTTTTTCCCCCTGTTCTGAACTTTGCCTTCTTTCTCAGGAAGGAAGCATCACACACTCAAGAGGAAGATTGTCAGAGGAACAACTACATTACATGTACTCTATTGTTTGGGGAAGTTAATAATTGGATACTGTCAAGCTCCAGTCAGCAAACCTTCCTAATGCAAACGTTCCATCAGTGAAAGGACAAAAAGTAGGAAGGCTCGGACAGTCCTTGTGACATAACTGTCATTATACTCATCTTGTAAGAGTCTTTTCTTCAGCAGACTAAGCTCTCCTGACAAAAGGACTTTTATGTGAAAATGTCTCTGCCAGGGTTTTTTTTCCAGCATAGAAATGCAAAAATTCATATTCTAAGCAGCACTAATCTATTAGATGTAAACAATGGTGCCTTTAATGTTTGTAGCTTGTGGGGATCTCTACAGAAAATTCTGCATAGATGTGTCTGTCTGCATGAGGATGTACATGCTCTAATTTTTGTTTGAAAGTTATTGTGCTAAATTTGTTTTTCAATTAAAAAAAATCCACTTAATTCTACTTCTTTGTAAAAAGGAGGATTGAAGCACACATTTACATAATAAATTCTCACCACTCAATGAGTAAAATCACAGAACAGCCTGGGTGTCAAGACCTTGCAAACTTCTCCCAAGCTTCTTTATTGCAATCTGCTTGAATTGCCACCAGACCCTCTTTGAAATCTTTGAGAAAGAGAAAAACCACTGAGGGGTACTGTGCAGGTACCCAAATGTGTAAAAAATACTGTAATGTGTTGAAGCACTGGTAGGAAAACATGAAAGCATATGGAAACTTGTTAAATGTCACACTTCAGACAGAATAACTTGCAAGATTTTTCCACAGTTTCTAAAGTTCTAGTGGGGAACTATCACAGTGTAAGAGCCTTAATGGAGAATAAAACTCCACAGGTTTTCCAGAGAAGTTACTGATGCCCCAGCCCTGGCAGTGTTCAAGGCCAGGCTGGATGGATCTTTGAACAACTTGGTCTAGTGAAAGGTATCCCTGCCCATGGCAAGGGGCCTTGGACCTAGATCATCTTTAAGGTCCCCCCCAATACAATCCATTCCATGAGTCAATAATTCTATGGAGATTAAAAATGTGTACTAGGGACTTCGAAGCAGGTGGAAGGACAGCAAAGAAGGAGAAGAAATCAAGTCCATGAAAAGGATTGAACACTGCCAACCAGTTAGCACTACATGCCAAGAGTAGAGCTCTTGGGAGGTAGATAGGATCCTACCCCGAGCTAAGAGTGCCATATGATTTGAATTGAAGTTTTGAGACCCTAGAAGATGCATGGAATTCCTGGAACACATGAAACAAACCACTGAAGGTAGGGCATTACTTACAGAACAGCAGCATCATGACTCTGAATAGTGAACCCACAGAGCAAAGCTGCCGCTGACTTTCTCTCAGTGATCGCACAGAGCGGGAGCCCCAGGAGGAAAGCGCGGTCATTTTCACGCCCTCACGGCTGTACCTGTGTAAGCACCGTGGGCGGCCCACACGGCACTGCACGAGCACACCCTGCCCAGAGCGCCACAAAGCACACAGGGCTCCTTTTACTGGCGTGAAGTAACAAGCTGCTCTTTAATTTCAACAGCTCTCACGCCAAGCTCCGGGAAGTTTTTATTAGCAGGGTATGAACTCAACTGTGAAATTCATGACTGCGACTTCTTGTAAAGTGGTGAGCCAGCAGGTCACACGGGGCACTGATACATGCGGCTTGTGTGGCACTGACAGGCAGATGCAGAAACACCCACGTAGCAGGCCAGCGGCTCAGCCCTGACCCAAGTTCAGAGCGCACCTCTCCAGCAGGCAATGAGCACGCAAGCGCTGGCGCAACTAAGCCTTTCCTGGGGCTCTCCCGAAGCCACTAACCCCCAAAAGCGGCTCCAAAAAAGGCTACACACTGCCGAAAGCGGCACTCCGACGCGCCACCCCCGCTCGCGGCTCCCGCCGCAGCCGCTAAGGGAGGCTTTGCGAGACAGAGCCATTTATAGCCGCTGCCCAAGAGAGTGACAGGCGGCCCAGCCAATGAGTAGCGCCATGCGCGGCGGCGCCCATTGGCTGCCCGCGGTGCCGGCGGGTGGGCGGGGCGGGCTCGGCGCGCTCCATGGCGCTCGGGGCGGGGGGCGGTCGCCGGGGCTGGGCGCGCCGCTGACGCGGGGGGCGGGCGGGGAAGGGGAGCGAGAGCCCCGGCGGAGCCCGCACAGCCCCCGCGCCCCGCGGGTCCGCCTTGCCGGAGCGCCGCGCACAGGTGAGCACGGCAGCGGCGGGCAGCGCGTCCCGCTGCCCCTGCGCGCCCCTGCGGAGCGCCGGCTCGGCTCCGGGGGGGTCCAGGGACGGGCGGCTCTCCTCACCCTCAGGAGCGGCAGTACGGCGGGGGCGCTTCCCCTCCGCGCGGGTCTCTCTCTGCGGTGTCGCCGGAGGGAGGCTGGGGGCCGTCCTGGTCCGCCATCTGCCCGCCCGCTCTCTCTGCGCTCCGTGCACCTGCGTGGCGGTGCGGGGAGCGCCGGCCGCTCCTCCGCAGGACTTGCTGCCGCCCTCTCCCTTGGCCGCTGCTCGGGGGTGCCCGCGGGGCTCCGGGGCAGAGCGGCGCTGCGCCCTCTCCCTCTCTTGCTAGGGTGCCTGGGGGATACCCCGCTTCCCACCCTTCCTCCTCGCCGGGCGCTGGGATCGCAGGGGCGTTCGGCAGAGTTTGCAGTTTCCTGTGCCTGTTCCTTCCCCCGCAGCCTCGCCGCGATGCCCCGGGCGCCGCGCAGCTCCCCGGACCGGCGCTCTCCCTCCCCGCCTCCCTCCGGCCCCGTCAGCTCTCGCCCTCTGCCGCCCGGCAGAGCTGCGGCTCCCGGTGCCCGTCACCCCCCCGATTTTTCTCTTCCCCGCCGAGATAGCTGCAGCCGGGGCGGCGGGACCCCGGGGAAGGTCCTGACTAACTCGGGAAGGTTTCCACGGAGGCAGCCGATCCCTCTTCCCCGGGTTTGCGGGATGCCCGGGCGGCTGTCGGCTGTGCGGGAGCATGTCAGTGGAAATACGGCGGAAAAGCCCCTATTTAGCAGGTCCCCGCCGCCTTCGCCTTTTAGCTGCCGTTTCCTCAGGGTCCGCTCTTCCGTGCCTCCGAGAGCAGCCTTTTCCGTGCGGCAGTGCTGCCGCGGTAGGTGATTTCGCACCCTCCCGGCAGGATGGGGTCTGGCTCATCCTCTCGGAAGTCTGGCACGCTTCGTGCCGTGATCCCGCACCATCCAACCCTTCAGCAGCTATGTGAAGAGCCTTTGCAGGCGGACTGGAGTGTACCAGTTTTTATGGTTTGCGGTTGGGAATGTGCTTTGTATGTGTTTTGGGAGTGTCTGGATACAAGTGGAAACTTCTTGGTTTATTTAAGACGTGATTCAGTAGGGCTCTGCTCAGCATTTGAGAGGTGCTGGCACCTTCTGCACCCATGGCCTTCAGCATTCAGCCGGGTCGTCCTCTTCAGTCTTGCAGTGGGAAAGGTTCAGGTCATAACGGTGCTGGCAAATTTTGTAGGCTTCATCTGTCTAGTTATACCCTATCACACTGTCATCTCAAACTGGCTTACCCCTCAGTCAAATTTGTTTAGATTGTGCTGTAAATTATTGAACAAACCTAAAGTGACCACCTGGGACTTAAATAATTTATGTGCAACTACACATGTGTTTCTGCTGGTTTAGCAAGATGCATTTTCAAAAACTGGAATGTGTCTGGTTTATGTATGGCCTCGATGTATGCAGTTTGATACAGTGAAATGCTAAGTACTTCTGCTCTGTAGCTGAGCTGCTGGTGCCTGTGTTAAGAGGAGTGGTTATAACACTCGAAGAGAACCAGGCAACTCAAACTCATGATAATTATCGATTTGACACAATGTTATGCTGGTTGAATCAGGTTGCTACTGTTCCCTTTACTTTTTTTGAGGATTCAGATAGCACAGCGAGAGGCCTTGATTGCAACATCTTGATTTTGTTGCAGCAAATGTAAAAATTATGCCCGCATTTCTGGAAAGGCAGACGGTTCACTTTCCTTGCATTATGGGATATTTCTACTCGCCTTGTTGCCCTCTCTTGTTTGCACGTTGGACCAGCTGCCATTTGCCCTTTCTGGGATAATCCCTCTAGTTTGCAGCCTGGTCTTTTGTGCACACCTGAGCTGCTCCAGAGAGTTCTGACTGATGCTAAAATAATGGGGAAACTAGATAACAGTTTAAGCATCCTTGCTTCAGAGACACTTTAGCTGTCAAACTGTTCATCTTGGTATCCTAGTTGCTTATTCTGATAGTTTGGGAATTGCATGAACTTCCTAAATTCACATAGACAGTCCTTACAAAACTTTGAGACTTGGGATCTTTGCTTCTCCTTGCTATTAAGGCTCATCAAGACTTATATCTTTTCACCTAATTGTTGTTGCTGGCACTTCTGGTTCTTATTATGTCCATCTCCCATTTGGAGTGCTGGTACTGATGATACTTCCTGGCCTTCTGTGCTCTCTGTGTGAGCACCCTATAGGTGTCTCAGTTGTCTTTATATCTCATTGTGTTGAGCTTGGGTTTCTCATATAAGGTGTTTTGCAGTTCTTTCTATTCCAGTTCCTTATTTTGTTTCTCACTGAATTTTACCATCCACTGTGTCTGCTTCCCATGTACTTGCATTTGTTCCCTTCCTCACAGGCACTGTGGGCCTTCTGAGTTAATGTTTAAAGCCACAAACCTATCTGTGCGTGAAGTTCCTCAAATAAGGCACGTTACTGGCATTATAGGTGAGGTAGCTGTGGTCCAAAGGTAAACACTTCCTGTAACCTGGATGTTGTGACTGAGATTTGAACATAAGAGTGTGTAGTTCTGTGACTTTATTGTTCACTTACATTCTTTTGTTAGCCACGCTTGTTGGTTATGCGTTTTGTGGGCCCTTTGGTAAAGGTAATATGTGCTGTGATATAAATTTGGGAAGAATAGTTTAAATTTGACTGGAATCTCTTGGTACCCTAGTGTTTTTTTCCCCTGTTGTTCTGTATTCAGCAAGGCTAGAAGGTGACAGAGACTGCTTCCAAAGAAAATGCAGAGCAAGTTATTTATTGCTGGGTAACATACTTGTATCAGATATAGTTTATAGTAGGGGAAAAAACTTGGCAGTACCTTGAAAGAATGTTGACTGCTAATGTTTGACTACTGTAAAGATGATTTAATACCTTGAAAACCTCTCCCCTCTCTTTTAAAGCTGGTTTATTTATTGCCCTATACTCTCTTTGTCTTGCTTAGGACAGTGCGATTAGATGCTGGCTGTGTTTGGCCAGTTGATGATTTTCTAATACCAGGATATGGAACCTTCCTGAGGTATAAAACTGAACTGTAGGTAACTTAGATTTTGTCTTCGTCTGTGTGGTAGAGATAGAGGAGTGATATGGTCATACCATGGCATTTTGGGGGCTTCTGGGTTGGTGCCAGTTGGTATGTATTGAGCAGTCTCTGCATGTGGGACTGTAGTCTGTGCTTTATTTGCAGCTGAGATAGGAAAAAAATGGTTGTGGATGGATCAAATCCTCTTGCACTGAGCAAAGATGAGCAACGTAGGTTTGTGCTCATTGTTCAATGCTCTGGTCTCAGCTTGCTGGAGCTGGTTCTGCTCCTGCAGTTGCATGAGACCTCACTGATTTCACAGGGGTTTTGTTGGAGTGAGGTCTTAGGAGCTGGGCCTTGAGTTACTGCATCCTGAAAGCAGCTTTTGTATCAGTTTGACACCTGCCAGGTGGCATATGACCTTGCCTTGAGTTGAGAATAAAGTTGTAATGTTGTTGATGTGTGCTTGTCCTTCAGTGACCAAATTCCTGTGAAATACAGCTCCCCCAGATGCAAACAGTCTTAGAAAAGGCACACATTAATCTAACAAGATCTATTCTTTGAGCCAAGACTGAGGCAGTGAGAGGGAGGTGCACGTGAGACACAGCAATGAAGATGTAGCGTATTTCAATTCTTGGAGGACTCTTCTAAGTATTTTTGGCATAATCTGTTAAAATTTTGTTTCCTTTAAACAGGACTAGAAGAATAGACAAGTTGGATTGATGAGAACTGTAAGAAAGTATTCAACAGTATGGAATGGATTGATTTATGATACATCTGATACATGAGAGCTACATTTTGTGTCACTGTTGTCCAGCTGCTGCCAGAGTACTTCAGCTGATTTCATTGCAGCGAGCCCAACAGATAGTCCTCATCGCTAAGAGAACATAAAGTGTGATGCTGAAATGAGATGAGGCTCCGAAATGGAACTGTGGCCACCGTGTTAGTTTTCATCACTACTTTCCTCAGTTTGTCCTGGTATACTGCATGGCAAAATGGGAAAGGTAAGGAAAAAGCTCCAAAACCTACTTGCCTTCATGTGGCTGCATTTCTGTGTGCTGCTGCTGTATGTTAGCAATCTGTAAATTGCTTGTTAACTAGCTCTGCTACAGAAGGTATTGCCTTGGTGAGAAATAAACACCTGCTAATAAGTTCATGAAAATTAACTTTGAGCAGTCTCATTTAAAAAGGGCACAAAAAAAAAAAGATACCTGAACAAAGACAAATGCTGCTCTTGGAGGAATGGGTTGGTCAAGGCTGAGGAGTTGTGGTTTGATTTTATTATTTTTGTTTCCTGGTTTATGGTTGTTGGAGAAACATACGTTTGTTTTTGGTTGGTGGTTTATTTATTTTTTTTTTTTCACGTGTAACATATGGCCAATGGACCCAGCTAGAGAATGTTATTTTTGGTGCTGCTTTCTGTCTTCCCTGGTGATTTACTGATGGCAATGGCAAACTGCCAATCAACATTGTGGAAAGACTTTTCATGCTGTCTTTGAAAAAAATTTAAAATGCTTTTTGTTAAAGTACCATGTAAGAAGCAAAATAAAATTATCAAATCGACTAGGTAATAGGAAATACATCTATTAAAATAACATGAGTAATTTCATAAAATACTTAAGTATCTGTTTTGTGTAGTAGACTTTTACCTGTTCATATATCTTTGATCTTACTGCACTTCCTGTGAACCCTGAAAAATTTTGAAAAGTTTTTCTGAGGGTTGGGATTGTTTATGAAAGTAAGATGATTTGGTTTTGTCCTTCAGTAAAGCAAATAAACTTGTTCAGCAATATTTTCTAGAAGAAGAAAGGGTTGTTTTTTTATTTTATAAACATCTGATCTCTTGAAAAATAGTAGACTATGTCCTTCAAAGATCAAGTAATTTTAAAACTAATTCTGTCTTCAGTGATTGTTCTGATTGCTCTGCAGAAAATATTATTTTCAGTTGTGTCTTGGATCCAATTAGAGGAAGCTGAGGCTTTCCAGCAATACTGTCTGTTGTAAAATGGCCAACTTGTTACTCTTATTTAAGTACAATAGAAGCAGATGAGTTCTGTGGCATGCTGAATTGTTTTTCCATTGGGCACTTGTGGAAGAAGCAGATGCTTTGTGGTGTGATCTCTGCTGCAGCAGTTGGTTGGTAGGCTACCCTTCTGAATGCAAGCAGCAGGAAAAATGTCAGGTTCTCAAGGTTATGGTAATACATAGATTTTTTAATTAGACAACAAAAGCGTAGATGTGCCTAAAACAAGAAAAGGGTGTCTGAATAGCACTCAAAGTAGTACTTTCTTAATTTTGACTAGTAAAACATTCAGTAGTTGCATTTTTACTAATTTCCTGCTTAAGAACCTTGTAAGAATTTTGCTTTCACTTCAGCAAAGATCTGTATCTATTAAATTCTTCACAATTTTTTTTTCTTTCTTACCTGATATATGACTTTCAAGTCTTGTTCTCTTTTGTCAAAGCAGTACACAAAGAAGAGTCTCTGCTAAATTAACAAAAACTGCTATTTGGAGAATATACGATATATGGCACTTTGCAACAATTTAAGCTTTTATTAGTTAGACTGCTCTGGGTTTTTTTAATACTTTTGTTTTCCATCTGAATGCTTAGAATCAATACTTCCTTAATGATGGTATAAAAGTTCTGCATTTATCTTCTTTAAGATCTTGCTGTTGAGCATTAAGATGATAATTTGTGAAATAAAAATCAGTGTAACAAGACATCAGTAATGTGTTAGTTAATCATAAATCACAATTATGAAACTAAAGTCTGAATAATACTGTTCAAGAGAAGTTTATACATGGCACATTGTTTTTAAATTTTTTCACAGGTTATCAAAAATCAAAACAGATTTGAGTTAATTCAGTACTACATTTTCCATCAATGCATAGTGGAAAGGTTTCAGAAAATGATGATGAATATTTGCTAAAGTTTTTTCTTCCAGTTCAATGTAATTTTATAGCCTTATAGGGTGGTATTTTAATTCATTAATAACATTTTCTTTACAAATATTTGAGTGGCTGAGTTAGAAGAAAGCATAGCTTGCTGTTACCATTCATTGAAAGGCTGTGGGGTGTGACATTCTTTGATCATGATATTTTGTTTTTAATTACATTTAGATTCCTGTAGGTAATTGCCAATCTTTGGACAGCAAGTTAAATCTCCAGCTTTAGAAAGTGCAAAATTTTCTTTCTTAAAGAAAAAGCAACCCTTCTCAAATTGCTCAATGATAACTAAAACAAATTCTGATTTTTAAAGCAGAAGCATAATGCTTTATTTTTAACTTACCCTAATCAGTTTTCAAGTGATTAATTTTAATTTAGAAACTAAGATCTTGTATAATTGTCATCTAAAATGCGGCATCATTTGTAGAATACCAATTAGATTGGGATGATATGATATTTTTGTAGATCATACCTTCCTCTAGTAAATATATGTAGTCTTAGTCTATACAGGATAGGATTTAGACACTTCTAAGTGGTACAGACTTTGGTACTACTTTCAAGCACAGAAGTTTGTCTCAGCAGAACAGTGCTTTACAAACTTTAGGATATGCTGAGAAGTTGTCGGGAGCTGAAGGAAATATTCTGTTTGAAGTGCCATTTCTGGAAAAAGCAGTCTGTATCTTATCCAGAGATGTGAATAACATTTCCCAAGGCACATACTGCTATTTGCATGAAATGGCCAATTATTTGATTTTGCTTTTAAAATAACTGTGGTTGAAAAGGTTGACTGAAATATCTTTGGTCATTTGAGAGAATCTTCAAAATTAGTGCAAGATCTTTGTTGCTTTCTGGACCTCATGCAATGTGTAGAAGCACTGGTGCTGTAAGGAAGCAGTACAAGCCCTGAATGCACCTGGGAAAGACCTGTCCTGGAGGATTCTTGCAAATCAGTTGAAAGACCACTTTCTAGGGTTTAAAATGTGCTATGGTTAGCATGAATGAGGTACATGTTGGAAATGGAATATTAAAAAATGCTGATTACTGTGGTGCACAGAAGAAACAATTTTAAAGGATCTGCAATCACTTCACATTCACAGTTAGTTCAGTGTAAGATGTCCTTGAGTTCCTCCTACAACCCAGCTCTTATGCAAGGAATAACTTTATGCTTAATATCATCTCTTCTGACTGAATCATGTTTTCTGGTACTACTGACTTGCTCAGGGTCACTGGTCTTCACCACCTCATTTGTGAGCTCTAGAAATGTGGTAGGTATTTTGCCCTAAAGGCACTTCTCTTAAGAAGGTCTAACTAGTACAGAACAGTACTGCATAGCTGTTAGACCAGTCACAACATTTACATCAAAGCAGTTGTATGCTATGTAAAGTGTAGTCTTGATGCTTTGTTCTTTAATGTGACTATTGGTCTGAGTACATAATGTTCCAGGAAGACCCCTATGCTCCATAATACTAAAGAACCTTCCCTTCTTGGATCAACAAACTTCCTGATGGCAGTGGAAATTGAGAATGAAGATAAATAACTACTGAATTAGTACAGGATGGTAGGATGGAATTCAAGTATTTTTTCTTTTAAAGTATGTGATATTATTCTCGGTCAAAGCCAGTTGTTGGCAGCATCTTGCACCACTTCTAGGAGATGTTTGGCTACTTGAAGTGTTGAGAACAGGTATTGCAATATGCATTGTGAAAATCTGATGCAATTTAATTGGCTAAACTATGTAGTTTCCATGGCACCCTGAAACCATTAGTGTATTTCATCATTCTTCCTTAATGATGAAGAATTAGTTGAAGAACTTCTGGTTTTCAGTTCATCCAAGGGTGTGGTCCTAACTGCAGGATTTCCTCACTGCATGGGGATGGCTTATTTTGGTCCACCAATACAAATTCCCATGTGAAGACGTCCAGGAGAACTTCTGAGATACTGATCTGGCTTCCTGGTTCACTAAACATTCACTCATGCTTAAGTAATGAAGGTTGAACATGTTTGCTTTTAAGGATGAAGTTTTCTGGAGAGAAAATGGCCTGGGCTTTATAATAAAAATGTCATCTTCTCTCTCCTCTGTCTGTTTTCACAAAATTAGAATTGCCATGCTGATTCTCAGCCACAACAATCATAAGTGTTCAAAAACATCTAAACTTAGCAAGGATAACAAAACCTAACTGAGGCTAAAACAAAAAAGCTCAGCCAGTGGTGGCTAATTTTGGAGCGAGAAGCAGGAATATTTATCCCCAGAGGAAGAGTCCCTAGAGGAAGAACCACAGAGGGAACAAGAAGGAGGATAGAATCTATCTATCTATCTATCTATCTATCTATCTATCTATCTATCTATCTATCTATCTAATCTACTTACCTACCCCCTTGGCAGTTGTTATGCAATATTCTCATTAAGAAAAGGTGAGAAATCTGAGAGATACATATATTTTGCAGCTGTAACCCACCTTAGTTTCTACATGGATCCTAAGAGAAGCTGTTATGCAGGTAAATGGCTGCTACAGCCTTTTGACTGCGTGTTCTGACTTTCAGAGTTAGGCACTCATTTCCCACTGATGTGTGAGTTAGGACCAGCCAACCAAAAAAGTTAAATGGACTACATACTGGGAGGAGTGAAGGCAGGGGAAGGGATGGGCTGGGATGATAAAGTGGAAAGTGCTTTTAGCAATTTATGCCAGTTTGGAGAAGAGGGGCCTCTTTCATTTCTGTTAAATAGAAGGGAAATGTTGGTTTCCTTTGGAAATTGTTGCAGATCTTCCAGGAACTGAAATTAAAGGAAATAAGAGTTTCCCTTTTCTTTTTAACAGCAGCACATAAATGTTGTTCTGTTCTTTATCTAAAATACACTTAAGCTTGTTTTCAACAAGAAATTGGCCTATGGCTTACTGATACTAAAAATAGTTGAATTTCATTAAAGCTAATCAGGAATGTGGGTTTGATTTGGTTACTGAGAGTCCTGTGCAGGTTGTGAACACCTGTCCCAGGTGAATAATACAGAAGAGCTATATAGCTGTTCAGGTGGGACAGTGTTCAGATCTGCAGCATCTTTGTATCTTTCCTATGACTGCTGCAGGAGAACTCCTCTGGCACCAGTGATTTTTTGGAGAACTGCAGTGAAAAAGGTTTTGCAGCACTGCCTTGTTCCTTGCATTTTTTGTAACCTGCTACCTAGGTTAGCTCATCTCTTTATGGGATTATAAAACTTGGTTGCTACCAGAGTATTTAATGGGATCTGGCTTAGCCAACACCTTGAGGTTCTGCTCTTGATTACAGCCTAGAGTTAGGGAAAGCCCATGCTTCTGCTCAGTGTAGCTTCTCATTGTTGTTCTTCAGCCTGAGTCTTCTGTGCTTCCATGAGATATCCCCTCTTGCATCCAGCCAAATAAAGAATGTCTGCTTCTTAATGTTACATTAGTGTTAAGGAGTTTTATTTTTACCAATTTTTTGCTAAGAGCTCCTCCAAAATGCTGGTTGCTGCTCACATCCAGAGACTATTGATACTATCAATTTAGCCAAGCCAAGAAAGGCAGTTGCATCTGACACAGCTGCTTATACCATACTGTAACATTTTTAAGTGAGTAAAAGGGGCTTTGCAATGATTTGTCCTTTTTTGATGGTAGTTGATATTTTCCGTAGTGAATCAAGATGATTAGAGGCAGAGAATTTTTACTGGATTTCAAACAGCACCGTGATGGGAGGAGCAACAAACATAGACAAAGAGATTGAAGTTCAAAATTGACTAGGCAAATTGGAGACCAAGTCAGGAAGTGAGGTCAATGGTGGGTTGAAGGTAGGTGAATGTGTCCCAGTCAAAATATGGGGTGCAGTAAAGAAAATCAGATATGTACATGAAGAATTGGGAAGAAATTTGATCTTGGCATTATAGGTAGGAATGACAGTCATGTCACATGTGACTCATCACATTATTGCAGAAAACAATAGAAGTTGAGCAAAAAAAAGGTTTAAGGAAGTACATATGACGTCTACTGCTCCAGCAAGACACAGGAAGTCTTCTTTTTTGCTCTGCTTTGTACTATGTCTGCTTTGGGATGGTGCACTGGAAATAAAATAGATTCATTAGGTGGGATTCAAAGAAGCAACAAGTGATCAAGGATCCAGAAAGTCTACCCTGAAAGGGAAGGGTCAGTGTCTTGACATTCCTTACCTTAAAGGAGAGGTATGAGGAAAGAGACAGGAAAATAATTTTCAAATATTTTAAAAGTTCTCGCCAAGAATTTCTTGTCAGAAAGAGAAAGGAAAAAAAAAGGCATAATCTATTGTTAGTGGCCATAGTAAATAACAGGATCTAAGGGACTGAAATGGAATGGGAGAGGAAGGTTCAATAGTGGACAGTTTTTCTAATGGGGAGTATAGTTACATACTAAAAGAGATTGTTGGGGAGGGGTTGGTGGTGAAGAATTTCCATGTAGACGGTTTCAAGAGTAATTAAACCAGCAATGACAAGTAAATTATACCATAATTGGTACCAATAGAGCTTTGGGCTAGCACAAAAATAATGAGTTACACTGATTTTTAAAGTCAATATGGCGCTTCCAAAATAAATTGTAGCTAGGGAAGACCAACAGCTGGTAGGAATGCTCCAGCTTTGAAGTGGCAATTGTGGTGAAATTAGTTTTGAGCAGGGCATTGGGCTAGATGACCCCCAGAAGTCCTTCCTAACCTAAATTATATTAGTTATTCTTGGCATTTGCTGGGTTTATCTCTCCTTGTGCCAAGAGCAACATGACAGTGTATTTCATTACTAAATAATACTGATGTTTGCATGAGATATGTAAGAGTTGCCCTTTCTTGTAATATAATTTGATCCCTTAAAATACAGAAAATATTTGCTTGTATTTAGCAGATTCCCTTATCTGTTTATTTTTAGTCTCTTGCTGTTATTAACAATAAACAGCCACTTCTGTAGCTAGGAGCCATGAACATACTGTGTTAGAAAAACATCAAAAAACTACTTACTTTTATTTTCAGGTGTGATTCTTTTTTTTTTTTTCTCTTTTTTTCATCACTCTCATAGTTTGGAGTAGTGTCTTCCTCAGTAACCTTTTTCTGCTGTGTAATTATGACTTTATTTGCTGCTGGCATAACAAAAAAGCTTTTTTCATTATTTATACAATCTTTAGGACTAGAATCCTGAAAGTTATTTCTTTTTAAGATGAGACACTGGTAAGTCTATAATTTAGTTTTGTTTATAATGCATTGTATTTTGTTTTCCTGAGCATGGCAGAAAGTGAATAGAAAGCAGTTTCCTTGCTCACAGTGCAAGGCTTTATTCCAGTTAGTCTCTGCCTAAAAAGCAATTACTCTGCAGTATTTTAGAGCTGTGCTTCCAGCTGTTTTTCTGGTTGTCTCCCCAGCTTTCATGCAGCTTTCTGCCTGTTCCTGTGGATGCTTCCTGCAGATGTGCCACCCATCTATCTAACTGTAAACAACAGAATGCCTCTTTTTGGTTTGTGAGAGTATATAATTTTACTATATAATGCTCAAAAATAATTTAAAAGTTTTCAGTGCCTATCAAGCATAAATTTTGCTGTAGTCACCTGCAGATACATTGTGGCCTTACATATCAATGCCATGGACATGTAAGTTTCCTTAAACAGTTCAGAGATGGGCTGAACTAAATTATTTTTTCCATTACAAATTACTGGTGAAGTACTTGTGCCAGTATACAGCCTCATACTTGGTTGCACGGCCCCTGGAGACAAACTATAGATGTACTGTTGGAGAGAGATTTAAATAAAAATATGTGATGGGATTACATCTGACTTACAAGGTTGTTGTTAATTTGCAGTAATGTGTGAGCATGATGAAGCTTTGTTCCTGAGTTGCTTGCAAGGAGACAAAGTTAGAAAGTTAGAAAGAATATGTTCCCAGGAGCAGTTTGTTCAGCAGAGTTGTCAAGGCACAAAGAAAGGAGGAGCGTCAGCAACCTCAACCCGCTAGCGTGTGTGGAAACAATACCCAGACTTCCGCAATGACTGGAGTTTTGTGCTCAGGCTATTAAGAATTTCTAAAAGTTTCATCTCTTAAAATAGCACAGTTAGTTTTGAGGTTGTAGCACTCCTCCGACTAGTTATTTTTGCTAGATGAATTTTCATCTAATGTATTATTATATTAAACATTTGGCTGTAGAGCAATCATTACTAATCTCTTTTTAGTTTAGGAAGTTGGGTTTTCTTGCTGTATTTCCTGCCTTGTATGTATATGTTTATTTCTGAGAGGAGGGAAGGGAATGGTTTAAAGTAAGAGCATCTTGATTTACATGTACAGATATTCACTGAGTTACTGACAGTTCTGTAGTAGAAACAAATCATGTTAAGGTATTTGGAAGCTTTCAGGTTGTCAGAAGTAGATGCTTTTTCTGTGTTCTGCTGTGCTCTATTTTGCTGTGTGCTTTCTTTCTTTGCCATATTGGGCTCTATGTTAGCTATACTGAGATTATTTAGCATCTTAACCCTCAAAAATCTTGAGCCCTGAATGTTCAAGAGTGTGTGGGCACATTAATGTGATAATTCTTGGACAAGGTTTGAGACACACACACATGGGTTTTCCTGGACAAGGAAAATTTCTTCACAGAAATTTTGCCTGGGCAGAAATTCCTTCAGATGCAGAGCCTGCAGCCTGGATGGGTGCGTGCTGCAGTACAAGCATCCTGTTGCTGATGAAGTGACTGCACGACCAGAAATTCCAATTGTGTACACACAGATTAAGTGTGCACAGTAAGTGACACCTTTGGGAAGTTTTATGCAAGTGCATATTTGTGATAAGTGGTTGCTGGGCAGTTATACAATAGTGCTCAAGTCCATGTGCGTTTGGGATGTCTGAGAGGGGTCAGCCACTCAGTTACTGCACAGTTGGCTGGCATGTGTGCTGTGAGTCACATTCTGGAGGATGTGGGGAGGTGCATTGTTGTGGAGTTTGTTTGCATGGAAGCATCAGGGTTAAACATTTTTGCCGTGCACAAAGGTTGTTTGCACTCTTTGTTGATGAGAAAGGCTCTGGAAGAAACAGGGGAGACCTTTCTGGAATTCACATGTGTACACCCGTTTTGGTAGAATAACTGCTTTCTCATAGGTAGATTTGGCTCCCTCAGGTGAGGGCTTATTTTCCCTTGTTCTCCTCCTCCACATTGCTTTACTCAGAAGGCAGTTGTATAAAATGCAATTTTATATTACACAAAGACCCTGAAAAAGGGACTTAACTCTGTATTTGTAGTATGTTGCTTTAGACCTGACTGTATTTAACTCAGTTTGAGGAAAGAGTTTAACTTGGAGTGAGCTGTAACTGAATGGAAGACTTGTCTTGTTATCTTTTGGAGATCAAGCAATTAGTTGAATTGGATTTTGTGGTATTTTAGCTGCATGTAGATTAAAGTGATCAAAGGTTTGAATTGGGTGAAGCTGAGAATTTGTTCTTATGCAGGACAAAACTTGATGTTAGGACATTCCCAGAATGTTTGCATATACTGTAGTAAGGGCTTTAAGTTAAGTGCAGTCATAAGATAACCTCATGTCTTGGATGATGAATGTAGGATGTCTTTTTTCAAAAATTGCATTTAAAACATGCAGCTGTATCCTCTTTTTCCCTCTGTTACTCCTTCACAATACTGTTTTAGTCTGGCTTGGTTCAAATTTACTGCAGAATACAAAAATAATGTTGTATTCTTCTGAGTTTGGAGGAATGCTCTGTGCTGCCACTGCTCCCATTCTGCTAACTGCATGGGTGCAGAGCTGCTGCAGCACTGCTGCTGCTGGGGGTGAAAGGCAGGTGCTGTTCAGGGGTAGAAGGTCTGTTATGTATGGGAACACATACACGGGGAACAGCATTGGGGCGTGTGTGTACTTGGTCTAAATACTGGTTTGGAGGGCTGGGGCAGAGGAACGGGGCTCTTGGGGTATGGAATTGAGTGTTGGGAAAGAGCAGGGCTGCTCTGACAGAACCTTCTGTAAGTGAGGAGGGGTAGAAACTGCAGTAGAAAACCAAATCTGTGAAGCTTGTGTGGATGCAGAACCTGTGTTTGGGTTTGGATATGTGAGAATAGCTCTCTAAGCCTGGCAAGAATCTGTAGTTCAGCTTTTTGCTTTGATCTGTATCTGCTGTGGTGGTACATCCTAACTTTTTGTCCATGCTGTTATTATTGTTAAATCTACCATAGAAGAAAATGGCGTTAGAGGCTACTTGGCTTTGTTATTTATTGAGACATTATAGATGCATTTTTCAAATGGAAGTTAGATGTAGGTGTTTGTTGTTAGGTTAGGTTGTTATACTAAAGGGGAGTGTTGCCATTAGTGTTGTTTAGGTGGAACTGCAGAATGTGTGGCTGATGCAGTTGACTCTACAGTTCATTCTCAAAAAAAAAAGCTTTCTAGAAAATTGATTTTTATACCACAATGATGGTATGAAAGTAACAGAACACTTAATAAAAACTTCTATGGCTTTATTGATTTGTATCTTTCAAAATTAAAAACTGAATTTTCCATCCAATTTTGGCAATGCAAAATTTTTTGGGAACAAAACTTTAAGAAAACACAAGGTCCTTCCTGTAGTGAAAATAAAAACTTTTCTTCGGTTAATATTTATTAAGATGATGCTTCTTGGTTCTCTTCTTCTATGGCAGTAATTACTGCATTTTGCTAGTGTTTCTACAAACTCGTTGTTTCCTTGTTGCCAAAAGGAACAATATGAAAACTATAATTCTATTCAGAAATGTTAACCCATTGGCAGTACAGATGGTGCCATATTTCTCAGTGTTGTTGTAGCTTCACACTGTTCAATAATACTGATGAAGAGTACTATAGTGGAAAAATAACTTAGAATGTGTAATTAGCAGAGTGATTTGGAAAATTTAAACCAAAATACTAATTTTCTGCACTGAGTATTTTGGAGACTTGTCACCAAAAACATTTAAAATTTCACCTTCTTATACCTTGTGGCACACACATTCTAATGGCCTTAGTCTAGTCTAACTAGAAGCTCAGTAGTGCCTTCTTTAACCTTGTGCAAATATCTTTGTTAGTGTTTCAAGACCATTGTTTTCCTGTTTGAGGCAATTGAGATTAGCTTAGTTGATCAGAGCATGGTGCTAGTAACACCCCATTCAGCCTGGCCTTAAACATTTCCTGAGATGGGGCACCCACAATTACTCTAGGCCACTTGTTCCAGTGCTTCACACCCTCATAGTAAAGCATTTCTATCTTGCATTTAATCTAAACCTACCTTTTTTTCAGGCCAGTTCAGTAGGTTATAAAAAGTTGTGTGCAGATAAATATTTTTCCTTAAAATAATAAAAAAACTCCGCCACAAAAGAACTCCTCAAGAATTTGAGACCACTAGATAGCATGATATCTTAATATAAATATATGTGCTTGTTTATAGAAGGTAGCTGAAAGTATAATTGTCTGATTGAGATCTGAGGAGAAACATGAGATGTCACAGATGACTTGTAGTCAAAGTGACTCTAAGAGGTCAGATTACCTACAGGGTAATTACATTTGTTTACATGGTCAGCAAATCTGTAGGTATTTCAGGTGAAGGGGTTGTTCCTTGTGCTCTTTTAACAGATGTGAAAGAAATGTCTTGTATCAAGGTTAGATTTTGTTGTTTTTTTTTTAATGGTGAAATTATGATACCACGCAGAGATGCTGATTATAAAGCCACACACTCCTCAGATCAGATCAGTGGTTATGGCTTCTTTGGTATGTCCTGCTAGGAATGACTGTAATTAGCTGCTGTGTGGTTTTCAGAAGATACTCTTGTTCATTAGTAGCAGTGAAATGTATTGTACATACATCTAAACTATATGATGGAAGCAAGCATAATAAATGAATGCAACATGTGCTTAATACATGTTTCTGCAGAAATGTAGAAAGGATTGTTTTATTCTAGTATGTTAGAAAAGCAATATAAATGCTTTCTTTCACCTAATATGTTCAGTCCTTCACTGTTGCCAAGAATGTAGGCTAGCTATTGACCTGTCCTGTATCTTAAGTGTTTCTCAGTGTTATGGTTGTAATGTTTGCTTAAACTGGAGCTTTGTGCTTGTTTGAGCAGTATAGTTATTCTTGCTTTTTATTTGGCAGTTAGTTTGAAAAAATAATTGTGACATTATGATCTTTGTAAAAGCTGTCACTGTAGATTGTATTTTCGAGGTAATACTGTGATGTTGAAAGTTTCCTAGTTTCTTTTGCATTGTTGTACACTTTAAATCTTGTGCAAGACATAACAGAAATGTCTAAGTGGGGTGTTTTAGTGACAATTACTTGAGGGTAATTGTTTTTTCACTGTAAAGAGTTACTGTCCAGTTCAAATGAATTCAATGCTTTGTACACTCAGTTGAGCTTTTCTTTTATCAGTTTCTTAAACTGAACTCTTAGTACAATGAATGTCTACAACAGAAGTTGCAATAACTTTTGTTGTTCTGCTTTGCTTTTTGAAAATAGAATCTATGAAGCTGTGTTAAATACTGATTGCTTATTGTGGGACAGATTTAGCATATGATTTCAGTGGTGTTCTTGTATCACTTTCCCCTTAGAGAAGAAATGCCAGTAGGGGTGACTGTACTTCTTAGCACTGGGAATAAAATAAGAACCAAGTAGCTGGAAGCTAAAAAGCCCTGAGGTTTATATTCATCCATAGAGTGTTGGGCAGTGTTGTTTACTAGTCACAGAAGTGTGAATCCTAGTAAAGTTAACAGTCAGATCAGGACAAATAATTTGCAAATGTACAATTGTGCAATTTCTTTTTTTGGAGAGGCAGGGATTAGGGTTGTTTTTGATTTTTCTGCTGGGGTATTTTTTTGGTGTTTTGGGGTTTTTTTGGGGGGGGTTGGTTTGGTTTTGTTGGTTGGTTGGGGTTTTTTAAAAATTTGTTGTTGTTTGTTTGTTTGCTTGTTTTTTCCCCATCACTGTAGCTTGCTGTTCTCTGTTTTAAAAGACAACTTTCAGCTCAAGTGCTGCCAATAACTCTTCTCAAACAATCATGTGTTTAATTATCCTTATTGTCTGAAGCCAGTGCACAGACAGAGCACCATATGCTTCTGTTGACTTGACCTCCTTATTTGTGGGTGTCTTGATTTTCTGATATTTTATTCTTTCTATTCATTGTGTCCAAAGGAATATTCAGACTCTCTGTCAGCCCTCATCAGGGGTGATTTGAATGTGTTGTCATATTGGATTTTATAATTGATTTGGAAATCTTCTCAATTGTAGCCTTTCTCTATTGAACAAATTATATCTAAAAGCAAAGGTGTGCAATTCCATCTGGAGACATTTAAAACTGTTCCTGACTGTTCTATTTAGCTTTTAAAATACTCCTTAAGTAAATCATTCATCAATTGTCACAATTCTAGTTTGGCTTCATTGGCTTTTTAGTTTCTTAGGATTTTTTTTCCTCTAGAAAAATGTCGTATTCTGTGGCTTTTTAGAAAAAAAAATCAAACAAACATGATGTACCATTTCATGCTTCCATTTTGATTGGTAAACTACATAATTTTTAGTATATTTATATTAAAGATGATAAAAAATGGAGGGAAAGCAGATTCTCAATCAAAGGACTATTTACAAGAAGATTGATTCTGAAATTTACTGTTCAAAATAGAAAGATTTTAGCAGTTGATGTGACAAAAGGATCATATTCAGATTGCTTTAAAAATTTTAGAGAAAACAACTTCAGCTCCTGCTGCAAAGGAATTTTAAAACAAAAGTATCTAGACTGAGATTGGATCAGGCCCTGACAGTTTCAAAGCAAGCACTTCACACTTGTTCTAGTGCACTAAAATTGGAGAGAACAAAAAACATTATTTGTTTATAGAGATCCTTGAACTGCGAAATGTGAAGAAATTGCAATGAGAAATTAAGTAATTAGAATTATTGAGGGTTTTTTTACCAAAGTTAGGAAAACCTGCAGAACCTTCACTCAAAAACAAGCTGCTCTTCATGATGAAAGCTACTTGAATAAGCACTTTTAAAAGTACTTGCTGTCCTAATAAGTACATTTCTATGTGGAAAACAAGGGCAATAAAGAGTAGTTCTGATGGAAGTTTTGGTAGATTGAAATAGTGAATTGCTGAAATGACCCATCAGTTTGAATAACAAGATTAGAGATAAAAAAAAATTACTTGCCCGCTTGTTTTTCTGCATCTTGATTTTGTTTGGTTTTTTCCTGATGCAGAAAATTAGTAGGATGTATTTTTTTTGTAAGTCATCTACCATATTTTCCCATCTTTAATTTCACAGAGTATTATAGTTAGAAAAAGTTGCATATTCTCTAATCCCTCCAAAATAATAAAATAGCTTTATGAATAGGCATAGCTACAAACTCTGTAACTAAAAAGGCACACAGAATCAAGTGTTGAAATTGGACTGATAAAATTTGACCTTGAGCAGTTTTGTTAAGAACTATTATTTATAGTGCATCTTGTTGTTAGCCTTTACAGTATACTGCTTTATTTGTATTTGCATGGTTGATTGCTTTAATGCTTTGGATTTTATAACTCATCATAGCTTGTTTATAAAAGGTTTTAATTTCACTTTAAGAGCAGAGGAGCTAATTAGCTATTGTTGAGTAGTCATCTATGGTAATGCATTGTAACATTTCAAGGACACCATGTATCAGCTTTTAGCCCGTTTTGAGACAAGTCAGAATCTGATTCGTGAACACGCTTGAGATTTAAACTTTGGGGGCAAATTTTGTTAACCTTCTTTTTTCTTCACTGTTTGACATTGCTGATTATTAACATGATTTGTGCCTATGTGCAGGTTTTGACACTTGATAATTAGCTCAGCTTGCTACAATGTTTTGCTGTTTTTGTAAGTCTGAATGTCACAGGAGGATTCTGGAACATCTTTAATATCTCTCTTGTGTGGACATAGCTTTTTGTGTGTGCCTGTGTGATTGGTTTGACAATTCCTCTTCTTGCCCCCCCTCGGTCACACATTTGAGAATGCAGTGCTTCATCTGTGCCTTGTGAATATCTTCTGAGCTCTGGAGTCACTTCCAAAGGACAATGGAAACAATGTTCATGCTATCTCAGTAAATGCCAGCACGTATTTTTTGTCTGTACATTTCTATGTGGATATTGGTGACTGTACAGTGCAGTAGGAGCAGAATTTTGTACCCCAGTATTGGGTAATTGTATTTACAGTTATATTTTACAAAACCTGTGCTAAAGTGGAAGTGTAGCCTTTGTCCAAAAAAGTGTCAGTTTTAAGATTAAGTTTAGAATTCCTTAAGTGCTAGCATGGTAATTATTTTATTTTATATGCTACAGAAATTCACTTTTTTTTGGCTGACGGTGGAAATAATTTAGTCTGTCACATATTAGCATAGCAAGATTTTAATTTAAAAGGCTATCTGCTTTTAAGAAATGAAGATGAGTATTTTGTCAGTCATATTGCAAATGTGATGGCTTGTAAGGTACTTGGGTTTTATGAACCAAGCATGGTCTAAAAAGTTCTTGTTGCTTACATCTGTGGGATTGAAGAGCCGGTCTGTGCAGGTATTGTCATGACTTACTGGATGCTGATTTACTTGATACTGTGACTTCATGGATCACATAAGGCATCTGAACTGATTTTACGGGAAGTGCAGAACTTAATTTATATACCTCATGTAGCTCAAACAAAGAAATGTTCCCGTAAGAGCCAGATTGAATTGGCTGGCACAAATCCCTAATTCACTGAGGAGTAACCTCCTCTTGCCTCAGCCCTGGCTCTGTATGAAACCTGGTGCGGAAGCTCGCTGCCAGTTAAGACCTCTACTCTGTATCAACCTGTAAACTGATCAACATCCTCAGTGGGAGTGTAATTAATTAATACACGAAGCTTGTTAGTGTCTCTGACCCATGGCATGATGGTAACTGCTGGAGGGTTTTTATAATGGGAGTAAATGAGTTGTAGAATAAGTAATCACAGAAATACCTGAATTAGCACTTACTACAGTGTGTTCTCACAGATTAAAACATTTATTTAATGGCATTTTAATAACTCTTCAAGAGGGTGTACAGAAAAATGAGGCATTTGCTGTAGAACCTTTAACTTGTAAAAGCTGCAAGGATTCTCATTATGGTGGGCCATAATTGTTACAGTGGCAAATGTAGGACTGTTGCCAGTGATACACTATTGATTTGAATAATGATTTAAAGTTTTCTCACTTGGATAGAGGAAAAGTCGTGTTGTATCAGGTATCTGTCCTTCTCTAGGTGTTTTACTTACTGAGTATTTGTGTACCATGCTTTGTTGCCAACCACAGCCTTTTGTCTGTGTGTCCTGTTGTTTAATGAAAAAAGGGCGTGAAGGCAGAAAATACAAATCAGCCTACAATTAATTGGCAAAGCTAAGCCCTCTGTGCTTGGCTTGCTGTTGTTTTTGAGTGCCAAGTCTCTGGCTGGTTACCTTTTTGTCTGCATGGTAGATCCATCACTTTGGGTATTTAGCTGGTTTGAAAGAAAGCTCAACTGCATCCTTGTGATATGGGAAAGTCATAAAGCTGTTCCTGATCTTGTCTGCCTTCGGTACAACCAGCCTCACTAACACAGAGCTCTTGAGTAAATGATGGCTTGTCTTTTATTTGTTTAGTTATTTATGTGAATGCAGCCACCTTAGTTCAACACGTTCAGTTTTGTGAAAATGGCCTGTGATTTAATGTGTTTGGGAGCCTGCTTGATGGATAAAACAAATAACATTTTGCAAAGCTTTCATATTGTTTTTATGTTGTAGACTATAGTTCTTTTAGGAGACAGTCAAGGCTTTCCTTGAGGAGTAATGGCAATACTAACTGAGAATCACCAGAACATTCTTGGGTTGTGAGAGGGTCTCCAGGCAATTACCTTTACTTTTACAAGTGTGCACTCCACTCAGTTTAGAAGTGCACTCAAATAGTTTTTTCATAGTTTTCATGTTAGAATAGAATAGACTCCTTCAATTGGAAGAGAACTACAGTGGTCATCTTGTGCAGCTGCCTGACACTTCAGAACTGACCAATGCTAAAGCACTTTGTTAAGGTCATTGTCCAAATGTCTCTTAAACACTGACAGGCTTGGGGCATTAAAAAGTATAACTTGGCTAAAAAAGTAATATGAACAAAAAACCAAGCTGCTGCTGATTTTTATTGACTTTGAAACTGTATAGCCTTAAAATTACTTTGATTGAGTTTTTCCACAGTATGTTTTCTGTTTTGTTGTTCAGTAGATATTTTATTTGGAAGTAGAATACAGCAAGTTTTCTGTTGGTAATTTACTTGCAATTCAGTTTTCTGCTGTTTCAGTTGAGCTGAAATACTCTGCAAAATGCTTTTCTAAACTCAGACTACAGCCTATTTTCTTCTATTTTTTTATTCCTTTACTTTGATGTCCCTTTTTATCTCAAGGGAAAGCTCTTTGCTGTTACAAAAAGCAGGGGTTGAAGTACATAAACAGATTTTTCAAGAAGTACGAAAGCCCAAACAAAGAAATTAGATGCATGCTAAGATGTTTTAAAACATCTAGAAACTCCATGTTTTAAAACCTTGAATTTTTCTTCAAATTTAGACAACTCTTAAGCAAATTATGTAGTCAAGATTGTCTGTGGCTAAGAGAGGAGTGGACTGATTTTGTAATTTTGGGTCAGTGGTATCTTTTTGGAATAACTTTTTTTTTTTTTTTTTTTTTTTTTTGACAGTTATTTAGTAGGAGAACCTTAAATAACCCAAAGGAGGCTGAGAGCTGAGATTTCATCTCTGGTTAAAAACTGGCAAACCACCAGAGTTTCATTTGAATTTTCACTTTTCAAAATACTGCATCAACTTTCAAGCGAGCTTGTCTAAATTCCAGCTTCTGCATATTTAAGAGAATGTATTGCTACAAAGTAAAAAAAAGTTGACAAATTACTGGTTCAGTTGACATTATGTTGGGAGAACTGCACAGCATCTGGCCAGCTAAAATATTTAGGCTTTAGCTTCTGGAGTTTTGCTGAACCAAATAGAATTTAAGAGAAAAATGATGAAGAATTAATGCTTTCAGTTTTCAAATGGTTTCTTAACAAGACAGTTATTTTATTTGGTCTTTCTGACTTCTAGAGAAAAGTGTGAAAAATCTCAAATCAATGTAAAATAGGAAGTAATTCTTAAATAAAAGTATGCTCACATGCTGAAATTATTGGAGACCAAATGTCTTCAATATTGGCTACAGCTGCTCTTAGAGGGATGTTTTGTTTGTCAGAGAACAGACAGATATGTTTGGGGCTCTTTCATCAGTGTTGTAAGGCCAATAACTTAATGTCTGAATTCCTGCTTCTGTTTTCTGAAATAACTCTAGATTTCAATATGAGAATAAGAACAGAATTCATAATCCTGTAGAAAAAGCATCTTTTTTTACTGATGGTGATCACTGACCTCTGTTTTCTCTGTGATTTTATGCTCAGTACTCTCCTTTTTTCTGTAATAGCTACCAAAAAGTGCTTTCATACTTCTGGACATGAAATCAATTCAGTTTCTTTTGGTTTTGGAGAAATCTCTGATCAATAAAACACTAAATGGTCAAATGTAGTTTGAAAATATCAGGTGCACTATTGACTTTTTTCTAATATACAGTGCTTACAAGTCAGCTTGTCATAGAATTGGATATCTCAGTTGGAAAGGACCTACCAACAGTCATTTAGTCCAACTGCCTGACCACTTCAGGGCTTACCAAAAGCTAAAACATATTATTAAGGGCATCCAGATGCCTCCTAAGTACTTTATGCTCTCTAGGAAACCTGTTCCAGTGTTTTACCAACGTCTCAGTAAAGAAATGCTTTCTGATGTCCAATCTGAACATCCCTTGGCATGGCTTAGGACCATTCCCATTGTGTCCTATTGCTAAACACCAGGGAGAAGAGTTCAACACATCTCTCTCCAATTCCCCCCACCTCAGGAAGCTGCACAGAGCAGAGAGGTCACCCCTCCAACCTCCTTTTCTCCAAACTAGCCCTACCCAAAGTCCCCAGCCACTCTCCACAGGACAGACCTTCCAGCCCTGTCAGCGGCTGTGTTGCCCTCCTCTGGATGCATTCAGAGAGCTCCACATCCTTTTTAAACTGGGGGGCCCAGAACTGCACACAGCACTCCAGGTGAGTCTGCACCAACCACTGCCTTTCCTTCATCTTGCCTTCATCCATGAGGAAGGTGATTTTATCATAGAATGATACCAAATTACTTAAATAGGACTTTCTCCACCAAACTTGAGCTCAGTCAAAGTTTAAATAAAAATAGATTCTTAAATTTAATCTTGTAGGCTCATTCTCAAGTACTTAGTCAGGAACTCTGGTAAGTCAAATTAGAATATTTATAAACTACTGATGGCTTAAAGGATACTTTTCTAAAGTCTGGGACATGTGGCCACTGCTAATGGTGGTACTGTAAGAGTTTAAGTATTTCCTCCTTGGCAAGTGCTTTTCAGAATGAGATAAAATTGATGTTTTTTCATTTGTTTGTAAGTAATACGTATCTGAGCAGTTGATCTTTGAAGTACTGAAAGTATGCTAAAGATATGAGTGTTAGACATTTAAATTTAATTTGTTTAGTTTGAAAGTACAGGCCATATTATAAAACAAGTACAAAAATGCCAAATTGCGCATGAATCTCCAAAAACATGAAAAGTGCTAGCTCTGGTAGTGTTAGAGGTGTGTTTTAGGTCACTTAAGTTCTCATAAGCAAAGAATTATTTTTTTATTTCATTTTGTATAAATATCTAGAAAAATACTTATAGGGTAGTTGACTTAAAATTGTATTGTATTTGTAATGTTAGGATTTTTAAAGCTATACTTGACTGAATAATCTTGTGCCTTAAGGGAAGAAAACATTGCCAGGTATTTGTGAAGGATAAGTGCCAGGAATTTATGTATCTTTTAGAGTAGCCTCCTTAACCTAGATATGTCTGGTTGAAGGAACTGTGAGAAGCTGACTACTTGTCTAGTATTTCTTCAAGGAATTAATCTTTTGAGGTCTCAAGTGCCATTAATGCAATACCAGTACAGTTCACTGGAAGCATCAGGACTGAATTACTTTGTTAGTTATCATTGGCAAATAAGAATGGCCTTCATGCCAGAAACTTCAAAAAATCTTCCCAGTCTTCTAAGTGCTGCTGACTAAAGCATCAATTCCTATTTCAAATAGCAGCCTGGATCCAGTCAGCAGTGTGTAGAGTGCCTAGCACTCTGTTGTGGGCCAGCATCTGTGTTGGCACAAAAGCAGTAACCATTTGGTTTTAATGAAAGAAGCAAAATAAAGCTGGCAAAGGAAATGTTTTTAAGAGGTAGTGAACTATGCTTTTATTTTTCCATCTTCAAGACAAAGGGCATTTTAGTTATTAAGTTTTCCAAATGTAATGGGAGCAGTACATCCCAACTAGCAAAAAAATAAAAAAATTAAAATGAAAAAAAAATTGAAAGAATTTGGGGGAAAAGCAGCCTTATTAACAATGGAAGTTTACTCCAATACCTTTTTTTGCCCCACGTGTTATGTAACACAGCAACAGGAAGAGTTTCAAATTGCTTGCTAGACTTCTGCTTTCCTACCACTGCAGTACAAAAAGACTAGGAATGCATAAGTAGATAACAAAAGAGATATGTTTGTGGATGTCTGCTGAGTGGTTGGAATATTGATAATGAGTTATAAATTTGCTTAAAATACTCCAGTCAGTATCTGTGTATTGGTTGAAGGAGGGTGATAGTGATGATGGTGAGCAGAAGATTTGAGGAAATCAATAGGAAGAAGGAAGGATACAAAATCCAGGGCTTACTTACTTTACTGTGTGTCAAGGGCAAAGGGACTATATCAGCAGATCAGTTTTGGTGTTTCCATCTCCCTTTTGGTCCCCTTTCAAGGTATGTGTATGTATCAACATCAGCAGGATTTTGCTAAAAAATTTTGTTCTTCCGTTGTCAGGCAGTGATCATAATTTTAAGTTAAAACTTGGGATTTAAAACTGATATATCTGAAATACTGTCAAGTTCCACTCATCCTTACAAAGTATGCAGTAGGTTCTTTCAGAAGATGGAACCTGTGCTTTTGTAAAGGGCCATTCCTGTGTGGATGCCTGCCCTGCACCCCAGTGCGGTGCAGCTCCTCAGGTGGGGCCGTGCCGGGCTCTGCCTTCCTGGGTGATTCCAGGTGCTGCAAAGCTGAGCTGGCACTGGACACTTGTGGGATCTGTCAGCAGGTGTTTGTTCCCTCCAATGACCCGAATGGTGTTTTTTCTCCCCAGAAAAGCTGCTTGCCTACCAGCGGGAGTTCCACGCGTTGAAGGAGCGCCTGCGCATCGCCGAGCACCGCACGCTGCAGCGCTCGTCCGAGCTCAACGCCATCCTGGAGCAGTTCCGCAGGGCCGTGGCGGAAACCAACGGCAGCAAGAATGCCATGAACAATTTTTCAGGTACACACTGAGATACTGTTTGTAGCTCTGCAATGCCAATATCTCTTCTTATTACTATAGAGTAAGAAGTTGCTACCAAGAAAGCCAAATGAAACTGCTCAGCAGTGTGAATAAAGATGTGTATATTTTGTATATGTTTGGAACTTCTGGTTACTTAGTTCATACATTGAATACATTTTTACAATTAATTTACATCACTTTTTAAATAGAGTCAGAGGCAAAAGGAATGAACTTGGAGCAGTTAAAATATCCTTAAAAGTCAACTGGAAGGTATTAAATAATATAGACTGAAGTATTGGTTATGATTTGTAAAAAGGATAGGAAATGGCCTTTTTAATAACTAGTGATTAAATTTGTAAAATCTTCCATAAGTTTTTACCCATTTTGGAGATGGATAGTCAGCCGTTTGGCAATATTAGGGAAAAAATACTGCAATGTTCACCAGATGTTAACTTTTAAAATCACACTATTACAGTTTCATTGCTCTGATTTTTGGAAATGAATGGAATAATGGAAATGGAAAATGAATAATAAATAAATACATAAATAATAAGTAAATAAATACAATAATATAATAAATAATAATAAATAAGTACAATTTTTCTGTCAAGAGGTCTGACTTAGTAGATTGCAGAAATTTCACTATATTGGTCTAATAATGGGTTGAAACCCAAAGGGTTTTGCAATTCAAAAACCTGGAACAAGATTTTTGAATTTGTTGTCTGCTTTTATTTGTGCTATGATTTACTACTTCCAGTATATTTTGTTGTTGGGAAATGGTTATAATTGTAGGCTTCAGTGCTGAAGCCACTCATGAATTGCTGTCTGACACTAATGGCCTGATCTCAGTAGTTCCCTGGATCTCCAGGAATTGCACAGATAAAGGATACATTTAGCATAGTCTATAAATCTTTTCTTCCTATTTGATGTATGTGATTTTGCTTTCAAAGTGAAGCATGGATAAGGTCAAATAATTTTGATTCTGGATTTAGGATTAAGTTATTACCACATTTGTTTCTAAAATTGACTTAGCTTGCTTTTAGGCAGTATACTTACAGGCAGTTACTCTCTTCTGATGCAGCTGAAAGTACTAATTCATTAAGCATTTTATCATGTCTGGATCCCAGCTGGGATGGACATCCTCACTTTTTCATGTAGAGCCATAATGGGAAGCCAACTGAATTACTGAGCTTTTGTGCTCAGAACATAGTATTAGCGGGGTTTTTATTAAGCTTAATACACTTAAATATATATAATACTATTTGTTCTCTTTGAAGCTGAAAGGATTCCAGATTATTTTGTGTAGATCTTTATTTACTCGCACAAAGAGCTCTTCTTCTTGGACAAAATTTAGTCCAGGTTTTGCAGATGAATTTAAAGAAATGTTAGCAGGATAAGTAAAGTATACCTGAATTGGAGTCTATCAAAATAGACTTATCTACTGATGGCATCTATTTGCAAAGCTTTTTGCAAGGTTTGAGGTGGTTAGGAATATAGTCTCACCTAAAAATAAATATTTTAGAAATCTCCAAACACACAGAACCAACATGCGCAACAAAACCCATCTATCTTTGTAGAAGCTCTGCTCAGAATCTCAGAGGAATTACACTTTTGGCTTTCTTTTTCTTGCTTCTCAATTTTATCTCAAGAAACATTGACTACAGTTTTTACTTAACTTGATATTATAAAGCCCATAAGTTTTCAAAGATCCATATGCTATCATATTTATCATTTGAAATGAGTCGTTTTCACACTTGGTGCAAGAAAGTCAACACACACAGCAGGGTAATTTTAAAAACTGTTATTTGCAACTTTGAGAGCCACCTGGACATACTGAAAGGCAGTTGCACCAGAAAGAGCAAGAATGATTCAAACAGAATCTAATAGCATAGTTCTATTCTAATGGACTAAGTTAAATTTGCTTTTTTTTTTTTTTTTTTTTTTTTTTTTTTTTTTTTTTTTTTTCAGGAATACTGAAAATATCAACTATATGTTTAATGCTGTTTTATTTTGTATCTCTATGTGCAGTATATACCAATATGTATTTGTAACTCTGAAAAGTTATTTGCAGTAGGATTTGCTGGATGGTGATGACCTCTGTAAGCAAAAGTAAAAAATTATCTAGGGAAATAAGCTTCCCATTTGATTAATTGGGAAAAAACCCCAACAAAACCACCAGCCCCCCAGATAAATGGAGCAGTCTTTACTTCTGTAAATTCAGACTAAATCTTATGTGGTTATGCTTAAATATTAACTGTATCTGTAAGAAGGTTATAGGTGAAAATAGTCTTGGCCATTGTTTCTTAAAAAAATCAAAATAAGAAAAAGCTTCCTTTGTAGACATGACTCAGAAAAGTGCACAATTTATTCTGGTTGTCAGTTAAGATCAAGCTTGGAATTTTATACTGTTTACTGTTTCTTAAAACTTCATATGATTTGTTTTCTGCATTACTGATTTCCTGTATGTTTTCAGATGAGACGCTGAAATTGTTAAAAGAGCTAACAAGTAGAAAATCTCTTCAAGTGCCAAATATCTATTACCATTTGCCTCATTTGTTGAAAAATGAAGGAAGCCTTCAACCTTCTGTGCAGGTTGGCCTTGGAAGGACAGGAGGTATGCTGATATGATGGTTACTTTTTATATCTGGAGGACCTTCTAGTTTTAGAAAAAGAATTTTCTGCATTTCTTGGTAGATGAAGGACATATTACACATATCACACATATCACTGGGTGATATTGATATCCTTTTAATTCATACTGAATTCGAGATGAAAGGATTTTGGTTTCAGCTTTGCTCTTTTCTGCATAATCTCAGTCACACCCCATATCATGTTAAGGTACACATTAAGAAGCATCTAGTTTGGGTGAATTTTTTTTGTAGCTAAAAGCAAACAAAGCTCAGGCATTTCAGATCCTGAACTGCTAATGGATATATCCCTTTGGCTTTTCAGATTTGTAGGGCAACCATCCATGGTTATAATTATTTTAACATTGATGTTTCTGTTGTTCTGAACAGTATATTTCAATGTATAGATTAAAAGTTGAAAGAACGAAGATAATCAGATATAATTGCATCAATAAAATCTGAACAGTAATTGGAAAGGGAAAAAAAATCATTATTGCAGTTACTCCTGGCTTGTAGTTTTTCATTACTTCAGTGAGTTTGATTGCTCCTTCTTTTCACAGAGGGCATGCCTGACAAATGTATAGACTCAAGCCACAGGTTTATTTTTCTGACTATAAATATCTTTTATTTCAGTGTTGTTGGTCAGGGAGGAAAAATCTAATAATCCATTACTGTTTTAAGTGAAGTCTGTATTATGTCCCCCTGGAAATATATGGCAGAAATTTGAAATTACAAAATAGAAATTGGAATCAGGCTTATTTAATTAAGCAGAACAAGGAAATCCAGGGTTTCAGGACTTCATGAAGTCTGCTTTATCCTTTCACTCCATTCCTGCTGGTATCTGCAATTTTCCTAGTAGGTAGCCAGCCCTGGGTACTATGGAAAAGTTAAGCAACACAGGGCTCAAATGGCCTGCTGAAAGATGATTTTAATAACATTGTAGCTAGGGATGTGTTACTTTGCACTTGTGATGCTTTTGTCAGAGATAAGGAATGTCCTTGAGGAATTTCCATGCAGTTCTGTTGTCCTGAACTTGTTTTTAGAGGAACCAAAGACATGTGCAAGTAAAGTAATAGGGGCTTTCAGCAGAATTTGAAGAGTGGTTATACCAGTTTTATTTTTAAATTTAAGTTGGGGAGTTTAATCACTCTTGGTGCACCTTGTTTGAATAATACCATGGTTATTGATTATTTCTCATTGTATTGAGGTTTGTGTGACAATGTTTTGGTAACAAGGAGTCTACAGGGATGACTTCCCTAAGAGGCTGCCAGCAGCTTTCCCTATATCCAGTAGAACCAATAGCCAGACCAGGACCACTGGAATAGGAGATTGAAAAGGAGGGGGAAAACTGCACAAGGACTATTGCAGCTGGAGAGAGGAGTCAGAACATGCAAGGTCAGTGCAGAAGGAGAGGGAAGAGGTGCTCCATGTGTCAGGGCGGAGTCCCCTGCAGCCTGTGAGAGCATGGAGAGGCAGCTGTGCCCCTGCAGCCCATGGAGCAGAGATCCACCTGCAGCCTCTGGAGGACCCATGTCACAGGAGGTGGATGCCCAAAGGAGGCTGTGACTCCATGGGAATCTCACATGGGAGCAGGCTCCTGGCAGAGCCTGTGGACCCATGGAGAGAGGAGCCCACACTGGAGCAGGTTTGCTGGCAGGGCTTGTAACCCTGTGATGAACCCACACTGGAGTAACCTGCTCCTGAAGGACTGCAGCCCATGGAAGGGACCCATGCTGGAGCAGTTTGAAGAACTGTAGCCTGTGGGAAAGGCTTACATTGGAGATGTTCATGGAGGACCATCTTCCATGGGAGGGACCCCATGCTGGATCAGGGCAGGAGTCAGAGGAGTCCTTCCACTGAGGAGAAAAGAGTGGCGGGCATCATGTGTGATGAACTGAATTCCAGCCTCCATTCCCTGTGCCCCTGTGCTCCTGGTAGGGTGGAGGTAGAGAAATCAGGTGTGAAATTGAGCCCAGGAAGAAGGGAAGGGTGAGGGAAAGATGGTTTAAGATTTAGGATAATTTCTCATTACCCTCTGTTGACTTGATCAGTCATAAATTAACTTCTTCAAGGCTGCTCTGCCTGTGACAGCAGCTGGGGAGTGAGCTCTCCCTGCCCTTATTTCTACCCATGAGCCTTTTATATTTTCTCCTCCCTGTCCAGCTGAGGAGATGAGGATAGAGCAGCTTTGGTGGGTACCTGGTGTCCAGTCAGTATCAGCCCACCACACCTACACAATAGTCTGGCATGTCTAGGTTTGGGTTTTTGTCTGCTGTGTTTGTTCTGAGCATTGGTGTTAACTGTTAGTCATGCTCCTGATGCTGAGTGGCATATTTTTAAACTGTTTTTAATTACTGTAATCTCCACCTTTTAAACCTTTGAATTTCTTATGCAATGCCTTATGGCAAGATGTTTGTTTTCTGTCTTGTGTTTGAAATCACTGAAAGTACCTTTCTGGTTTGTTTGATTTCAGTTTCCATTGTAATGGGAATACCTACAGTGAAAAGAAAAGTCAAGTCTTACCTTACAGAAACTCTCCACTCCCTTATTGATAAGCTGTCCCCTGAAGAAAAACTGGATTGTGTTATGGTTGTCTTTATAGGAGAGGTAATCATTCTAATTTTTTTATATAATTTCTAACCTGCCTTTAATCACAAGTAACACTCCTTTCAGGAACTGATGAGGATCTATCTTTTCTTCAAGATGCAGACAGATGACTCTCTTCTTCTAGGAAAAGGAAAGTGTCAGTCTTGGGTTTCTGAGATACAGTTCTGAAGAGCCCAGCTTTTTCTGTTTATCAAAGGGAATGGTGGACATGGATTCAGTGGTGTGATTATTTTGCAAATCTTGTTGTGTTTATATGTAGTGACAAAGATGTGCTATTCCTTCAACATAAGAGTGATGGCTAAGGAACTCTGTTGTAGGGGAAGATTTCTCCCATTTTCTTTATGCTGCTGCTTAGTTCTCTTTCAAATGAGTGCTGCAGTTTGAGATGTAAGGCACAGATTGTTATTGAATTAATTTTCTGGACAATGTGGATGTTTGAAGCCCAGACCTTTTTAATGGATTAATTCAGTGTTCAGCTGGACTGTTTGTTCACTTTGGCTCTGATTTAGTGGAAATCAAATTTAGGAAAATGACAGAGTACTTTCAGAAATAATTCTGTTGGATGCTGGGAATTGCATGTACCTATTTTGTTCTCTATGCTTTTCTCAGAAGTCTGACTTGGACAGTGGGAAATTTATATTTATGTTTGATCTTCATCCATCTAACTGTAGTTCTCTGCTGAAACAGTCTTTTATAAGTCCCACAGACGAAAATTCAAATCTCCAATTATAACTGAAAATTATTTTAATTTAGTGAGCCAGTGTCCATTCAGGGATGAATCAGTGGAAAATCAGGCATTTTAATACTTCTATTATCAACATATTTTAAAACCTTCCCTGGCAAGTTTGTAAACATTTTGCTTTTATCTGAGAATTGTTTCTTAGTATTTTCTAATGCAAATTGCTCTATTTTCTTTTTCTTGACAACCAGTCAAAAACTATCTGTCTGGATAGATACTGTTTTTGTGGGGGAAAAAAAGATGCTTTTAAAACATCTCTTGGTTGAGAATATCAGGGAAACAGAATTCCTTCTGAATTACTGGAACACTGTGTTTTTCTTCACTGTATTAGTTGGAGAAATTTTATTGCCTGTGAGTGTGGCTTCTTTTCAAGGTTTAAAACAGAAGTTTCTTTTGTTTTGCTTGAGGAGGTCTGATCTGTGAGGACTGTCTGTTATCACTGGATTCTCTGTCTTCTGCAAAATTTGGAATAGGAGTGAAGTGTCCCCAAGTGCACCATCTTTTGTTGCCTTAGACAAGCCATATTGCTGTGCCTGGGTTTTCTGTAGGTGGAAACTTTCTTCCTTTGAGGTGATGTGGAATAATCTCACCTTGGGAGTGATTCTACAGAAGTGACCACCAATGAACTGAACATTTTAACATGGGAGCTACTGCTCCTGTGCCCATGGAGAGTAGTGTTTTCATAGGGTCTGGAGTGGGGTACAGTTACCTTCTGTGTCTTACTTCTTTATTCCACTTTGAGAGCAGTTCTGTATGCTTTTTCACCTGTTCTGTGCACTGCAAGTCAGGAATGTATGGGAACATTTAAAAAACCAAGGTTTAAATTTTTGTTCCCTTGTAACCATTTGCTAGATTTGCATTTCTTTTTCTTTACTCCATCCAATTTATTATCTTTCCTTCTTTATTCTTTGACCATGTTTTTTTATTGTCTTAAGCCCAGTATCTTACAGTTTACTTTGTAATTGCTACAGGGAACTCTCTACATGATTAATATGGTGCATTAAATACTTCATCCTGAATTATGCTGTGCTTTTTCTGAGTTATTCCATAAATTTCAGTTTCCTTCTGCAAGATGAAAAGTGTAGGCTTCTTAGGCATTTTCTCTGGCTGTTTGAAGGAATGCCTACTCCTCTGATAGACTTCTGTTTCTCCTCAAACGAAAAGAAGGGCTGTGTCTTTTAAAATAGCCTTGTCTGTGGGGTATCCTAGCCTGAGATGCATTAGGTTATTGCTGTCATTAACATGTACAATAATAAAGGCGTATTTAAAAATACATTGAAACTTTTACCAACTATGCTTGTATTAAAAATGATGTCAGAAATTTCTAAAAAAAGGTATGGCCTCTGCTCAAACATATGTGCAGCAAAAAATGGTCATAGGGTGAGGTTATGTAATTTTGCTAATAAGCTTAAAATTACTATCTGTGTCTTGTCTATAGCTTGTAGCAACAACAAAAAAAATGAGCACAAGAGTGCAAAAATGGTTTTAGAAGAAAATTGTAGGAAAAAATAGCACTTTAAAAGGATTGTATTATTTTTCTTGCTGTCTTTATTTGAGAAATCAAATTTACAGTGTTTAAGAAGCATTGCTGGGAGCCATAGTCATGGACTGTAATCTTATTGTGCTAAGCACGCTACAAAACTCTCCTAATACTGCTATTTTTTTAGTAGTTCAATCTCACTCATTTCTTGTAATTTCATTTTTTACTAGAAAACAAATTAGAAGGCTAATGGCCTTCTGCAAACAGCCTCAGCAGTGTAAATAGAGGAGCTAGTAAATATAGATGCATTAGGGTTGCTAAATAAAGAGATCTGCATATTCATTTACTGTATGAATATTTGTCAGTAATATAATTGTACATAGTAAATTTCCATATTGAAAGTTCAAGAAACTCTAAAATATCTCAGCTGATGTGATAACTAATAACCAATTTAAATAATTACTAGAATTGCTTGACAGTAAACTGTTCAATTGTCCTAGTTACTGACATATGTCTGTGTTCTCCAATTTGTTAAAATAACTTTATGGCAGAATAATTTGCAGGTGTTCATTGGGATGACTAATAAATAGGTATGATTCATTATTCCTTAATACTTCAAAATCTTTTTATTCCCCCTCACTGTGTAGCTAGTTTCTAGCTCACATGAGTTGAAAACAAATTATTCAAATCTCATTAACCTGCTTTGTATGAGAACTTGCTTTCAGAATAAGCCATAGACTTTAGGTTTAAGAAACCATGAACTCCAGGTTAAAAATATTGTCTAGTATTTTTATTTAATAGGCTTTGCAATTAACATGGGAAACATGGTCTTGAAGTACTTTGAATTATTATAGTGGAACAATAGACAAGTATATATACACACACACAACTGAATATGAGGGAAATTAGAATACTTTCCTGATATCTAAACAAAATGTGGTTTTTTTTTCTGTGGGGAAATCTCATTTAAAATGAAGAAAATGCATCTTAGACTTGTTCTGAATATATCAGAAATTATTGTCAGTCCACTTCATTAATCAGAGACTGTACTTAGCCCAGTCTTTGGTACAAATTGTAATCAGTGCATGCTGGAAAGACTATAAGCCCTTGATTTGACCAAAAATATCAGAAGCACAAATCATTTCAGGAAGAATTGGAAGACACTACAGGTATGCAAAAGCATTTTGCTATTTCTGTGTGCTGCTGATTATGTCTGACTAGGTAATAATTGACCAGCCATTTGTTCTTGCAGGATTAGGCCACAAGTTTTACTTTCTTACATATTCCTTATTTAAATCTTACTCTTTTGTTTGGTGTATATACAGTTCACTTTAGCTGGAAAAATTTGCATATCTTGATTATCTTTTACTGTCTTGTAAACAGTAAAAATCTTGATGTAAACAGTGGCTGCTAAATTAAAAGATGTTGATCTTTAATAGTGTTTTCTCTGTGCTCCTTCTGTGGAGAATCTTTTTTTTATTTGTTATTTCTTTAGAGAAGTTTCTGTCCTGGTTAGGTCAGTGTGACACAAGCACCCAGCCAGGTACCATCCTGTGCCCTGATATGAACAAAGCCATAGCAAATTAAAGACTGGGTGCATGTACTGGGTCAAATCTTGCTGAACTTGTTTTGCAAGTATTGACACTGCAGTGCAGTATGCAAACCTTCTCCATGAAATAAACAATCCTGTATTTTCACCTCTTCTTGCTCTGAGCCTGAATTATGGTTCTCCCTGATCAGCAGCTCTCTTGATAGAAAACAAAAGAGTATTTTAACTGTCTTGCTCTCAACCTGGATGTATTAGCATCATCCCAGCTACAGAGATGTTCATGCTTTCTGCTAATTGTTTGTGAGCTGCTCCTTCTTGGAACTGCCCTGGAGAGTGTATTCCCAGTCCTTGAAAGATCTGACTGTGCATCTTGAGTTGGAGAAAATCTCGTAGATCTTAGTGTGTACATACATATGTTTATGTGTGTAATGTATATATTTTTTTAAAAAATCAAAGCTGTTATGTCAAGATAATGTATCTTGACACCAAATAATATTAAAGGCCTACAGAGATGGGAATCTTTGGTTTGGACTTCTCACTCAAAAATTGATCAGGATGAACACACCTTCTTGATACACTGCCAGCTTTTGTATCTGTAAGGGTAGCTTGACCTGTCAGTGAGAATTTGAGATATTTATGCTGTTTTTGCAGTCCATGCTCTTTTGTAACTTAAGCTTTGATACTCAGAAGTATGGACTGCTGATACTGGCCACCAACATAGGATTTTATGCTTCTCTTTCTATGTCAGTGACTAGCAACATTTCTAAGGAATTAAACCAGTGATAAAAATCTTTTCTAAGAAAAAATCCTTGACAGGATTTAAAAACTTGAATGTACCTGTGACAAATTTGGTATCTCAGCACAAAGATAAAATCCAAGATTTTGCTCTTTCCCCAAGCCCTAGGCTTGTATGACTGAAATGCTTCTCTGAGAACTGAGGTGCACCTGGCCCACAATAAATACCTGATGCTTCTGGTGAGGGAACATCACTATTGATAGCCAGAGTTGTGTCTGATGTCTCTGGTGACATCTAAGGTATTTGTGAGGTGGGAAGTAACAGTCATAATCTTACTTCAATGGCCTTGTAGCAGGTGACTTCTTACTTGTATGGTGGACTGAATTGGCATTCAATTTTGGACAACACTATCAAGTTTTGCTCCAGTGGTCTGCCTTGGCCTAAAAATTCCTTCTGTCCTCCAAATAAAGAGCACAGATCCTAGAAGGATATTTTAGACTGTACACAGCAACTGCCTGTCTTCTGGAAGACAAGCTGTCTAGACCATTTCAACAATGTGCAGGCTTCCCCAAGGACAGCCAAAGGTTTCCCATGCTGCAAGGCAGTATATACTGCTTTCTTTCAGACTCCACAAAACAAGTAGTGGCTGTATGGCACTACATAACTTGCATCTGAACGTCTGGTCTTGAATTGTAATGTGATGCTTTTTGCTTTGGCTGGCCTTCTTAAAAACTCAGCTTGCTCTTTGACAGGCTGTTGTGGTTCACAGCACAATCCATATGGATATTTGCTCTCATGATTGAGGATCTGGCAGGCAGGGCACAAGGGTAAGGAGAAACAAGAGTAGAGTGGTACAGGAATATTCCTGAATTCCTGCTATTGCTGCCAAAGGCTTTTGTCTTGAAACCCTGTCCTGATCTGCATTGGTTAATCATAGAAATGACTGGATACACAAAGAAATCTCTTGCCTGTGTGTTAGAGGGAGGAATTTCAGTAAGGGAGAGATGAAGTCATTAGCTCATGTAGGACACAGGCTGCATTTTGCTTATGTAACATTAGCTGGTTATGTTATGACAGTATTCTCATTCCTGCTTCTTGCTTTGCATCTTGGTCTCATGTTCCCTGTATTTAACTTGAACTCACTGCTTCAGATTAGAAAGAAGACACTGTATTCATGAATATAATTTTTTTTCAGCTGCATTTGTTGAACTCTAAAAGATGATACTACCTTTTTCCACAGGGTTTGTTTATATACATACACTACAGCAACTACTGGAAGCCACTGCTGCACTTTTTTATTCCTTAGGGCTTTGTCTTCACTGCACAGATATCCCAAAATAGGTCCAAATGCCACATTAGTGGCTGATTTTTCCTATGAAAATTTTATGCCTTGTATATAGGTAATGATACTTATATGTATTTTCACTATTTCAAGGCAAATAAACATGTAGCTTGCCTTTTCTGAGGGCTTTAATTTTACATTGCTTGTCCTATGAAATATGTGGTAAAATTATCCCACTTCTATTCTACGGGATGATGAAAGATCAAACAAAATTGTAATTAGTAAGCAATGAAATGACCACACTATGCAGATTAGCATGCTTGTTTCTCAAGGACTTTTTCATTCTTTAAAAGGTGTTCTTGAATAATGTAAGACTTACTAATAGTAGATTTAATTTATGAATTGAGATCTGGATAATCTAACAGTCCAGATAAATTTCCAAGGTGATGAAAGGCCTCAAGGGCAGGGCTTTGGAAGAGGCTGGTTTTTAAAACTTGGAAGAAAAGACTGAGAAGTGACCTCATCACAGTCTACAGCTTCCTTGAGGTGGTCAGTGGAGAAGCAGATGCTGATGTCCTTTCTCTGGTGACCAGTGACAGGATACATGGAAATGGTGTGAAGCTGCATCAGGGGAAGTTCAGACCGGACACTAGGAAAAGATTCTTCACTGAGTGGTCAGTCATGGGAACAGGGTGGAACTGGTCATGGCACCATGCTTGTCAGAGTTCAAGAAGCATTTGGAGGATGCTTTTAGTCATATGGTTTAGTTTTAGGTAGTTGTTTGAGGAGCAGGGTGTTGGTCTTGATGATCCTTTTGGGTTCTTTTTAGCTTGAGAGATTCCATGATTGTGTTTTTTCACTATGCTTCTGCCACTTAGGACAGTAAACAAACCTTTGGTCTTTAAATGTCAAGGGTTTTCTTATATTTTTATAAACAGTCTACCTTCTGTCATTCTTGGGGGTATGAATCAGGATATAACAGTATTAAAGGGTTGATTCTTTAAAGTAGAAATCTAGGTTTTGTAGGACATTTGGCTAGCTGTTCATCAAAACTTTCTAACCTCTCATTTTGTCTGCTAGCAAATGTGTTCAGCTGCTTTGCTGTGCACACACTCATAAAAATCAATAAAGAAGATTGGAAAGTTCAGTGCTGCTCTGTTCTTTTTGCATTTGTTGACTATAATGATGTCTGTTCAGACAAATGTTAGAATAATTACAAACTTGATGTGCAGCCTCGCCAGCACTACAGAAAAGTGCTTTAGAGAACTGGAGCATTTTAAAAAGCAGAGGAAATTTTAAAATTTATTTCACTGACAATCTGTAACTTTAGTTTGCCCTACAACAGACTCTGAGGCTTTTTTTAAAGAAAGATTCATCAAAGCACTTTACATGTGTTTGTCATCAAAATTGTTGATGCAAAGAGTTAAACCTTAGATACAGCCATGTTTACTGGCTTATGAAACTCCACAGATCTCATAAACTAGAATCTTCTTGTTGAAAATTTAGATAGCTCAAGGGGATGCTAATGAGGTACCTTGAAGATGAGCCTACTGAGGAATATTAAATATACAAAATCACATCTGTCTCAGGAAATAACCTGATCTGAAAGTAGTTGGAGCGTGGATGATAGCAGGAGGGGGTGTTGTATGTGCTTGTTTTGTTCTTATTCTTTGCTATGTATCTTTTCTTGGCTGCCTCTGCTGGAAGCAAAGGAAGCTGGTGGGGATCAATCCTTGGTCTGGTGTGAATAAAGGAAGATGTCTTGCTTCAAGTGTTTTGCATTATCTTGAATAACAGTTATTTCATATGACTAGGCAGAAAGAACAGGCCAAAAGGTTTGAACTGCTGATATTGAAATAACCATCCCTATGCCTTTTATTTTGAAGTTCTCATAGATCCATGCACCAGGACAAAGTTGTTTGTAAGACTTCATGTGATTCTTTAATAAGATGCATCTTTGTGGCTGGAAATGTTAACTCTCTGGTTGAGGTCTAACATAATTTCGCACTTTTTAATTATTTTAAAGGGATTTATTCTTAAAATATTCATTTGTGCTTCTTTTTTATGGATCCCGAATTCCTTGGGATTTCTTTTAATCTTCAGCTTTAGGAGTTTTAATAAGAAAAAATTTGTTTTCGTAATGCCTTTGAATTTGATAGACAAAAGCATTCATAACTGTATCATTGTGATCACTGCAACATTTCATTTCAATAGTTGCAAGCAGCACTGATACCATGAAACAGATTTTAAAGTCATCAGGTCAGCTCCAAAGTCGACCTGCTATCTGCCAGATGATTTTCCCTGGAAGCCCAAAGAACAGTTACACATTTTCCTTCTTGGTGACTTCTTTTTATTCATCTGTATTTATCTTGTCCTGTTTAAGACTCTTGGAGATGAGCAGTCTTATGTCCTTCAGGCTGATAAAGAGGACCTTGTGTCTTGTTTTGTCAAGGCAGTAAATTTATTCCTCGAAAATGGGGAGTAGATTTTGATTTATAAGGGATTTTTTTTCTGTTGCTTTTAAGTTGCTGATTGAATTTATTGATACTGCTTGAAAGATCCTTAGATTTAATTTAGCTATTCCAGATTTGCTTCCATTCCTACCCTGCAAAGTCATCCGTCTGCTTAACTCTTCCCTTCAGTATAGTCACAGCTTGATCGAACTTGTTGTGTATTCTCGTACTCATTTCATAATGTTATGTGAATTAACTTAGAAGTGCCACCTTCCTGGGACGTGTCCATGCCGAAGGGTGTTGGCAAAGATCCTACTTTGTGTTAGACTCGGGCAATGATAGGACTTTGATTGTCTCTTGAAATTCAGATGCGAAAAGGGGACAGTCAGCCTGAGGGGAAGGGTTTTGTGCTGAAATCCTGCTTCTGAATCTTGTATGCTGCTGGTAGATATAAATACAACTGCTTATTTAAAAACGATGGCAGAATATGAATACCAGTGTTTTAATGCATTTGATCATGTGAAAAATGACATCAACTCTTCTAATTTACATGTTCTTTTTCATTCTAAAAGTGTCATCTACTTTTGCACCACAGTGATACAGTGATTGCTGATTGAGAAGGAAAAGTTGCCTACTAAGCCAGAGGTAGTATTTTCTGTATCTCATGTTCGTAGCAGCTAGACCAGACCTTCTTGACTTTTTGTGACAGCCAAGACTACAATATGAGGTTGGCAGACTTCAAGCTACATCTTTTTAATGTGACCCTATTGTGATTGCAGCTCTGACTGGGGAAACTGCCAGCCTTTCGTGTGAAGCACACAAACAGATAGTGGGAAGCAGGGAAAAACTCTCTTATTCAGGACTTTTTTTTTTCCTGATTGTGATGTTTTCTATATAAGATGTAAGGTTTTAGAAGCAGTAGTAGCAAGGCTTCATGGTAGTCTGGAAAATAGGTCAGAACTATGTTTCTGCTAAGGAGATGTGCACTAAGGCACAGGCTTGTGATCAAATACATGATGCTAGTTGGCATGAAGTTTGGCATTTATTTTAATCTCTGGAAAACTGAATAGAAACTAGCTGTGTTTCTGCTGAGTGTGTGTATGTAGATATAAATATAAATCCTATATTTTTCTATGCAATTGCAATAGGGACTGTATTAAATGTGCTGGAATTCTTAATGCTGGACTGATTAATTGAAATTTGGCATGCCAACTGAAATGCAAAATTTTGTCTTTTCACATGATTATTGAACTACAGGTTCTGTATTTTTAATGTTTAAAAGGTTTTGAAAAGAGAGAAAAAAAAATGCTTCAGTTAAAGATGGGTATGCTAAAACTATTTTTAAGTAGTCACTAGGTTAGTGTGACTCGCAACTGTTACACAAAATAGAAAAAGTTATGTCTAAATACATTCTATTAATTAAATGTGTTAAAATACATAAAAGTATTTAAACAGTGGTATATAAAGGCCCATATGGACTTTTGAGTCTCCTTGTGTGGAACTCAGTGCGAGATGAGTTTTAAATTGTGAGCACTTTACCAGCTTGCTAGAGCTTCTGCCCAGCACTAGGCATAGCACTTAGGAAGAAAATATATACAACAAAATTATGAGAAATACTCTCTACTCACATGTTCTTGTGATATTTAAAATCTGTTTTTGGAGGAAATCCACTGCTGTTGTTGTCCTTTTTGAAAGGTGTGCATCACTAGTATTATGTTTGATTTCATAAAAATAAATCTTTAAAAAACTAGAAATGGTGGTTTTTAAGATCAAAGGGTGAGCACCTTCATCAAACAAGATTAAAAGTTCTATAGAAAGGCTTGGAAGGGATTTATTCTCTGTGTATAATCCTTTAATTATATCCTATGTTACAAATTAATCAGAAAAAATGTGAACTCTTCCTTTGTTTCTGGCATTTCAAAGACAACTCTTTCTCCAGAATCCTCATGAGCCGGAATCTGGGTTGACTTAGACTATTCTTTTCAAAAATGTAAACGCTATGTCAATTTATTAGATTAATAAGTATAACAAAGACCAGGGGTTTCAGTCACATTTATGAGTTCACAAATCCTCTTTTCTTAGAATGCATGTGTACAACCAGGCTGAATAATTGTCCAGTGCTGGCAATTTAGATGATCTAGGCTTTTCCAGAATGTCATGATTTGTATTTTCACCAAGTAATTTTTAGAATTTTTGCATCTATGAAAACTGAGTGATTGATAAGGTTGGTAGTCCCTCAAATTTAGTCTCTGATGCAAAAAAACAACCCTAGTCAGAAAGGCAGCAGGCTCACTCCTGTCTGTGTTAGAGCATTTGCTTTAAATGCAAAGCTTAGGAGATGTGCTTTTGAAATAAGAGTGTGTGTGTGTGTTCAATGCATTGTTTTCCAGAAAGATATTTCCCTTTGTATTGTTGTTATTGTAAAATAATATGAAGTACTTCCTACACAAACACTCAGTGAACATTTCATCATCCAAGAGCGTGAATTTTAATGCTTTTCTGCTAAGTGCAGATATAATGATATAATTATTCCCCTCTGTTTACTAAGAAAATCTAATATTAAAAGTAAGACATAGTTACATCTGTGATGTGTTGTTGTATTGCTCCAATATCTTAAATAATGAAAGTGATTTTCAAGGACGGGCACGTGCAATGTTTATTTTACTTTGGTCTTTTGACATGTAACTCCAGAACTATCAAGTAATCTTACTTTTGTTTGTTTATTTGTTTGTTTTTCCCCAGACTGATCTTGATTATGTTAACAGTGTTGTTGCAAGCCTGGAAAGAGAGTAAGTTGTAGTTTTAATCGGGGATTTCTTAGTTTATTGATGGTAAACTAAATCAGTTTGTAATTAGCAATTAAAATATTCTGGAAATAAGAGATCATGCCTGATTGTTTAGTGGAGTTTTGGACTTTTGAACAAAAAATAAGAGATGAAAAATTAAGAGGTGGTAATTCAGTCAGTTAAACAGTAAAACAGTAAGTGGGATTAAATTATTTAATGCACCATAAACAGATAGGATTGTTTAAACATGTATGGGAATTTGTGACATCTGTGTTAGGGCCTTGTATTCTGTATATTCAAAGAGAACTGCAGAAAAAAATCACTAGGTTCTGAGAAAATGCAAAAAAAATGTTTACATGTACTTTGATTCTGATTGGCAAGAGGCAATAGTGCTCTGAAGGACAAGCTAAGGAAAACAGTTCTTTTCTATATACTGTTCTTTTATATGCTTCATTTGAGCAAGTCCAGTCTCAAAAACTGTTCCAACAGAAAGCCAGCAGGAACTACTGAATCAGAATCTCTCATGTGACTTCAGGATGTTTCTATTGACAGGTTTTCTACAGAAATCAATTCTGGCTTGGTGGAAGTAATAGCCCCTCCTGCAACATACTATCCTGACTTATCAAACTTGAAAGAAACATTTGGAGACTCAAAAGAGAGAGTGAGGTAGGTTTATTCCTCCAGATCTTTTCCCATCTCCTCCCACACCCACACTTTGGTTGTTTACAAAACGACAAGTGGGATGTGAATTCTTGAAATGTTTTCTTACTGTAATTCGTGCAAGTGTGGGGATGCTAAAAGTGCTCTGTGAATCCATCTCATTCCTAGCTACATGCTCTTCTGTGCATGATCAGAGCCTATGCTTGGTTGAATCCATTTAATGTTAAATTCTGGGAAGAGAACAGACTTTTGATACACTTTTATTCCTGTATGTGGACTCTTTCATTTGCTGTTTTTCTTAATGGAATACAGGGTAACACCCAGTAGTTCTTGTTGAATTACCATTTTAAATGCACATGTGTTTTTAGTGAAATGTCAGGTAGTTGTCATGAAGTCAGGTTCAAATTAAACAGACAGTTTGATGTCTGTATTAAAGCATAAGGTGAAAGCTTTGTTCCTTTTTTTTTTTTTTTTTCAGACAGTGGATTTCCTGAGGGAACAGTGCCAAATGCAGCTGTCCTAACATTTCACTAATATGTGTCATTCTTCATAATGAAATTTACTTTATATTGCCAGCATGTATTGAAATAACCTTTTTTCATAAACTTTAAGCTTTCAATTTCATTTCAGATGGCGAACAAAACAAAACTTGGATTATTGTTTTCTTATGATGTATGCACAGAAAAAGGGGGTTTACTACATTCAGGTAAATTTCTCTTCTTTATTTTGAGTAAAGTTTTCAAGTGAGTCTCCAGAAATTAGGTTGTTTTGGACACATCAGAAGGACCTACACAGACCAGGGAATTTGATTCCATCATTTAAAGAGATCATTAAGTGTGGTGCTTATGGTATACAGGGAAGTAATTTGAGGAAGACTCTGTCTCTGAAGTAGAAAGTAATTTATCCTATGTCACTTATCTTAAGATGCCTAACAAAAATAGTGAAGGAATCCAAGCAGCTTAACTACTATGTTTTCCTTGTTCACAAAATGAATTATTGAGTTGCCAAGGCAAAAAAAAAAAAAAGTTTTTAGTGGAAATGAAGCTAAAATATATTTTTGTTTTCTTTTGAAAGTGCAGTGTCACTTTAATATTACTGTTGTGTATAGACATGGGTTTTTTTCTTTTTTTTAAAAGAGGTTTTCAACAACAGAGTTAAGGATTTCTCCAGTTTAGCTCAGAATTGTTCCTATCGTGTTTCTGCTTTGATGTAGAAGTCTTACCTACAGGTATTTCAGATTTAGTAACTGCACTAATGATCTTTATTTAGATTTTGTGCCTGTGTCCTTGGGGTGTAAAGTCCCTCATCTCATCTAGTTTTCACAAAGCTCTGCTGACTGCTCTCTGAGAGCTGTTGGAGTCTCAGCTCTCTGGGAAGCTGCAGAGCCAGTAACATGTGACACTCTGGTTTGATACTGGGAACTTGCACAAATATTAGTGCCAGCAAAGGGGGAGGGCATGGCTGCACTGTGAGAAAGGACAGGGGAAGCAGGATCCCTAATGCAGCAATGCCCTGCACTTAGTGTGATTTACAGGGATTGTAGCCCCATGGTGGCAGTTCTGCAGCCTGGACAAGGTGGTTATGGACCATAAACACCAGGTACTTCTGTTGGGCAGGTGGAATGAATCCTCCCTCTGCAGGTATTGTGTCTCTTAGCCTCTTGTCCCAGAGGAGAAACTCTTTCAGTGCTCTTACATTTGTGAGTAAACAGTGACATTTGTGTGCAAATAATAGAGATATTGAACTTGTTCTGATAATGCCACTTAGACTAACGTTAGTTCATGGATGATTCTGCTTTGAACAAAGAAGCTGGAAAAGCAGTGTTCTAAAGTAAGAAGCCAAGATATGCTTGTGGATCCTTACTACAGAAGGATTCTGTATTAGTTCTCCACAAATAGACGGACTGATCCCTACAACAGTTATTCCAGGCTGTAGCATCTATGTTTTATATCAGTGCTATCATTAGAAATAAATGGTATATTTTAGCAATATATTATAAGTCAATGTTTCCTAGCTGTACTTTTTTCTTTTGCTTTGCTAGTGCTTTGTTTTTAATGTTGATATAACTTCTGCCTTCCTCTAGCTTGAAGATGACATTGTTGTCAAGCAGAATTATTTCAGCACAATAAAAAATTTTGCGCTTCAGCTTGCTTCTGAAGATTGGATGATTCTAGAATTTTCTCAGCTGGGTTTCATTGGTAAGAAAATGTTCACTTTTGCAGTTTGAAAGTACATGTTCATACTCAGACTGTGAATTAATAGTGATCTGACTTCAAAGCTATCTTCTTTGTACTGGAAATAGACCAAGAAGTAGAAATTCATTACCTTTTTTAGGAACTGTGGTTTAACTCATGGTTGTTGCTTTTGCCCCTCATTTGCTTCATATACTTCTGTATGACAGAAGCAAACTCAAACTGTTAGAAGAGAGGGCATTTCTATAACCAGAAGTTAATTTATGAAAATACTAACAATCAAAACGCAAGGCATGATTTATTTTTAATTTAGCTGCCATTAAAACAAAAATGTAATTAAAACATAACTGACTGAAGTAAAGGAAAACCATGAAAATTAGCTCCACCTAAGATAACCTCATTGGTGTTTGTGCCAAAATTTCCAAGAATTAGCAGGCATCAGTTTGTTGCCAAGCCTGTTCTATCTCCATCTTTCTACTTCATGAAGGAGCAGTTGTGACAATCTGCTTCTTCATAGAAGCAGTCAGAGACTGTCATTTGCAATGAGCAGCAGTGAAAGGAGTTAATGTAGGATCTTGGGTTGTTGTAGGTCGACTGCCAGAGTGCTCTGGAAATTATGATTCTTTGCTCTTACACTAATATCTGTTCATGGAGAGATACTAGACTTGCCAGAAAAGCAGTGATAGAGAAGTATTGAAGAGATTTTACAAATCAAAAGGTTATTTCATTATTGGGTTGATGTGTCATGATCTTTTGAAAAGCAGCAAGCTGGAGATATACAAGGAAACAGAAAAAAGTGCATCCCTGAGTTCTGTCATTCTCTTGGAAATTCTTGTTCTCTTTCCTTTAGATCTACTTGGCAGAGAATGGCTTCATTTTTAGCTCAGTGACCCATAATGGTGTACTGAGAACTGAGAACTGATATTGTTGGCACTACTTGAATAAGTTCTATCATGTTTCCAACTCAGCATCAGGTGTGCAATAGTTCCATGACTTTGGGGGTCTCAAAGATTGCTGGAGTAGAAAGGAAAACAGTAATTATCCCCTGCAAATTCTCTGTTAGAGTGGTACTTTGTAGACTTGCCTGCTAGTTTAGCCTACAGAAACGATGGGGAGGAGGAATGGAAATGGGCAGAGCAAAGTCTCATACACCTGGCCATCACCTTGGGCTACCATCAGAGATACACTTCTGCTAAAATAATTATGGGATTGGTTCTGTGATCTTAGAGATAGGAGAAATAGGAAATCATGCTGCCTAGCATGGAAAAATAAGAATTTAAGTAGTTTGCTAACATCTTGCCCTGAATAAACTTCTCCTTGGTTGGGGAAGATTGTTATGTATTAGTATGGACTGGTTGAATGCAGCATTTGATAAGACTTTGTTTCTACTGTTGAACAGTTAAACACTAACCCAGACTAAGCCCACAATTTGAGTTTTATCCCCAGTCTAATTGCACTTTAAATGTAAATTCTGTATGGAGTTCCTATAGAATTTACATTTATTCTGCATTTGCCAGATTTAGTAGTTGAGTGTTCTCACTTACAAATTGCCACTTTGTAAGAATGACATGCCAAATGTGCACAAAACCGACTTACACTTTAGGACGTGCACTGTCTACCCTGTACAGTTGTATTTCAGGTCACTTAACTTGTATTTGTGTATTTCACCCTCTGTCTGTTGTCTGTCCTGTTGTAGAGAGCACAGTGTTTAAGACTGGTGGGGTAGGGAGATAATTCTTAGTACTGAGACTTGGCTTAATCAAAAGCACAACTGTTTAAAAATATCTTGTTTTTCTATACTGTCTGTATACTTCTGGGCGGTGTGGGCTCTGAAAGTAGCTGTAGTTAAATTTAGTTGTTAGCTCCTGCTGCTTGCATTCCTGTTCTTTGTTCCTTGTATCATATTTGTTTGCCTCCTTTTATTTAGATGATATCAGTAGAATTTCAGATGCATTTAGCTATGGCTACAAATCTTAACGTTGCTTTTCTACCTAGAAAATTAAATTAGATTTTTTTCTTCTTCTAATATAGCTACTTATCCTGTTCTGAAGTTTTGAGAGACAAATTAGTATTCATAAGAGCACCTAAAACTTTTGGCTGGTACACATTGGTGTGCTATAATCATATATTACTTGGAAAATTTATGCAAGTTATGTGGATTTGCCTCATCTCTGCTATCCCTTTATGGATCTTGATGCAGACTGTGATAAATTGGTAATGCAGATACCTTTGGGAAGAGTAACAGTAGTTTGTAACTGGGGATCACTTTTATGTGTAGATGTCCAAGAAAGAATGTAGAGCACTCAATGCACAGAATCATAGAATGGCCTGGTTTGGAGAAGACCTTAAAGTTCCAACCCCCCTGCCAATGGTAGGGACACCTTCCACTAGAGCAGGTCACTCAGAGCTCCATCCAGCCTGACTTTGAACACTTCCAGGGATGGGCCATCCACAGCTTCTCTGGGCAGCTGTTGTCTAGATGCTACTGATTTAGAAATAATCTCTCAAAAGGAGAGGTGTGGCTGATTCACTGTTAGCTGTGGGAAACCTTCATTAGCTTACAAGTTTGCGAGGTAAAAATGTGGGATTTTTTGTCATAGTGCATTTCTGAACTGAAAATCTAATTTATGCAAGTGCTACATGAGGAAGTGGCAAATATAGCTATTTAGGCTGACAGCAGGATTATAGAATTCTGTCACCTCTGCCACGGAACAGACGTTGCTTCCTTTGGTTTTTTTTTTAATCCTGAAAGCACAGTCTTAAGTGCTGTCAAGTATCTAATAAATAATGGGTGAGATGTATGCTGTTTCCTTAAGAAGCTCTGTGGAAGGAGATGTATCTTTTACTCTTCTGAATTCTTGTTTGCACTGCAAGACCTGTGACATAATGTAGGAAAGTCCTGCTAGCTTTTTATGAGGAATAATGATTTGTCTTCCAACTGCCTGTCTGCTGAAGTGTTTTCCAGAGGAACTGCAATCCTTGCACTGTAGCTGTAATGCCACCTGTCACAAACATTTAATGGAGTGGTCTGAAATAGCCTTTTTGTTGTCTTATACAGTTCCTCTGAGTCTTATTGTGCCCTGATGTTTTAAGGCCTGTTGTTTTGATTATTTTAAGTTTTTTGCTCAAGCTGTGCACATAGTTGAAGTTTGGAAAAGAGTAGATCAAGTCAAATATTTGAGCTTTAAATAACTTCAAAGAGATTCTGGTTTTAATGCCAGCAATTTGCATATCATTAACAGGGAAAGCATTGAAAACATCAGCTATAACTAGAATATGTGCTTGCAGGTGTAAAATTGTTGGTGTAGACTCAATATTAGTGATGCTCATGTGGAAGAATTAAAATGAATGATTTAGATATTTGCAGTTCAGAGAACTAGAAAACAAAGTGTTTCATTTTGTGCATGCCTTGTATTTGCCAGCAAAATACTGAGAGGGCCAGAATAATTCACTAAGGATGGCCTTTAAAAAGACTGAAAAATGAATAGAAGTCTTGTCAGGGCACAGTAAATCAGAAAGTGTTCCACAGGTTTGTTTTTTCCCAGTCCTGATCATAATTTTTTCAATATAGATAAATAATTTAGAGAAGGTCTACATTTTGTATCTCTAGGGTTTTATGGAGCGAGGCTTTATCTTTCTCTTAATCCTTTCAGATTTTGAAGTTTTCTTCACAATGGTAGATTGTATGCGCCCAGAATCCAAAAGTTCTGAAGTTTTGTCAGCAGAGTGTCTTGGATTTATGTCTGTTCCCATGTACTGTACCAAGTACATGAACATGGTGCAAGATGAGCCATTGCTTCAATTCATTCACAGAGTTTGCAGTTTGAGGCAGTGTGTGTTCACTGCAGTGTTTTGCTTAGGTCTCTTTGGGTTGATGATTTTTGACTGCATATTGGGGATGGCCAGTGGGCAATCCGTAGGTTGGATTTGGGTGGTGTCTCAGTGGTTCTGTGGCTCACAGCACTTTCCTCATGCTGCTGCATGACAGGACAGAAGAACCTCAGTAAAAGCTGCTGCTTGTTCTTGGGCTGTGGCTGTGTTCTAGGGAAGCTAGGCTGCTGCTGCTGCTCTTGCTTAGGAGAGACTAGGCAAGAGCTTGGTTGATTGGGATTCAGAGGGGCTGGGTGCTGTAGGAGTTGTACTGGGCTGGTTTCCATTACAAGGACTAGATGTGGCCAGTCAGGGATCCAGAGCTTTGAAGACCTGTTTTACCTGAGACTTTACTGCAGAGCTCTGGTTTTGAGCTGCTGAAGGAAGACTATTCTGATGGAAAAAAAGGGGACATAGATGCATGGCAGAGCTGCTGTGTTGGTGGTGTCCTGACACAGAAATGACAGATGAATGATGAAATGTTATACAGGGGGACGAGGGGCTGGGGCCAAACTGTGCCAAGCTGTGTGTGGAAGGTGGTGACAGCATTTCAGAAAGGGGTGTGTATATGTCTGTCTTTGGTTACTGAAGAAAGACAAGGGCTTGTCCTGGGATCAGGATGTTTCCTTTCATCTTTACTCCAGTGTTCATTAGGAATTAATGTGAGAAGACCATCTCCACTGCTGAACACTTCCATGGTGCTGTGCAGTGTAATGCAGAGAGGCTGCTTGGGTCTAAAGATGCCAGTGCAGGGACAGCTGGCTTACCTCACTTATTCTGAATAGCTGCAGTTGGATGTATCAGCGTGGCTTGATTAGTTGGTTTGTTTCTGGGTGGTTGGTTGGGGTTTTTTTTTCTTGTTTGTTTTTTTTGGTATACCCTGTGACAACACCATGGCAATTATATTATTCCTTAAGTCTGGGATGGTTGACTTCATGGTGGACAGTAGAGTGCCAGCCTAGAGGAAACTGCCTCTGAGCCTGGACAAGTTTGCCATATGGAGGTAAATAATTCATTGATATCCTGTTTCTATTTTATATAAAATCAGGATAACTTAAATTAGGGATAAGAGTGAATTCCTACTCTTACCTTTGGTCTTATTCTCAGTTTACTTAATTGTAGGATCCTATACCTTCAGGCCACCTTAAGTGATATGGTCTGTGAGTGAAGACAACAATAATCCTTATATTCTTCAAAAGATGACTTAGTCAAAGGAAAAAATGTCAGTGTGATTCTTCTGCTCTGTCATTGGGTAGAAGAATAAAAGGATTCTAGAGCATTGTGGCTGTGTATAGATCCTGGAAGAGGATAAACTGTTTCTTCAGTCTACTTGCATTGAGATTAGGGCAATATTGTGAGGATATTTCTGTCTTCTGACTCTCATTGCATTTTACATCTCTCTGACACCACATGGAAAGGTTCACTTCCTATGGAAACAGATGTGACTGACAGACTGCCTCAGCAGGTGTCACCTAGAAATGATGGTTTCAGTCCCATAAAAATCCCACAAACATCTGATAAGTCCCATTTTTAGCTGGTGTTTTATTAGGGCTTACCATATTTTTCTCTTCTCCTGCCCTATGCCATTGAAAGCAGTAGGCAGAGATGAATCACCAGGAAAATTGGGGTCTGTTTAGTTGGAAGTGTGACAAGCTGAAAGCTGTTATTCTGCATGACTATTTTACACAACATTTAACTAATCATATGATTGTTTCCTACCCATTTTTAAATATTTACTTCCACAAATAATGTCAAACAATGTGACAATATAGTGTGTAAATACTAACAATGTACCGATAAAAATAGTAACATCTTTCTTATGTCTTTTAAGAATAAAGCTTTGTAATTGTCCCTAGCTCAGCAGGAGTTGCCCCTTGTGTAGTGGACGTTTCAAATTTTAGTTACAGAGTATTTTTGTGAGATACCTATTTGAGGGCCTCACTGCAACAGCCACTTAAAAGCAATGGCAATATTTTTGCTTTGTAAAGAGCTGGATAAAAAGGTTCTGTAAGGGACAACTTTGATATAGCAATGTCAAATCAGTTAATGTTTTAGCATATTTACTTTTCCACCCCAATGTGTAAATTGTCTACTATAATGAGTATAGCATCATTCTAATAGGTGAAATAATTGGTGCTTTAGTCAGGTGCTTCTTCCATATTTGTTGCATGGCATAATGATGTAGTCTAACTCAGACACCTCCAATCTCCTCTCAGAGTTTCCATTGAGTATTCTTTCATTGGCTTTGTCCTTATCCAATTTCACACAAGTCATAAAGAAAAGAGATTGCATCAGACCTGATTTCTGAAAAGGGCAAGGCTCTTTCAGTGATCTCCTCTTAATGTCTACTTCAGCTGGTTTTCCTAAGAGCAGGAGAAAATATTAGAACCTCTACCACGTGTGGTAGTTTCAGTAAGTTTCTTCCTTCAAGCCTCACAATCTGCAGGAATCCTTTTGCACAGTGCCACCCAGAAGTCCTGCTGATGGCCTATGCACTGCAGAAAAAAACTCTGGTCACTGTGGGATGTCTCGGAGTTGCATTGCCTCTGGATATGTTGGTAGCTTCCTTCTTTCACTTAGATTTCCTGCCCAGAAGGTTCTGTAGTTAGTGGTAGGTGTTGCATCTCTGCTTTTTGTACCTGCAGAAGCTGAAATCTTGTGACTGGGCAGATAACACCTGCAATACTCCTCATCTCAGGTGTTGAACTTACACATGACATGGGGAATAATAGATGCCAATCCATAACTCTTCTTTCTCTAAATTTTTCAAACTGACAATTTCTATTCTTGAGGAGACTGTGTTGTGTTACATTGAATGTACACTGAATATTTTGATAGCACCAAGATGTATGACAACAAATTCTTGTTTGAATAGTTGCTTTATTTAGTTGAAAGGTATGGAACTTTTAATAACATTTAAATTCCAAGTTGTTCAGTGCTGACATTTCTTGTCTTGGCACAAATGTTATCATCTGCTATCTCATTGATTCAAAAGACAATGTTATCTCTAATCTAAAGTAACACCAGTTATTCTTAATGTCACACACAGGTAAAATGTTCCAGTCTCCAGATATCACTCTTATTGTAGAGTTCATATTTATGTTTTATAAGGAGAAACCTATTGATTGGCTCCTGGACCATATCCTCTGGGTGAAAGTGTGTAACCCTGAGAAAGATGCTGTAAGTTGTTTTTTTTTTAATTATAAAGTTTCTAAAATGTTTTAATGATGATGAATGAGTTGGTTTTTGTGAGCTGAAAGCCAGCTTAGTGTACAACGTGGTTACTGCATGTTCTGTAAGAGTCTTTCTTCCTGCCAAGATTTTTTATCTCAGAAAGAACTTAAGAGGGACACTTCTCAGGGGCATTGCAGCTGCTTTTGGAGATTTTGGAGATGGATGCATTAAGGATAAAAAGCAAAAGCCTAGTTAAATTCTGTGCAACAAACCTAAAATAAACTAATACATGTAAACACTAGTGAAACTGCAGAATGTCACTACTTGGATAGCAGTCTTGGAGAAAGTTCCAAATGGGGAATAAACTTCATATTTTGGTCTTTCATTTCTCAAGAATCACCCTTGCTGAATAAACAGGTGCAAGGACCTTGAACAGTGTTACATTTGCACAGCAGTCTTGGTAGATTTCTGGAATGAAAACATAAAAACTAGATAAATAGGCCTAGGTTCTTACCTTGTGTTGTTACCTTGTTGTTTTTTACTAATTTGTTGTTTTATTTTTGTTTTTTATCCCACCCTTACCTTTTCCCCCACCATTTCAGAAACATTGTGATCGACAGAAATCAAACCTACGGATACGCTTCAGGCCTTCTCTTTTCCAGCATGTTGGCCTCCACTCTTCTTTAGCAGGGAAGATCCAGAAACTCACAGTTAGTAGACAATATTTCCCTTCCTTTACAGAGCAAGCTGATTAAATGAAAAATATTGTGGTGATGGAAAAAACAGTAATTTTCTTGTTGTATTGCATTTTCAAGCATGATGTATATTGCTGCAGCTGGAATTAAATCTGATACAGACTGGTTAATATAAAGTAGAAGTTATTGTCCAGCTTATTTATGTGAATTTTTGCTAGAGGATATTTTTTCTAATTTTTTTTAGTTTAATGAAATGTCCGTATTACTGAACTGTACAAGATCTGATGCACCCAAAATGAGTAATGCATTCATTTTCCATTTTATGCCAATGTTTGTTTTAAGTGTAACCACTTGGGAAAGGAACATAATAAACAAGGTTGTCTGACCAGCATGATGTTTGTCTGTCTTTCAATTAGGATAAAGACTTCCTGAAACCATTACTGCATAAAATCCACGTGAATCCACCTGCAGAGGTTTCGACATCTTTAAAGGTCTACCAGGGGCACACGCTAGAAAAAACCTACGTAGGGGAAGATTTTTTCTGGGCTGTCACACCAGTTGCTGGAGATTATATTCTCTTTAAGTTTGACAAGCCAGTCAATGTAGAAAGGTTAGTAATTACTTGCTGTTGGTCTCATATATGAAGTTGCCTAGAATGCTTTAAGTTAGAATTTGGGGCTGTCATTATAACATAAAGTGAAATGGTATAGGATATTTGGAGTTCAGCTGAAACTGTGATCATTACTGTCTTCCCTCTAATTATTTTACTATGGTAAATTTTGTCTTGCTTTTAAAATGTTTTTTTCATTTAATCTGGAGCCTTTTTGAAAAATGCAATGCAAAACCAGTGCTTCTCTGACACAGAGAGTTTTTAAAAAGCCAGTTTGGTCCTATTTGTATTTGGTTAGTCTGTTTCTAATTACAGAGCAATTGTACAGCTTGGTATGTGGTACAGTGTGTTGTGCCCTGTGGCCTTGGTCCCTTGGATGTCCAGATCAGAAATCTTGCTGGAGCATATAAAGATGTCCCCAGACCTGAAAGCTGGATACTCTGAAGGGCAATATTTTTAAGATGTAGCTTTAGGCTTGAAAAAAGTCAGTGTGCTAAGATTCCAGGTTGACCTATTTAAAAATATTAAAATGCAACAAAAAAGCAAGGAGGTGTGTGCTTTCAAAATACAAATATCTGATATTTGTTGGAGGACTAAAGGTGACTTCTTTTCAACTATTGGTCAGATTAATTAAGGGTAATTGAGTTAGCACTGTAGAGATTGTAGAGTTTTAATGAGACTCATTTGCTGCTTCGCTTGCTACTGTCTTGCCAACATAGTAATTCAAAATTTATAAAATACATGGTTTATTTAACATCTAGTTAAGTATTGCTGTGTCAGTGGATTCCTTTTCTCCTTACTTTACACACCTTAGTGGGTTTTTTTAGGCCAATACCTATAGCCTGGTAGAACAAAGTTTCTTTGAATCAATTTGACTGGATGTTTTTCTTGTGAAGGAGACCTTTTTGCTGTCCTGAACTGAATCCAATTAGTCAACTTGTGTACCTTGGTACATAATCAAAAGCTAAGTCTTCACCTTGGCTTAGCACAACAGTGAAGATCAGTAGTTCCCTTATGGCTATGTTGTTCCAACTAGTCTGACTTATGAAACTCAAGGTTGTTGTTTGAGATGTCAAATTACTCTCTCAGTTGGTTGCTGTAATTTAAAACACTTCCCTGGTTAGCTATCCAAGGTGCATGTGTGGAGGAACACTGCCATACCTCCTCCTTGGATTAAAGGCAAAATATTTTTTCTGTGCCAACACTTAAAAAAATATTTTAAAAATATTTTTATACCTGTTGCTTTAATGCTGAAGGGAACTACAGAAATGAGAAAGTACTAATTATCTGTATAAAAGGTGGGAAAATAATGTTTATTGTGTGTTGTGGAAAATTGTAGCCAGGCCTAAGGTAGTTATGTCTACCTGCTGTGTTAAGATTAGTCTTGGCTGTAGACTTGGTTTGGCTTCTTGGGGGGAAGAAGTGAAGTTTTTCAGGGTCTTGTTTTGTTTGGTTTGGGGTTTCTTTTGTTTGTGGGGGTTTGTTTTGGGTTTTTCTTTGGGAGGGGATGTTGTGTTTTTCGGGATTTTTTTTGTTTGGTTTTGTTTCATTGTTCCAAGGCATTTTGTGGTTGCGTATTCTTTGTGGAGAGTTTTTGGTCTTTTAGGATTTTTTGTTTGGTTTGTTTGTGGTTTTTTTGTGTCTGGTGGTTTGATTTTTTTGTTCAGTTGCTTGATTTGGGGGTTGTTTTTGGTTTTTCCTTGTTTGTTTTTTTACTGTTATTGAAGAAATGCACTTACTTTTTGGAAGAAAGTTTAGTTTTAGAAATCTTGCATTCTGTTGCTTCCTCAAAGGAAGTCCACAACTTTGAATGATGATACCTATTCAGCTATTATTGCAAGCCATTTCAAAGTTTAATATAACTTTAAACTTCTATTGGCACAGTGTCCTCAAAAATTCAGTATTTTACCTTTCTGAAGTCAGTGATTAATTAGATTTACAGATGTTGTAATTTCAAATTATTGGGGACTTGTTTTTGTCTGTGTAACTTGAGCAGCAGCTGCATAATTTGGCAAGTGCAGATCTAGCAGAGCCCGTGGATTTCCCTGATATTTCAAGGATGCCTACTGAGGCAGTCAAAAATAAAACTGTGACTGGCAGATTGAAACACAGAAAAGGGAAAATGGACCAAGCATTAAGAAATCTTTCTTGGTGAGGAAACGCATCTGAGGGTAGGAATTAAGAGTAGAAAGCACAGTTTTGATACTGATCTTGTGTCTGTGAAAAAATGCAACAGGATTTTTCTTTTTTTCTTTTTCTCTTTTAAATATTAGAAGAACTCTTTGAATTTAAAGGAAATTTTGTCTGCCAAGTCAGTTTGAGGTAACTGCTTAGTAACTTCCATAATAAATTGGTGATTAAGAAGTTTTTTAATGGAAATACTGACCACAGCTCTGACTGAATAAATGGCACATTTATTACACTGTGACAGAGCACTGACTTATTCCTGCAGTTTATTTTTCCACACCAAATGTTTTGCTGAACAGAATTGAATTTTCTGGAGTTCAATAAATTAGCTTTCATTAAGTCTTTAAATATTTAATTTTTGAGATGTGAGAATATTGTCAGGAATAACACTGTCAAGGATCTCTTAACTTAAAGTGAGAACTGAGATCACTTCACTGAGCAGAAAGTAACATTTGTGCCTATTTTATGCAAGACCTGGCTGGCAGATTCCTGCTGAATATTGAACAGCCAAATAGATGGTGCTTGTTCTAAGCCACACCTAGAGAACAGGGATGTGTAAATTGAAACATGGGAATACTTACTTTAGTGACAGCTCTTGTACTGAAGCTTTCTAGGTTCTTTCCAAGCAAAAGTTCTCCAGCCAAAACATTGAAGTCCCTTAACAGTAATCTAGTAATAGTAATTTTCTTTGCAACAAGAAAATATATACATTTCTTTCAGTAGAAAATCCTTGAGAAGGAAAGTAGATTGAAGGATGTTCCTCTTTAAAACAAATTCCATAACCATGTTGAAGGTATGTTTGGTTTGGGTTCATTTTTTTTTTATTTTATTTTTTAATAAATGGATGCTCAAAACAGCCTACATTGTAAAGAAAAAAAAATATTGGATTTCTGTTCCCTCAGGTTTTTACATGGTCATTGAAATCCACTTTGCTGTTTTGGTATGTACACTGCTGTTTGAAGCGCAAATTTAATTATTAAAATTGACAGATATATTTAAGAGTTTCTTTACGAACCAGTCAAAACACATCTGAGAAAGATATTCCATTGCAGCATTAAAATGATGCTGGTGTCCATCATCATCACAACCATTTTTTTTTTTTACTAAGTTTCAGAGTCCTTTCTATAGGTGTGATTGACACAAATCAGATGTTGTTTTCAAAGAACATATACACTAATTACTTTGATAAAACCCTTGAAAGTGCAAAACTTATAGCTGTTCCGCAATAGGAATTTAGAGTGAATATTTTTAAAAAAGGCTTCAGGTTTGCTTCAGTATAAATGCATTTCAAATGCTGACCTTTATTTTAAAGGAAAAAAGCTAAGGAAAAGACAACTATGTGTTTTATACTGTGGGGAAAAAAAAGAAACACTGAAAAACAAAACTCACCCTGACCTCACTAGTATATGTATATAAATTTGCTTAATATTTTTAAAATATGAAGCTCATTGTTTCTTGCATGTAACTGCTTCACAGAATCATCAAAGTTAGAAGAGACCTTCAAGGTCATCTAGTCCAACCATCAACCCAGCACTCCTATTCCCTAAGCGCCACACACAGTTGTCTCTTGGAAACTTCTAGAGTTGGTGACTCCATCACCTCCCTGACATTATTTCAATGTCTAACTCCTCTTTCAGTGAAGAAAATATTTCTAGTATCTAATCTGAACCTCCCCTCATGCAACTTAAGGCCATTTCCTCTTGTTCTTTCCACTGAGACATAGTAGAAGAGGCTGACCCTCACCTGGCTCCAACCTCCTTTCAGGCACTTGAAGAGAGTATGAGCCTCCTTTTCTCCAGGCTAAACACCTCCAGCTCCCTGAGCTGCTCCTCATAGGACTTGTGCACCAGACTCTTCTGCAATACTGCTTGGTAGTGTTACTTTGAATTTTTTCAAAAGGATTAGTTATTTACTTTTTTTAGGGGAGGGACAATGTGTTTTTTGCTTGTAGTGTTGGGGGTTTTTCCTTCCCTTCCCCCCCATGACTGCTTTGAACTCTATAATTGCCCCACAGCTGATTGGCCTCTCCTTTTAGCAAGTTACTGAGTAGTCATCCTAATGTGACATTGACTACGAATAAAGTGATTTTATAAGGTACAACTTGCTGACTGGAATTTCAGTTTTAAAGTGGAATCTTAATACTTTAACAAACCACGCTGTAGATTACATTTACCAGTTTGTGCTCTGATATTGGCATAGATACTGGATGTGCAGAATTTGAGACTATTAATCCAATTGTCTGTATTCTGGACATCGGAATTGCAGGGAGCACATAATGTTAACCTCACTTATATTTCCCATGGCATCTTCTCAAAACACAGAATTAATGAAAGAAAATGCAAGAAAATATATATTTGACAATTTAAGCTAAAAAATCAATATATTGAGTGTGAATAGTATCTTGTTGGACTCCTGGTAACTAAATACATATATTCTTTTGTCTGCTTTAAAATTATCGGGACAGTGCTGAAAAATACCTGCATAAAAAGTGACAGATGGGTGCGTGATATTTTGTAAAGGAAAATAGGAAAATAAAGGCAGCTTTTAAAACAGGTTCTCTAGCAGTGAAAAACAGAATGAACTTTTTTAATGTACTAAAAAAGTTACCAATAAAGTATCATAGAAGTCAGTCTTGTATGTATTCAAAATGTAATTAATTATCCATCCTATGCAAGTCCTCCTGTGGCTAGCGAGATACAAGATGAAATGCATTACAACAGGGAAAAAAAAACTTCCTAACAGCTTTCCAAAACTGGAAATGGAACTTCTTCATCATTGGCTTTTGCAGTAACAATCACTCAAAACCTAGGGACCTGCAAAATTGTTTTGGTTTTAGATAAGTACAGTGACTTGCCTGATGTTCTTTGTTCATAATCACTGCTCAGTGTAGAACCTCTCCTTCAGCCCGATGCATTAAACATTTTATGGGCAGTTTTAGCTCAAGAACCATATAAATGCATAAACACAGAGTGCATAATTTAGACTTAATCTTTAATTCTGATTCTAAAGATGTATGCTATTAAAGTGCAACATCATCTTATGAAGCTTATACTGGTCATGTCAGCAGATAGGAAATAGTTGAAAATCTCTGAGTGTATTATTTTAAATATTTTGGTGTTTGTCAGTACATTTCAGGTGGGATAATACTTTTAGTGTACATAAAAGAGAATTTGAGGACTTTGGTTTCTCTGTTTGCATAAGCTTCTGTACTAATGAGTAGAACATCCTCAAATGGATGCACGGACAGCAGGCATTTGGCAGGCAGGCTCCCAAGCACTGATGCTGTTTGCTCTGGGCATGGAATTCTGCCCATAACAATGAGGCAAGGACTTCATATGAAAAGGGAAAAAAACCTTAAAGTATGGATCAGAGACAGAAGAGCTGCCTAAGCCAAGGACATGCTGCTTCTTCCTTAATGGTACTAGTATCCAAGATTTGTGTACTTGGCAGTGTTCCTGGATTTATAGTTCTTAGTCAGAAACCTTGGAGGCTTAATGCTGTTGCCAAAATGTTAGATGTCTAATGCCACTTGAGATACTCTAAAATACTTCACATGATTTCCAGAAGGACTGAAGTCTCTGAGATGTCATAATTGCATCTTTCCAGCCTGTGGTGAGGTCACATACCCAAGGGCAATCTCAAATGGTGGCAAATGCCTGTGTGTAAGAAAACTGAAGAGTTGTCTGTGCTTCCCCAGCCAAGCTGAAGGGGTAAAAAATGTTTATGTATATAACACCCGTGTATATACACACACACATATACTAAACTCAAAACCACAACAAACTCTTTCTACATCTTACTGACTTAAAATTTCAGCAGAAATAACCTTGTAAAAGAACAATCAATCACCCCCAGCAAAAATTGTAAACAAACAAAAAAACTCCCATCCATTAAATAGAAAAAGAAAAAACAACTTCACCTCCAAAATGAAAATATAAAATTCATTTAATGCCAGACTTTTTCTTTATTACAGTTGATGTGAGCCCACTCCAGAGAGACAGTGGATGTCACAGTCTTTCTCCAGAGGGAAAGTGGATGTCATAGTCCTGTCTGGAAACAATAGAAGGGTAGACCAGAGAATGAGATTTTCTTACACAGCGAAATACCTTCTACATATACTGCACAAGTGAAGAGTGTTAGGGAATGGTACAGGTAATCTTATTAAAAGATTCAGGTTGAGTTTTGAAGTGGTGTGAGAAAATTAATTTCTTAGGCATGTGATGGATAAAACAGACTCAGAGCATTCCCCGAAATCCTTCCATCACCTCTTCAGTCAAGCTACTTTGTGGTCCATTGACAAACATGAGACAGTTCACTCCTTTAGGTGCACTGGGTTGACAGTTCTGTGAAACTGGGGAATTCAACCCTTGCAGCTCTCAACCATGCAGCCCAATTTATGTGAAGACACTTATATGGGCTCATTTTGTCAGAGCAAGTGAAATCTTACCAGGAACTTTGCATAGAAGGTAATAGGGTGGGAGTATTTTTTGTTTTGTGTTGTTTGGGAAGGCCAGAGGATTTCTTCTTTGTTTGTTAGTGGGGAGTTTTTTCTGGATTTGGAATTATAACAATAAGATGTTATATAAATATATATATATATATAAAAAAAACTTCCACTACATTGCTTACCTATTGTGAGTTTTTGGCAGATGCATATATATAGACTGGAGGAATGACACGTTTTTCTGGAAGTGTAAGCAATTTTTTCAAATGACTTAGTAAGAGGCATGAAGAATAAGAGAATAAATTGAGCTGGAGAGAAGGAAAAGAAATTATTCATCTTCTGTTTGTGTTTTGCATGAGGAAAGAGTACATGGTTGATACCAGTTTCCAGTGACAGTAGAATAACACTTCCTAATTAGGATTCTGAGAAAGTGACACAAAGGAGGTAGATTAGTTTTCTTTTACCACATTTGCATCCAGTGATCAAAAATGCTGGATAGAATTGGTGAATAATGACTCTTGCAGTGGATGATGGCATCTGTAGAGAGCCAAAAAATTGCTGACTGAATATTGCTTTTAAAGAAATTCCTGTTGTGCAGAATTAAAAACTGTAAGACTGCATGTTACTATGGATAATTTGTTCAAATGTGGAAGGAAACATTTCCTCTCTGCCTTCCTACCTATTTTCCTTTTCTGAAAATGGGATATACTAAAATACATCAGATTTCTAAAAAGGGATGTAAGGAGGATATGTGAAGGAAAGGATTTGATTCCTGATGTTTACAAAGCACAATGGCCTGCATTCTTATATTTTTAGAATCAGGTTTAGTATCAGGTGAGAACTTGTTTCCTTCAAAACAAAACCCAGATATATTTACAGTGGATGTGAATTGTGCTGTTTATAAAGTATTTTTGTGTACTATTTCCTTTTATTTTACTAATAAAATTGTTGTGTATTCAGTTTTATTTAAATTAGAACATGTAATTAGAATACTTTCTATAGATGAAAAAACATTTGGCACTTTATTTAAATAAAATATAAAATAATTTCTAATACCTTAAAGAAATCAAATTGGTTAATAGAATAATAGTTTTGGGCCTAAGTATGCTTGGATGTAAGAGAAAGAAGAGAGATAAATCCCTCTATAAGCAAGATAGGGGGTGGGTAGAGGTGTGCATGGTTTTCTTTAAAGCAAAAGTGTTGAAAAAATTTAGCTATTAAAAGAATATCAAAGTCAGCAGTTCAGATTAGTAATATTGACTTATCAATCTTCTGAGGGATATCACAAAAGGTGAGAATCTTTCTGGGTGCTCACTGTTGTAGGGGTTCTGAATGTGAGGTTTTCAAGTACCCTAATAGTTAACTGCATTGGCAAACTAATGATATCTTTTGTCAGTGTACAAATGATAATCACAATTTTGCCTTCCCCTCCCTTTGTGTGTTAGGATATGTATGGATATTTGTTTCAGCTTATTGGCTGGGGGGTTTTCCCCCTCTATTTGTCTTGATTTTATAAGTGTATCTACCTCCATGGTAACAACTCAACCCCTCTACCTGGGTAAATAATGAAGTCACTGAGTATAAAAACAGAAGTTTTCTGTGCAGCTTTGGCTTTAAGCTCCATTTAGTTTGATGATGTTTTTTTCTGATTGTGTGTTTTCTTGTTTGTTTTTAAACCTTCAGTGCTCTTGAAATTTTGTCTGTTTCTTAATGCTAAATGAAATATTAACACTTAACCTCTTCTTACTCTCATACCATATTGAGGTCATGAGCAGAATGTATGTGAGTTCATAGATATAATTATTTCTGGTAGAGAGAAGGTTTGTGTCTGTGTTGGAATATCTAGAGTAGCTGGTTATTATCTTTGACCTGTAACTCTAAAAAGACACTGCCAGCAGGAAAGGTTCTTTTAGATTCAGATATATTAGTATTATACTTAGCAATTGTAAGATAGAGTTACTTTTCTCTGATGACTTTGATAAAAAATGTTCAATTGTTCACGTTTGTTTTTTGTAATTAAGAAAGTAGTGAAATAATATTCCATAAGGCAATAGTAGCATTTGTTTTTATTAACTTTAGGTGAATTTGGTTGGGATTACTATATTTAGAGATCCATTGCTTTCACAATTTTTATTTGAAGGAATGGTTCAGAAGGCATTAGGTTTAATCAGCAGGTAGACAAGGATATCTTAGTGATTCTACCCTAAGAAAAAGGTTAAGTAATTAGGAAAAAAAGTGCATGTTTTTACTGTTTACATAGACTGTCATGTGTAAATCCCAGGACAGGTGTCAAAATAATTTAGCACTTGAAAGCAAAGCTATTCCCAGGTTCTTCAGTATCTGTATTGAGAAATACCTGTCATGGAATCATAGAATCATTTAGGTTGGAAAAGACATTTAAGGTCAATCAGTCCAGTTATAAACCAGTGTTTCTCTTGAAAGAAAAAAGGACCGGGCCTGACATCTTACTACTGGTGCAGAAATTAAATAAAAGGAAACAACCTTGTAATCCTATGGCTATCAGCTGGATTACTCTACATTAGTGATTTAATAAGGACCCTAAATGTCCTGCAAAAGTCTCTGTGGTTTTTAGAAATGTCTGTTTTACTTAAGAAATATTAGATGAATAAATCAATTCATTAGTTAGGGGATATAAGAGTCTTCTCTCCACCTGGGAGGGAGAAACCCATAATACTCTCTCATCCAGTTAAATATCTTGCATAACTGCAAGTTTGTAAAAAAGGTCTTGGCATATAGCGAGTGCAAACTCAGAAGGTTTGGGGAGGTAAAGACAGGTTCCTTAAAAGCCATTTCGAGGATTTTTGAATGGGAGGTTTAACTGACCTTTGTTTTGAAATGAGTTTTACTCTCAACCCATTTCCCAAGGATCTCCATTGGAAAATTTCCCCTGTCAGAAAAGCAAGTTTTAGTAAAGAATAGCTAATGACATTTATTTTAGAAGCTGTAGAATATCTGTTTGTTCGCAAATTAAATTTTTTCTCAAATAAAATTGTCTAATTGGTAAGTTTTAGTTCTAAACAAAATATTTATCATAGATATGGACTGGCTGTGTATGTGTATTTAGGCTTCTGTTTTCAATCTGTGTAACTTTTAATGTCTAAGTAGGTGTTATCTGTCAAGCTGAAGCAAGGCTCAGATATAAAAATACCCCTTCTTTCTAAACATAATTTAAAATGTGACATGTGCATGTGTTACATTTGTGTGTGCATATGGATTAACAGATAGTTATAGAAAATATACTAAAATAGCATAGATTTGATTACATGGAAATGGGTTTGATTAATTACTGCTGTAAATTGTTATGGCACTGTGCCAGCTCGGGAGTGCATTGCTCTGATGGAGTGACAACTGCTCAGGGGAGGAAGCTGCGTCTCAGTCTCAAAGCTGATGGCACAGTAGGAGAGATGCTTGGCTGTGGTTGTGTGCTTGCAGGACTGTTTTTAAAAACAAGCAAACAAACCCAAATAAACAAATTACAACCCCTCACGAACAAACAAAGCCCTCACTGCTACTGCTTCCCCCAAAAAACCCATCCACTGAAGCCAATTACTGTTCATTGAGAGCACAGTGATCCCAGATCAGAGGGAGCTTCTTTGTGGATTTTTAGGTGTGTCTTCTCAGAACTAAGTACTAAGGAAAAGCAGCATATCTGTGGTTTGGGTGGAGCATTTAATGGGAATACCTTAGACAAGTGCTTGATTACTTTCATTTTAAATTAAATCTCCTTAGAATTTTCAGTGTTTTCAAGAGAAAAAATGCTCAGTACCATTTAGGATATCTGATAGACTAAGGAATGACTAGTTTGATCTATTAGGTCAGCAGAAAGTACTTTTAGTTTTCTGGTCAGCTTTCCTGAAAGCTTTGTTTTGCTTACTATTGAGATGTAGAATGGAGGCATCTTCCTAGAAAAAATAATTTGTTGGGGTTTTTTGGATGTCATTAATGTATAGAAAAAGTCACAAGATTTATTTTGAAAGAACTGTGGATGTTTTAGGTAGCTTGTATACTTTGGAATTGTCTGACCTTTACATTAAAGTACAGTGTGGAAATTATTTTTCTTGAAACACAGTAGGGAGGCTTATTTAGTCCAGTTCTGTTTTCAGTACAACTGTGCAGTTCTGCTGAAACCAATGCATTAGAAATCAGTGTGGCTTTCTTGTATCATAATGTGAGATGTTGCTCCTTTTCTGAGCCTTGATAAAAGAAGTGTTTTATGTGTGTGTGCATTTTCTTAAAATACTTCTATCATTTTGGGGTCACAGACACTTCTGAGTCAGGGTCAGAGCACTGTTCTCTTCTACTTGTCTTGTAGCTATGGAGTATGGATTAATGGCAGGTATTCAAGCTGGCTCCAGATATATTGGATAAAGACAAACTGGAATTTACACTTCTAACTGTATTTTAATAAATTGCAAATTGAACTAATGTTTTTAATTTTAATCAAGTCATAATTTCTGAACTAATTTTGTCTCTGGCTGGTGACATATTTAATGTTGAAGAGAAATTAACAGCAAGTACCATCTAAGTTCCAATTCAAGAAAGGTTTGAAATGTGTTGATAGATTTTTACATATTCATTTAAACATAATAAAAGATAAACAGTCTTCCTAAAAGTGGCATCTGAGTTGGTGTAGGATCTAACTAGTTTATGACAGTAATCTGAATTAACTCTGGTCCACTAGAAAAAATGGCAAGTAGTGAACAATTTTCAAGCATTGATTCCACCTAGTGGTAAAAAAATATTATTACTGGTTTACATAATACATATTTAGAATAACATGAAGTTCCTGTTATATATAAAGAAAGAGGGATTAAACTGTCTCTTCTGTAACATAATCTACACATCTGCAGTACTGCAAAAGCTGTTCAGAGTAAGCACCTAGAATTTGAACACTTCACTGATCGATATTGATGGGATGGTTTAGATAAGGTTTCAAATGTATTTACTCTGTCCAATTAAAAAAAAAAATTGCAAAACTGAGTGATACTAACGGGGACTTTGTACAGGTTTTAAAAAGTCCTTTTTATGTGTGTGTACATGTCAGAAACAGGCTTTTATGGTTTGGGGTTTTTTTGAGGGATTTTTTTTTTCTTAAATAAATCTGTCCTTGGAATAGAAGTTTGAATTCAGGTAACATGAAGGGTGTGGATGTGGGTTGGGAATTCCTGGCACAATCATCAATGAGATTTTGCAATGAACCATGGTGGAGAGATAGACTTGGGGAACACTCACCTGGCAAAATATTGACTTGGCTGAGTTCCCAGAACTGTTTCAGAATGGATCTGCAGAGTTCATTCTGTGGGCACAGGGAGAGGCTGAAGGAAGGCAGGGCTCCTGCTTCTGGAGGTGATACCAGTGTGTGCCAGGCAGTAATGACTACAGCTTTGTGTAATGCAATCTGGCAAGAGCAAACTCCCTTCCTCTGTAAAATATTGTCCAACTTCTCTTTAGCAACTGAAAAATTTGACCTCTTCCAGTTACAGTAATATATGAAACCATCTCATCCCCAGCTGATGTAGGCTCAATATAAAAATGGTGTTTCTCCTTGTAACATCTGTATGTGACAATTAACATGTAAGACAGTAACACAGCTGATTCTGACTGATGTACATGACTTTATTTTTTCCTTTTCATTTATAGGTACTTGTTTCACAGTGGCAATCCAGAGCATCCAGGAGACATACTTCTAAACACGACTGTAGAAGTTTTGCCTTTACAGGTATGAATTTTTTGATTTGTGTCTTCTCCATTACTATATAAAAGCAAAGTCTCTTTATTGACTTTTTTAACAGGGTGAGGAGACATAAATGCTGCTTTTAACCGTATGATTTTGATGTTCTGATGCTCTCGTACTTTTCCTTCTTTTATTTGGATATGTTCACAGAAGACTTGTAACTATTTAGATGTTCATTCAGGGTGTAGTCTGTTACAGGTGCTATTGGTAATTTTGATTTGAACAAGGTAATTTTCTTCCAGTTCATTGCTACTATTTAAAATAAAAAAATGAAGAGTCTTCCTTCTCCTGTGTATTTTGGGAAATGGGAAACCTAAGTCAACCTGCTATTTGACTTAGTAAAAAAATCTTAGTTCAGGGATTGACACACATCCAAACCCACTAGATACTGAAATATATAGATTCTTAAACAAAATATGTACCTTTCTCCCAATTTCTCTTTTTTTTTTTTTCCCCCACAAATCAGCCAGTTTTATCACAGGAGAGTACTATACTATCTAGAGTATATTCTTGTTTGAAGTCAGATGGCATGGATTTTTTTCTTCAACTAGGTATTACATCTAACTATTTATATCACAGAAGACTGAGAGGATTAAAATATTACTTCAGATAAGTTTACTTTATTTAGTATTAAAATGGCAAATTAATTCTATTTTCCCCCATATACCTGGGGTAGGAATCTTGAAATCTATGCTGAAATTGCCATATGTTGAATATTTTTCTTTTTTAAACTTTCTTTTTATCTATTTTCTTAAATTAAGTAATCGTGGAGGATTCACATCTCCATTTTCCCAGTCTGCCTTCCTTGGAGCAGGCAAAAATAGGAAATTCTTACTATTCCCATCCTTTAAAAAAAAATTGTTTGTTTGATTCTAATTATACAACATAACATGTGGGATATTATATCATAAGATCTGAGGGGTTTGTTTCTCAAGACCTGTGGAAATACATTCAACCACAAAAACAGCAGCAACCCTCACTTCGTCTAAGACCAATATAAAAGAATTGACAAGATAATGAGCAAAAATGTGCATCAGGCATCTCTTTTTGAGCTTTACTTGGCTGTGGAATGTCCCTCACTGGAGCATCCCTTAAGGAAGTAGTGCTACAGAGGTTCTATTGCTGTTGATGTAATTTGTAGAAAAGGTAAACAGGAAATTCTGTATCTGGCCTGTTTCTAAGCCAGTGGTGTCAGCAGAAAATATAGTCAGTAAAATATTGTCATCTGAGGACAGCAGCTCCTGAGGGCCCTGTTTCTCCACCCTGGACTTCAGCAGAGCTAGAAACTCATTCAACTATTTTAATCCTGATCTTCCTTAAGTAGAATTCAGAAAAACAAAAAACAACCCTTAGAAACCAGAGTACCCCCAGACTGGATTTGTCTGGGATTCAAGCAGCATACTAAAAAAATCTTCAAGACAAACTATAATAAAAACATGCCCCAAACACCCAAACAACAACAACAACAAAGAAAACCAAAACACCTGCCCCCCCAAATAAATAACCAAAAACATTCCCACCACTTTTTCAGCCTTAGTTCAAAACTGGAATTAAAAAAAAAAAAAAAGCTGGTCAATTCAATCTCCATTTTGCCAAGCATTTTTAATTAATTCCTGGGAAATTCTTAGAGTGGGTCTTTCAGTATTGAATCATGGTTGTAATTTTCAAGCTGTTTTTCAAGCTCTGCTCTACATTTATTTTGGTGCTTATTAAAAAAAAAACTTACTGATCCCCATCCATATAGTTAGGCAGTGATAATTGCAGTGCTTCCCTTGCCGCTCTGATGGCTTTCCATCTTACCCAAAGTCTTAGATCAAAAAGTTAGCTGTGAGTTTTCATTTGTCCAAGAGAGAAAGCTCTTGTTAAGCCATAGAAAAAGCCAGGTCCTGCCTTTGCTTTGTCTCCTACTGTGTATGCCAGTATGTGCTAAGTATTCTGTTCATATGGCAATTACCATGTGAGTTTCATGGGGCACTTACAGTACTTGGTTTTTCTCCTTTGAAGCCAAGTATTGTTGAATTCTGGAACATTGCTGTTTTTTTTTTTTTTTTTTTTTTTTTTTTTGTGTTGGCTTGTCTAATGCTATAAATATCTATATTCCAGGCTTGTTCTTAATTATTTGGAAAAAAATGGATGCTGAATATGTAAGAAGAGTGCACACACATTTGTCTTTTTCTGGCAAAGTCATATGTCAAAATAAATTATCTCATTTATGCTTTGTTGTTCTAGAGTGAAGAACTGGTATTAAGCAAAGAAACCAAAGACAAACGCTTAGAGGATGGTTACTTCAGGATAGGTATGTAGCAGTAGGAAAAAATGTGTATTCTTACTATTGCAACTCTTAAAAGACATCTTTATTAAAACCAATACAAACCTAAACCTGAGTTTTTATCATTCATTTTTGGGTACATGAACTCATAGGCTTTACTTAATATTGTGTCCACTAATTCTTTTCAGAGACTGATGTACTAAACAGAGACTCTTAAGACTCTTAGTTGTAGTGCAGCTACATCCAACTTTTCTGGCAGGATTGACCACCTAGATTATAACAGAGGCATTTCCAGGTTTTTTAAGATCACCTTCTCTGTCCTGTGACTGTGCAAATGCCTTTGTGTGAGTTGTGTGCTTGACCTGGATTTGAACCCACCCTACAGACAATCAGTTGTCTCCTCACTGAATGAGATTGGTATTTCAACAGCCAAATGGCTGTTGGGGAAGGTGCCAGGATACATGTCAAGGAAGAGAAATTTTACATGGATTTTAATTAGTTGCTGGACATAGTTGGGGCAATCCTATTATAATGGAAGCACATTTTTTTGTCATAATAAATTACAGTTGTTGTCTATATGATTTAACTGTTAAGTCTAACTGGGCTTCTAAATTGAATTCTTACTCATCCTAATATAATTGAAGATACATTAAATAGGAATATGTAATGCATAAATGATATCCCTTGTCCTTAATCCTATCTGAAAACACATAAGCCAAAGGCATCATAGTAGTTCTATGATATTAAATGAGTACCTGTGCCAAAATCTTCACAGAGTTCAAGATCTTAATGCCTTTAGACAGTTTCAAAGCTTTTTTTCTTATGTATAATCCTGTTCAGATTGTTGTGTGCTGATGAGGTGCCCCATACTTTTGCTGCTGCAAAACTGGATCTGATGTCAAAATCACTCACTGCCTTTTATTTTGGGAATGATACTGGTTTCACTGTGATGTTGTCACAATGATACTGTGAATTGTGATACTGTGGACACATTTTCTGGATTTTGTACTTCAGTTTGTTGAACAGGACTTAATTGAGTATGTACTTTTGCAGGGAAGTTTGAAAACGGTGTAGCTGAAGGAACAGTTGACCCCAGCTTAAATCCTATTTCATCATTCCGGCTTTCAGTGATACAAAATTCGGCTGTTTGGGCAATTCTGAATGAGGTAAGAGGTGGTAGAACATTGAAAAACATAACCAGTGAATGGGAGATTTCTTCATTCTGTTTTGAAGCGCAGACTTTTGGCTAACATTAAAAATAGTTACCTCTTATTACTGAGAAATGTAATACACTAAACCATGACTTGTTTTTTCTGATTCTCTATTTCAGATTCATATTAAAAAGATTACAAACTGATCATGAAAATCTGCTTTAGAGGAAAAAGAAAGAATTCTTGAAAATTCTTCCTATCTGACAAAAAATCTGACATCCTTAGCAAGTCACAAATTGAAAATACTGAGCATGCACCTTATTCCAAATGTCATTCTTTTTCACTTGAACTCTACCTCTTGTGAAATCTACTGTAGATGAGAAGATTGTATTTACCCCTTCTTATCTGATCCATCCAGAAACTGATGCTCCACACTGATAACGTTCTTCTGAGGCCCAAGTTGTCCTCCACTGTAATGTGACTTTGCCATTTTATGGTTGCAGAACCCTGCTACGCTTAACCTGTACTATTTTGATAGTATAGTAATATAGAGTTGTACATATTGTTACATTCCTTGAAGAAAAAAAAGAAATATAATTATTGTTAAATAAGTTTTATGAAGGGGGTACTTTCGGAGTTCCATTTATTTTCTATAACAAGAACCCTCTTTTATAGACTGTCAGGGATATATATTAAAAATGCTAGGGATATTTAATTTATTAAAATAATTTGAAAAGTACATATTTTTATGCAGTAAAATTTTAAATTGATATAGTTTTTTTATGAATTCTCTAGTTTAAGTTATCTTTCTACATTTTTCTTTGGAGATGCGAACATAAATTAATACCATATTTCAAATATACTGCCATGTTTAAAAAAACAAGATTAAGTTTCTAAATTATGTAGTTTTATACACAGAATCTGAATGATGTTCAGAGGCATAGAGTTCTGAAGAGCATTATTCTTTGGGGCTATGAAATTCCACTATGTACAGTTTGTAGCCACAAACATAAAAAGCATGTTGAGATGTCTTGTTTCATATTATGTACTAAATCTGCAGTGATTTTAGATAGAATCCATTGCATTTTAGAAGATTTTGTTTTTACTCCAAACCAGTTCTTTCTAAAAATATTTGTAAACATTTCCTAGGCTGAACAAATTAATTTTCCGTACTGAAGAAAATCATTCTCCAGCTTTGCTTTGGAGTAATAAGAGGTTACCTTTTATCAAAAAAATGAACAGTAGATACATTTGATTTACAGAGATCTCCTTTTTAAAAGTTCTGTTATTGCAGTGTTTATTTTGGATACATTAGTGAGTAGTTACAGTTTACTTTCTTCCTTTGGTCTTAGTTTGACTCCTTTCTGAATCAGTAGGGTAACTCGCACTAACTTTATAGTAGGAATTTGGCCTCAAGTTAGTACCCTGCGTTTTCGTTTCAAGGGAAACAAGGGTGATCTTAAATGAATCAGAAATTCAGTCAGGAACAGAACGTGGTCTGGATTACAATCAGAGTGGAACTGTTGCAGCACTAATGCTGCTGCTTTTTTTAAGAGTCCTTCTGCTTAGGTGCTTATGTGTAACGACTCATGCATGAGAAAAATTCAGTTAGTCAGAAATGGCTAGGTATAGAGAGGCAGGAATTCCTCCCTTTAATAGGAATGAAGTGCCTGATTGACATTGGAGGGAGGCATCCATGCTGGCTTGGGTATTGTCAGTTGTGCTGTGAACCAGGCTCCTGGAACCGACGTCTCAAAAGCTGGCCAGCTTTCCCTGTGGAAAAACCCACACTCTGCTCCCCCCAACACAGAATCATGGAATCACTTAAGTTGGAAATTACCTTTGTTGTCTTTGTGATCAGGGCACAGATGCAGAAAACCTGTTGCAGGTTCCCTGATCTAGAGCAGGGGTCTTGAACTTGTACTTCCTCATTAAAGTTTGACTGATAGATTTGGCCTCTCTTTCATGATATGTTTATAAGGAGCAGGAGCCTAAGCCTGCCTCTCCATCATGCCACCCTCACTGCTGGGTTATAGTGTCAACCTGTCTTCTATTCTGCCTTGTTGGAGAATTGTGCCATAGCTTTGACAGTTCAGCAATATTCAAGTTGAAGAACTTAGCTACTTCTACAGACTGTTGTCATTTTGGTTTAGCTATGTTGTCTGGAGACACAGGGAAGACAAGATTTGTAAACAGAGGTTAAGACCTTCTGTTTAGACTGACTGGTGTAAGTTCAAGAAAAATTAGATACCAAGTGGACTTTGTTTACTTTTTCTGATTGCATCAGATGGTGTAAATAAAATGTTACTTGGAAAGCTTGTGTTGCCCATAGACATTGAGAGCATAAGCTAAGCACTGGTCACATAAATGAAGCTTATTCTTGGATTTAGGAATGTGGGTAACTAGGCTCTGAATCCTGTGTGACTCTAGCGTATTGTGGTGCTACAGCCCTGTTTGTTTCCTGTATAATGCCCTGCCATCAAATTACGGACATGAAATGGCTTTTTATCACACATCAGCTAGCAAAGGTCTGAGAAAGTATTTAGGTTTTCTTCTCAGCTGTGTCTGTGAATGAATGATGCAAGTTTTTTAAACTAGGGTTATTTATTACAATCCAGACTGCAGAAATACATTAGATATTGCAGTTTCTTACTATAACTAGTTTTGCTGATAGTGACCTTTTCCATAAGTCCAGAAATTTATTGGTGCCATTTAAATAAGAAAGCTGTGTGCTTTTTCTCAAAGCATCGGTTCCTGATGTTTCACAGTAGTTAAGATGAATCACTGCTAATATATTTAAATACATAGAATCATACCACATTGATTGCAAGACTGGTTAGTAGTATATTTAGTCTTCAAAAATGTTGAGAAGAAATTTATCCAAGACAACAAATTAAACCAGTGTATGGTAAAATGTGGCTTGTTTTCTAAAGATTGATGCATTTTATTACATTGTAGCAGCAATGTAGAAAATACTCTGGGCTGCTTCAATACTTTCAATGTTCCTGAGCTTACAGGCTCTCTAGATAAATGTGCCACATTAATACAAATTATATTTCATAGATCCAGGTAAATTCAGAGCTGGTGTAATCAGGTGGATTATTTCTGCAGACAGCTATTTTGGGCATTGTACCTTTAAATTCCAATCTACAAGTCAGGCTAAAGCGGTGCACCAGTGGGCCAGTGTCTCCTGCACATCTCCATTGTATGGGACAGTGTTACCGTAAGAGATCTTAAACCTATTACCTGTTTTGAGGAGTTTTTCCCTACGTGTATTCAATTCAATTTCAAAAGTAATTTTTGTTGTAACCTTAAAAATCCCCTTGAGGCTGCTGAATCTTAGAGTTATCCAATACTGGCAAGTGTTTAAAAAACACCCTGCACTGTCCTATGCTCCTATCCAGAAACCTTCATTATCTGGGCAAATGAACTTCTTATACTGGATGCCAAACAGACTGACTGATATGAACATTTGCTTTTCTGAGCTGATCAGGATTGCTTGGGACCAAGGAAACACAAGACTGTCAGTATAACCTTGCTTTGCTCATTCAGTGGGTCACTCTACTGAAAACTTTGTAAATAATGTGAACAGGATGTGATAGTTAGAGTGTTTCTAAAGCACTGTATAAGGCTTTGAGCTTTTGCAGGCATCTCAATCGTGTGTTTTCATTGATGGAAAAAATTCCTACAGATATATTCCTTTTTTCTGTACTTAAAGATGGCTTAGAAAAATTCAGCTAGTGATGTGATTCACGGACCAAGAAAAGACTGGAGTCTCCTGTCATATCACTGCTTGTCTAGCTGTTTCAAAGCAGTTTTTAAATAGCTTGAGTCAGCTTTGAGCAAAGCAATTTATATTTTGCCTGTGGGAAACATAGTTCCTTGAATCAGCTGAAGTGTGATTTTGGAAAAATTTGGAAACTGTGTATGTGTTTCTTTTTTTTTATTATTTTTTTCCCCCAGATATATTATAGTTTCAATAATCTCTGTATTTTGTTTGAAGTACTTGCTCCAGATGAAGTATCATAGTAATTTGTCATTCGCCTCCAACTTTGAAAGTATTATGTTAGTCTTGTGGGGAGAACAGAAAAATTAAATCTTCTCAAACCTTGCTTCCCTAAAATACATGAACACAAGGTTCAACATTTGTTCTTACTAAGAAGGATGTATTCTGAAAAAGCTAGAACAAGTAACTCTAGCTAGAAATGGGGAAAAAAAAAAAAGTCTTTGTGTTTTTAAATCATCTTTACAATCACCAGCATAAGGCTGAAAAGCTATTAAACAACTGGTGTTTTCAGGCTAGCATTGATTGCTGATGTAAAACACACAGCCCATGGAGACCTGGTCATTAAGTCCTCACATGTCACCTTTCTGACCTTAGTGGTCTCTGAAGGGTTTTGCTAAGTTCTGCTGTAAAGAGTGAACTGCTGAAGTTAAAGTAGTTTAATTTTGATAATAATGAAGCCTTCTTTCAAGGAAAAAAACATTGATATCTCTAAAGGGAAGGTACACAGGCCCTGAGTCCTTCAACAGTATTGCACTACAGGGCACTAAATAAGAAGTATTTTTACTGTTGAACTGAAGTGGATGATCAGTGATGCTAGGATTCCTGTTAGGGAAAAGGTGTACAGTTAGGCTGCAGCTGCCTGCAGGACAGGAAATCGTGCTGTTAGCCAGGGAGTGAGCAGATCCTGACAGGAATCCTTCACTTTCCCTGGATCAGCAGATCACTGCTTTCCTTGTTTAAAGGAGAATGTTGCTCAGCATCTGCTGAGAGGGAAACATGAATCTCTTCAAGCCTTAACAGTGGCTGAAACACACAGTACTGTAAGATGCACTGCCAGCGTATTTGGTATTTTATTATAAATTATAGTTTTCCTTAGAGATCAAATTCTAGTATTGAAATTGTCTTACTGTAACCAGTTTACTCTCGTGTTGTTTTGGAAACTGAATCCTAGTGCTCATGTTTCATGCTGAACACTGCATTGGAAAGCTGTCATCTTCACTTTCCATAAGGTATTGTTTGTGATGGTCAGTTTCTACTTCTGCCTTGTGGACTCAAGAGCTGCAGGCATTGCCATGAGCCCGCCATTGTAGCCAAACCAACTTGTACGTTCCTTCCATATTCATTGACCTGCCACTCAGAACGGTGGATGTAGTAATACCCACTGGACTGCTAGAGATTGGGTTTAAAAACTTGCTGCTATCTTTGGAAACCTGGTATGGGTCATGTTAATTGTGCCTTTCATCACTGTTTTTCCTGTGTGCCAGAGTTGTCCACGTATATTTGAAGTAGTCACTGAAGTAAATCTGTTCTCACAATCTTTCATACAAGGAGAGGACAGATCTGTATCTAGAGACAGTTGTTGCTTTACCATCGCAACACTATTAAGATCTGTACTTTCACACAGTCCCAAGGCAAGGTATTCCAATATTACTCTTCAAGAAAACTGCTTTTTGGTGTCACTTAAACCCCTCATAATGTAGAGCTTATGCCAGTATGTGCAAAGTATCTGCAGTAAGAGTTATGCTACATAGACTTGTTGCAATTAAATTTAAGCTACAGAAATGTACAAGTAACTTGTTTTTAGGAATGTACTGCGAAAGTATTTGAACAAAATTGCTAACATGTTTACTGTTGTAAATATTTTAATAAAAAAGGACACTTCAAACTTTTTTACACAATTATCTACAATAAAGAGAAATTTACAACCATTTACAAAATGTTCTTAATTTTTTCTTTACTGTCAAAATGGCTACGGTAGAAACAAAATAAACATTAGATACATGAAGTCCTGGTTTTATTTCACTCTGTATTTATAAAAGGAACAAAGCATCTTGGTGAAGTTCCATCCACATGCTAATGAGATCAAATAGAGCATGATGAGAAGTGCAAATGGATACAAAAGAATAGCTGTGTTCTTCAAAAAGGGCAATGCTGAAACAGAAGCAATATTGAAGCAAGTATAAAGTAGTGCTCTTTAAAAAAGGTGCTTCGTGTAGAGTAGCCTTGGGGCAAGGCAGCAATAAAAAATAATTCTGCTCTGCTGTCCTCCTCTGACATCTCTGCCCTACTAGCCCTACAGTTATCTCAAAATGACTTGGGGAACTCTTTTACCTAAAACTGTAAACTCATTACAGAATTTTTATCTAATGCTAACATCTTCATGTGGATTTACAGAGGAACAAGAAAACCAAGTTGTGGTGCTACAGATCTAATAAAAGAAGGGAATTTAAGGAGGTGGATCTTTAAGATGTCCACCCAGCTGAAAACATGGATTGCTACATTTCTATCAAACTCATTTACCACAAAGAGTTACTTCAACATGCAGCTGAACCACTGCTTTACAAATAACAGGCTAAGATCAAATTAACTGGCTGACAACATGCTCTTCTTTTTAGTCAAACAAATACAAAAGAAGTTGATGTTACTCACCGCTGTATCCTAGGAATGTCACATAGATGTAATAGCCAATTGCAATCAGCCATAATGTGTTCCCAACAAAATACCCAATGACAGAATCAGATATGATGACATCTGCAAGAGATAACTGCTCTCAGCTGTTTTGATAGTGGACCATTCTGAAGCAGAGAGCTCAAAGTACTCTACTTACAGTTGATGAAGAACAGCTGGATAAAATGCAGGATGACTAGAAGAGGGTAGAAAGCATTCAGATGTACATCAAAGGCATATCCCCACTCCACATCATAATCTCTGTTCTGCTGCTTCACTAAGTACTTATTTGAAATGAACCTACATGAAAAGATATGTGAGACTGTTGTTAATACGAATCTGTAAAGCTGACTGACAATATACAGGTTTGATGTAGTAAATCATATGCGATCCCAGCTCTCCACTACAATGTTTCTGCTATCTGGGAATAAAAACATGCAAGAATCATGCAGACCAGACTCTTGTTAAAATGGTTTTGTTAAAACTATCATCACATCCTTTGCATGCTACATGCAGCTGAAATACCCTGTGGGTAACAAAGAAACAAAACTTCTCTATAAAGAGATCAGTGCTACAATTTATCAGTGCAGTCACAGGCTGCCACTTCTCTCTGTACACACAGGGAGATGACTTCAGTGAAGTGCTAGTACAGGATCAGCACACCTCACACAGAGATGGCTTATTTCATCTCTACAGAACTGATGCACTGCAAGGACAGGAGGAGGGCAGGAGAGTGCTCATAACATGTGCCTATTATTACTGAAAGGATGTGCAAATGCAATGTGCCTCTAGGCTCTTTCCTTCAGCTTAAGTTCTGCTGGTATCAAAATATTTATCCCATTTAGAAGAGGAAGAAGAGGTCAATACATGCTCAGAAATAAGAGACCAGAGTTTTCATGGAAGCTTCCTCTGACCTACTGTTTGTGCTAAGGGCAGGGTTGCAAAGAGGGAGAGCCTGGGTGCAAGGTGAGGAGAGGTGAGGCAAGAAGGAGTTTAGACGCATTAGGAATGGGGGGAGCTTTTGGGGAAAAAAGTGAGCCTGCACTGGAAGAAAGGATTTGAACCAAACTGGAGCCAGGTGACTGGTATTGAGGCCTGCAGGAAGCTGACTAAAAGACAGAGGAAAACCAGCAGATGCTGAAGTCTTCCTGGCTTAGGAGACTGCATCCTGGACCACAAACTGCTGGAGGATGGGGGCAGGGTGCTGTGCCAGTCAGGAACATAGGTCAGGTGGACCTTTCATCTATTGACTACGTTTCTTTTATGTACCTCATTCTCAATTTTGCAATTACAAGCAGGAGTTCTTGAGGCCACTGTCAGGATTTATCCCTTTTCCAATCATCATCACTTCAAGATGCTAAAGTTCCATCACGAAGATGCTCCATCCCTAAGAATGCCCTTAAATGTCCTTGCTTTCTTAAGTTCCTTGTAAAATGAAAATTATTTCTTTGGTGGCCTCCCCTTGCTGCAGCACAGAAACACTGGCTTCCTGTCATTTCATGGTTCCTTCACTGCTGCAGGACACATCTATGGTGCTGATGAGGCCTGGATTGTAAATTGACCTGCTCCTACCTCTCTACTTCTGCAAGTCTCTGGACAGTAGAGGATAAAACTAGCAGCACCTACCAACAAAGCAAAAAAGTGCCAAGCACAGACAGAACAGATTTGACTGTAGTGGCACTAGCTATGATCTTCAGCAAGAAGCACAGGCCAAATGTATATTGCCCTGCTTAAACAGAATCATCCTCAGGCTTACTCGGTTTGACTTTTTCATTCATAGTTTCAATGGAACAGCTTTTCGCTTTTTTAATCACCTTTTTTTTTCTAAATTTATTTGGCATTACTGCTGAACATCAACCAGCTCAAGAAGAAAAGAAAAAAGCTGGGATGTTCATCATAATACACACCTTCTGAACATTTAACTCTGTAGGAAATAGTAAAGAAAGAGATGTATTCTTTTTTAAGGTATCATTTTGAAACAACTACTACAACAGCATAAAACCTATAGTCAATACTTGAGTGTAAGTTTATCCCAAACAAAGAACCAAGTGTCTCAGACAGCAGTCTTAACAGGAATACTGAACTTGGCTTCAGAAATCACTACTTACCACATCAGAGTTGCAATCAGGAGCCCAACGCCTACGCAGTCTATGAATACAACCCAAAGTAGCAGTTTTATTGTTTCAAAAAAACCCATGTCCAACACAAATCCAAATCCTACAGTAGACACTGAAAGCAAGGAAAGATCATAAAGTCAGCTGTGGAAACGAAAGCATGAGATCTTAAACTGATGCGTTTTTTTTAAGTATCCTGTTATGAAATCTCCAGTTTCCTTTTTATCTTTCCCCTGAGATTAACAGTCCAACAGCTCAGTTTTTTTTCCACTAAAAACTAGATATAATGCAATTTATTCATAATATAAATGCTCATCTGTACTTGGGTCTAATGGTAATGCTCCACTCAAACTTTTTGAAAAAATTCAGACAATGCTACAATAGAACAGTCTTTGTTTTATAAAAGCTCCTTGTTAACTGAAACCACATGTGTAATTCTATTTCAGTTAAGAGTTTTTCTACTAGGAACAGCAATACACTATGTAATACAAGGCAACTGACATGATACTGAATTTACAGTTCAGTCATTTATATTAGCCATTTTTTTAGAGCTTAATTCTGCAATATACAGAATCCCATAAGGGTCTTTATAGGAAAAACAGTGTTTTATCCATAATATTCAGGGAAACCATATATTCAGCATCTTTTAACAAAAACACTGCAGTGTGGCATAGGGTTTTCTTACTGTCTGTAAAGTTACAGTGAACTATGCAGTTTAATATGCAACAGAAAATGAGTTGCAATGGAGAGAGAAATTCAAGATTATGGAGCACTACTTAAGCCTACTCCGATTTCTACTTCCCACCTTAACTTCAAAAAGGCTAGGCCTTTTTCTTCTGTTCTACTTTGATTAAAAGATCATCCATACCAATCATCCATTGGTCCTTTTTGTGTGTTATTAAAAGGAAAATAAACATTCATCTCTAAACTTTCCCTTCCTCTTCCTTATGCTGTCTGTTCTCCCGCACTCACCGCAGAGCCAGATACTGAGCAGCACTAGGAAAGCAGGATCATCTCTCGCCCACTGGTCCTTTGTCTGTTTCCTGTAGTGAAAGTTCCTGTAAACCCTCTGTGGTGAAGTGAACAGGTAAAGCATCTGCCAAAGCGCAAACTCAAAGTCCATCTGTCGGAAGTGGAAGAGCCTTCGGAGGTATTTGTAGCGTTTTGCTCCGGCCGTGTGCCTCGCAGCATCTCTGGGGCTCAGCACACCATTACCCTGGCTCCCAGAATTAACCAACGTAGTTGGCAGCATCTTGCTAAAGAAAGGATTTCAAAAGATGTATTTGATTTTGCACACAATTACGGGGTACAAATAAAATACTGTGGTGCAGGCCACGGCTGCGATGCTGAAGTGACAAAAACTGAGCACAAGCATAAACAACGACATTTGTTGGAGCAAGTCCAGAGGAGGCCATGGAGTCGGTAAGAGGGCTGGAGAACCTCCCTTATGAAGAAAGGCTGAGAAATTTGGGCAGTTAAGCCTGAAGAAGAGAAGGTTGCGAGGAGACAAAACTTCATCAGGAGCTGCAGTGATAGGACAAGGAGTAACGGGTACAAACTGAAACAGGGGAAGTCTAGGTTAGAGACAAGGAAGAAATTCTTTACTGTAGGGGGGGTGAGGAACTGGTGAGACCGCCCAGGGAGGTTGTGGACGCCCCAACCCTGGCATCGTTCAAGGCCAGGTTGGATGGGGCTCAGAACAACCTGGTTTAGGGGGAGGTATCCCTGCCCACGGCGGGGAGGTTGGAACCAGATGATCCTTGCGGTTTCTTCCAGCCCTTACCAGCGTACGATCCCATGACTTAGGAGCGGCCGGGCCGCCGCTGCTGACAAACACCCGCCCCCCCTCAGCGGGGCCCGCGCTCAGCTCCGGGCCGCGCAGCGCCGCTCCCCGAGCCCCGCCCCGCGCTGAGGGTCTCACCTGCTGCCCCGGCCCGCGGCGCGACCCCCGCCCCGCCCGGCACCGCCGCCGCCTCCCGCAGCCTTCCGGCCCCGTCCGCGGCGCAGGCGCTCGGATCCTGCGCGGAGCCGCCCCGGCCCTTCCTGCCCCCGCCGGAAGCGGCCTGGTATGGCGGCGCTCGGCGGCGGCCGCGGGGCGGGCGACAGCGGGGCGTAGCGCCGGGCTCGCCGCCATGCCCAAGTACTACGAGGATAAGGAGGAGGACGGGCGCGCCTGCAGCGGCGTGAGGGAGGACCTGCGGCAGTGCCTGCTGGAGAGCCCCTGCGTCCTGCAGGTGAGCGCGCCTGCCCTGCGGGCCAGAGACACGCAGGTCGCCCTTGTACGGCCTCTTACCTCTTGTTTGCAGCAGTTTAGGGAATTACAGCGCCAGAGCAGAGCGCAGGTCACCGTACCGAAGCGAAATTCCTACTGAACTCTGAACTTGGAAATAAATGATCCTCAAAGGCTCCTTCCAACCCTTAGGACCACGACAGCGTAGTGCTAATAACTCCAGGGCTGTGGGCCCGATCCCTGTATTGGCCTTCTCGTAAGAGTTGGGCTGGGTGATCCTTGTGGGTGCTTTCCAACTCAGAATATTCGGTGATTCTGTTCTATGGTTCTGTGAAGTGTTTTGATGTCTATTTGATGAGCTGCAGAGATCAAATTTTTAATCCTTTCTCTTTTCATCTACTAGGAAAACAAAAGCCCTAAACAGTGCTTGCGGGAAGGACACTGTAGGAGTTTGCAAGTGACATTCTTTGCATGCAAAAGATCAATGGTAAGTGTGGTGTGTCTTCTGCTACTGGCCTGGATATTTTCTGTCCTTTTCCCCCTCTTTTTAAGAAAAGCACGTTATTTCAGTGAGGTGGGTGTCATTAAGCTGAACAGTTCTTGCCTTTGAATCCTGATTAAACGATGAGTGTTGTACTCAATTCTCATTAAGAAGCCGTAGAGTAGGAAAAATCAGAAAAGAACATGTTTAAATAGGATTAGACTTAGGATATCACAGGAAAGTGAGGTATATTTTCACTATTGTTTTTAGTAAAGTTTTGGGTTAAAAAAATATTAGATCAGGTAATTGTAAGATAAAATATTGACAAGCTATCTTTTGCCTGTAAGCTTTTTGAAAAACATCTATATAGAGAACATTAAAATGAAATGAAGTGAGACTTTCACTGAAGCATGATATTGCATTGAATTCGCATTGAGTCATTAATTTTCTTGGAGTAATAGAATTAATGATAAATAACAGCTTGGTTTTTTATATAATAAACTATCCCATATGGAAATGACAAGTCATTTTAAAAAATGTAATTAGGTAAAGTTTTCCTTATTTTGATAGGAGTTCCTTGTCCAGAATTATTTTGCTTCTGTTTCCATAGCATTTAAACCATATTTAAGATGTGCTAAAGATGGTATTAAAACTTTCCAAACATGAGAAGTGCAGGGCTCAATTTTATTTTTATCTGATGAAGAGTTTACAGCTGAAATGGTATTTTAAATTTTTCTTCCATTTTGTATTAGCCGTAGCAGCTTTTTGTACCTCTTTTATATGAACCGTATTAATCCATAAAGTGAAAAATTATTTCTGTGTATGGGAAGATGTTGTATATTGAAAGTCTGAAATACCTCTATAAAGCTGCAGTAGCAACATATCTCCAGGTGATGTGCCTGTATTTTTCTGTCTGTGGATAATAAAGGGAGCCTGATGAAACTAAGTTTCTAGTTAAATGCCTCCAGTCATGCAGAAAGAGGCCTGGCTCTTAAATGATTTTATTTAACTCTCCCAAATTTTAAGGCTGATGAGTGAAGTTTTTCTTGTCCTGTTAATTCTATAAGTTTCAGTAATCATACTCAGTCAAACTTGTTATTTGTTGTAATAGTGAAATTTAAAGAATATCCAAAACCAAGTTAGATGCTAAATAGAAATATAATATACAGCATGCTAAAATCATCAGGGGTTTTGAGTAAATGCTGTTTTCTTTTCAGGGAAAGAGAAAGTCTTATCAGAAGAGTAGTTTCGGTACACTTTAGATATTGAAGTAGAGCCAAGGTTTAAAGTGAAAGCTGATTGGTTATTGGACAAGCTGTGTCATCATGAGTCTAGCTCTTTACATATTTTGCTGCAGTTCTGAATTCTGGAAGAAGGTTAGTTAATGGTGGTAACAGAAACCTCCTTGGTCTAATATCAGAATATGGCTGAGTTGCAATCTGTTGCTGCCGTCTTCAAGACTGGCTAAGTTCAGAAGAATTCTCCCAAGGTTAAAGTATTTTTTTTTTGTTGCATTGGGAAAGAACTTGCAGATTAGCTTCTGTAAGTACTGCAGCTGTGGATTTTATTTTTAGCTTTACCATCATCTTTAGCTTTTCATTAAATGCTTTTTCTGTAATTTCCAAGAATAAACTTGCAGATTGTACAAGCTGAATGATGTTTCTGTTTTTACTGATTTATTTCTATTTTTCCAAGAAACTTTGTGCATTTAAGTTATCCCTCTCTTCACAGACATTTGTAGTGTCTTGCATTTCAACCAGATCTGAATTTTCCTCCTTCAGTTTATCAGTTATGTTTGCAAACTGATCTAAGCAGATTTACACTACCTTGTTTTTCATGGGTTCCTTGCCATCCTACTGTGCTGTTCTATCCTTTATGTTGTTTATTTCAGAATGCACAAGAAGCTTATCACATAATTTTAGTTTTGTGTGAGGTTTAAGATCATGTAATGCCTCTTTCATTGGAATCCCCTGTGGCTTGACTAGATCACTAGTTTTCTTCTGCTTTATTCTGGCCTTTATTTTGATGTTACAAAATGCCAAGGTAGCACAAACACTATAGTACTTCTTTTGGAAAATACCTGCTCCTAATATATTGTCTTCAATTTTCAGTTGGATAACAGGGCAAGATTCAGAGGAAGGAAGGGATACTGAAGTCCTTATCAAGAGACCTAGCCACTGGAATTTGAGGTTCATCCGCACTTTACACAAGACAGAGACTAAAGTAAGAAGATGGTACCTGCTGCATCCTTTCATGCAGTGTTTGTGTGGAAGGTATCTACCCATGAGTATTCCAACAGATTGACCTGGATGTGCATTTAAATGTTAAAAAGAAGGCAAGCATAAAGCTGCAAGTTCTGGCCAAAATGGGTACCTGTCATGTACTTGCAATAAAAATGTGAAATCCAGAACAAGGTGCAGAAGTTATCATTCTGTTTTGAAGTGGTGTTTTGTGACTTTACTGTAATTTCTGATAAACTTTTATTATTAAAATTAATACAAGATATGGAACTGGGAGTTCACTTGATGTGTTGAGGAAGAGTTTCCTTAGTAGAAGAGTATCTCAGAGGGTTTCTCAGAACAGAGCTATTTTCAGAGATGAGCTGACCAAGGTTGTAAAATGTGTGTGCAAGCTGCTTCCTCTCCAGTAGATTTGCTACCCAATAAACCTGTAATATATGGGAGTGGTGGTGTTTTTCAGTCCCACATTGCTAAGGAAGTGGAATTTATGGGAGTAAGAGGCATTAAATAGTGCTTAAACCATGACTGTGGTCAATATTAACTGGTTCTGTATAATAACTGCTTTTCCAGAGGAACATTTCCTTTTCCTTTCTTCTGTGTCCCTGTCTCTCTCTACAAGACTTTAAGAAATAAATGCTGCTGTAACTCTTACACGTGGAATTCAACTTCAGACAAGCTGATCAGAAGCAATATGAGGAAATAGGGAGAGGGGAGGGAGCCATAGTAATTTCTGTTCTTGGCTGAAGTTTATAGCCAAGTGTCTGATATACTTTCAGTCTGAAGAGATGCATGCAACACTTATTGTTTCTAAAACTGATGACTTCAGTGAATGAGCACATGTTGACTATTTAATTCTGTCTCTTGAGCAAGTGTTCTGTAATGAGTCAGAGAATGTTTACATTCCTTGTATATGTAGGACTTTATTTTTGCCACCTAAATCAACTCTGATTTCACATTTGTTGTGTTCTGTTGATCATGTGGAAGCTAGTTCATTTGTTCAAGTACTGTATGCATCCTTTGTTTTCCACAGCCTAAATACCATATTATCTCTTTACATACACTAAAATGATAATTTATATCTATAAGAGTATTTTTAATTTAGCGCTCTAATTCCAAAGTACTACTTACAAGCCTTTTCCATGGGGAAAACATAAAAATGTCTAACCTTAAAATAGATATAAAGTCACATGGCAGGTATTTAAATGCCATTTAGAGAGGGGAGTGGGAATAGTATGTGAGTTTGGTAGTCAAGGACTCTTCCATGGTTTTTCTTTCTCAGCCATAATCACTAAGCCTCAGATAATGGTGCTGCAGCAACTCCGTTTGGAAGGGAGAAGAAAGATTGCTACATCATAGACAGGCACAGTTATTTTTAGTAATCAGCTTGATCCGGTGGAGATCAAGTGTAAAATTAAATCTATTGGATATTTATGGATTTAATGATTAACAGACAACGCGTATTATTTGATCCAATAGAATGTTAGTGTCAAAACTTCCTAAAAACTAAACTACCTATGACAGCATGAAAATACTGTAGTAGGTATCAAAATACTGATTTGCTCAAGAGACTTGTTCAATTCCAATATTGTGTAACATAACACTCTGTCTAAAGATAAGTAATTATATAATTGTCTTGGGACTTTGAGCAATGTCCTACTTGAGAAATATTGATGCTCCTTTGGGAAAAATAATTCATTTCATTAATGCCCTAAGTCCTATGCATTTGATTACAGCTTTTTCCCTAATGCACAAGATCTTTTTATTTCTAATATATTGATGTTTTTGTCTCATGTCATTACTGACTTTTACTAAAAAAAGTGCATGTTTCTATTCTTTGGTAGATTTTGCAAGATGGGAGCTGTGAAATTGGGTTGTTGAGGACAGATGGTTGGCATGGCGCCAAAAGGCTCATACGAGTTTTAGAATCACAAATATAAGCAGTGCTCATAATTTGTATTGAAAAGTAAAGAATAGAGTTTGCAAAGACCTCACTGCTGCTCTTACTCCTCTCATTTGTTTTCCATGATGGAGAGTAAGAGGGCGCTAAATACTGTTGAGACTTACGTTGCAGGATGTGGCTCTGCCTATTAGGACCTGTCTGTGTTACAATATCCTGTTTCAGCAATTAAAATGTTCTCTCTGTGAAGCAATCTTGCAAAGACAGTTGTATTTACAGAGCTGTAAACACATATTGAAGAACTGCTCAGGTGTTTATGATGATAAAAAACAGCCTGTGGTAATTTACTCTGAAAATTCTTTAGGCTGTTAACTTCTTTCACATTAGTACAGAGAGATAAGTATATTAGTGTTTAACGAAGGTCCATGTGTACATATGTTGAAAAGTGAGAGAAAAGGGTTGCTGTTAAAAAAGTATCACACATTTAGTATTTAATATGTGCCTCTCAGAAGGAAGGACAATGCATCTTTAAAAAACGCTCACTTTTGAAATATTTTTTGGTTCCAGAATGGGTGCATTTGTACTACAAAGAGCTTCATTATTCACTGGGTGGCATAAGAAATTGGTTGTCCAGTCTTTCTTCACTTCTAAAGTTTCTGGAGAGTAGCAGTTTGGATGAGATGCTTTTATTCAAAGAAAACATTCAAAATGATATCTTTTCAGTGAGCCTGGAACAAACTCAATTGACACCTTCTACTCATAAGAAGAGCATTAAATGAAGTCATCATCTAAAAATGCAACCACACAATGTAGGTGGTAAGCAGTATCTGTTGTTTAAGCCTGTGGCTAGAAAATTTACAAATACTGAACTGTAGCAGCTTTGTTAAAATCACGAATTTTACTCTGCCTTGATATGTGGTCATTTAGAATGTGTGTATTTATTGTAAATATGTGTCTTGTCTAAAGCTGAAGAGCACAACAGCTTACGTCCAGTCATAAGTTGTAGTTGACAGGATAATAACTAGAAACCTTAAGATCCTTTCTCATTTTTCTTTTTCCAAATCTACCTGCTGAATTTTCTGTCTCTGGCATGGTTTTATTCCAGAAATCTTCAGAAGATCATTAACCAGTTGTTTCTGTAAGTGGCGCAATCCACAATGACTTGGTTGACAGTCTGTAGGAAGAAAATTCTGTAAACATAGAGAGCAGCTTCTTGAACTGGATTATGCTTTATTTTCAGGATTTACAGTAGGTCCATTAATAATGTTCTTGAACACTGAAAGTGGAAGAAGCAACAGAAGATGTATTTTAAGAAGATTAGTATTTTAAGAGTTGCTTAATTAGGTCAGTAGAAGGTGATATATTTCAAGTAATAATGTATTTTAGTAGTTGAACATAGAAAATAAAAAAAAAAAAAAATGTCAAGCTGAGGTTGGTGTGTCCTGATGAGGCTTTCATATGCAATATTCTTTTCTGGCTGGCCTGTAGATACTAGTGGGCTGCAGTGAAATGGAACGGAATCATTTCCCTAAAGATTTTTTAGTAACAGAGGAAATGATATAAATGAAATAAATCTCTGTGACCTAGAACAAGATTTTAAAAATCTGTGATATTGCTACTATTGCTTTAAAAGGAGCTGCGGAAAAATAGCAAAGCAGAAATTGGCTCGTAATTCATAAGTTTTAACGATAAACTGTGCTACTGTAAAATTGTATTGTATTGTGTTGTCTTGCATTGCCACTCAAAGGAAGAAGAATATGAACTTTTCCTAGTCAATTTGTGACAGGAACTTTTGAGGCTTTTTTGATAGAGAAAATGTTAAGGGCTTCTGAGGACACAAAGGTCCAATATTTATTAGCTGTTTGCTCAGGCTTTTGGTTCTGTAGCAGCCATACCTCACTAACAGTCATAGCAGGATGATTTCTGAGATTCTGAGTGGGAAGAAATCTGTTCCACGTTGTTGGATTGTTGGTATGCTGAGGAAGATGAGTGTAAATAGTGCATTGAGAGGATTGATTATTGGATGTGTAAAAATTTGTATTGCTCAATATAAGGGCAAAAACTCAATAAAGCCCTTTATCAGCTGAGACTGGACATTCAGGTCCGTTTTGATACCTTTCATAGTCTGACCTTCTGTGAAACTCTTTATGTCAGAGAAAGGCATCAGTTCTTGAAAATGGCATAAAATCTGATTATGTTTTCTCTTGATAAAATATTTCAATGGCCAGTAATCCCTCTGTAGAAAGAGCATGTCTGTCTTGTGACTAGAATTTGACTTCAATTTTCACTTCTGGGAGAAGAGGGGATGGCACTGCAAAGCTGTTAGTAGTATCTTACATTTTCCTGCTGGATGCATTTGAAAGTTAAAAAAGAAAAGAAAAAGATGCAATGAAATGCATGGATTAACTTCCTAAAATCTTGTGTTATGCCTGCCTTCCTTAGTCCCATCACGGGTGGGGGGATTTGCAGTCTTCTTTTAGGAAGGAGATAAACCTCTATTACTGATTTTTCCATTCATCTACATGCAGGTAAAATCCCTGCTTTCTTTTTACACTATTGATTGTACTTCCAAGGTGAGTGTCACATTTTGTCACTTAACACACTGTTAAGGTGGGATCTTGTATTCAATTCTCTGTCCCTTTTGACCTTGATCCCTTTTTCAGAGTCAGTAGTTTTTCACTCTGTTGCTTTTCCAGTGTATGGCTTGTTTTCTCTGGCTATAGCTTTGTGTTCTTTTCCTGAATGTATAACCTTAGATTTGGCTCTTAAAAATAATAGAAGTTTTGAACAGTATGCTTTATCATCTGTTCCAGAACTTTTATGTGATGGTCCAGTTCTTTTGTTCATTACAGTGTCAGCTGTCAGATTGTCCACAAATACAATTGGCAGTGAGTTTATACATACTTACACACCATTGAAGAAAATATGAAATAATCTTAAACCTGGTAATGGCCTCTCTAAGTACTCTGCTGAAATACAACTTCCCTCTATTTGTAAGGTTTTGTTACTTACAGTTTAAGAAAACATAATCTTAGAAAAAAATTAGGTAAGTGAAAAACCTCTCTAGCTATCCATTGCTACCCTGCTGGATTGTCTTGTATTTTGCCTTGGGTAATTCAGACTGCTCTGCCTACAAAGAACATGATGATTCTCCACACCCTCCTTCAACACTCGTGCAACCTAAGGCCCTTCTGGTCCCTTGGGATTTAGTGCTGTTTCGATTTCCTAATACTAAATGAATATCAATAGTAAAGATCATTCTTCCGGAGTCCTTGGTGGGGAGCTGTCCAAGTCTGCTGTTTACAAAGGTTGTATTTTGGTTGATGATGATTAATAATGTCATCAGATGCAAATAATCTGTGATTCTTTTTTTGCTGTCAAGATCTGTATTTAATTTGAAAGGTGCTAGTGACAGTGTTGCTTTCCAGCCTGTTCTCACGTATTTGGTATTTTTATGTGAGGATGGCTTTAAGTTTGCATGGTATGCAGAGGAGCTCGTATTTTCTGTGTCTTTGTTAAAAAAATGTGGCAGGGTTTATTAGCTTTGTGCTAAACTATGGGCAAAGGTAAATGTGAAAAATTATCCATATTTGACTGTGCATTGAAAACATCTCTTCTCTATAAGGTCTGTGTGATTTTAAAGCAGGGAGTCCTTAATGGAATTTCACCAAGAATATGCAGAACTAAAAATGAAAAATTCAAGCTGGCTCTCCTGGCTTCTCTATTCCAATTCAGTTTGTACTGGAGACTTCAGCTGGCAGCTTCTAGCACGAGGAAACTGCAACGGGCAAATTAAAATTCTTGCACTAGAGTAGTGTTGGGACTGACTCAGCTGGTTCTTGGCAGCAGTCCTCTGCAGGTCATGCACAGTTGGCTGGAGGCATCCAGACAAGTGTGTCTGTCTGTGTCTCACTGATTCCTCACTTCAGCATCTTTCCTCTGTGCAGGAGCCACTCACCTCCCTCCGGTGAGTTTTCACAAGGAAATTTGTTAGTAACTTGTGTTCTCTGTGTCTTTTTTGCACCATGTAAGAATAATAGAATGAGCCAGAGCTGGACTTCACTACTTCACTACTTCCTACATTCTTTCAAATGACTCTTAACATTGCTTGAGCACGATAAATTCCTCATTTACAGTATTGGGGTACAGAAAATGGTTAAGAAATGGAGCCCAGCCTCCAGTTACACAGCAATTTCGACACATGCGAGTCAGACAGCTATTGAGCAACTTCAAGTGTGGAGTGGATGGATGATGGATGGATGGATGGATGGATGGAACGATGGAACATGCTAAAATGTATCAGTGTGAGCAGCAGGACTAAGGAAGTAATTCTCCCCTTGTACTCCACAGAGGTGAGGCCACACCTTGAGCGCTGTGTCCAGTTTTACGCCCCTCAGTTCAAGAAAAACAGTGAGGGGCTGGAGCATGTCCAGAGAAGGCAATAGAGCTGGTGAAGGGTCTGGAACACAAGTCCTACGAGGAGGATCTGAGGGAGCTGGGGATGTTTAGCCTGGAGAAAAGGGGACTCAGGGGGGACCTTAGTGCTCTCTAAAACCAATGAAAGGACGCTGTAGCTGGGTGGGGGGTCTGCCTCTATCCCAGGTAATCTGCGACAGGACAAAAGGACGTAGTGATGGGCTGGGCTAGGGGAAATTTAGTTTGGACATTAGGAAGAATTTCTTCTACCTCCGATGCAGATGACGATACAAGAGAGTCCTAGTTTCTGTATTTCTGGATCCTCGGAGGCGGGGCTTACACCCCGACCCCTCGGGCAGCCTGAGGCGCTGCCGCTGCAGCCCGGCGGCGCTGCCGGCGCGGTGAGGCCGCAGGGGGCCGGGCCAGGGCCGGGGCGGGGCCGCCGCTCCCGGCGCCGTCAGAGCGGGCGGGCGCCGGAGCCGCTGGGGGCGCGGGGCCGGTGGCTGCCGCGGGGCGGTGCCCGGAGAGCCGCGGTGCGGAGGTGAGCCGTGGGCGCCGGCCGCGGAGAAGGTGCGGGGGGCAGCGGGCGAAGGTGCGGGGGCGGGCGCCGAGCGCGGCGGGGTCGGGAGGCGGCTCCGCACGGAGCGCGGCCGAGCCCCCATCTTGGGGAGGCCCTGCCGCCGGAGCTGTCACCGGCAGCGCTGCCGGCTCTGGCCGTGCGCGCTCGGCGCTCGCCGGGCTCGTCCCGAGCCGTGCCGGGCTGCGGCGGGGCGGGTGAACGGCGAGCGTGGAGCGTACAGCGCGTAAACAGCCCCTCCGGGGCAACGCGGGAGAGAGGCGCCGAGCACAGGGTGGTGTCCAACCTCCCCCAATTCATTATAGGCCGGGGTTCACGATTCCTTTCCCATGATGAGAAGCCTTAAAAGGAAGCAAGATTGTGTGTTTAGTTTGGTGCATAGTTCAGATTTTTGCCCGTTTATTGAGCTGGAATATGGCTGTGAAATATGGTAGAAATGGCTTTGCAGTACTGATGCACCATCATCCGTCTTATGTGGGTTTAGCAGAGCAGCGTTAAGAATGAACTTGAAGCCTTATTCCAGTGGCATACATTCCCCCCATGCCATGAGTAAAGTCAATATATGCTGATCAGAGCCCAGCTTGGACTGCAGAGACACCAGAGGGGCTTTTGCATGATGGTCCAGCACGGTGTTGACAGGAGCTCTCCATCCGCAGGCCGATATCATCCTTCTGCAGAAGCCTCTGGTGTTGAGCTTGTCTAGGCTGGCAGTAGAGACCTGGCTGGGAGGGTCTTGCTGGGCTACTTCTTAAACAACAGAGGCAGAGACTCATTTTGTCTCTGCCCTCAAACTCTAAAAACCCCCGTTGTGCATAAAACAAGATTAGTTTGTAGTTTTCCACTGCAGAACAGCTGTTTGCTAATGCTTTTCACAAGAGCTCGTAATTAAAAGCTTATTAAGTTTTTCTTCCTGCTTCTGAAGATCTCAATTCAGTGGACTGCCTTGCTTCTAGGAACTCAGAGAATGCAGTATCTTGCCAGTTTTTTCACAAGTCCCTCTGACTCTCTATGCAAATGTTAGGTGGGAGCAAATGGTGAGGGGGGCATATGTATTTTTGGCAGGAACTTGACATTCAGTGTTCTTAAATTTAGAAGTTCTGGCACTTTCAAACTTAGAGGTGGATGTGACCTCTTTACTCACTGTTCTCTGCTGCAGTACTAAGTTGATAGCAAATCATGATTTCAGGGCTGTTTTCAAGTATCTGTATCTAAGCTGTATGTATTTTGCTAGATATGTGACATCTTTGCCTCTGATTTAATTTCTTTTTAATAAGCTAATTTTAACTTAATCTGTAGTGGGTGGTAGCTTGCAGGGAGCCATGGAGAAACAAAGAACCCTGCCAAAGTGTGGCAAAAGAGCTGTGTGAACTTCAGAGGGTGTTGCGCTTCCTTACTGAAGACAGTGATGACACCTCTGCAGAAACTTGCTTACTTTACATCTGTCTCACTTGCTGTCAGCTGAGACTGAAGGCTGCAGCCCTTCTCAGGTAGCAGAGTTTTCAGTCCTAAGATCTCAGATATATCGAGGGTTGTATGTCATTAATCATCTCTTAGACCTGTTCAAGTCCAGCCTGATTGTATGGATGCTGTATTAAATGGAAGTTCTCCCTGTGGAGTGAACTGACTGCTAGGAGAAATGACTGCTTTGTTTCCTATATGTTCTGGTTCCCCAGTATCTGTATTATTTTATTAGAATTAGGAAGGAAAATGAGAAGGCCAAGGGTCCCCTTTCGATTCTTGTTTCCTTGTTAGGATTTGATTCAGGTTTATGGGCTGTGCTCTGCAGCAGCAAATTTTAATTGCCCAGTTGCTAGTGGGTAAGATGCACCATTAGAATATAACAGTACCCCTTGGACCCCCTTTGTAGATGTCTCTGTTGGAAAAACTTCCCCATTTCTTGACTGGATATGAAGAGTAATTGCCTTGCTTGGAGATGAAGTTTGAAACCTCTACCTGTTTTCTTTGAAGAGAGATGAGAGATCAAGTAACACAGGCAGCACTGCTCAGAGGTCTGTCTTACATGCTCTTTGCTTCTGCTTGCTGCTTCCCTTCCTGTTTCTTGTCTGACAAACTGAATTTCCTCTCCATTGTTGGATTATCTACCTAAATCTCAAACAGACATCCTTTGCAGAAACACTGTTGGAAAATGTTGATTTTGGAAGAAGAAAGCTTTAGGGTGTACCTACTTCATGCACATCTGTCAGACAGATAGGCATAGCTTCAAATGTGTTTAAATCACACCTATTGCTGCTTTATCTAATACAATAAGCTCTTTCCTACAGATGAAGTTGATTTTTCTGGCTCTCAGATAGGAGGCATTTCCCTTTTCTGCTTCACAGGCACCTCCTTCTCCCACTGCCCTCTTTCCTTTGCTTTCTGTGTTGTTTTCTGTAGTGCTTTGCTTGCTGTGGGAAGTAGCATGTGAGACTGGCAGCATGTGAGGCAAAACCAAGCAACAATCAAGACAAAGCAGGTTGAGAATGAAGAGGAAATCAAGTGAAGTGCAGAAAACAACAGGAACATTTTAAATTCAGGATGTGACTGAGAGGAGGGCGTGTCTTGACTGCACAGGGGAGTGGTAGGGTCATAGTCTTTGTGGTGTAAGGGAGGTGTACAGGCAAACACTTCAGGCTTTCCTGGCAATTACTGCTCCATTTTCCCTATACCATAAACTGGGTATAATGACATTGCATGAGCCGACACAGGTGGATATTGTGCTTCTGTCAGCCCATTGATCCATCTACTTTTGTCTCTTGCAGAGGAAAGGCAGGTGCCAGTACTACAGAAATATGTTAGTATTTCCTGAAAACAGCATTTGAAGCTTTCAGTAAAGTGTATTCACTCAGCAAGAAGGCTGTTTCTGGACTTCCATTGAGTGTGAAATTCTTGAATTTATGATAATTTTGCCAAATATACAATAAATAGTGAACTAGGAAATCGAAGTACTAAGGTACATCCTAACTTAGCTGAAACCGTCTTGATGATGAGACATGAGAGAGTAATGTAATTCCCCTGAATTCCAGGCAAGTTGAGGTCTTGACCTTAGGTGAAGGAGATTTGCTGTCCAGCCTGTAGTATATGACCAAGAAGTTCTCTGCAACAGAGGTTTGTAAATGTGCATCAGTATTCACTAAAAGTACTCACTATGTACAGCACTGAGATTCTGCTAAGACCTTGTATGAAACCAGCAGGATATTTTCAAAAAGACACTGACATTCTTGAACTGTTACATTTAGACCTGGCCCACTTGTGCCCTTTGATGTTCTTGTATGTCTCATGAGTTCCTGCATCTTGTTTGTGCATCTGCTGTTGTGGTGTGCTGACAGAGAAGCCTGTTGTGTGTGAGTTGCTTCTCTCTAAATAAAGCTGTGTTCTGCCAGTTTGTTGAAGGCAGAGCAGATCTTGTGAAGGAGGTAACCAAGTGAGGTGAAAGGGAATAGCATAGGAGAAAAGGAGTGTGGATATAGAGGAAGGATGCAAAGGGAAATGAGTGTAGAGGATAAGACAGTACAGGAAGGAGGATAGATAGTGATAGAAAAATTCATTCAGTATGTTTCTCATCAAGGTTTTGTAGCATTTGCCAGTGGAGCACTTAAAGCTGTAATTTCTGAAAAAAATATCTGGAGGTATTCCAAACCTTTAGCACTAGCTGGGCTGTGCTTGTGGGGGATGCAAAAGCAGGGGCTGGGCTTTATAGCTGGACTTCCCTGGCAGATGCAGACTGAATCTGAGCATATGGGAAGCAAGGGGGGCTGTGTCACTCTGAATGAGAATCTGCAAACAGAGACCTGGTACAAAGTTTGTGTGGTGCTGACTCCCTTTGCTAGGTAAGAAATTTTAGAGCTGTTGGGGTCATCAGCTCTCACAAGCATGAGTATTTTAGTCTTCCTTAACAAAATAATGTGTTACCATGCATCTAAACTTTTAGAAGAATAATTATTCTTCCCACTGTATGACTATTTATAGGAAACATATATGTACAGATGTTGCAAACCTTGGGAAACAGCACACTTCAGTTCCTTGGGGCAGTTTATAGTTAAGGTACCTTTACTGCAGTGTTGCAAACTGTGCAGAATCCTGCAACTATAACCAGCTCCTGTGAATGCTTCTGCACATGCTCAGTTCCATCCTTTTATAGAAGGCTAAGAAGCCCAGATTAACTCTGTGCTTGAAAAACTGTTTTAACTGGCTCTACCCTGTTGTAGCACTGAGTTTTCTCTAACTTCATTCTAGCAAAATGAAAAATGTGATTAGAAAGAATTTTATGTCTGGAGTTTCTCCTTGCCATGAGTAGACCAAGTCTACAAGGTGGAAAAATTACAGCTAGGAGTGGAAACAGAGATTTGCTGAGAATTTGTTCTTCCATTCATTCTCTGTTGTTAAACATATATTGTGTTGAAATGCAGTGCTGGGTTTACTGCTAAGGTTAGGCATTGGACCTTTCTATAATTACAGTTTGTGTTTGCTTCAGGCCTTAACCCTGGACAGTCTGAAGCTTGAATTCAGACAAGAATTTTTAAACAATTGTCCAGTCTTTAAGAGTTATCATAAGACTTCAGAATGAAACCACTTTGTATCAGGTATTTTAAAAATAGTTTGCCTGCTTGGAGTCTCTTCTGTTCTTTTTCCAGCTCTTTCTCTACATTTTCTCTGTGATGACCGGAGAAAGAGAATAATTAAGAGAATGTGTTAAGAGAATAATTTTTCATAGTTTGCTAAGCCTCTAATTTTTGACACTGCTCTTTCAAAAACCAGCTTGTGGGTAGGGGCAGTTTGTGTTGCACTGAATATAGTAGGTATTGATCTCCAAAAATCTCTAAAGATGTTAATTTTTTTAGTTTTTCCCCTTACCCACCTACATTTTGTCTTGCCACTAACAATTATTTCAATCATGTAGCTACTTTTTATGTTCATTTGGCTGGAAACCACTGCCTCCCACAGCAGGGCAGGTGGAATGAAATGTGTCCCTACGCTTCAGCAACTTTAGTGCAAAGTTCAGCAGCTTAATTTAAACTGTTGGCTTGACATTTCTGAAGAGTGTTCACAGTCTGGTCCATTGACTTTGCCTGGGAGGCTGTAAACTTGAACAGCAGTGTGGTAATATCTTCAGTCACCAGAGCTACTTGCTGAGCTCTTAGTGCCATTTTTTTGTTATATTTTTTACCATAAAGTGCTAGGTGATAGTGCACTGTTAATTCTGATACCAGCTCTGTAAGTATAATAACTTACTGAACATTGCATAATTTATTTTAAAAATGGTTCTCAGATGTTGTCTTGTGGAAGATGTTACAGATAAAATGTAAAATCTGGGATAAGTCTTCCTGTCCAGGTCCAGAGGTTTGTAGAGTTTTTCTCAGCACTTCCATTTTTGAGAATGGGCGTTACCTGCACAAGAGAATGATTTTAAGGCTATCTTATTCCTTTCTTATCCCTTCCAGGTTTTATGGGTCACCTTTTAAAGCTCAAAATTGTACAGTATCATACAGACAGTTCAGCAACAATTAATATGGTACCAGTAGATGGTAATATCAGTAGAAAAGCCATATATATATATATGTATGTATTTTTAAGAGTTGATATCACAGCTAGAAGCTGGAAGCTTCCACTCCCTGTGGACTCCTGAACCTGCTTTGTTGTCCAGTCACATACATCTATGAACATGGTCCTCAAGGTTTTCCAGTGATCATAACTTCTACTCCTAAAGTGTGGGGGGACTATCCGTTATTATTTCTGAGAATGGGTGAACTGTTTCCCTGCCAAATGGAAAGCAATGCTGCTCCATATAGATGTGGCAGTTCAGAGGCTCGAATACAGTATTTAAAACTGCAAATGACCTACACTGCTGTCAAAATAGCTGTCTTAAAGGAGCAATCTATGTAACCATGGTTTGGCCTAGTGGATTCCAATTATGCTAAATCTTTAGTTAGATGATCTACTTTTTTCTTGTTGTATTTAGTGCACAGGAAGGGTCTAATCTGGGGATGAACTGTTCATTAAAGACCATCAGTGAGTGTAATAGCTTGATTTGTTGCAGAAATTGGAAGTTGTACAGCCATCAAAGCAGGAGATTAAAGGAAGAGGAGGACAAATTGTTTTCTTAATTAAGAGCTGCATCCTTCCAGAGGTTTGTGATACAACTCTACCACTCCTCAGACTGTGTGGTGAAGGCAAGTCTTTGAAAATTTTCCTTTTGCTTTTGGTCAGTACAATATTTCTCAGATATGTGCCTGATTTAAGATTTTGTTTCAGTTTCATAGAATATCTAAGCCCTCCCATCTATTACTGCATATATTATGTAAAAAGCTGTATGCTTCCAATGTTGAATCATGAGTATCTTGAGTTGGACACCCAAGCTAGTTGGTACTTTATTCTTTCTGCAGAAGCTGGCTGGTTCTCCCTTGAAATCTGTGTCCATTATCTCTCCCATTCCCAGAGATGGTTCCCAACCTCCTTGCACTAGTTTAGACTTCTCCCCTTGGTTTTCCTCCTTATGCTGTTGATCATCTCTTTGATCTGCCCATTTTTGGCAATTTCCCAGCTCTTTACTGCAATGATTCCTCTCAGCCAAGTTGTTTCTGACCTTTTTTCTACCTCCAAACATCAGTCCTGGTCTTCTGACAACTTGCTAGTATTGCTCTTCAGAACTTCTCCTGATCTTTTGATTTGGCCATTTTTACCTGTATTCCTTTCTTATCTCTGAAGGCTTGTTGTAGAAATATGGGTTCTGTTGCCAAGTTCAATATTTAGCCAAACTGTTGAATGATTATTTTAAGGAACTGTCTTCTGAACCCGTTGGGGTGACTGTAAAGCAGTGCATGTGCAGCTGTGTTACCTGTGGAAATCAAGAGTACTCATTCTTTTGACATCTTTGGAGATTTTAGTTTTGAGTTAACCTCTACTAGATCTGTGTTTACTGTGACTTCTTAAAGGATTGGAATATAAAGACTGACAGTTGATTGTTTTTGTGGGGGTTTTTTTTTCATATTATGCAAAATATTTTTTCTTTAGTCCTTACTCTTGGTAGCAGCTGAACTGTTTGAGCTGAAACTGATGTTTGGTCTTTAAAAACCAGTCTGAGACAAACACTCAGCATGAAAAATTTCTGGCACACACTTTGGAAAAACATAAGCAAGTGAAAAGAATAGTCTCTTAAGAAGTGGAGCTGAGCAGGTGTAGTTACAGGCATAGATGCTACTGGTCCCACCTTCTGATTGCTCCTCTTGTGCTGGACAATTAGAAAGTGCTTTACAAACTGTTTATTCACTTCATGGGAGCCTGTGTTTCTCAGCTGTTGTTCAGTAGCATAGCAGTGTAATGTTTGACATGCAGTGGCATATAAGAGGTTTTTAAAATAGTGTGGAACTAGTGATGTCACATAGATCACTTGACCATTAGAAAAATAGGGGAAATCTTGTGCTAACAAGGAACTGCTTTCACTGTAAACAGAGATTTTCCTTCTCTTCCCCTTTAGGAAAGAATAGTGGAAATGTTGAAGTGCATCTTTGCTTTGATGTCTAGCAAAACTTTCTCTTCCCAAGTAATGTATGTTTTCTCAAACAACTGTGAGGAAACATTAACCCAAAATTTATGGTTGCTGCCATCTAAGTTGTCAGCATTACTTAGAGTTTTTTAATTCAAGTAATAGACAGACTTAATCTTACGAAGTTTATAAGATTTGAGAAAACTACATATGCTCTGATTGAATTTTTTCTACAATATGTTTCTTTTGGCAAGAACAGATAACCCAAGAATACATGTTCCTGTTAGTTTGACCCAGTCTATATTTTAGTGAAATTACTCTTTCCAAGAAGTATCAGTAAGAACTATATTTCTGCTAGAAACACTAGTGGCTGTGGTAGCAGTGCTAGAGACACAGATCCAGCAAGAGCTAAGGATTTATAGCATCACTTCTTTTAGAGATGGATATGGAAATAAAGCCTTATTAATTCTATATCAGGTTCTCACTTTGTGATTGCTGTGTCATGGTGTTTTGAAATGTTCTGTACTTAATATATGAATGACAGGTTACAGTTCTGTGTTCCCAAGAAGCTTTCAAGCTGGAAGCAAGCAATCTTTTATGACCAGATTATATACTCTATAAAAAGAAAACGCAGCAAAATACAGTCAGTCAAGAGGGGCTTCAGGAACAGCAGAATTTCAGGTGACACACAGCATGTTATTTGACTATTTTTAATGGAGAGCTCCCCTTGGCATGCCTTTTGTAATAACACTGTCCCTGGAGCTGTAAGCTTTGTGGTTTTCTCAACCATAACCCTAAGGGTAACCCTAAGCCTAAGTGGAGCAGTTAATTCAGCCTTTTTCTGAGGCTAAGGTTCCCAGCACATGGGTGATGCCAAGGAAAATGGTGTGGAGGGAGCAATGTTGTGGCAGTGCCGTGCTCCCCTTGGTCTGATACTTTCCATCTGAGACCTGCTGCTGTGATTTATAAATTAGAGCTTGTGAACAGTCGGCTTAATTTAAACTGGGAGATCTGAGGATTGGAGGAACCAAGAAGTGTTAAGAATTCATCTATTTTTTTGCCTTGTTGTTGTTTGTTTACTTTTTAGCATCCCAGTTAGAGAACCCTTGAAGACACATTCCTCTAGGGAGGGTAATGTTGTGTGGCTCTGGAAGGAGGAGAGCTTACCTACAGTTTACCTAAAATGTTGCAAGAGCTTGGGAATAAAAAAAAAAGAAAATATAAGTGTTACTTCTATAAGTAGAAGGAAAAAGTGTTGCTTCTATAAGCAGAAGGAAAAGGAGATTTTTTCCAGTGGCCCCTTTTTCCTCACTGCTGCAGTTATGATTCCACATTGGAATTAGACTAGAATTTGGATCAGTTGAAACAGGGGAGCTGTGAATGTGGCAAGAGATATATAACTGAACAGAAAGGGTACTTGCAGAGAACAGGTTGAGAGGCATGGTCTGCCTGTGAAAGTTTGGCAAGATTATATGTGAGTCCTAGGCACAAAGACTTTAGAAGGCCTTGATGTTAGTTTATGGAGAATATAAATTAGTTTATGGAAAATACAATTTATCTGTCATTTTCATGATATTGCTGGGAAGGAGGCAATGGAAGACACTCTAGAATTGTGATTGAAGATTGGGAGAACATAAAGAACTGCAAGAAGGAAGACTTGAAAAAGCAAAAAAATCACCAAAACAACCCTCTTCAAAAGATTTAAAAAAAAAGAAAGGAAGGGGAACTATGAACTCTGAGGAAATTTTGGTACTAGTGAGTTAACAGAATTAGCAGTCAGAAAATGAAAGTACACAAAAGTTTAGAAGTTGGGAGATTTGCATTTCTCAGAAAGAAAATGAAAGGAGAAGTAGCCATCTGCACAATAAATTTAAAAAATACTGAAATAATGCTTTAAAGGAGTACCTTCAAGGTACTGTGTGAATTAGAATGTCCAGTACAGAGGCTGTGTAGAATTTTTAAGTGATAAGAATTTACTCTACTATCAAAAGCAGCACACTAAAGCATAAGAGGAAGAAAGAAGACTTAGAAGTGAAGCATGAGGTTCCCATGCTGACTACTACAGATATCTAAATCACAGAAAACCATTAATTGTAGCTGATGCATATAAAAATAATATTTTAGTTTGCATGGTTATCCAAAAATATTCTCAGTTACTTTGATTTTAGTGACAATGACTAATATGAGAACTTCTTTAATGGCTACCCTGTGGGTAGAAAGAAGTATGCAACTGTAATTAATTTCCAGAGAGGAAGAAAGATGACTTCAAAATATGGTTGTTAGTTGACTGTGTCTTCAACAAGAAATTGGTTTGTTATATTGTTAGTAACTCTGCATTCTGGATCTCATCTTTCCTGCTTCTGTCAGCTGCATGATACATACCACTTTCTACTCCTGGTCTAAATGAACAGCTTTTTACTTCTGACAGGGTGCTTGGTTAGGCTGTTTGTCAAGGTGAAAAGCTTGTGGCAGGAAGTTTGTGATGAAGCTGGAAGTTTGATGCACTATTAAATGTTGGCTTGTAATCCTTCCTGTCATGTAGCTCTGAGTACCATATGGCGTATAAAGGGTGTTTTTTTGTTTCCTACTGGACCTAAGTTAAGTAACATCACACAGGAAGTAAACAGTTCTATCCTCCTGGAGGCTAGGCAACGTGAGAGGTGGTTCTAGCCAGCCTCTGTCTCCAAAGAGCTGCTTCCTGACCTTCCCAAAGGCTAAGCCTTCCCAAGTTGTCAAATGGAAGCCAGTCCCCTCCCTTCCCCATACCATCACCTGCACTCTTGTTTGCCTTTGAACAGCTGCTGTACCCTTTTACAAGGTGAATGGGTGTGTGTGTGTAGGAAAGGTTTGGTTAAAATGTATTGTGCAGGTGGGTAACTTAGAGAAAAGCTTTTTTTTTAAGTTTGCTTTGTTTAGTGGAGATACTTTGCAATAGAGTCTTGCATTTATCTGAGATTATTGTTTGCTGATGAGACTGGAATGATAAAACAGTGCAGGATATATTTGTGCTCTCCTGTTGTTCTGTGTGTGACTGGAAATAATCTGTGTGTAGACGTGGTTTTCTCCTAAATTATGTGCTGCACACAGCTGAGAGCAGGTGCTGTATGGTAGTGGGGGGTAGGTTGAAAGGAAATTTGAAAAGGAAGATGAAGTTACATGTTTCCTTGTTATCATTGCATAGTTTTGTTGGGTTATTTTAAATGTTTTTGGGAATTCATTTGAATATTCTTTAATAAAATTTAGTGAAGTTTTCTGAGAGAAAAAGCAGCTGCACTTCTATGTATATATAGAATGTGCTTATATTTACCAAAATACCAGCACAGTTCTCTTTCTCTGGAAGCCCAGCTAAAGCCATTTTCCATGTAGCCTTTCAGGCACCTTCTGCTCCTTTCTGTCTGAATTTTACACAAAGCAACTCTACCATATGCTATTCAGACCTGTTATTCTCTGTCTGTGTGGTTCAAATGCTAAAAAATGTCCCTTCCCAAAGACCTCCTGGGAAAGTGGTATTTTGGTACTGATGAGTGTGTATGACATTGCATTTATCAGATATTGAATTCCTCTGCAGCACTCAGCATTGGGTGCTAGCAGGGGTGGAAATGAAGGCAGAGTTTAGGCTCAAGAGGGATGTTCCTGACAGTAATGATCAGTGTGGAAATCCTTGAAATAACAGAGTAAACTTGTAAGATTAGTAGTAAGGAAGCAGTCTTGTCTGAACAGGAGGGGCATTAAGCTGGAGTGGGACCTCTGTGATGTCCCCATGAAGATGATTTTACTGGAAAACATGGTGGTGAGTGATGAGAGGGACATGCAACATGTTGGAAGGATTTGGAAATACAATATTGTCATTTGATTGTGCTGTCAGGCTGACTGACCGGTTTTTCCTCTGGAAAGGATTTGCTAACAACTGTGTGAAAATCCTACAAATGAAGGCATAGCCCCATGTAGCAGCAGTAGTCTACCTGTTGGAGCTGGAATTTCTCTCTTATATCTGCTTGAATCTGAAATCTCTTGCTGTTTTCCCTCCAGGCTTTAACTGAATTTCCATATTCAGAACACTGGATGTTGACTTTCAGATAGAAGTGGAGACAAGTTCTCCCATAAAGAGTCACAGAAAATCTGCTGCTGTCTGCACCTTCACTTTACTGCTAACACAGCTTTTAATATCATGCTCTTAATTAACTTGATACCCTGCTTCCATTTCTTGGTGCCAGAAGAATGCTTGAAGCAAAGTGGATTTGCTCCTGTCATTGGAGAACAGATTCCACACAAAGTTAAAAGGAAGGAGGAGATGTGGGGGAGAAATATTGATGCAATTTGATAATATATTTAAATAATTATTTTAAGATGGTGTTTTGTATCAAAATCAGTTGTCTTCTATATTTTTATAGCAGTCTTAGTTTTTAATTTGTTGTTAATATAAAATGCAACACTTGAGATGGCATTGCACAGTGTCTATTTTTAATGCTGGAGTTTTATCCTCTCAGGAACAGGGTATTTGCTTAATCATACCCTCTTGGATCTTATTTTCTTCTTTTCCCACCCATCTTTTTCACCCATAGTTCAAATGGCTGGCTGAATATCTGTTATTTGGATGCATCAGCATGAAATTTTGCAGACGACCACCTGTCTTAATACACGTGAAGCTGTGATCACAGTTTTCTAAACAGTGCCAAAGATGCTGAATTATGTTTGCAGTATTGCCAAATCATTTTAATCAGTTTTGACTGAAAAAAAAGATGGCATAAATCCCAGATTATAAATATGCTTCTCTGAGTCATTAGCAGTGGTTATCTAGATATGATTACAAAACATAGTTTTTACCAACACAGATGGGCCAGGGCAGGGCAATATGGGAACTGCTGTGGTGTAGCTTAGGTAGAACCATTTTTATGTTTTTGGACATGTAGGAGAAGAAACTTCTCATGTATTTTGCTCAACATAATACTTCGTAGCTGGGATCTGGGACTACCATGGTATGATATCTATTAATCAGGCATGACAGTAATGTCTGTTGTGTACAGTGATTATTTCTGCATGAAGTAAACGTACATCCTGTACTCTGACTTTGGGAAAGTTCTCTATTTTTGTGTGTTTTTATTTTGGTGTACTTTAAAACTCTGGGTTTCATTTCAGGTGGTAAATTTGCTCATATCTTTCTTTTCCCTAGACAATTCTAAATGTAATTAAATGTATTGCACTGTATGATGTGATTTTTTTCTTTCTTTCTTTAAACCATCATCCCTTTTTAAGTAAAGAAAACAAATCCCACAAAACTAATTTCATATTTTTGGATTCCCATGTCTATTTATGACTACTTGCATCATGGGGGGAAAATGCAACACGACTCACAGGAGGGTGACATAAAAGGCTAAATATGGCTGTTGACTGCTGAGAGTTCCAGTCCTTTTAGAATATCCCAAGAAAAAGTATAAGCAGAAACTTCAGAAATAGCTCTTCAGGTTTTGGGGCAGTTTTATTTATGTTTTGGTACAAGTCACCACCTGGTTTAGAATGTGGAGGCTTTGCTTTCCTTTGTTGTCACTGGTTTTGTCCAAGGAATTGCTGATAGTTCTGCCATTGGTGGGCAGAACCCAGACAAATGTGAGGTGTAATGCAGTTGCTGATTGTTACAGTGCAATGAAAAATGATGTTGCTTTGGAAAAAAGTATGTGCTCTTTCCCAGGCAGGGTGAATGTAGGTTTTGAGATGGGGAATTTTCTTAGTGCTTGAGAAATTAAAATCAGTGCTTTCTTATTGCTCAAGGAAAACAAAGTCTAAAAACGGAAACAACTCGTGATGGTAAATTATTTTGCTGGACAGAGTTGTTGCTACCCATGAAATTGGCTTTTAATTTCAGTGAAATAGAATACAATTGGTAGCTGTCTCTTATATAATGTGTTATTCTAGAGCTCTCCAAAAACATTGAAAAGGCCAATCAAAATATTATGGGTTGTTTTTTTTTTTTTTCCTTTTTGACATATTGGCCACTTTTCACTTTCAATTTGACCCAATAATGACAGATTTCTTAAGAAAAAATTATTTGAACTTTTTGTTTTGTTTTTGTTTTTGTTTGTTATGTTTTTTCTGGCTTTTTTTTTACTATGGACACAGAGGGATAAGTGAAACACCTTTAGATGTAGATATTTGCAAATACATATACATGTCTGTTCCATATACACAGAAACTCTTACATTTGGCTGTACAGGGTGTGTATTCAGGTAACTATGGTCAACAGAAACTTTCGTAGGTAATAAAAGATAGGATGAAAAGATGTAATTTTTTTGAGGTTTGGGGGGGCTGGTTTCTCTTAAAAAAAAACAAACTTCAAGTTCTTTTCTGTTGCAGGAGCATAAATAGATTGCAGTGTTCAAATGGAGCTCATGATGATAAGTACACAGAGAATGAAGACTACACAGACCCATCTTCTCTGCTTATGATACCTGCCAGAACTCCAGCTGAGGGAGTCTTTGTTCTTGGCACTTGGTGTCATTAAAAACTCTGAAAGCCAGACACTAAATTGGTCAGAACAGACCTTTTACATTCTGGCTATTTTCCTCTCTTTATGGTCTGACTAGTCTCTTCCTCTGACATCAGTGGGTGTTGGATCAAACCTTTATTTCTGTGGAAGTCATACAGACTGGAGATAGATCACAGAATCATAGAAAGAAAAAAACCATCTGTACACTTTTTTGGCAGGAGAAATAGGACAAGCTGACATGAGGAAAGGTAGTAAGCAATATAGAAACAACAGAAATACCTCTAGAACTAATAGCTCTAATAGCATCTGGTAGTTTTAAATGAAAAAAGTAATTAGTTTTAAATGAATGGTGTCATTTTCTGGTTCATCAATAAAAAGTGAAAGGTTTAGCTATTGCAGGTTCAGGTGGCTGCCTGTTGCTTCTCTGAGGAACAGAAAAGCACAGCTTCAACTGTTGTCTCCTTTCTACTTTGCAAACCGTTGGAACTGAGAAATGATTAATTAATGTAATTAAACATAGTTTAAGCAAAGTCAAGAGTTTTCTAGGTGACTGTTGGAAATGAGCTGAAACAGGATGTGCTTGTTTTCATCAGCAGTAGTGTTTTTGTCAAGGCTTTTGTAAGTGCACTTGTACTTGTCTGGGCTTCAGCCCAGTTGTCTGTACACTGAGACGTGAGCCTGCTGTTGGTAGTAGGATGGGAGTGAAGGGCTGGCTCAGTTTGTTTTCTCTGTGGGTTTTACTGGTACAACTAACACCAGTCTAGCTTGAACTGACTTGCTGGGGACTTTACAGCTAGGCATGTTAGAATGTCTTGTAGCAAAGAGGTGAAAAATTATATAGTCTATTAGTTCATTCTGCTGAAGGGTTATGGGGATCACATCTTGCCAGAGGCAAGATGAGGTCAAAAGCACCTACAGATTTCATTTGGAACTTGGAGATTGCAATTTGAAGGCAACAGATTGAGTCAGAGGAGCCTGCGGTCTCTGCAAAGCTGAATTCTTTAGTTTTCTTAACTTTTAATTATATCACTAGAATACTTAAAGTGGTTTTCTGTATCAAGCATGAAACAAGGAAACAGTTGCTAGAAGGATTTCTCAAGTAGTTTACACTTTAGTTTTGCTGTCACTTTTGCTTATACTTGTCCAAAAACCCCAGAAACATGGATCACAGATGTGTTAGGTTTTGCTGATATCTCCTTTGGATGTGTTTTTGTCCCCAGGCAGATTCCCTGACTTTTTTTATTCACTTCCAGATGGATTACTTCAGCTTTACACAATTCAGAGATACATGATTAGTGCTCCTGGAAGTTTTGGTCCTAAAGGGGACAGGCTTGCACAAGACACCTGAGACACTCATGCTGATGATGTGTGTTGGCTTTCTGCTCTTCCTGTGCTCAGAGGCACAAAACTCACGCCTTGGGAAACTGACTTCTTCCTGTTTGTCACCCAATCCTAACTATTGAAAACAGCTTGAAGTTGAGCCTTGGTGTCTTTCTTGTGCTAAGTTGTACTAGCATTGGTGAAGTTGCAGAGTGGGAAGTTATCTGATTTGAGTCAGTGTTTTAAATAACTTCTGTTAAAGAAATTACCTATAACCATAGGGAAAACTACTTTGTCCTTGAGCATTTTTTAAAAACAAGTTGAAAGGAGTTACAGAGGGAGAAGGGAGGTGGCTTTGCTACTTTGTTTGCGCATATATGGCTACAGAGGCATAGGGCAGGCATAATTCAGTAGAGAGTACCTGTAATGTAGCAATGGACACAAGATACCTTTGTCTTTTTAGGGGGAAGTCTCACATTGGTGCTGTTCTTTTGAGAGAGAAGTACTGTCCATATGGAGGGAACCAGCTTACTTTTTTTAATCTCTTGTGTCAACATATTTAGACTTGAACCTGGTCTAAATATTTCTGCAGTATTCCAGTCCAAGCTACTGTAATTGGGTGCAGTTACCTTGCTGCCAGTGGTCAAAACTCACCACTCAAGCTAGTTGTAAACATTGATGAGGTTTCAAATAACCCTGGGGTGGAACTCCTTCTAATAGTGCTCTTGCACTTGAACTTTTGTGGTTCAGGTATTCAAAGTTCCCTCTGCTAAAGCACAAAATAGTAGAGATTTGCAGCGATGGTTACTTAATTTTAAGAGTCAGATCTGAGACTTTTGCCTGGTCTTGCAATATTAGCAATTGGGCATTTGAGGAAAACATTGAATGTCCAGAGTTTATAATTTCTGATACTATATACATCCATCCATAGGTGCTTTAAAACTTCTGACACTGGCCCAGCCTTGGGGTAACATAATAACAGAGGGTGTATCTTGTCTACCGTATGCTTCTGGCAGTAGTTTCATCCTATGGTGTTTTTCTGCCTTAATTTTCTTTGCAAAACCTGCCTTTTCTTGGTTTGTTCTTCAGTCTCTCCATGCAGTATTGAGCCAAATGTGGATGAGTATATGCAGTAAGATGGGTAGGCCTGTACCTCTGTATTGTCCTCTTCAAGTATTTGCTGAACTTATCCAAAAGAGATTCAAGTTTTATTGTCTATGTAGCTTCATGTTCTAAGTGACATTTTTTGAGAAATATATTAAAGGATTTCTCATAAATACAAAAGTTCCTTCTTTGGTACAAATTTTATATTGCTTGAAAGAATGCCAGGAGAAAACTGTTCCTGCTTTAACTCTTAAAAATTACACCTGTCTATAAGGATATTTTTCAAGCAGATAATTTACTCTGAATGATTTTGTGGCAGCACTGTTTTAATAATTTGAAGGATGACAAAGCAGATAGACTTGAGGAAATAGAGCAAAATTACTACAAAAACTAGCTGACTAATTTAGTGTTTTCACCTGCAAAGAAAGGTAAGTGCTTGATTAAAGTGCATATGTGCATAAGTGTTGACATTACCTTTAATTAGCCCCAAGTGTAGAAGTCTCATCCTTTAGTACCCATGGTGATTGTATAGTGCAAAAAGAGATTATATTGGGTTTGTTCAAACAGGCAACAGGATAAAAAATACCTAGGAGATTGAATATTTTTTGATTTTTTTTTTTTTTTGTTTTACTGGGTAATCTCTAAAATAAGACCTGCCAGTCTAATTACTTATCTGAAAAATGATTTTGTCTTTTTTTTTTTTTTTTTTTTTTTTTTTTTTTTCTTTCTTTCTTATTAGAGTTGTTAGCTCTCAGGCTTGAAAGACTGAGGAAAGAGAAAAAGGACTAACATTAATTTTCTGAATTGTCACATTTTTGTGCTTGCAGATGATAGGAGCACTCTGGGACTAGATAACAGTTTAGAGAGACATGCTGCTGTGCACCAGCTGCTCTTAGTTGCTTTCCCAAATTGAATACTAAGGATGCTATCCCCCATGTCTTGCTAGGATTAATTTTATGCTGTTTTGAAAAACTAGGGTTGGTCTGCTTTGGTACACAAATTAGGGTGTGTTGAATGTTATGGGAGCTAAAGACAATTTTTAATTCTGCTGGTGCTGTTATTCTCCACAGTGCTGCATTTAAGCCAGGTTTGTCCTGTACTTCAGCTATTAATGTCTTTAGTTTCTAGAATCTAGGCTGAGACTGGAGTGCCATAGTGCTGCCCTCTATGTATCTACCTTTTTCACACCTTCCTTCAGTGTTCTTTAAACTTAGAGAAAACTAATGAGTAGCAGATTTTGGAGGAAAAAGGATGAGCACATTCAGCTCTTCAAGAAGACCCTGTACTAACTAGCTGCTCAAAGTACAAAAACTAGTATGTGGACTTAAAGAGGACAATAAAAGGTAACTGCTACAGGTGGCTTTGTTGTAGATTACAGGGTGTTGATGACAGAGTATCATAGAAAGTTTAACTTGCAGTACCATTTTTCCTTTTTCTATGTGGCTTCTGCAGTATTAGAGGCCACACCTGCCACAGTATCTTTCCAGGCCTGAAGCCCACACAGTAGAATATCCTGTGGAGGCTCTGCACAGCAGTTCTTCTAGAATTACTGATATTTTTCTTCTTGTTGGCTTCTTTGTTGGTACCACACAATTCTGAAAAATGGCACTAGTGCCAATCTGCAAGGCAACACTTGGAGGAAGCGGTGCTGACAATAAAGGAGTATTTCTGTCACAAGCCAAAAGGCTGGGGTTTCAGGGATGGGTGGTCTAAAGCAGCATCCAAGCTCAGCCTTTCATGTGTTTTGTGTAACTGTGCTCCAGCAACCTGGAGGACTTGCAGAACGCCATATTGCAGCTTCAGGAGCCAAACCTTTGAGGACTGCTTAATGCCCACACAGGAGTTTCTGATTGAAGCACTGCAAACTTGCATGGTATTGCTTTCCCTTTATTTGATATTATTGCCTTTATTGCATTAAAGAGGCCAAGCAGACCTTAAATACTTCATATGAAGTAGCACTTTCTTCGATGTAAGTAAATGGTGATTCCCTTGAACCAGGAAGGGAATGACTTATAAAGCCTCTGACTAAATAAAGCTTTAATGTTTTAGTGTCTCACTTGGTTTCCTGACAATCAGACTCAAACTTTCAGGGAGTGATATGTTCATCAGAAAATGCAATTGGACCTTTTTCCAGACTGAAACCTGTATAGCTCTTCATGGCTCTTCAGACAGCTGTGTTGGAAGAGGCCTTGCTGCTGTCAAGGAGCATAGATAGCTACAGCAATGTTTTATGTACAGCCTTAAAACTCTTCTACCTAATTTCAAAATGAGAGACAGACCTGAAAAATGTTGAGGTCTTTTTCCACAGAGAATTAGCACACATTGTTTTTGTTGCTAAATAATACTTATGTGAAGCTTTACTGATAATCTCTTCTCAGGTCCTTTTTGTCTCCTCTCTCTCCCTTTACTGTCACAGCTTCCCCAAGCATCTCTCTTTGCTCTGAGCAGCCTGTCAATCAGTCAGCTTGCTCTTGCCTGGGGAAATGTGTGCCTGTCTCTGCCTGAGTTCCTCCTGTCCTGAATCCACCTCTTTGCATCTTTCTTCATCAGAGTTAACTGAGCTGTTTTTCCTGCCCTGCCACACTTTCCCCTAAGATGACTTGCTGTGCACTTTTGTCATCACTTCTCCATTTCCTGCTCTCTAAACCAGTTTGACCCATTAGTGAGCCACCACAGGGCTATTGACTTCTCTCCTTTCAAGACCATATGCTAAGAACTGGTCTCAGGTGGGTGTGTAAACTGGAACTTGTATCTTGTTGATGGTAACATCGATTTTTGCCTTGCTGAGAGTCTTGATTCCCCTGCTCTGACATTTGCTTGGTTTCTTATATTATCTTGTAAAAAAATCTCATCAGAGATTCTTTCCATCTATGTTCTATTTTGAGCTCTGCTTCTATTGGATAGCTATTTGACTTAAGCCACTACAGCATTTCTGTAGATCTTCTGGGGAATTTTTTATTTGTTGTTAGGCCTGATTGGGGCATATTGGCACCAGCATACTTCACCCCCTCTGTGGTTTCAGAGGGAAGCAATTGCCTGTATTATATAGGCCTATATATATCACCTATATAGTGATACCTATAGAGGTGATTTCTGACAGATTCTAAGTTAGCTACATAGCTCCTGCTTAGTTTAGATGCCCTGAATCACACTCTGCCTGTCTTCTTGCTGAGAAAGTAGAGAACACAGTGCATTTTTTGACTTTCCTTGACATTCTTGTTAATGTAGACTATTCATTCTCCACATTGCATATAAGGAGTAGCATGAATTGTAGTAATTTTCAACCTATTGAAGTGATGAGAGGCTTTGCAGAATTTTAAGGTATGACTTTTTAGCTTCTATACTTAAATATTCCTTTATTCCTGTTTAGCAGGCTACATCTGTAGGAGGAATAAATAGATTTGTTTCTTTAATGGAGTATTTTAAGTTCCCACTTTTTCTTTTACCTTTTTTTTTTTTCCTTAATGGGACATTTGTCAATGAAAAACTTACCTCTAACTATTTCATATTTTCTGTACCTAAATTACAGGAGTTTGCACATTGGAGTAAGCCTGAAAAGGCTTCTTTTAAAAGCAAACAAACTAAAAGATCAGAAGTAAGATACCAAAAATATGTTGCTTTCCTGTGTGGAATTCTTTTCTATGCGAGTAAAAAATTATTATTTCCTTTTCACTTTCTTATATTGGTGCTGATTGCTACCAGTTTCATGCAGAGTTTGTTACTATCTGTAAAAAGGCTCAGGCTTGTCTTAATTATATTTTTTAAACCTGCAATCATTTGCCTTTTAGGAGGAATAGCTTTGGGGGAAAGAACAAGTAGAAGAAATATGCCCCATTTTTGTAGAAGAAAAGGACTTTGTTGACTACCTATTATAGTCTATAAAAATAATTTTTTAGCTTATTTATATGAAGTTGACAAAGTGTCAAGTCTTTTCAAAATAGTGTTTAGCCAGTATTTGTGTGGTTTCAGCCTATTATATGAATACCTAAAAAAGGCAGGTTATTTAGAAGCTCTGCCCAAAATAGGTGCTGCTTAAATCTTCCCCTGTTTTAGACCCACTGTAAAAAAAGAGACAGCCATACATTTAAAACTGGTTTAATGTGAGGATAGCTTTTACTTGTCTTTCATTTTAATGTTTCTGTTTCCTTTTCTGTCTTAACTACAGCTGTAGCTCTGAATTACTGCCTGTATATTTTAAGAGTACTTCCACATTTATGGGTGTGGATCACGTAGTTTCCATGCTCTGTGTTCTTCCTTTTTGCTCAGCTTGCTGTCTCTGTTCACTATTCATATAATAAGCAAATATTAATGTACTGTAGTCTATTTCAGAAGGCCTTGCATGAAGGCTTACTAGAATTGTTTTTCCCAAGAGAATTTAACAGAGAATTAGTGCTATTTTGGAATATAGCAATTGGTGAAGTATTTTCATACTACCTGTCTTTGTGGCTCTTGCTGACTTGTACTGGTGGTTTTGTGTTTACAGCCAGGTTTTTTCTGTTAGTCTTCTTTGTCTCTAAAATGATTTAATGAGTTTTTTATATCCTTAAACTTGCAAAAGTGGATGTATTTTGGAGTGCACCTTTCTAGGAATGTGACCGTCGTTTATTGAACAGTTCATTGAAGCGTTCTGCAGTGACTAGAGTCAGCCTCACAAGATTTGGATGGGAGATAAATGGATATCTTCCTTCCAAAACCAAGTATTATCCCAGAATTACTTAATACCCTAAATAAAGTTTGTCCAATATAAAATGCACTAATTGGACTTTAAGATTCAGTTCCCAAGACTCTTTGCAAAATGTCAGGCAAGTAAGGAATAAATTCTTTACCATCTCAGTGAGGTGGGCACTAGAAATTTGTGCCTCTGCGCCTCAGACTCAATCTGCTTCATTCTTCCATTTGAAAAAAACAAAACAACAAGACACAGTCATCCAGTCCAACACCTTCCCCCCCCCAGAAAAACCTAAAATGAGCTGAGGGAAGGAAAACCAGCCTTCCTTTGGTTTGGGTTAAAAGCTGTGAGATAATCTAGAGAACAGGTAATGAGTATAACTGACCTCATCTCTATCCTCAATTGTCTCAGCTGCAAAATTCATGCCAACAGTCCTGTCCTTTTCACCAAACAGATCTCTTGGTTCTGTGGGTCAACCAGGCTGCAAAGGACAGCTGCAGCTCCCAGGGGTGCAGAGTGGCAGGACCTGTGGCCTGTGACCATCATCAGGCAGGTGCAGGAGCAGCCATCGATTCCAAAGAGCTGAAGTACATCACAGAATTAGAAGAAGGTCGAAATGGGAGAGAGCAGGCTGATAGAAAATACTTCTTTTATTGTCTTTATAATATAAAAAGATGATGCCAGTAATCTTACCAGTTTAGATTGGTGCAGTTTAACTATAAACAAGAGGTTGTATGTTAACATAAAATTCAAGGACTCAAAGTCTTTTCCCAAAACACTGTATGATGCAAACATCTGTAATCACCTTAGTCACCATGCCAGAGACCTTTTATTCTACTAGAAAGTGAAAAGAATCTAAACATATAGCAATATATTAATGCATGCTTAGGGATTATATATAAACAAGTGAAACTCCTTGAAAAGAAAAACAGAAACCCATCACAGCATGGATATATCACCTGCTCTTCCAACAGACACTTGGGAAAAGATGTCACAACTGGTAGGTCTCTTTGGGGTCTGTTTTTTTATGTACCTGCCAGGAAAAAAAAAGATGGTTTATTTAATAAGGAGATTCTGGTTCTATTTTATTTTTTTTAATCATTATTACTTGCCTACATTTACCATCTCTGTAGGTATGCTGGTTTGCAGTTCTTAGAATAAGACATGTAGCCTTTGACATAAAGATTTATTGAAATCCCATTTGGAACACCACAGTGCTACTTTTAATGAGCTTTTTCTGTGATCTAATTTTAGGAAAAATCCCAAATGATCTCAAATCAATTAAGTTCTGAATGTCAAAATTTAGATTAATCATGAAAAAAACACTTCCATTATCAACACTTTTAATAAGCTTTTCCACTTTGGGCTCCCTGCTGGATGTGCAACTCAACATGTACACTACCTTAGTCTTTGAGTGGTCCCATTGATTATTTGTTGACATTAACCTGGAGAATAGTTTCCAATGTACCACAAATACATAATGACTTGAAAGTTGTGAGCTTGCAGACAACTCTTTATGATTGGATTGTTTTCTAATGTTTCTAATAATTTCTTCTTTTGGAAGAAGAAATGAAGAATTTTGAGAGAGAATAAAACTGGTTTAACCCTGTGGCCTTTAATTTTATTTTTGTAAATTTTTTTTTTTATTTTTACTAATCAACTTACGTTAAAGGACCCTCTTAGCATTTTGTGAAGTGCTGTATTGCACTGTACTTAGAGCAGGACTTTTTTTTTTTTTTCCTCAATGGAGGCAAAGAATGCCAAAAATAGGAATAATAGAATGAGGTTGTAAACATGTCTATATAGGCAGTTACTTTTCATGGCCTTACTAATTAGGAAACTATCAAAAGATGATTTCCCTGCTGAAAATAAGGACTGGTTAATTTGCAAAGGACTACAAATGAGGTGGGAAGACAAGACAAAGTGTTAGAAATCATCTGTGCAACCACAGAAATCTCACATTACTGCTGCTCTTTGTATAAATGAGGAGTAAATTTTATAGCAAATGCTGCAGGAATAGTCATCAAGAATGTCCAGCTTTGCATTCAGTCTTACAGGGTTTTGATTGGTTTTCCCCAGTGCAGCAGATGGTACTGGGAAAACAGCAAGTCTTTGCATGTATTTTCTCCAGCACTGACAATTGTTCTTTCTAAGGCATTAGAAGAACCTACCAGTAACAGATCACCAGCATGAGATCTGCAAGTCCTGCATTGTGGAGACAACAGGAAAAACTTCAGTTTTAAAATGTTTACAGTATATTGAATGAGCAAAATGAGTGGATGTAAAGAATATCCATCGGACTATAGATTTTTGCTAGACAATGTGAAGAACTGTGATGTTTAAGTCAGGCTTGCCTCAAAATGAGTTTATGCCTGGGTTTGTTTGGGTGTCTCTTTTCTTAGGATTCTCAGGTCAATATTCAATTGAAGTGATTGTATGAGTGCAGAAAATGAGCATTCTGGTTTGTAACAGAGGGGTAATTGTGCATTGTATAGAAAAATAAAGATTGTTTGGAATAACAAATTTGTGTCTATATTGATAGAACAAATTTTAATGTTCTTGAAAGCCTGGGGAGACTGGATGTGTTCTGACATACTTTTTGTGTTATCCAAACTGAACCCTGTGGCATGTATGTAAGATTTGAGATTACAGATTCTTCTGCACTTGCCCTGTATTGGGGCTTTTTTAGGAAAAAGCTGAGTTCTGAATATAAGGGGAATGAGAGCAGGCACACAGTAATTGCAAATGGTGCATTGCTTGATTATCAGGTTTAATGTGTCATTAGGGTCTTGCTGACCTTTTCTGTCTATGCAAAACATGGGCAGATGTTAGCATTAGAGAGAAAAAGAGAGCAGAATTGGATAGATGTGAGCAGGCCAGCTGCCAAAAGATCAGCTGACACTGTGCTGACATCAAGTGCAATCTGGAGAGTCCTTCTTACCCAAGCAAGCTTTTGCAATGTATCGTTGTCTGTATGTGCAGGAACCCCAGGAGTGTCTGTGATCCAGTCTCTCATCTGGTCAGTACATCTTTGTTGCTATGAGATATATTGTCCTTGTCTTGTTTTGGCTGAGTTCTCTGATCCTAGTCTCTGCAGTTTGTTGTTTCATCTGCTGAGAACGGATGAGAGGAAATGGGCATTTTGGTTGTCTTTTGCATTTTCACTGGATTTGCAGTACTTCCCTCCGGGATCTGCATGCAGGGTGTTACTGACAGCTTGTCACTTTGTTGTCTCTTCCCATTGAAGTCTATGTAGCTTTGGATTGTTAGGGAGTAATAAAAAATACATTTTACGTGGGTCATAGCTATAGCAGTAGCTTGAGGAGGTGGTCTCAGTGAAGAAATGTACTCGTGTGGATGAAATGGTTTCCCACAGCCCCTTGTGGGCTGCTTTGCTAACTGCTTTTTAGAGAGCACTGCAAGATGATACTGAGTGGTGGATGATGTAGTGAAGGTAAAAAGTTCAACTGCTACAGTGTATCCTGTTATTTATCTTCAGAAACCTTGAGGTAGCTGTGGTAAGTGCATCATCCTCTTCCCTCCCCCCATATCCAATCACTAAAGATCTGCTTTCATGTGTGGCTTCCTCTGTTCATTGCATGTGCAGGGTAAAGATTCTGGTTCTGACACTTTTCCCAGCAGGAGTCTTAATTTTCCTGAGAAGCAAACAGTGTTTTTGTCATGGCATATCAAAATACCCATGAAAGGTAATTAGATGGGAAAAGGAACCTGCTAGTGAGATGCATTGAAAGGAAAGTCTGATAGTCTAGTGAGCAAGACACTGAGATCTAGTTTCTGCTTTTTGCTTTCCTGTGGACTTGGGTCAAGTCAGTTATTTGTGTTTGTAAGATAATGAAATAAATACTTATTGTCTCAACTTTTTGCCTTATATGTATTTTCAAAATGCATGCTCCTTTTGCAGTAAGTATCTTCTCCTGTGTGTGTGCATAGTACTCGCTTCCATGCATGACTGCTCTGGTACTTTGTAAAGTATTGTAATGTCCATGTCAATGATAAAGGGAATATGGGCCTCATACTCCTCCATATTCAGGAAATCAGCTCTGCTTTTTTTCTTGAAAATGTGTGTCAGTGCTCCTCAAAAATTAGTATCTCTGAACTCTTACCTTTACACAGGGCTCAAAAAAACAAGTTTACAAAACATTAAGATGCAGCAGAGAGTGTAGCTGTTGGAAAGGTGACAGGAAAGCTGGGAGGGTGAGGGTGGAAGGACACACTGTGGGTATTGGCAGTGGTCTTCAATCTGCTTCTGTTGCCCTACTGTATCAGGAGCCAAGTCTGTCCTTGAAGAAAATTAATGCTTTTTTTTATTTTTTATTTTTTCCATTCCATCCCCACCCCCAGGCAGTATAACCTAAGAAGAATAAGGCTCAGAAACAGGATTAGAGGTTTGTGTTCTCAGTAAGGACAATCTGAGCTTTCATGAGAAAGCAGGTTAATAAGAAATCTGACAATCTGGAATAGGCTGTGGGAAACCATTTCCATCATCACTGGCCTAATGATGACTTTAAAAAAAAATTCCAAACAAACTAATTCCTAGAGGTGGAGGTGATGAGGAGAATAAGATTCTTGAGCCTGGCACTATGTTGAATAGGTACTATAGAAAACCTTTGCTTGGTTGTTACTTAAGGTAAAGAAGGCAAAAACATTATCTGTAGACTTTAAAGGGTGTATAATAGTCTACACTGCCTCTTAATGCAGAATCTCTTGCAGCAGTGTTTAGTTCAGTAGGCTGCACTAAATTTCTGGTCAAGGTTTCATCCACATCTGTGTATGCTCACTTTTGTTGGGGTAAGAAGCTTCAGGTGTACCCACTTTTTAACCCCTGACCCAACCCCTTTTTACTGCAGAAAGTTCAGCAAAAAAGACTGATCAATTTTAACAGGAAACTGCTGCCTACAGCAGCTAAATCGCATCTGATTTGTAGATGAGGTCATTTGCAGCTGAGGCAAGTATATGCATTCTACACAGAGGATGTTCCCTCTTGGTGTCCATTATCTCTTTCAGGCCTTTAACAGTTCTTTTCTTTGAGCCAGCTTTGATCCAAATCTTTGCTCTTAGCTGGACAGCAGCACAAAGTTGAATGTAGATAAACAATTGCATACAATATATCTTAAAGGAGACGAAAAACACAACTCCCTAACTCCCTAGAGAAAACAAACTACTGTCCTCCAAATGCCCAGACATGTGAAGTATCATCCAGTTTTGTCTTCTTCTCTGTCTGTGTCATAGATGCCATTTGGACCATATTACTTTTCCTGATTAAAATCTCAGGGGTCTTGGTTTGGTTTTTTGTTGCTGCTTTTGTGGTTTTTGTGTTTTGGTTTGGTTTTTTTTCCCTGACACCGTGGTTCTTAGATGGTTCTGTGATTCTCTTGCCTATTCAAGCATTTAAAACATGAAATTAAAACCTTGGAAGCTTGACAGAAGCAAATATTCACTGTCATTAGTATATGGGGGGAAAGGATGGGATTCAACAGAAGATATTCCTAGTGATAGAATACTAATGGTTTTAGGGGAAAGAATTTAATTCAATATATCTTCATAGATACCAGCTATTCCTTGTTTATGCTGTATCCATGACCATGCTCCAAGGATTGTTTTGCTCAGCTTGATTCCTTCTCGTCTCTTGATCCCTGCCAAGGCAGTGTTCTTGGCTGCTTTGAGATACATGGAGTAAACATTCACCATCAGTAGTACAAAGTTTGTTCAGCAGTTTTAACAGTCAGATACACTCCTGAAGAGTGCTGCACATATACTTGGATTGAATGGGCAGGGGTACCTTTCATTTTACTGGGCTTTGAGAAAGAAGGAATTCTTTAAAATGTTGAAACACACAGACCTGTGAAAGTCATGCTTTGATATTAGCCTTTCCATGAGAAATCTCAACACAAATCTGTTTAGCTGGGTGAGAGCCAACTGGACATTTGCTAAGTATGAGGAATAATGTTCAGCTGCAAGTGCTTTGACATAAACCAAGTGTTTTTCCCCCAAACTATCTGGGATGTTTATATGAGTGGCTGTTAAGCAGGTCTATGCATTTTAGTGGCATTGCTCCTTCAGCTACCTTCTTCTTTTGACAATACTTGCTTGATTCATCCCACTGTAATTTGTTTCCATGTGCTTAACCTGATGGCTCAGTGCTAGATGGCTTCATCTGCCTCTCTTGAAGGCTGAATCTGTTAAATACTGCAACTGCTTAGTATAATGTGCCTTTCAGAAATGAGTGGGATCAGTACAGCAGTGCATATCAACAGTGTCCAGCGTTAAGTGCCTGACTTTGGTTCATGATGCCTGTTCTCGATTGTTCGAGCTGGGGAGTCTGACAGGCCTGGGAAATAAATGTGTGCTCAAAATGCTTCTTTGACTAGGTTATCAGTGCCTGCTGAGATGGATAGCTGTGGGGGAGGCTACAGAACTCAACCCCGAATGCACTGCTCCTGTATATAATGCAGCTATTCTCTTTTCCTATAGGCTCTTTTCCCTGCTAAACTGGTCAGGCACACAGCATTTCTGCTCATGTGTATCCCTTCCTACTGTCCTTCCAATGATTCTTTCATCTCACTGCAAATTTGAGTCCTAATTTGCCATGCCCAGAGTACTTAATGAAATCATATACTTTGCTATGAAGTTGTCGTGAATAAATTGGTATTGCCCAAACTCAATACTTTCATTTTATAGTCTTTCCTGGGTTTTTTTTGAGTTCTGTCCATATTCTTGATGACATATGTGAGCCCACAGGTATCTCATAGTAGCACATCACCTGACATACCACGGTATTGATTTGGACTGCAGAGCAAGCTTTTGCATACCCAATAAATATACTTGTGGTGAAGGAGCAGAATTACTGTTCTGTAGGGGGAAAACCCAAACCCCAAATTGAACAAACAAACCAAAACCATTCCCCTCTTCAATATTATGCAGAGAATAGAATCCAACTTGTGCTGCAAAAGCAAGCTGGGGCAGTCTGCAGGCACACACAGAGACACAGGCAGGCAGTGAGTGCCTGTGTGACAGGGAGCTGGAGCGAGAGGAAGCCTTGAAACTTAAACTCCTCCTGCAGCTCTGCATCTGCTCTGAGTCACTGCTATGACTCACAGTGACAGTGTTCACGTTAGCTAGCGTTCAGATGGAGCAGCTCTGGCAACAGAAGAAGCAGGTTATGTTATTGATTACCTGCTGCAGCGGACAGTTGCACCAAGATTGTTTTTTACAAGCACAGATGAAACAGAGGAGGCTCTACTGAGCACTGCTGTCAGTATTGCTTTCTTAAGGTAAGAATGCCTGTTTATTTAAATATGTACCAAAGGGAATTTGGAGCCTCTGAAGTCTGAATTACTGTTGCTGTTATTCTCAGAGGATGCTGATCTTTGGAACTGTGTTACTGCAAAGCTTTGTCTGGACTGTTTTCTGTGCCATATGGAGAATCATATGGCTAATGGGCAGTGTGCGTCCTAGGAAACAAAATAACTACTTTCTCATTCATTGATGTTATGTAAGGCATGGCAGCCATGTTAAGGACAGAAGACCTCTTTTGAAGAAACAGTGCTGCTAGACGGTAGGGCAAGGAAAACAAGTAGTTTTTAAACAGCTCTCTGTTCTTTGGAGAGTGCTGCAGTTCTCTAGCTCTTGCTTACTGAATTTCTGTGTCAATAGAATAAAAAAAGCAGTTGCATTAGAAGAAGAGAAATAATTGTTTACCTTTAGAGTCACTGTGGGGCTGGGACTGTGCATGTGATCCTTGCAGTGCCTTGATGTAAACAGTTTCTTCAAATACTATAAATGGTGCTTCCAGATATTGGGGTGATTTTCATCTTGTGCCACTAACAGCACGTATGTTGTGTTCTGACAATTAGTAATATGCAAAAAATGAGACATATTCTAGTTAGTGTTGACATATGCAGAGCAGGTATAAAATTTGTCTGTAGTGGTTTTACTGCTATTTTACTCACTTTAGTGCTATAATTTTAATGCAGATTAGACTGGTATCGCTTATTATGCTTATGTAGAATCCACTGAGCCTTGAGCATTTGCTGTATTCCCCACAAGAGATTTTAAAAGCTAGAGATTCTGGTTTTGAACTGCAGTAGTGAATTTATCTTAATTTATTTTTTCTTTTATTTTCTTCTCTTTTTCTTTTCCCCCAATTATTTTGGACTGGCAAAGCAGTATCCTTCTAAAGAGCATCGTACAGTGAGGTTGGCAGTTGCTTTCAGTAATAAGAGAGCCAGATCACTTGTGTTTATTTTCAGAAGGAGGGAATGAGGGTGTTTTCAAAACCTCATCATTTACTAGGTTCCTCTCAGGTACTTGAAATTACCACTCGTTTCCATTTAGAATTTACATAAAAGGGACAACTGTCATCTTCTCTGGAAGAAATACAGTGCGTAGTAATAGCATTTTAAAATGACAGCATACTTTAGATTTTTCTTCTGTTTGCTAGTTTATAGCATTTGCTGATGTACAGTGTTTTCATTGCTATGAATTAACCAGGTTTGGTGTAGCTCTAGCTTTTAAAATACATTAGTTGTCTTAATAAAATGGACAGTAAGGTCTGTTTGTGCATCTTTATACTTCTGTTGACATCCAACTCGGAAAACTACAGTGTGAGAGGAGTTTTTGAAGCAATGTTCATCATGGATGCCCAACTCCCAGAGGGAAAATTTTGTTGTCTAATTTTAATGATTTATGTTTCTGATATTAAATATTTCTCATGCTACAGCATTATAAATGCAAACTGGTTTAAACATTGTTAGGGTTGGTTTGGGGACTGCTCACTAAAAAAGCTCTGGCATATGACAGTCTCCTCCTCCCAAATCCAAACAAGTTTTGGGTTCTTTACAGTCTTAATTTTCCCACTGATTTGTATCTTAATTACTTTTATTTAGGATTGTGTCAGAACTGTGCCTTAATGATTGCCTTTTCAGTATGCCTTTAGGTACAAATTCTGTATTATGTCAAAACAAATGATTTATTGTAATAAAACTCAATTATCTTCGGTTTAGTTTACGTAATTTCTTTATTGTAACACATTGTGGACACAGTTAAGTAATTAATGTTAATGTTTTCAAAACACATTTTAAGAACATACTTAACATTTAGAAAGCAGGATGACAGCCCCTAAATCAACACACACCTGAAGGCATTCTCTCCATCTATTGTCCATAGACTTTTTGTGTAAGAGCTGACCACCAGAGAGAACTCCCTCTGATTCATGTCGTCCTCATGTCCCTCTGCTGCTGGGATGCCACTAAGGGAAAAACAATGTCAGCTGAAAAAAGTGCAAAAATTCCAGTTTTGCAAGATAGCTAGACAGTTTGCTTGATGTGAGTTGGAGAGCTTCTGTGAAGAATTAATGCAATTCCAGTAGTGATTGTTGTCAATAATCAAGCTCCATTTGATCCTTCTATGGAGGGATTTTGCAGTCAGTATAACAGGACTAAAAATCTGCTTTCTAGACACCCTGAAAGCTGGGTTTTGTTACCTTAAGGTGGCTTTGTATTAGGCTGCAAAGGTAGCAAGTGGCAGGAGCTCATTGGATTATTTCACTGGTACTTTTGGCAAGACTTGAATTGTGAGAGTTCATGATCTCCTTGGCCTTTCTTTTCTGTAAACCCAGACAGAAGATCCCAGCTCTCTATTCTCCCCTCCTGTTTTAACCTACAGGATATCACGGCTGTTTTTCTCATCTCTGCATTACTACAGAGCCATGTTTTGTTATTTTTGCCTTCTCTAAAGCATTTGTGAACTTCCTGCTGAAATTTAAGCTCCCTTTTTGATTCTCACTTCAGCTGCTCAGGTGTGGATTCTCTCCCCTTGGTAGGTTTTCCACCTAAGAAAGCCTCGAATGCCACAAAGCTCATGTAATTCAGCACTTCCTTGTGCTGCCTCTGTTCCAAACAACAGGTGGGGTGTTCAGGCTGTCCTTTATTTGTTTCTTCCTTTGTAAAACCTCCTGCTATTTTTTTTTTTTTTTTTTTTGGTGGCTTCTTTTGTGGCCATGCTCTGTGTTACTCTGAGCCCTTTGTCAGCCTTCCTGGCAGTTGGGGAGCTGCTGGATTAACTCTGATCTCTTACATGTTCTGTTCTCTCAGTCCTTGAGCAGAAGTTTCAAAACAGACAGTGGCATCATCCTTGGCCACCTTATTCTACCTCTCCCTGCCGTGACAGCAGGAAATGGCTGCAGGAAACAGAGCTGTTGCTGTGGGTAGTAGGTGGAGAACTGAGGACCCTAGAGAAAATAAAGCATTTCTCCAAAATTCTTTAGTGGGAGGAAGCACTTGCTCTCTTATTTTACACAAAAGCTGCATTAGCAATGGTTTATAACTAGCCTTGCCTGATGAAGAACTTAGAGGAAATCCAATCCTGTCATTGCAATTCAATTATGTGAGTCATCTTTAATATGAGTGATATTTTTTTGTTGTAACCCAAACTGGACCACTGCTGTATTAGAAGCTGTGTTTTACACAGAGTAAAAGATGGCTCATGCACTGAATAAGATTTCTGTTTTTTCCCCAGAAAGAATAGTTGCCATATTTTCTGTGGTGATGTGCTGTTTGACATTAGATTTCCTGAGAACGTATTCTGCAGTATATGAAAAAACAGCATCTTGGTGTTTGTGTAGTACATCCTTGTCAGAGAACAGCACAGCATTTCTGTTTTCAAATAGGAATTTGAAATGGAGGAAAAAAATTATATGAGTTGTGGGTTTTTTAACAAGTTTCTGTTTCCTTTTTTGCATGTTTGAAATAAGCCCATATAAACTGGAGTTATATTGGAATAAAATCCTTGCATGTGAGCAGTATGAATAGCACCATCTGCAGTACTGGACCATCTTGTTTGTTGGAGATCTCTCTTTATTTGTGTAATTTTTAGTGATGACAATTTTTACATGAGTTATTTTTGGGGTCTTGCATAAGTGTAAGCATCTAGAGGGCGCCTCTTTGGCCCCTTTTCCTGTTTTCTGAAGAAGTCTTCTTGTAGGGATTAGATTTGTTGCCTGATTTTAGAGAGAAAGGGGAAAGAGTGGTTAAATCTTTGTTTATAGTGTGTCCTGAAAAGCTCTGCACTTAATCCTGGAGCAGGTCAAGCAGGGGGACACAGAGGGAGGTGGTGAACATGTCCTGTTTGCCCTGGAAGGCCTGAACTGGTAGAGGGGCTTCCAGCTCATTGTGTTGCACGAGCTTTTACATCAGGAAGAAAAAGTCATGGTCTCGTTTTTTGTCTGTTTAAACCTTTGTGCATTTTGAAGCTTGTGCTAGTTTAAATAAAGAGTGAATGGTACAGCCTATATTCTGAGTGTAACAATGATGGTCCTTTCATTTGCCTTCAGGGTCAGGGTTTTCACTTGATTTCATGACTATAGTCCTCCTGTCCTACTCGAGAGTCAGAACCAGTGTAAGGATGAGGATAGTTCATTTTGCTCTGGTTACATGAGGTTATGGCCTGGATTATGATGGCACGTTATTTCTGTTCAGAATCGTCCTTGTGTTTTATAGGGATGAAGAAATCTGGGCTTAGCTCAGTTTCATTTCAAATTGATGCTTTGCCTTTAAAGCAGCAGAGTACCTCTGACTTGTCTGTGTGAGCTTAAACAAACAGTACCTAATTGGTAGGTTTGATGTATCATATAACTGTGAATTGACTTTCTATGTGAAACACAGTTTAAAGGGAGTGGATTCATGATCCTTAATGCAAATTTACTTTTTAGATAAATACTTGATAGTGCCAGATGGCAAAGCAGCTACAGGCAGAGGTGAATAACAGAGCATACAGGTTATTTGGGCAGCAAATCTGCTGTTAAGAAAAAAAAACCAAAAACACAGCACTGCAATATTTAAAAAAAAAAAACAACAAAACCAAAAACAGAGCACTGCAATATTCTGGATTTTACTAAACGCCAGTAACTTCATTGGGTTTCCTGTGTCTGATAGGTGAATGTACTATAAGTCCCAGATTCCTGAAATACAAACTGCTATAAAGGATTTCTTCTGTCTCATTTCAGAAATAGACACAAGTGGTCTGACTTCAGAGCATGAGATTTATTTTTTTTCAGGATTCAGTGTTATTTCTGTCAAGCATTTGACAGGGCTTCTCCTAAGGCTGTATGGAGCAAAATGGTAAAATGTTAATTTGTATATTGCACTTACAAGAACATGGAATAAATAATGCCATGTTGACAGTGTCCTCTGTTATTTCAGAAAAACTTGGAAGAAGAGCTCTTTTGAGCTCTGTATGATAGCATGGTGGATTTGCATGGAAAGGATTGTGTCACAAGTATTGCTATCACTAAATATAAGCATCATGGCTCTAAATACATGACATAAAAATGCACGCAGCTGAGCTGGCTGGAGTGATCTCTTTCTGTCGTAAACTCTCTCAAATGTGGGTGTGTGGGAAAAGTTTCTTAAATTATTCTCTGTTCCTGAGAGAAATAGATGACTTTCAATTGTGTTTTGGTAAACAGGAGGTAGTGAGTAATAGGAAGAATGTGGCCTTTGTGGTTTTGCCTACATAACAAAGATTTCTCATCATTGTCCCATAGCTTTGTGGATTCTGATGAGAACATGATAGTACAATGCTGACACTTCTACAGAAAACTGATTTTATGTAGGAAAGCTGCATGGAAAAGTGACTACTGTATTGCTGGTACATAGTAAGAAAGGCAGATTTTGCTGGCATGTAGTAAGAGAGGCAGAGTGCATGGGCATAGTGGAAAGAGTTGAGCACCTTTAGGGTACAGAGAGTGGTGAGAATGGAGCCTGGTTGGGCACATGGAAGGATAAACTTCCATTTGCACAAGTGAGAATGTGAGTGAAACAGCTCCTTTTGTGTGTGGAAGTGAGGGAAGGCTGCTAGTGTCTATGTGTGTGTGTGATCTGAGGAAGGGAGGAGTTTGGCTTCAACACCTATACTGTCTTGATTCTGACTTCCTTGTAAATGCTTTGCCTTTTTTTTTTTTTTTTGGACATGCAAATATTTCCTAATACTTCAAGAAGAACTGCACGTTCTTTTCTGTGCTTGTTAGTGCGATATATATTTCAGATATCTAAACATCACCATAGTTTTTAATTTCATGGAAAATCAAAATGTCACAAAGGGCTGTCAGTAAGATTTTATTGTAGCCTAGAAAAGAAATTGGCACAGGTAAGAATTGTCTCATTAAAAGCCAGGGGTGTCTTTAAATAGCAATTTTGTGTAAAATTTAGCAGAAAGACAAATGGAGGACAGAACACTTACCAGTGGATATCTGCTTAGCTGGCGTTGTATTTGTGTTAAGTAGGAACCCTACTAAGAACCCTACTAATTTGACTCAATTTGTGTGAAGATTTGATCCCCTATTCAGTCATGAGCAAGGCATCCAGGATAAATGGCAAGAGCTTTTTCTTCATAGCACAGTGCTTTATTGTCACTAGCAACATTTGCAGACATCTAAAAGATTGCTAAGAAGTTATGTGTCAAATAGGCATTGGGGAGGGCTGTGGTAGCTGATGAAGAAAGAATGTTAGTGTGCAGCATTTATTTTTTGAAAGTATGACATCTTTCCCAACTTCCCTAGAATTTGCATTTTTTCCCTGTTCCTTTGTGATTCACATTTCTGAGAAAACATGACTATTATATGAAAATTTAATAATGCAGCCTAGATTTCTCCATATTGTACTGTGTGTTTCATGGCTGGAGTACCCAATGTTCCCATTTACATGAGCCCCCTCTTTTGGGGGCTCATAAAATGAACATTACAAAGTCATTGCAGTAAGGAAAACCCATCTTAATGTCTCAACATCTTGAGAATTTGTGTAAAACTGAACATCCTCAGGAAATTATCAGTTGATTACACTGCATGAAGATAATTTCCAACCATTGTTCATTGGATGTTTAGTTTTACAGTGAAAAATATTATCCAGCCTGAAACCATTGCCTCCAATGATAAAAAAGGGAGAGGCATTGTGGGCATTTGGTAGCTAAGTAAAATGTGTCTTTCTGTGACAATGATAGTATAAATGAAAGGAGAGTATGAATTTTAGATACTGGACACCATTCATTTACTGTCAACACTATTACAAAACTGTTCACAGTTGGTGCACCATGGTCCTGGGTGTCACATCATCTTTTTTGGATAAACATATGATTGGGTCACTAATGCTTGTGAAATCAAACTAAACTCTTTAGTATGTAAAAATAGAATATGAAATACAGGATCTACTTGTGCAAACCAATTTGACCTTGAGACTGTCTTTTATAATCTTCTCTTCCTTCTCTTCAAAACGGGGCTTTCCGTTTGGCAGAACTGCACTCTTTATCTAGATGGACTTTGTGGAGGTTTGTATTTGACAGTGTTGAGGAATGGACCTAATGTTGGGTCATGCTCTGGGTTCTGACTCTTTGTGTTCAACCTGGGGAGGTATTGCTGTGCTCTCTGATTTTCTTTTCATAAAAAGTACCTGTTGTTCCTGTGTTTCTGCCCAACAAGAAGTTGTGACTCCTTCAGGAACACAGCCTAGCACTGCTGCAACCAAGTGATAGAGTTGCAGACACGTGTTTTATTTCTTCACAAACAGGAGCTGAGAATAGATAAAAATTTAATGTTGTGTACATAATGTGCACAGTACAGTTTGCATACATAATGCAAGCCAATCTGAAATAATTCTGGGGAAATGAGATGAAGATAAGGTGAGTTTACTCTTTCTGGAAGGTATATTTTGGTGTAGTGGTGACAGTGTCTTGTGTAAGTACTGCAAAAAGAGGTGCCATATTGATCACAGTAATGATTTGCTCAGAATGAAGTGAGTTTATCTTCTTTATGTTCTTATGTTTCCTGTAAACTGGTATTTCAAAATGGGGAATGAAAAATCAAGGAAATCATATAAAGTTCCAAGAGAGTTTGGACAATGCAATTTTATTTGCCTCAAAGCAAAGGAGATCAGACAGAGCACAGCAGGACACACAGTATTTTCTATCTTCTGTCTGCTAGAAAAAGAACATGCTGCCTGTGTTTGTAGGCTGATTACTGGAAACTGGAGCCTTTAAACTATGTTTACAGGAAATATCTTCTGAGCTACACCAGGTCTAACAACTTGCTTTGAATGAACATTAGTTTGCAGCTCTGCTGTCATGTGGTTCATCCTCAGCTTCTTTTCCACTGCAGAGGTTCTTGCTCCTCAAATTTGCCAGTATTATCAGGAAACAATCATTCCCCATCCCAAGCTTGTTAAAGAGCTTTGGTTTTGCATTGTATCTTTTTCAAAGTGTTCTGTTTTGCTCTTTTGTTCTGCCCAAGAGTTCTGGAGAGAAGCAAGGTGGGGTGGTAGGGTTTTTTTTTTTTTGTTTGTTTGTTTATTTGCTTTTGATATGGTGTGCTTGGAATTTTTTTATTTAAGACTTTTAGGTTATACCAACGTGTGCCACTTTGCTGACAGACAGAAGGAGGGGAAAAGTGAGGACAGGCAATGAGAGACAGTAGTTTAGATTGGTACAGCTCTTGAGGGAATAGCACATCTGTTGGACTGAGCTTGGACAAAATATATCAAGGCTAACCCCCAGTCAAAGTAGCTCTGTTTTTCCCTGATTAAATAATAGACAAAATCACACCTGGTATCATGGGTTGCAGGTACCCTTCAGAGGTGTTGGCACCACATTTAATTGCAAAGGAAAAGTGTTAGTTGTGCCTTCCTTCCTGGAATGATTTAGCTGATATCCAGTGAGTCAGAAAGAAAGAAGCGAACATGGAGGAGAAAGTGCGGGATTTCCAGTGGGAGCATGCATAATATACTCCCTATTACTTTTATGTTTGTTTTTTATTACACTGATGTTTTTCTACAGAAAATGGTGTCATGCACTTTACTTTCTGCATTTTGGAATAATGGTGTGGCAGATTTAATTCAGAACTGATGCTTTCCTTATACTTCCTGGATGCAAGTATAAGTGATTGGGAAGGAAAAAAAAGCCTCACTCTATATAATTTCCCTTCAGTGAAGGATCTGAATGGCTTTTAAAATCTGGCAGCAAGCTCTAAGGTTTGAATTGCCATCATCAGTCAATTGCAAAACAATAATGGTTTTAATTAAGCAAAACCATGCTGCAGTCTTTAAGAGAATGATTTTTTTTTTTTTTTTCCTGTAATGAAGCTATCTTAATGGAAAAGGCCAGAGACAGAGGGCAGAACATGCAGAAGTCCTTTGACCTTAAAGGTCCTTTGGTGCAGTGTACAGTAGTACATTACCACACTCTGCTATGGTTTTACTGCTATTACAGGGCAATATAATTTAAACACGTTACAGTGTGGGATGACAAAGGGTGACTTGAATTGGTGCCCAGTTAGAATTGTTCACCTGCAAGTGCCATTGGCATCTCTGGGAATGTAATACCTGGGCACATGCTGCTGGTCTTCACTTTAGTTGTTATAGCTAAAGCTGCACTTTGAGGGTTCAGGTACCAAAGTGCAACAGAGCTGGAGTACAATTAAAAACTGTGGTTGTGTCACAGAGGAGAACTTAAAGATTGCCTCTAGAAATGTAGTTGAAGACCTGAAGTTTCTTTCAGAAGGGGTGCAGAGCAGGAGGGCATCTGCAGGAGGTGAGAACTTGCAGAGAGATTGGTAGGTAGGTCTTGCTTTCTCTGCAGAAGTTGAAAGATTTTTTTAAAAAATCTCACTGATGGACTGATTTTAAAACACATCAGTTTAACACTAATCTCAGTGTTGCTTTGCATGATGGGTGTGACTTGCTGAAGATAGTGAACAAGTTATGTATATAACTTGGCAGTAAAGATGTAGTTACTAGATTGAGTTGTCTCTATTTTACAGATACCTGAGCTAAGCCAATAAGTTGAAAAGGATTTGCCTGTCTCCACAGAACTAAGCTGCTTTTTGTCACAGTGTTGTGAATAGAATTTTTAGATTCCTTTATCATCTCAGCCATTTTAATTTCTTCCTTTAAATTAAATAAATAATAACTGTCAGGTTACTTGTTTAAGTATTTATATTTGATGTCCTGAAGGTGAATGGTGGTACAGTATATTACAGGATTTTAGTGTAGTAGGTCCACAGTATCAGCCCTTGATCTTGTGATTGTGACTGGCATTGATTTACCTTGGGAGCAGCCTTCATGGTATCTAGGAGCTTTTGCAGCATCTGTCCTGCTTTTAGAGTGGAGAAAGAAAAAAAAAAAACCAAAAAAAAAACAACTAAAAAAACCCATACTAAATAAATACAGTTGAAGAAGCTATAAAGGATATTAAATTGGAACTTTTCAAATTAATTTTAAATAGTATATGAGTTTTTTTTTCTGATAACTTGCATATCATACTTACCCCGAAAAGAGCTGCATGTAATGTTAGATGTCTCTGTTCTCATGGAGGACAAAAAGCCAGGTTAATTAAATGCTTTGTAACTTCTCATTTGAACTGATTGTCAGAGATGTGAACCTCTGCCTTTGCCTTGGACAATGGAAAGAGAACAAAACCTAAGCTGCTTTGCAGGCCACTTCTATGAAGAGATGTAATTTTGTGAGAAGTTTTCCATGGTTTGCTGTTGAGTCCATGAAAGCAGGCGGCTGAATGCAGTTTCCTGAGTTAAGTCTAGTTACAGCATTGGCATAGCACTCCTATTATATGGAAAACAAGGTTACCCTTGGCTAAACTGTCTTTCTTCCTTGCTATTATTCAGCTTAGCTTTGTTACTTTGTTACATCCTGTTTATCTTAACTCCTTTTCAGCTCACTGATGAAAGCCCTTGTCATGTATCTCTCAGGAGCAAATTGTAACTCATCTCAGCTCCCACTTTGCTGAGTTTAACAATCTTTTTGCAGAGGTGGCTCTTCCTTGCCTGCACAAGCCTTTCTCTGCATGTTGCAGGCTGGGCTGGGTGGTGTCCAGCTTACTGTAGCAAGTGTTTCTGACTAAGTTTCCTTGCTGCTGCTTGTAGCAACAGGAGCACACTGGCTGGTACACCCTGCTGAAGTATCTCTCTTTTTCTGTGACTGTGTTATCTGACTGGAAGGCCTTCTTTCTTCTTGGTTTTTCCCAACTGATAAGCTCCCATTTGGTAGCAGAAGTTCTTTTTAGTCTGTAGTGTGTTGCTTTATCTTGGTACTTTTTAACTTCTTTCTTTTACTTCAGTCCTGGTTCTCCTTTGTTAGTTTTGCTGTAAACTGGTGAATTGCATCAGGCATTTGAACACTGCTTTATGTATGAATCTTCCCTGAATTATTGTTTTGAGGAGTGCTTTGCTTATGACTCCATTTTTCTATGAATTAAGGATTTATCTTTATTAATCTTACTGTATATATTTATATGGTTGCCCCATCTGTACATTTTAATAAAGAAGCATCTTCTCCACATAGGAGCCTGTTGACTTGCCACAGTTTTATGGTGCCACAGTCAAAGATTTCTAACATGCCCTGTTGAAGCAAAATGGTAGATATTTCAGGTTAAAAATTATACTGGAAGGCATACTACTTGAAATGCTTTGACCTTAAGGTAAAAAATTTGATCCATAGAGTTATTTGCTACCTCCCAGTTATACAAACTTTGTTCTCTGAGTGTAAATAAAGAGGTGAAAGTGTGAAACTGAATGAACAATTTTGTTTCAAATGATAGAGAAGCTGTGTTATAAAATGTTAACACTCAGCATTTTTTGGTAGGTTTTTTGTGGTTTTGTTCCTATACTTATTACTTACTGCCCCTCTCCCACAAAAATAAAATTCTATACTACTAGCCTGTTTATTTGGGTTGAGTCAGACGGAAATAATTTGTACTTTTTGTGTCTTTCAGACTTCATTAAAAAAAGAACTGGATACACATGCTGAATTTCATTTGTGAAAGGTGGAGTAAGGTAAGATAATTTTAGTGATTACTACTGTAATGTGTGATAATCTGTTGACACTGAGGGCAAGGGTTCAAGGATTCATCATAAATTAGGTGCAGAGAAATCTAAAGGAACTTCAGCCTTGGAAATAATGAAACACTGGCAAAGTTTGATGTTCTGGTACCAGTGGCATGCTTTTGCCCTATGGTTTGTATTGTGGGTAGTTCATTATGTTGACCAGGGGTTTTCTGTTCTTACTTAGTTGCCCACAGAAGTGAGGAAGTTCAATAGCTAGTGACTGTAGGATATGTTTGTATGTGGACAAATTATGTGTTTCTGGAAGTCTGTGAGGTTTAAAGTACAGCCTATGCTGAAAGGCCAATATTTGTTGCCTGTTTCTACTGTAAGAGCAAACCAGTCTTTCTTTAGTTTTTCTCCTTAAACATCCAGAGATGGAAGAAGGCAGGTCTGCCTGTCATTGAGCATTGCTGTAGCATAGAGCACCATCCCAGGGGAACTGAACCCTGCTGGGCACTTCACAAACATTTGCCAAGTATTTGCTTCTCCACAGTGAAAGAGCTGCTTTATGCCCTGTGCTGTGGCAAGGTGCAGAGGCTGATGGTCGTATTACTGGGCCCTGAGACAAATCTCTGTCATGGTGAAGCTTCTCTTAACAGAAGTGAGAAGACTCTTGGCCACTCATTTCCAAGCAAAGTTCAGTCATATGACTCCTCTTGCTTCCTGTGTGCAGAGCAGCTGTGTTTCGAGCTGAGCAGCTGCTTTTGGTATTCCAGAGAGTAAGAGAAGTTGTGCCACATATTCTGATGAGATGGGGGATGTGGCCTGAACTGCAAGGCAGTATGAAGCACATTAATAAAATGAGTCTTCTGGTAGAGGCAGGAGGTTTTGCTGGTGTGGGAATAGGAGGCAGTGAGAGGTGAAACAGGATGCTCTTGGTCAAATGTGATGCTTATGGTTGCATGCAGAAATTGAGGATGGACCTTAGTGTCTTTGTCCTTGATGTAGTGCCTTTAGTGCTCTTTTACAGAGTTCAGCAAATAATGAATGGTGGAGTAGAGTCAATGGTGAACTGTATTGACTATTCAGAGATGTTATTCCCTTCTCCTGCTAAGGGAGTTCAAATTGTAAGATCAAGCAGACAAAGCAGATATACTTTCTTCTGCAGCATTGCTTTCCTCGTGTTAAATTTGTGTCTTAATGCAGACTGAGAATCAATTACTGAAAAGTCTAGAGAGGTGTGCTGCCATAATTGTGCCTACATCTGAAATTAAAGCAAATGGTCGATACCATGGACTGTTGTTTAATTGGGGCAGAATGGAATAGAGTGCACAACAGAGTGCTCTAGAGGCTTATGTATAATTTTTTTTCCTTTCACCATCTTGAACTGCTCAATGAAGAACAACTTGGAAATCAGGCATGCACTTACAGTTCTTTCTCCATCCCAAGAAGGTCAGGATAAAGTTGCCAGCAGCAAATTAGTATTGCCAGACCCTGTAGCTATATTGTGACTGTAAAGGAATTGCAGTAATACTAGTCATTCATACTATCTTTCTGTCTTTTGTTAATCATTGTCTTCATTGGAAAAGAAATGCCTGAGGCAATCCTTCATCTCCATCCAATGCAGTGCTGTTTCTTGCTGAAGAAATTAAAAAAGAATTCTCATTCTACCCCAAGACAGCTATGACTTCTCCCCTGTGGGGTCTATCACCACACTTGCAAAGAAATCCATAATAATAGAGCTAAAATCCAGCATTTGGGGCTCTCCTACAGGGACAGCATATCATCCTAATTAAGTGTTTCTCAAATACAGCCTTGGCTGTGTAACTCACTCTGTATTGTCAGATTATACTACCTGCTTTGTGTTAGATTAGGTCCAGAGAGAAAATAGGAGAGAAGGAAAAGAGAATGCCACCACTTCTGTTTGCCTGCTTGCTTGGTATTTTGCTGCATACTTTCTTTCCACTAGTGTAGATTTAGTGGCTTCTTATAAGGAGTCAAAGTCTGTGTTGCATATGTAAAGCTCCACATAGTTTTTTTATTAAGGCTTCTTAATTGTGTATAAGACAGGATGACATATCTGAAAAATAAAAAGTACTGGTGTAGACGATGAAAGCACAAACAGCATGGGTGACTGACTAAGAAGAGGTGATCATTAATATAAGCACAGCGAGCTGCTTTATGATTATTGTTGTTAGCTTTTACTGCAAGTTTACTATCTGCTTTTACAATTTGGGGTTTTTTAGCAAAAACCACCAACATTTACTAGTTTGTGCCTTTTTCTTTCTTGCCAATTTGTAAAGTATGAATGAAGAGCAGGCCATGTGTAACTGTGTGGCTGTGTTAGATGTGCAGTGCTCTTGTTTCTTAGAGCATAATGTTCAAAATCCTCCTGTTAATGCTAGATTGATTCCTGCCACATGCCAATGTGGCATGTATAATTGCAGTACCTACACGTGCAGTCATTGCATGATGTGTGGTGCTTGGCCTTTCTGTAATATTCTGTATTCCATTAGAGGGTTTTCTGACTGCTGGCTTTAGTATACAGAGCTGACCATGGCTTTTAGCAGTGGAGAGAGAGATGAAGAACTGAATATTACACGAAGGCATAATGATGTTGAATAGAGCCTGAATACAGGGAGAGAGAAAGAGAGGAGAGTAAGAGGACATAATGTCACATAGCTAATGAGAACAGCTGAAGAGGGCACAGGGAGAAGGCAGAGACAGAATTTCAAATCTTTAAGTGTCTGGAAACGACAGTGATCTATGAGCTATTACTTTGGTTCTTTCTGTCTTCTTCTGCTTTCTGTCTCTTTTTATAACTATTTTAATAATAATTAAATATTTTTATAATATATATTATTATATTTTATGTAATGCAAAATATTTTATAAATATTTTGTCTATATTATGTTCTATGCAAGCACAAAAATGGAGCTTTTTCTGGAATTAAATGCTACTCTTACATCAAGCCCTTTAAATTCTACTGAACTTTATCCTGCCCAAGCTTGCATTCAATTCAATAACATTAATTTTACTCCTGTGTTTGCATTTTAATTATAAAGCTGTTACAATATTTAAATTACAAAATGTCGAGTACCTAATTGTTAATAATCTCAGTACTATCCTTGGGAAATACATAGATGAACTACCACAGAATAATAATGAGGGTTTCAATAATAATTGTATCACTAAAACATATTGTGAGAATTAACAATCTGAGCCATCTAAACCAACCTTCAAAACCAGCTGCCTACCATGCTTTAATTCTTGAAAACTCTGCATTTGGATAATTTCCTGTTTCATCACTATTTTCCTTTTAGCTAGGTAGATAAGATAGAAATTGACTGTGTAGGTTCTCAGGTACAGACTTCCCCAGATCAAAAGGTCTGGACTGTGCAGTACAAACACACTTGTAAACACTCTGTACAGTGTCCATATGTATGGACTGCAATAGCTTGAAGCACTGCAATAAAAGACAAGAAATCTGCAGTTTGCTTCAGACTGAGGCATTGCTAGCATGCTACTCTCTGAAGAATAAATAGCAGAATAGGCTCATAGTTATTTTTAACTTTAGTGCAGGATTTTTCATAACTTTGGGGAGAGCAGGGAAATATTTTGAATTCATATCTTTAATCTGAAGTCAGACATCTCAATAAAAGTCCTTTGTCATCACTGCGGATCTGCAGCCCTTGGTAAAGTCAGGAGTAATTGTCAGTGATCTGAATTCTCCCAAAAAGTCAGGTCAGTCTTAAAATCTACACCAGGAGAAATCTCAACTCTTCTGTTTGTTTCAGTGGAACTGAAACTTATGGGTATATGTCTTCTTGTGTGCTACTCCTAAGCTCAGTCACCTTGCTGAACCAGAATTTGTTTGATCATATAATCTCCTGAATTGGAAGGAACCCACTAGGATCATCAAGTCCAGCTCTTGATCCTACACAGGACAGCCCCAAGAATCCCAGCATGTGCCTGAGAGTGTTGTCCAAATGCTTCTTGAACCTGGTCAGGCTCGTGCTGTGACCTCTTCCCTGGGGAGCCTGTTCCAGTGCCCAACCACCTTCTGGGTGAGGAACCTTTTCCTGATATCCAACCTGACCTTGTCAATACAGCTTCATCCATTCCTTTGGAATCCTATCACTGGTCACCAAAAAGAAGAGATTGGTTCCTGCCCTTCCACTTGTACCCCTCCTATTGGATGCCTCATAGCTATTAATTTAGCACAATTAGACATTTTTAGCTGTGATGTTCAAGAGAAATCTTAACTCTTGCCTATTTTGACTGTTGTGTGAAGTTCAGGCAGCTACAAACCTATTTCTAAAGCACTAAGATGCACAACTCACACTTTTTCTGTTTGAAGAATGAATCAATAAGTGAGTATATTAAAATTCAGGCCAAATTTGTCTCAAGGAGGCAACATAGACAAATATTACCTTTTAACAAGATGATTACTTTCAGCTCAAGGCAGAGAAATGCAAAAGTGGGTCAGAAAAAGAACTTAAAATTGCAGACTAAGGAAATGTTTTGTGCTTTTAAGGGTTTCTTTTTGCATTTTTTGTCAAGCTGGCTGAGATACCAAATGCTAAAACAACAAGAAGAGGAAGAAAAACAACACAAAATTCTTACAGCATGTTAACAGTTTTCTTGTATTTATTCTTTTAATAAACCTTTTGAATATTATCAAAAAATTATCATGCCTTATAACAGAAACTTTTCCAGATGTTACATGCTCGAGTGACCCAAGTAATCAAAAAGCCTACATAAACGTAATTCAACAGTTTGTGAATATAAGAAATTGTACTGAATAATAAGAATTTAAGGTACTTTGTGACTCTTAGAGACTTGTGTGACAAAATCCCACAAACATTTCAGATTTGCACTGGGATTTCACATAGAATCATTAAGACTGGAAAAGACTCCCAAGATCATTGAGTCCAACACATATAATGTTATACAAGGGCTTTACCTATATCTGTGTTTTTGTCTCAGGAGGTTTCAGGAAGTCTTGGGTGCTTTACACATGATTTTACATTTCTTGGAAGAAGCATCCAGTTATTGCATCTTTCATATTTTAAAATCAATCAGACTTTCTGGCTGTCAGAATTGCTTTTTAAGTTGCTCCATTGGGAGTTTCCAATTTGGGAATTTCTTAAAAGTACCTTTTTATGTATGATTGAAATCTAGATCTCTTACTCAGATGTTTTTTAGACGATTTTTATTACTCATACTATTGAATTTTATATGCAAAAGATATGATCTAGGCAACTTCAGTCTTGTTAATTTGACCCTAATAACCTTAGAATTTTTTTTAAGGAATAAATAATTAAAAACATGGGAGTTGAGTGGAGGGAAGATGAAACACAATCTATTTTTCTAAGATAGGTCGTGTCAAGCTGGCCTAGATCTTTTTTTAATAAGAAAGTAGGTTTTCTAGAAAAATAAATGGGCTAGATCTGGTCTCTCTGGATTCTGAGCTGTTTAACAAGGTGCTGCATCAAAAATACTGTTCAAGGTGGCAGAAGATAAGGTTAGTGTAAGAACTGTAAATGCACCCAAAGAACTGACACAGGAGAGAGAGAAGGAGGTAGATATACGTGATGAATTATTCTCTGGGGGTTGACTTGTTTATTTTTCTTGAGGCTTTTTTGTTTGTTTTGTCTTGTTTTATTCTGCAGTTGATATTGTTGGCATGCTGCATTGAAAGCAGGCTGTTGAAACTCGTGGATGGGAGGATATTAATTTCTAGTGCACAGTTTTAGATAGTGTAACTATACAGTTAATTGGACAATTAGATAATCCTAAAGGGATGGAATTCAACCCAGCAAAGTGTCATGAATTCTCTTACCCAGTTTAACCTTGGTGTCAAAATTAGCAATATGACAGTCTTATGTAATCAGTGGAAAGGGGCAGATTTTTAATTAGGCACCCAACTCCTGCTTTCTGTCTTGACTGTTAACAGAGCCTGGGCACCTGACTGGCATCAGTGCTGAATGCCTGAAACTGGATGGTGCTACAGCCTCAGCTTAGGAAGTAATGCAACAACTTTTCCTATGAAGAGGGAATTCAGCAATGGAAGATTTTGAAGGAGAAAGGCCTATATGAGGGTAAGTGGGTTCAAGTTTGTTTTTAGTCTGTCAATTTGATATCATCATGAAAATGATGTACGGGGTACAGGCAAGTGTTAAAAAGGTATTTCCAGTTGAGAGAGGGCTGGGTGCATTTGGGCTGGGGACCTGATCTAGAATGAGTGTGCAACACTTCTTGCAGTATCTGAGAAATTTCACGTCAATATGTAATAGAGGCAGAGAAAACTGAAAGAAGGTAGATTTAGATTAGATATGAAGAAGTAATTTTTTATGGTGTGAGTGGTGAGACAAGTTGCCCAAAGAAGCTGTGGATGCCTCATCCTTGGCAGTGTTCAAAGACAGGTTGGATGCTGCTCTGAACAACCTGATCTAGTGGAAAGTGTCCCTGCCATGGCAGGTTTGGTTGGTTTTTAAGGTCCATTCCAACCCAAACCATTCTGTGGAAAACTGCAGGGATGATCAAAGTGCTTATGTTACAAGAGGAGTCTGAGAGACTGAGAGCTGTGTTGGATATGTCAGAGAGACTGATAAAATGGGAAATGTAATTACCACAGCTCTGCTGTTAGAGTTATGGGGAGCTTTGAAATGTGGCTGATACCAGCTAGATGCAGGATGTCTGCAGACCATCACAGAACTAATGCAGGTCTACGTGCAACATTATGGTACTGCAGGAAGATTATGATACCAAACCAGAAGTTTTTACTTGTGTGATTTAGAGGTGATGCAAACTGAATATATGACATGTCTTACTGATTGAGTTTGTGCATGCACCTAGCATGTGGATAAAATATTTAACCAACATAGAAGGCACAGTGATAATTGCATAATACATGACATAGTCAGTAGGAGAATGCTTTATGTACAGTTAGGGACAAGCTTAAAGATTTATGAAGGTCAATGATTGCTTAGATTATTTGGACTTAGGCTGTTTGGCAGCTTGTGCTCTTTGATGGCTCCTGCAGAGTGTGATGCTTACTGTCTGCTGTATTGCCCTGCAATTGCCCTGCATGGCACAGGGAAAGCTGTGTCATAAATCAGGCTTTGAGTGAATTTGCAGGGCTGGACAAAGGCATGTTAAGCTTAGCCTGTGACAAAGATACATTTAGAAGCTGACTGCTGGATAGCAAACTCATGACCACTGAGAGAAAAGCTTGCTCTGAAGTAAAAACTGTGGTTGTAGATCCATGATCTGCCTGTAGTGACAACTGATGGGTGCAGCACTTACAGTCAGTGACAGCCCTTGCTCCAGATACCTCCTTAGTTTGGCAAACACTGAAACTTAAAACTGTATGTTAGTGAAGGGCTGCCCTTTCCCTGGATGCTGCTTTGTCCCAACACTGGGTTCAAAAAGGTGTTGAATCCTTTGAGCAAGGGTGAGTAATGTGCTTTCTGCTCTGTTGCAAATCCTGAGTTGCTCTAATTGGCTTTACCAGCTATTAAGAGATTGATCAGATTGCTTCTTTACCAGAAGTCTTCATAAAATAGCAGGAGGAAAATGTCACATAAAGAAAATTTTTTAATGTACTTCTGGCAGCACTATGTTTAGTTCTCCAGTTATTTGTTCATTAATAAGGGCTTAGCCTGGGATTCTGAGGTTTTTAAGTGCTGAGAAATATCAGGGGAGAGTAGTATAGCTCCTCTTTTTTTTTTAATCCCTTCTGCTTTTTAATTAATTATTGTATAGTAGTACTAAGTTGTTATTGTTCTGTGGTAAAAACAATTATGTGATGATCTCACAGTCCTTAGCTGGAAAGTTGCCACAGTGAAGAAACTCTGTTTATGCATGAAACTGTCAGTAGTTTGGAAGGGGTTCTTCTGTTGGAAACAGAGTGCTTTGAATGACAGTCCAAGAGGAGGGATGACAAGGAGGGGAGGATTGAGAAGTATGAAAATGTGTAAGGGCTCTTTCAGGTTTATTTTTTATTAGTCATGGTCAACTACCTCAAATTTAGAATCTGTCCCAGTTTATATATCTGGTATTTTCCCCCCTGTATTCTAGGTTTTATTTAGCTCCAAGTCATGTTTTTCTGGCTAGTAAACTGGGCATTTATTTTGAAAATCTGTCTAAGCTTCTTCCTGAGAGACAAAACTTGGAGCATCTCAGGCCTGCATAGCTGTAACTTAAAAAGATACCCAGAAAAACTGGAAGAACATCACTTGAAGATGTTTCTGGAAAAGAAAAGTTGATAAGATCTGAGGGAACCCACTCAAATTTCAGGAAAAATGTATCTCGCAGTCATACTGGGGAAGAAGAAGAAACGGAATTTCCAGCAAACCCAGATTCTTTGTGTGTGGGAATGGGGGGTGAGGGGGATGGCTGTGGATTAAATAAGCACAATCTACTGTTGTAGATCATTACTAAACATGAGATGCTGGAATGCAAATTTAATCTTGTTTCATAGTCTCTTAAGATAGCTGTTTGAAAGTTAGAAAAAATGACCTTTTGAAGGTCATTTCCTTCCTGTCCTTCCCTACTCAATTCTATCTAGTTGCCTATTTTGCTTGACTTCAGTACAGTTCAGTGAAGTGAATTCCATACAAAGACTGTAACTCTTGCTTAAACTTTTTATAGCATGGTGTTTAATCAAGGTTAACACTGTCCTTATGCTTTGTTCACACATATTCTTAAAGGGTAATAAAAACCTAAATATTTTTCTACAACCAAACTACATGAACTAGTGAACTCTGTCTCTGCTGAGCTGTGTGCACGACAAGAGAGAAGATTGTTCCAATTTATTTGCATATTCTGCCATGATATTTTTTATAGTATGTCTGCTGTTAGGATAGAATATATGCTATAAAAACTAAAAAAAAAAATTGCCAAGGTATTTCAGGGGTTTGTAGTCAAGCATGATAGAGATAATTTATTCTTGAAATGTGTTTATGTTGATTTTGTTTTGAAACAAGACTGTGCAACTTATGGAATATTTATGTTCAAGATTGTTCTGTAATTTCTGTATTAAAAAACCCTTAATGCAGTTCCTCCTAAATTTTAACCTCAGAAATGTCTAAAATGTGAAGATAATCTGAAAGATGTGTTATAGAGCAGACCCTTGTAGGAGTATACTGTCTTTGAAAACATTTTAATAATAAGCTTTCTGAAATGATAATTTTGCCTTTTCTCCATTTTTACATGAGCAAAGAAGGAGAAAGTTTTAAAAGTGCTCTTCAGCTATTAATACTGAGCTATTTTTACTGGGACTTTTGAACATTGATCTTCTAAGTGGAGGCATTTTCACTTGTGGTTGTGCATATTCACTTTGGAGACTTTCCTTCAGTCAAATCTGCTGTGATCTGAGACAAGGTGATTTTTGGAGCTGTCCCAGGCAGCTGCCAAATACTGTCAAACATTCAAAGTGGAGGTGTAGAGAAAAACAGTGTGGAGGAATCTCCAGTTGTGTACATATGTAGGTTTAGTATAGTGTCCTGGAATCATCTTGGGATAGTGGGATTGATGGGCACAGGCCAAAGGTCTGAGGTTCAACAAGGTGAAGTGCTGGGTACTGCACTTAGTCACAACAACCCAGGCAGTGCTACAGGCTGGGGACAGAGTGGATGGAAAGGTGCCCATTGGAAAAGGACCTGGGGATGCTGGTGACAGCAGGTGAATGTGGTGGTGTCACCATCCCTGGAGGTACTCAAAACACTTGTATATGTGGCACTTGGGAGGCATAGCTTAGTAGTGGACTTGGCACTGCTGGGTTAGTGGTTGGAATGGATCTTAGTAGTCTTTCCAACCTACTGCAATGATTTTGTGATTTTTCAGAAACTTGTAGATCTCTACCTTGAGGTATTTTTCTTGTTACTCAGCTGGCACTCTTAAAGTCTGTCTATCCCACCCTATAAGTTGACCCAGACTCTACCTAATAAACATGACAGGTCCCTTAGTCTTCAGTGAAAACTGTTAGTACTAGGTGAACAAGACCTTACTTTTTAAACTGAATCCATAAGGCACCAACTACAATTTTTATGGGAGGCAAAGCAGCAAGTGTGAGCTAGCTTTGGTTTTCCTTTTTAAAAGGCTCTCATTTTGGTTTGAGGTACAGAGTAAGAACTTTGTCTTCAGAATAGAGAGAAGGGAAACTTTCTCCCTAGCTAAACTGCTCCAGAAACTTTAGGAAAACCCTCCTTTAAGATATTTTTCTACTGTATTATTGCTTAAATAACTGTGAGTCTCCGTGTATTCTGTTTTTTTTAATGCATGAGCCCAGGTTAATGCAGGAACTCCATAATTCGACTGTGAAGGTGATTTAATAACCTTTAAGAAAGGAAAAAAAAGTTAACAGCTTCCTTACAGAAATAAAGTAACAACTTTAGGAAAGAAGATGTAATAAACAAGTCGAAATGTGCCAAATTAGTGATTGAAATGTTGTGGTAGTAATCTGTTGGAAGTGGAAATACAGAAAAGATGGTAAACAATCAGACTGCAATCTGTTTTGTGCTATGCCATATTTTGCAGCAAAATCCACCATCCACTGTTATTGGGGAAAAAAAGTCTTACTTTCTAATTGTTTATATAAATGTAAAAATAGTTTAGTTTGCCGCTCTGAATTTTTTTCATTATATTTTTTGAATATTTTAGCAGAACAGTAATGAGTATCTTCACATGCCAGTCTAACAAGGTTTAAACTTGGCATAGAATTGCAATTATTTATCACCATAGTGATTTTGATGTTTCTGTTACAGAAAGAAAGAAAACCATCACTGCTTTATTCTGTTATTGTTTTTTAGTTCATAGGCCATAGAAATAGGAACTAGGTAAAAACAGAAATTAGTGTTTAAGGGCATTTAATATATTTTTAACAATAAGGTAGTGGATAATGCAAAATTTTTCAAGTCAACAATGATGCAGTATCAAACATTTGAGCTAGTTCAAGGATGAGTTCTTTAACTGTGTACTTAAATGTCTGTTGAAGATAAATTCTGAAAAAAAGTTTTTTGTGAATATTTAAGACATGGCATGTATCAATAGTTTTTGAATTACTTTAATAATAATAATAAAAAACTTCAATAATTTCCTGATATTTCTCCATGAGTCAGCTTTGAAAAACATATACTACCAGAAGAAAAGTTTTTTCTATTTTGGATTCAAAGTATGACAAATCAGCATTGTTTTGTGTGGTGCCTGTTGGTGCATTTTAAACTCAAACAATGGGTTGTATGTGTTAACCGCTTTGTTTTGATGAGTTAAGTAATAGTTATGAAATCAACCCTGCCACATAGAGTCTATTTCTTTGAGAAGGAAGGCTGGGAGATAAATGCTTTCAGATGGTATTTGATATGGAAGAATGAAAAAAACTGAAAGAAAAAGGTTTTGAGAACTGTTTTTTTAAGAAAGCTCTGCAGGGAGCAAAAGTCAAGCTGTGAGGCAGTGGTTATGGATACAAAGGACAAAACAGATGCCCAGAGCACTGGGAATGAGTGGTTCCAGTTGATTGTGTTGTACTATGTGTTTGTTGATATTTATTCAACTTTAGGAGTTGGAGAAGTGACTTTGGATGTACTCCAGCTTGTCTGAAATTGAGAGTTTTGATATCTTGCTATGCAGTGAAGGGAAGACAAAAAATATTTCATGTTTTTTTATTCAAGTCTTAAAGCAGCTTGTAACTGTCCCAGCACAGCTCCAGTCATCTGGTGCCACTCTTTGCGGGTCTTGTTTAAAAACTGTACTTCTTCCCCTTCCCTAGGAGCACCAAGAAGTACCAATAAGTACTTGGCATCCATTACAAAACATCTTTCATTAGACTAGACTAAATCAGTTTGCTAAATAGGAGCCTCACAGACTAGAAAAGATCTTTTCTATGTCCAGCTGCATCCATCACTACAGAGATGACACTGGCATATTCTAACTTAATGTTTTGGCTTTGAAGTCATTTAGCATAAAAGAAGTAAGATATCTCTTGTTCTGAGGTCTGTTTCCATATTAGTGATCAAAAAGGAAAATCTGAACATGAGAACTGAAATGATTTTGCTTTGTAAAAGTGCTTGGAAAACAGATGGCAATTACTACATAGTCACTGGTTTTCTAGAACTGAGGAGAAATTCACAGCATTATGCCCTGTTGAAACCTGCATTCTGAGTTGTAATTTTGGCACGCTAAGGAGTTCCAATATAACATGACAGGATGCATTAGGAAAGTGCATTTGGATAAGTGTTTGTGAATTCTATTCTTACTTATGCAGGATGGGCCATTGAACATGTTTTAACTCTAATTATTTGGATGCTGCTGTTGTCCACTCCCAGGTGGGATCTAATTTTATCTGCAGTTATTAAAGGCAGATATAGCTGCAGTTTCATGACATATGTTTTTATGCAAATGTTAATAAATATATTAACTTTTGCATCTTCTGTCTGACTGTACAGTCAAAATTCTATACCTTCTCACCCCCTCTGGATCTCTGAAAACACTCGTTTTACACTTTTTGTAAGGTCATAATTTACAGTACTAGTCATTTAAATTAGCCAAACAATTTAGGGGGATTAGGTCATATAATAACTTATAGAGTGTAAATGAAGGATAGAGGACAGTATTTTTGTGGCTTTTACGGTCTTTATTGTGAACTGAGGCTGCATACCTGACATTCTCTAGCACTCAGATAATTTCATAGACAAAAAAGGATGAAATGTAGTAGCTCTTAGCCTGTAGAGTGCTCCTTAAAAATCTTGTCTGTATTACCCCAGTGCCACCCCTCCTGAGGTACTTAGCTGCAGAGATATTCAAAATGGAAGAATTAACAAAGTGCTTGTTGGATACACAATAATACTACTTTTTCTGCATCATCCTTTAGTAGCTGGGCTTTCACAGGGCTTTGACACTTTGTGGCTTCAGTATTAAAAGGTCAAGGCTGCTCACCTTCATTTCAAGCAGCAGTTCCTGACTTCTTCCACATAGGTAATGCCAAACTGATTTTTTTTCCCCTAACTCACTTTGTTTTGGATTAGCAAATGTGCTAATTGTTTGTAACTGTATAGTTTATGAAGAACTATTTGCCCTGTAGGGTTTCAATTGCACTTCGTTTTGGTTTTCATTGTTGAAAAAAGATTGCTTTCTTTTTTTTCTTTCTTATTTGCATAAAGAAAGTTATTAATAGACTTTCCCTTTTCAGAACTGGAAAACACCCAGAAAGACATTTGCTCACGCTTTCCAAATGCAAGTTTGCTTCTAAATTGAGACCAAACATGGAAAAATTTAGAATGTTAGGTGATTATTTTGTGTAGTTCTGAGCAGAAGGAAACAGCTGTTTAGTTTTTAGAATATTTAAGTTGGTGATTTTAAATTGTCCATGAACTATGCAAATAAAGTTGGTGGGAAGTAACTGAGGAATACAACCCACAATCAGTAGCTTTAAATTAGCTTGTTCTTCCACTGGAAAATTCTCAGGGCATTTTCAAATTAGAAAAGATTTAAAGCTATTGATAACTGAGTTTAATAATGTCCCATTTAGTTTTGTCAAGCAGTTCTAGCTTATTTCACTTCTAAAAGTTAAAAAGTTGAGTTTTGTGACATTTGCTGTTTTAGAAAAATAGTTTGACAGAGATACATTACAGTGGTGTCCGTGATTCACAGAGTGATTCTCTGTGGGCAGACAATCATATTATGTTTTCAGTGGAAACAGATATATTGTGCTTGTAATGTGGAAATTATCCAAATGATCACAAACTGTCCTGAGTAGCCTCTTATGGCTAGCTCTCATTCTTTCATCTTTAGTCTATAAAGATTCTGTAAATAAAGCTGTAGAGTAGAGAGGAGATCTGCAGGACCTGAAAAGGCTGGAAGCAGTAAAATTAGTGCTCCTAACTGTTGAAGAAATTATGTCATATAGCACAAGACTGCAGCATCTGCTGGTACATGTAAACACTGAAGAATGGCACAAAATTCCACATATGTACTGTTACACTCAGAATCTTTTTTATGTAAGTGCAAAGATGAAATTCATGTTATATTTAAAGACAAGTAGTTGTTATTATAATTAAAAGTCATTACAGCCTGATCCAGGAATCATTACTTGGCTAGATCCAATAATTACTGGAAAATAAATAATGCTTCTGTATAGGGGAAAAGTCTCAATAAGTAACTGCAGTTAAATTCACTAAACACATAAAGCATGTACCTCTATCATGCTGTAATGCTCATCTTTTTCCTCCCCCTCTGGACTCTGTGTGGTTTCATTCTGGTGGTGGGTATGTGGAGGCATTTCAGCAGTTGTCAGCATCCAAAGGACTTCACATACTGAAGGATCTGAATATCTGAGGAATATGATGTTCTTGTTGGTAGTTTCTTCTTCTCCACTCTAGGATCCACTTAGGGTCATTTTTATGTTTGCTGACAAGCTTTTAAACTTGATTATTTTTTGGTTGGTCTGCAGCTCTGAGTTATGTCCACATTTACTGTATGTGATACCATACATACAACTGATCACTCTAGAACCAGTTTTGCCCTGCCTTAAGTCTGCAGTTCTTTAAGTGACATGGGGTGAGCTATAGCCACAGTCACTCCAAGTGCCAGCTCTGTAACCTCTCTTTTATCCTATGCTTCTTCTCCATCCTATGTCTCCAAGTCCGAAGGCCTCTGCTAACATACCAGACCTTTATTTTTCTACACTAAATCATTCTGGTGAGTTGTGAAATGATGATGGTACCATACAAATATAAACAAAAATAAAAACAAAGAGCTGTGGGCAAAATGATCATTTCTGCTGCCTTGCTGTGGAGGTTTGACTGCTGAGGTAGGCAGCATACTTATGAATTTCTGATAAAGTGTGGTGGGAGGCAACAGAAGTTAGCAAAAGTCGATGTCACTGTGGCTTGCCTTAACATGCAAAAATTGGAAGTCAAATATATCAGTCATGAGAGTGAGTTAGTCATGAACTTAAGAAAGGAAAGTAATTTGAGATGCATCATTCACATTTCCAGGCTTTTTTTATATTCATGCAAAATTTGCTTTTAAAAAAAGTGCTTTTAAATTCAGGTAAATTTGGCCTGTAGTAACATACCAGTTTTAGAAGCCATGTAAGTGCTTGGAGAATTGACAAAACTCTGACATTTAAATTTATATTTTTGAGCACTGAGTGTTACAAGGAACTCAACATTGAGATACACTCTTTGTATTTGCATACCATTTATACCTTTTCTTTTTGTGATTGCCGCTATCATACCCACAGCAGTTATTTTTTTTAATAAATTTTTGAAGTCTCTAAACTGCATAAATTCTAAAGATTGATCAGTACTAGCTGCTGAAAACAAACCAGTAGATTGTGGTTGCAGTTACTTGAAAATTGTTTTTAAAAGCCCTGTAGTCCAGAAAACCATGGCCATGTACTGTAGGAGTCTTAGTTTTCTTCAAATTCTTGGAATTTTGGACTCAATTTTTTATTAGATCTGGTCTGTTAGTAACTGAGAGTGAAAGAAAAGAATGTTATCACTGAGTAATGCACAACACATTATATATATATGTGTATATATATTACTGCAGCTACACAAGTACTTGTTACCTTCTCTGTCTGAATGGAGCAATTTAACCTGTAATATGTTGGTATGAGGAGACATGAACCTTTGACATAAATACCTGCAACATTTTTATTTTTCCTCAAGTGTTCATATGTTTGATTGTCTTACACATGAACATCATCAGAGCAGTTGAAATACCTTTTGTTACTCTTACCAAACTTCACATTTTGTTGTCTCTGTCTCAGAGCTAACATCATAATAACTACTACAGGACATTTTTTTTTCTCTAATAACTCTTTTACTCAATCACACCTCAACAAAGAATATAGTATTTTGGTAAGGCCAATAGTCAAAACTGGAGAAACTCACAGGAGTTTTCACAAGTAGAGAACAATTATTGAAATATGGTATTCTAATAGAAATCTATTGATCTTAAATACTGATTTGAAATGAAATTCATAGAAATATGTCATTGACATTTGATCTGATTTCCTCTTACGACGCTTCAAAGACAGTCAAGCCACTAATCTATTTTCTTTGTACCTTATGTTCTTTATTTATTCCAATTTTGTGCTACTGATTTAGGCTTTTTTTTAATTTAGCAGCCAAATACAGCCAGTTTCAATATATTCCAAATATTATTCTGGTATGTTTTAAAGTGATTGATGATCATCAATTCATACCATGATTCCTACATGGTTAGGTTTCAGCTGTTCTGCTACAAGTTAATCACAGAAAGAGTCAGGTTGGAAGGGATCACAGTGGGACATCTGGTCCAACCTCCCTCCTCTAGCAGGGTCATCCCAGAGCACATGGCACAGGATTGTGTCCAGACATTTCTTGAGAATCCCCAGTGAGGGAGACTCCACACCCTCTCTGAGCAATCTGTTCCAGTGCTTGGTCACCTACAGAGTAAAGAAACTCTTTCTCTTATTCAGATAGAACTTCCTGGGCATCAGTTTCAATCCATTGTGTCTTGTATTGCTTGGCACCAATGAGAAGGGCTGGCTCCATCCTCTTCACACCCTCTCTTCAGATACTTGTATACACTCATGAGGTCACCTCTCAGTCTCTTCTCAAGGCTGAACAGGTCCAACCTTCTCAGCCTTCCCTCATAAGAGATGCTCCAGTCTCTTAATCACCTTTATTGCCCTCCCTGGCCTTGCTCCAGGAGCCCCATGTCTGTCTGGCACTGAAGAGCCCAGAACTGGACACAACACTCCAGATGTGACCTCACCAGGGCTGAGCAGAGAGGCAGAGAGGCAATGGTCTTCCTGATGGTCCCCAGGACACCATGGACCTTCTTGGCCCCAAGGACACACTGCTGGCTCATGGACAGCTTGTTGTCCACCAGGACCCCATGGTGCTTCTCTGCAGAGCTGCTCCTCAGCAGGTCAGCCCCAGCCTGTGCTGGTGCCCCGGTTTGTTCCTCTCGAGGTGCAGGACTCTGCATTTGCTTTTGCTGAATTTCAAAAGGTTCTTCTCTGTCCATCCCTCCAACCTGTCGAGGCAACCCTTTGTGGTATCAGCCACTTCTCCCAGCTTTGTGTCACTAGAACTTGCTGAGGAGGCATCTGCCCCTTCATCTAAGTCCTTGATGAATAGGTTACACAGCAGTGGGCTCAGAATTGAACACTGGGGGACACCACTAGGGACAGGCCTCCTGTAACTGGTCAAGGAAATTATTTTGAGAAATTGGCAGGAGACCAAAGCAGCACACCCCCTCTATTGTGTGTTGCAGGGTGATCTTACTGTTTACCCATTAAAAAGGGTAAAAAAGGCATTAAAAAGGATTCCTTTCACTGGGACAGCTGTTCCACCGAGGCGTTGAAATGGGAACAGTGGTGGGAAGCACAGACTGTTGTTGGCCTCTGAGGAGTTGGATGCTTGTGCTTCCAACCTGCAGCATCCCACCACTTGTTCACATGACTCCAGAAAGAAGAACTCCAGAGAAGAGCTGTGCAGTCAGTATCTTGGCCTGCAGCAACCCTCTCTCCCATCTATTTAGAAAGGTCAGTGTAAACAAACAAATAATTTTGTTTTCCAGGAAGAAGAAATGAAAGCAGCACAAAGGAATCAGATACTGGAACAACAGGGAAAAAAATATTTGAAAAGATATCTAGTATTGTAGCCATTAGGCATAGCATGGGCATGTACTCTGTAAGCAAAAAGTTACATGATTAGAAATACATGAACAAAACACAGTTCAGGAACACAAAACAATTGTTGATGGAGAAATATGCACCAGCAGATTTGCATTAGTAGCTTAAGACTCCAGTTTTGATATGCTGCCTAAATCTTAGTAATAACCTTTGTGGAATATTACTCCTACACTAACATTTATTTTTAATTTTCTAAATACTTGACACTGTTTCAAATCCTGAGTAATTAGTTATATCTTATTGAAAACACGTGTTAGAGAAAGAATTGGTGCATTGCTAGTTTGTTTTTAGATGCTCTTGTGTATTTTTCATTTATATAAACATTTAAAAGTGTAAGTGTAAGAATCACAGTGAGTCAGAACAATGCCATGTGGAAATGAAGAGTGCTTGAGAGATTTTTTTGGTGTGCCTGTGACCTAATGGGTCATTCCTTTCCATGTGGGAAAATGTAGTGTCAGGAAAATAAAGTTTCCACTGTGACTGTGAGGTGCAGTCCTGTTGCCCAGGTGAAACTGATTTCAGAGCAGGTTGTCAGATCCCATCACACACATAGAGGACAGTGCTATCAGTACACTGTGATTCCTGGGTTGTTTTGACCAGGATACATTAACTTTGATTAGTGCTACATTAGTCTGTGGAGTGGAGGAATATTATAGGTAGGTAGATCAGGTAGTTCCCTAGACATTTTATTATAATCCAAACTTGACCAAAACTTCGGATTAGAGATCTCATTTCAGTGCTTTTATCCCTCTGTGTTGTCTGTGGTCCCCCTATTATTACCTGAAGGACAATATGTTAATGCCATTGATCTGTAATCAACAGCAGTATGAAATCTTTAGCAAATGTGTACTAGTTCATCTCTATTACAGGTCATAAAGTGTTGGGGTTACGATTTGTTTGTGGTTTTTGGTTTTTTGGTGTTTTTTTTTTCCTTGTGATTTTTTGTTTTGTTTTGGTTTTGGTTTGGTTTGTTTGTTTGTGTCTTTTGGGTTTGGTTGGTTTGTTTTTTGTTTTTTTTTTTCTTCTTGTGTTTTGGGGGGGTGCCTGGGGTTTTTTGTGGGGTTGATTGGTTGGTTGGTTGGTTTGGTTTGTTTCACTGGATTTTTTCCCTGTCTTTGTTCCCCTGCCTCACTCTTTATTGCAGCAGGAGGAGCTCAGAGAGGGAGTTATGCTCTTTGTTTTTTCCAGTTAGAGCACTGTGTTTCTGCATTGTAAGCTTCATGGTTGTAATTGAAGACTGTTCTAGAAGAGCCAGGTGTTGGGAGGGTGTTGAAAGGATGATCAAATTCAGAGAAGTGTTTCCAGTCCTAACCCCTCAACAGAAAATATGTCCCCTGTTCTCATGGGCTTCTCCATGTCTGTGTAGGCAGCGTGAGAACCCCAGGTCATGGGGAGAGAAGTCATCCCATGCACAGGAAACTTTACCACAAAGTAAAGCACAGCACATTTCTTGTGAACAGGGTAAAGGTTAATTTGGGGTTAAAGACCATTTGTAAGCTGTTTCAGTTTCTGCTGGTGAAGTAACAGAGGAGACTGATAGGGCTGGACTTCAAATTTCCCTATAGCAAAATTTAGCATTTTAAGTGGGATTGGGCTATGTTCAACTTGATAAAAGCTGTTCTGCAAAGTGAAGCAGAGCTTTGCTTTTTCCTTTTTAGCTAACAGACATGTATTGCAAATGCTCACTTCCACCTCTGGATGTGCGTATTTTTGTGCTCCTAGAAGCACTAAAGGAATAAAAATACTGGGATGACAAGCAAAATTAAAACAATGTCTCATTAAGAAGAATGCTAATTGTATTTCTGTTGTGAATATAGACAAATAGTTTTAATTTGCACAGAGAACTAAGTGGCCTAAATTGCAGTTTCCTGTTAAAAGTACTCAAACATATTAAAGAGGGGTTTTAGATTATTTGAGTGTGCTGAAGTTCATAGTGGGGAAGGATCATGAAGAAATTTTATGACTTACAAGCTTATGTGCAATTAAGTGGGATCTGTGAAAATTTGGAAAATTTCCACAAATGGAAGAGAGCTAGAAGAAAGCAAGCCACTTCCTGATGCTGAAATGTCATTTTATCTAAAAACCACTGAATGGTTGCATTCAGGGATTTCTACATTGTACAAATTGTTATACCTTGTGCTGATATCATTTTCTTGTGGAAGACTTTTCCCTGTTCTTGCTATGGTTACTCACTCAGAATCCTCAGGGGAGCTTCAGAGCATGACAAGAAGATTCTTCAGTCCAAACTTAATATTTTTGTCTTCATTAATCAAGGTTCTGGTGTGTAGGAGAAGGGGACATTTAACCAGATAAGGGTTAAATGAGGGGAAGCTAGACTTGAGAAGAGACAGAGAGGGGGAGATACAGCCCCTTTGTGGAGCTGACAAACTGGCACCAACCAAGTGTGTCTGTGGGGAAGTAATGTCAGTGGGAGGCAAAAGTTCAGATTGGATGCTGGCATCACATACATTTTTTTGCCTTCCCAAGGCCTAGATCATGGAATGAATGGACTGAAACTGTTGTCAACCTGTGGATCTAACCTATGGACTCTGTGTAGCTGCCTCTGTGAGTTTGGCTGGAAGGATCTGGCTAAAGGTGCCAAATTCATAGCTTTGACTTTTCCTGTTTGATCTGTGTGAGATTCAGAACATTCAGTGTCTCATTAAATGAGACAGAAGAGTTGAAGTGCATGTCAGACTGTAAAGAAAATAGCTCTTAATTGGAGAAGGTCGTAGCAGGGTTTAGCTGGGAGCTGCTGTCCTTTGAGCTGATGCTCTGCTCTTGGGCTGCCTCTGCAGCCATGAGTGATGGGGTTGATCCAGGCCTTCACCTCAAATCCTTGCATGGTTAATAAAGTTCCTTACATCGTTTTTGAAACAGCTGTTGGAGGTGGATTGCTGGAATTGCTGGAAGATTTGGTTTGAGCCAACATGTCAAATTTTGTTTCGCTGCCAAAGTTTTCTATTGTTGGAGGTAATAAATAAATAAAAAACCACTTCTTGCATGCTAGTTATACTAGAGATGGTGTTCTTACATGAAAGGCAACATATTCATAACTTAACATAATCAGGCATTTCTTCCTTTCCATTATTTTTCCATATTGATACAGTTAATATAATGTTAGTTGGAAACCAGGCCATGCTGCAGATCCAAAATGCTGTTTCAGGTGATATTCACTTTCATGATTTTGTGTATTGTTAAAACATTTTCAGTCAGAGAAACTATTTATTTGAAGAATGCAATTGACTGAAGGAGCCCTCTTGATGTTTCAGAATGGATTTTTCAGGAACAAGAACCCTAATTGTTGAAGTTCAGGGAATAGTCTGGAGGGACTTGAGGCTCTAAAACTAATTGCAGTTCAGTAAGGAACCCACAACTACTTTTTCATGCTTTCTTGGAGATGATGGTAAAATTTCAGTAGGATTACACCCACAGCTGTTTCTGTTTTTTTTTTTAACATTAAGGAAACTGTCACACTCTCCCTTTTTGTCTGTTATTCTTTTCATGTAGATATATCAGTAAGATTTAGCCTTCCACTGCTGTTGCATTTTTTGCTTTGATATGCATCTTTACCTGATCAAATGCCATAAGCCTGGAGCACTATGCCTGTAGAAAAGTACAGTCTCAAAGTAGACTTTGATTCAGTCAGTAATTGGAGTATCCTCTTTCTTCTGCTTATTGATGTGTGAATTGGAAAAATCCTGTTTTCTGCAGTTGTGTAAGGAGTGTAAAAAAAAGTACATGTTAGGCTTAAATAAGGTTTAATTTCATCTCACACATTTATTTAAAGGTAGTTAGGTAGATTTTTTTTTTTACAAGAAGGGAACAGACAAAAGCACTTTGCCAAAACAGTTGGTGAGATGAGGAGAATATTAGCTTGTACAAACTAATCATCAGGTGCTTATTCTGAGGCTTAGATGATCATCATTTTTGCTTGAGATCTTGCAAGCAGAGTGGGCCCAGACATCCCAGAGTTTCAGTCCCAGAAGACACAAGGTCATGTAGCTGAGCAGGTGGCTTCAGATGAAGACCTCTTCTTCAGGTCATATGCTTTTGTGACAATAGAGTGCCAAATAAATATTCATATAACAGAAGGGAGGCTTCTTCAGAAGCCTTTTCTGAACCATGCATGTGGCCTTTTCCAATACTGGAGGTCAACAACAGCTCTGTTAAAAACTGTGCTTGCAGCAAAGTTTCATGAACTGCAAAGCTGCACAACTTGCCAACAAGCTCTGTCCACCATCTTAGTAAGGGCAAAGCCAAAGGCTGTGTGTAGATAAATCATTCCATCTTTAGGAGAGGTTGCCTCGACACAAATTACACCAGACTTTGGAATTGCTGTCTACTGGAGTGGTACCAGTCTTTGGGAACTCTCCATTTAAGAATAGGTACCATCTAAGGAAACTACGTGATCTCTTAATTTTAATTTGGTAAGAATTCTACCTCCATTGTTTTTTATTAAAAACCTGATCATAAGGTTGTAATTGTTCAAACAGTTGTCATTCAGGAGAGGGATCAGAGCACCTGTTGTTGGCTAAGCATTGAGTAAAGGGAACTCATCCCTGCCTGAGCTAGCACAGATGTAGGAGGGATCCTGTTTGCCCAGCTGCAGCATCAGGACTAAGCGAGTCATCTAAATAATTTTTATAATTAGAGAGAGGTATCTCCATGGGGTGACTCATCCCACCTACCTTGTTCTCTGGAAGTGCCTGTGTCTCACCACTGACTATACAGAGAACCTGAGTGGTGAGTTGAGATCAGAAACCTGGCTCCTATGTTCTTTAGGTGAGATAAAATCTTTCTGTAAGTGATAAGAGCTCATGTAGGGCTGGTGATTAAATCAAGAAACTGACAGTAGAATTCCCAATTTCTTTTACTGTAGTATGGGCTAAGTGGGAGATCTTAAAAGACATAGCCTTTTAATGTAAATGTACTTGAATGAGATGGAAGCATTATCAAATATGAACCTTCATTTGACCTGTAGTAAGCTTAAAAATAATTTGTTTTTATTGTATGCTCATTGCCAGCTGTTTACAGAGGCCTTCCTCGTGTAGTATTTTCACCCAAAGGAGTTAGAGACCTACATCCTGATACTTTGAACTTCTGTGTTTTGACACAGGATCTTTTCTCGTGACAGTAGCATTTATAACTCTTCCAAACAACATTTTGAAAGTTTAGCTGTAGAAAAGCAAGCATAGTAAAAAATGCTGTCTTATATTCAACATATCATACACATTCCTTTTTCTTAATAGCAGCAAGCTTTTTGGTAAACATATTAATATATGTTTCTTACACCTGTTCTACCCACTTATCAAATGCTGTCCTTTTCAGCATAAGCTTATTTCTTTGTTCTCCTATTCTGGCTGGCTATTGCCATGACTAATGCTAGGTGAGATCCAGTAGAAGATCACACAGTTTTTCTATTTTCACTAAACTTTATTGTGAGCACTGGTAATCAGAAGTTAAATTTACAGTTATTCTGAGAATGGTACATACCCATTGGTTGTCATTTATGCTCTATAAAAAGACTGTGAATTTATGATGATTATTTTTTTTTTTAGATGTGGGTTTAACTGATACTATGATGTACAAAATCCCTCCCCACATGAGGAAAAGAGCCCTCTGTAAGTATGATCCTTGTAAGTATTGTAAAGATGTATCATTAGATGGTAAATTAATATTGCAATTTAAATGAATAGTTGAGGTCTTAGAGAGCCTTGGAAAATTATTATGCTCAGTAATATTTAAATAGAAATAGCTAAAATCTAATAACAAATTAGATACCTGACCCTCTTTTAACTTATCAAGGATTGACCCTTTTTAAGAATGTCAGGAATTGCAGAGATTTTAGCTGAAAATCAGTCGGGCTCTTGAACCTAATTGCTGTCTGATCTTTACCTATGTTAGTTATTCTTTAATACGTTATTTATAGGTTTTGGGGGAAGAGACTATGGCATCCTGTCTAAATCTCTGCAAGTACATTTTGTAGGTCTTTTCACTAGACAGGTTTAATAGAATTACAGACTGCTAAACGTCACATTATATAAAGAACAAACCAAGGAAAGACTGTTGCTGAAAGAAGTGGAAAAAATAGGAGAATGGAAGGCCTTGGAGACTGTCAAAGAATTTTGAAGGAAGTTTTATTTGAATAAATACTAGGACATTCAGTATTCTTTGACAAAGATTGGTTATTCACTAGCCACTTAAACATTAATAAATACCACAAAGCTTTTTTACTGTTTGCAGTCAAGCCTTGGAACAAGCAAGTTAGCTAGAGAGGTACATTCTTATCCAAAACCAAGTGGACACAGTTCTGAGAAGCTTTCTTTGAGCAAGGGGTTGCATTAGATAAACTCCAGAATTTATCTGACCTCAACTATTCAATATGAATTGGAAAGCTGCCTGCTTTAATTTTTGGCTGTCAGAAATTATATCTATAGGCAGAGTGTTGATTTGTATGCTGTCACTGAGTTTCAGAACTTTGGAGATGGGATATTCAGAGATCTCAATTTATTTTTTTTTCCTATTTGAAATTGACTTATGACATATTATATCAACCTGACTTGAATCAAGTTCTTAGTTCTGAGTGGCAACAGTCTGGCCTACCTTGTAGACACAGCCCAGATTGTTTCTTCCCTAGAATGAGATCCTCATTTAAAATCTAATTCCTGTGCTGTTGTAGATGGCCAGGGCTGTGTTGTCTTACATGCTTAACTTGCATTTGAATTTTTTGGTGTCAGGTGAAGCAGTGATAGTTAAGAAGCTTGAGTACCCTATGGAGAGAGGAAGATTCTTTTGAAATCCTCCAGAGGGAGACACCGACTAATTAAATTCAGAGACTAAGTTAAGCAGGTTGACTGTTCCTTTGGAGGCCTTCAGACAGATTTAAAGTGTTGTTTTAGAACAGAATGTATCTAGGTGCTTTATTTAATTAGAATGCGTCTTGCTCATTGTTATGTCCATCAACCTAAAAGGAAAATAAATATCCTCCCATTCTGAGTTGTGGTTCAAATATTTTGTAGAATGAGAGGCTGCTGGGAAGGTGTTAGTTACTCCATTAGTATTTTTCAGGTTTATCAGATTTTACTCCTCACTTGCTAAGTTAATGGAGTTTGTCATAAGAGTATAAAACAAATACAAAACTTCCCTAACTGTAGTACTAGCATGGTTAATTGAAGGAATGTTCATATTTAAAATCACAACCAGATTTTCTGTAGGCTTTTTTCCACTACTGTAATTCTTTACTTCATAGGCATTGTAAAGGGAAGGACTGTCGTGGATGCCTGTAGTCCAAAAAAGTTTAGGGTGGAGGAAAAACACAGATGCTGCCATCTGCCACATCAGCAGGCATCCCTTTTTGCTTTTTCTTTCCACCACCATCCCAGAATTTCAACCTCTCTCTGACCCAGTAAGCTTTATTTATAGTTTTCATTATCCCTTTCTCATGGCAGTAGAGCCTAGAACAACACAATGTGCTGACACTGTCAACATTTCCTGCCCTTTTGTTATGTGCTCCACCAACCTGTTGTCCCTTTGTCCTTATCCCTAGTGCTTCCTCTGCAGACAGAGGCCCCATCTGATGAATTTACTTGTGATCCCCAGGGATTAGAAACCAGGAAACTTCATTAAGGATGGTTTAATAACTTAGACAAAGGAGAAGAGCAGCTGGTCTGCTAACATGTCTCTCTCAAGCCCCATTCTCTGACAGAAAAGCTTTCTTGCCTGTGGTCCAGTTTTCAACAATTTGCTGTGAAATGCATGTACAGTTCATGCAAATGGAGTTACTGTGCATTGGATCTGCCTTGAGCATTTTGTTTTAATGACCTGAGATGATTTAATGGTGGCAAGTTTGCTGCTGTTGAAAAGAACAGTAGCTGATGGTGACCTAAAGTGTTGGTGTATGTTTTTCCTTTCTCTGTTGCTTAGCATGGTAATGTTAGAGGAGTAGCAGTTGGACACAACCTGCTGCACTCTGCTACTCTGTGAGACAAACATCAGCAAAGCCAAGCAGCAAGAAAAGAAGGGCTCTTCATGAGAAAATGACAGCAAGAGAACACAGCCCCCGCCATGGTGCCAAATCCCGCACTGTGCAGAGGGCCTCCACCATTGATGTCACCTCTGACATGGTTGGCCTTTCTCTAACAGGTTTGTACCTTCCTGTCACCTATTGCTCTGCTGCTGCTCCTTTCAGAATCTGCCTTGGACTAGTGTTGGCTTTTTTCTTTTAACTGCTCGAAGATTTAGATCTCTCTGGTTATCTGGAGGTAATGAGATAAAGGAATTAATGCTAAAAAATTCTAAAAATCTTGAATTTGCTGCTTTTAAAACAGACGAAGCGTGAAAATCAGAGAGGGTTTAAAAAATTAGGTTAGATTTGTGTAGTTATGTTTGTCACTCAAAAATAAGCAATGGGGAGAAAAAACAAAATGTCACAGCCTAGGAAGAGTCTTGGCAACCCCCCTTTTTTGACATTGTATAAAATATTCAAGAGAGTTCAGGGAGCTGAGGCTTGTCTCCCTTGTCTCTTATGGTTATTAAATTAGGATTTTAACCCTCAAAGGCTTTCTTTCATTAGTGAGAGAGAATAGGTACTTCTAAATTTTGTCCTATTAACTACCACAGATTTAATAATTTGGAATTAATAGTGGCTCAGTCTTTAATAGTTTAGTTGTTTTCTATTGAGATTAAGCATTTAATATTCCTATATTGCATATAATCTCACATAGATTTACATATTTTAATATGTTTCATAAACTGAGATCTTCCCAGGTTTTCCAAATAATTATTAGATACCAAGGATTACCAGATTAATGTTTTAGATACCAGTCATGGCTCACTGAATTAAAGAAAAATATTTTTTGTATAAAATGTAATTTCTTTCTCTGCATGATAGCAACTTCAGGGGAGAATTCACATGGCAGTGATGTGAATTGGCTAATCTTGTGTTAATTTTTCTCGTTTACAGGAAACATCCAGGATCCAGATGAGCCGATTTTAGAGTTCAGTTTAGGTAGGCTTAGTGATTTTTATGCTAGTTTTGATAATTTGTGCTGCTGAATATGTGTGGGGTTTTGTAAGTGTTGATTTTGAAGTACATTTCATATAATAAGGTTTGCAACTTTGCTCTGATTTTTATGGAGATGTAGTATTGTTTTTGTGCTGCCTGTACAGTATCTTTTGATATGCAGTCAGCAGTTTCATTTTGTGAAGTTTCTAAAAGTCTGTAACTAAACCATCAGTCTTACAAAATTTTAAATTTTTACTATGTGAATGTTATTATTATTAAATATTTACTTTGTTTATGTGAAGATGCAATGAAGCTGCCTTCAGTGTTATTAAATCAGCTGTTCAGGTCTTCAAGCAAACTGAAGATTTACTAGAAACACTATTTTCGGGTAGAATGTTTTCTAAGAATTGAGAATTACACATAACTTCCTTCCTGGGGCCTTTGCTGTCAAGTGATAATGCAAGATGCAGAAGTGACCTGAATTCTGAAATGGTTGAATTTGGACATGAAGCTTGTGTGTTGGCTCACCTCACTTGAAGAATAAGTGAAAAATATTTTCTTCGTGAAAATTCAGTCCACATTGACAACTGCGGGGTGGTTTTCTTGGTTTAATAGTGGAATAGTATTTGGAAGGTTATGGTCTTTACAGTATGGTAATGAAAAATTAGAAAATTTTCTCATTTGTGTAATTGTCTTACTGATAATAATCTTTATTCAGAGCTGAATAAATTTTGGTAATTGTTTCCTACTCACCATAGTCCTTTTCCAGCACTTAAACTCTCAGTAACATTTTAGAGGAAATAAATTGCTGTCATCTTACAATTGCAAGCTGGTTTTCCTCAGCAGTGCTGCTTGATCAATGTTCAGGCACTTCTGCTGGTTCTGCCTGGGCAAATGCCATTTGCTAATGGGCTTAATGGAGCGTGACTTCGGATCAAATGCAGCCACACTCATGAGATTCCCAGGGGAAAAACTATGCATGTGGGTTGTTAGAATGAGCTTTCCAGGGGCTGGATAGGCTTGTGTTGGAAGAGAACAAGTTTAAATTGCAGCTCTAGAGCTTGGAGCCAGACTGAGCTGATTGCATGTTTACTGTTTGCATGCAGAAAAGTGAGTGATGTCTGCTTCTATAGTGTGGTGATAGAATTAATATTAAGCCTTTTGTGGTTTGATTGCTCAGGGTATATAATGTGGTTTTATAAAAATGTAGTCTTACAGCAATATGAGAAAGTTCCTGAATCTAAATTTATTTATCTGTTGCATATCTAAAGCTTGCAGTGAGCTGCTAACTCCATCGCTAGATCGAAAACCAAATAGTTTTGTAGCAGTGAGTGTAACTACTCCTCCCCAGGCATTCTGGACGAAGCATGCACAGACAGAAATTATTGAGGTAAGTGCTGAGGTACTTCTAGATCAGATTTAAAATCGAAGCTAACACAGGAATAATTTCTTCCCTAACAATATTCACCTTACATTAACTTCTGGCTTTTTGTTTATGATTACAGGGAACAAGCAATCCTATCTTTCTAAGCAGCATTGCCTTTTTCCAAGACTCTCTTATCAATCAAATGACACAAATCAAACTCTCCGTGTATGACGTCAAAGATAGATCTCAGGGAACAGTAAGTGTTCTTTATTTTACTGCCTGCCCAGTCAGTGTGGGGCAAGGAAATGATAGGCAAAGAGATAAAATTATATATAATTTCTGAGAAAACAAAGGGGTAGCAGCACTGATCATACAGAAAACAAGATGGGTAGGGAAAGGAGGAACTAATGAGACTGGCTTGGCAGAGTGAGAGGCATTGCCAGTTTTCTCAAATAAGGCTTGTCTGCAGCAAGTTTGGAAACCATAGATTTAAATTAAAAAGGTCCTGTCACTTGTGCTCTTACATTGTGGACATCTTTAGTGAACTCAACAACAGATGGGATCCAGCATCCCTAATGAGGCTTCTAGCCTTTGCCAAAACACCGTAACGAACCTGTCCTTTGGAACAGAGCACCTAAATTCCAGGAATCACCCTGCCCTGATACATTAGATTTTGTTTAGGGGTAAGGTTTGTTCCTTCACTGAAAAAACTTTAACTGTCAGACTTCCACGTCGCTACTTGGATCTGAGGGCAATACAGGCCATTTATTCTCAGGCTGTTGTCCAGAATACTGTTTCAGGCTCCATGTGTCTGCTCTTCCATGGCTTCCTCAGGGGCAGCAGAGCTGTCCCTCTCTGTTCAGTGCTTCATGGGGAAGCTCTAGGGAAAAATGAATACCTCCAGAGGAAGTAAGTTCTCCAGGAGGAGACAAATTTGGATTAAGGATGCAGCCTGAGCCCTGTTCAGTCATTGCTTTCAGTGCTCCTGTGTTGCTTGGTCAAACTCATATATACTGAGGTACCTCCACCTATATCCTAGAGAAACAAAAATGCATATTGTCCTCCAGTAGAAGAAAAGCTTTCATATATTATCAAATATATTAAATTTTAAGATCTTTTAATTAGTTAGATATGGCATATTTAGCTTTGGGACTTTTATGTACAATAATTGTGTTTTGCACTTCAGTGCTGTGGTCAAAGCCTTTGTTCACTGTAAAGGTAAACATGATTCTGGAACTCATCTTCTTTCAGATGTATTTGTTGGGTTCTGGGACATTCACTGTAAAGGATCTTCTTCAGGAGAAGTACCACAGGTTGCACATAACACTAAGGTTTGTAATATTTTCCTTCTTTTAAGTGTTAATTCTTGAAAACATACTTAAGATATGATGAAAACATCTTATTTAATGTCTTAGTTGAAAATAGACTTCATTAAACTCCCTTGTTTTGGTATCAAGTATATTCTGATCATCAAAATGTGTGAATACATGCATTTCTTCTCATTGTCATGTTAGCCTCAAATGTATAAACTGAGCACAGAGCACTGCCTAGGCTGCCTTCAATTCCATACAACATCCTTATGGAATAAGGGGAATGTTCTCCTGTTTGTATAACCCATTATAAAATCATTCCAAATGAAGTTGAAAAGCTTCCTATTTAAAATGTTCGCTAAGTTTGAAGATTAATAGCCTTTTATAAGTGTCTCCTTGTTGATGAACAGGTCCTCCTCCAAAAAAATCTCAACGCAGAGTATTTGTTGCAGGTCGGCTGAAAGTGACCGAGTTGGTAACATCACAGTTATTGGATGGCAGATGGAGGAAAAATCTGACCAAAGGCCTCCAGTGACAAGGTCACCTGATACAATTAATGGAAGGGTGAGTATGAGCATTGTACCAAGTTCAGAAGAATGCAGATTTATTGCCAGCACTGAAATGAGCTAGGTTGAAATAAGCTAGGTTGACATCTGCCATCAACGTTCCTGTCTGTCTTGATATTTAGTAGTGCTATACATTTTCAAAGTACTGTAAGGAGCAGGCTAATGGTGATGAAAGCATTTTGAGTTTTGCAGAGCTCTTGGTGCTCATGTGTGGGGTTAAAAGTCATGGGAAAAAAATATTAATTTAAAATTATAAAGCTTTAGCATCAAGTACTCATGTTCTTCCTTGGAAAAGGCTTCTGGTACTGTTTATTGTGAACTTGATGCATGGATAACTAGTTTCAGAGACATGTAGTATTTCTTTTCACATTGTGAATTGGAAGGTACCATTAAAAAAAACTGCAATGAGGATGCTAGGGAATTCCCAGAATTTTAGTAAAACTGAAGAGGTTGACTTGACAAGAGAAACTTTACTACTGGCCTTTTTTTTCCCCTGATCCCCAAATAATTGCTTGGGAGCAGATGTTTACAGCACTTTCTCAACCTAATATATTTATATTTAATAGATATAGATATTTTTAATTCTGTAAAGCTTGTATTTTGAGTATCTTGGTGATCATTGCACTCTTATATGTGTATTATATTCACAGTGTGCATTAGAATCCCTTTTTATCCTCCAAATCTGTTCATGCCTATTGATGCAGTACCTATAAGGACTCTGAAGCTGTGCTAGCATAAGTAGTTGAAAGGCTGGATGAAAATTTCTGTGGCATTTTGTACTGTGCAATAGAAGTAGATAGGAATGCTTAGGATTTTTTATTCCAGCCTGCAATATCTTTTGTCCACAGTAAAAATATTTGAAATATTTATCTAAAGCATGTGTGGAGTTGAATATTTATTTGAAGTCTCTCTGATAGGTCATCACTGCATATTGCTTGAGCACTGAGATTTCATTCTTAACTATTTCTGTTTTTTCTTATTTTGTTTTTGTTCAGACTGTGTTGCCAGTTGATGAAAGTTTAACAGAATCCTTAGGAATCAGATCCAAATATGCTTCATTGAGGAAAGATGCACTACTGAAATCTGGTAAGCTGCCCTGGGCTGTAACAAGTAAGCTTTAGGTATCAATAAAAGCTAATCTTTCCCTGTGTGCCTGTGGCCCCAGGGCATTTCAGCAGATGTTTCATTTGAATAGGAGCAGGCTGCTGATTGAGCAGTCCTTTGAGGGTCATACCAGAATAAATCATTTTGTCATAGGCAGTATTCTGTATTTTAAAAACAGCAGAAGCAAACTTTTGCCATTAAGTTGACTATAATGTAACATTTTCCATGCAATTTCATAGTCTGTTCCTAAGCAATTGTTGCAGGGTGAGGAGAGGGACAGAGGAAAGCAAGTGGCTTTAGAAAAAGAATCTTGCAAAAAGACTAGTTTTCCAGCTAATGATTGCATGAGAGGAAAATGCATAGTAGATTGACCAAAAAAAAAAAAAAGGCAAAAGTATTTTAGAAGGTGAATATGTATTTTGTTTAAATTCCTTAATGTAGTAAGTCATTTGGAGTGGAGGTTTTTCCTGCAAACATTCCAAGAATGGTCACTGCAGAATGGCCATGTTTGCAAATGTTAGACTGATGCCTGGTTAAACCAGATCTTTACAGCAGGATGTTTCAGCATGTTAGTGAACTGAAGCCAGTTACTTTAAGAAAGAAGAGACTTTGTACACTTTTAAGTCAAACCCTAGGCTTAAATCATATGGTTTTAATTCTTTAGTGTTTGGTGGTGCCATTTGCCGAATGTATCGTTTCCCAACCACTGATGGAAACCACTTGAGAATCTTGGAGCAGATGGCAGAGAGCATCCTGTCACTGCACATCCCTAGACAATTTGTGAAGCTGCTTCTAGAAGAAGATGCAGCAAGGTGAGTTTTGGGATGGTTTACATGTGCAGTAATACAGCAGTGATGTGGCTGTTACTGAGTTACAAAGGCATAAATATATCTGTGTTAATGCACTGACTACTCTTTGACATAAGAAATGGCTTTGAGAGTCAGAAGAGTAGTTTTGAATGGAAAACAAAACAGAATAAAAGCAAGTAAAATGAAATTCTGTAGTGCAGTAATGACATTGCCTCATTTTAGGAGGTGGGAGGGAAAAGGAAATCTGTTCAGGCTTTTGTAGATTTATTTTGAATTTGCTTCTTTTTGAAGCAATTAACAATCTTCCAGGCAACATATTCCTTTGAGTGTTTTTCCTGACATTTGTAGGCTGTGGTTTGCAAATCTAATGGTTTATGTGTTCTTTATAAAAGCCAAGATTGGAATGTTAAAGAATTTTAGCTGGGTTTTTGAGTATTGGGCTTTTATTTTGACTATGCTTGAATCCAATCCTATAGATCTTAACTAAGTCTGATCTTAATTAAAACTAACTAGTGCTCTCATTGTTGTATATTAGGACATTTCAGTTCCTTTGGGATATCGTGAAATAAAATCATGAGTTAATCCATTCATTGTAGGTATTTTCATATTTTGTGAAAATGATAAATTCTCACAGGAAGATGGCAGAGACTTTTTGTAATGCATGGGAAAACTAATTGAGTTTCTGAACTTCACATTTATTAAATTTTCTGATGTTATGTTTTTAGTGATGTGCACTTGGATTCTAGAAATTGAATGCTATATCTTGTTCAGCTGTCCTGCTACAATCTTGATGGAGCAGGCTAGGGGTATGCCATTGCACATTTAGTCATGGGTTATTTGTTTTTTATTTTGTATCTTTGTTTCTCTACAGCTTTTCCTCACAGTAGGTTTAAAAGCATCTATTCATTATGAGGTACAACCATAATAATAAAGAGTTGGGAAGCTTATCCATAAGGTGCCATGTATCATGGATGTAGGTTAAGGACTTGAAGATCAAGGAGAATTTAGGGTGAATGAGCAAAAAATATGTGTCTTTCTGTAAGACTGTAGGCAGTGAAGTTTGAGGCCTTGGCCATGAAATGTGACTGTTCAGAGGCTCTTTCTAAAATCATGCAGAGATTGGTGGATGCCTGTTGTAAACAGGTACAGGTTAATAACAGCCCAGGTGATTGTTAATATGACCTTGAGGATGTACACTGGGTGGTGTGGCTCAAAGGTAAATAGGCCTTTGTGTAATTACTGAGAAAGGCTCCCTTGTCTCTGTTCAGTTGAGGTGACCCTCAATAATGTGCACAATCACACTTTGTATTCATAGAGTCACTCAGATTTGACCACGGGCTCTGTTCTCCATTCTCAGTGCTGCAGCCCAGAGGAATGACAGACAGCTACACAAGCACAGCTGTTTCTGTCTTCACATCCTGGTGACTTTTAAAATGTCCTTGGGTAATCACAACTGCTGTCTTTTAGATAAAACTCCTCTGGGCCAGAGTCCTTTGAAAGGGAAAATCTAACTGGGGGGAGTGATATTTTGACTGCCTCATTATTTGTGTCATACATATTCCTTGCTGCCTTGGCTCTGTGGGACAAACAAATCAACTTGGAGTGTTAAGCTGTGAATTTACTTCAGGAAGACCAAGGCTCAGATTCATGGGTTCTTTTGAGCAGAGAGTTTGACAAGCTAATCATAATAGCATCTTGTGCAGAAAGCAAGTTTTAAGATGAAACTGGAAGTGTCTTTATAAATATACTTTACATTGTTGCCTGTTGGCAAATCAATCTGATGATATTCTTGGAAATTTATTTCTTTTTGATAGTATCCTAAGTACTGTGGAGTGGGAATTGCTCTGTGGAATGCTGTCTTAAATTATACACAGATAATTGGTTAAAACAATGGAATTAGGGATATTGAGAGAACTGCAAAAAAACCCTGCTGGATGCTTTTAACAGATGTCAATGTCCAGTTCTACCTTTTCTGGGGTAACGTGCTGTTGAATTTTGTCTGGTGTTGACTTGTTTACTTTTCCCCCTTCTTCCTTTTTTCCAAATAATACACTAATCCAAGAAGACAGTAATACAAACATGACATGAAATACATTGAGTATTTTCTCAGCAGCACTGCTGGGGAACAGTATGTAACACAGAATTGCCATGTATGACTGGAAACCTGGCAGTCAGGGTACAAGGGAAAAGCCAGGGCCTTTCCTGTTCATATCTAGGGGTGTCCAGTCCTTCTTTATTCTACACTGAGTGCCCAAAATCCTGGATCTCAAATGAAGATTTTATTGGCTCACCTTCAGTCTCTCCAAACCCTTAATACTAATGCTTACAGTCTCTTCAAACCCTTAATGCTTACATTTCTTAGGCTTTCCCTGGCCTTGCAAGCTGTTGAGTACATACCTTACCAGTGAATATACTCATTGTACCTAACATCAGGTGCTATTATCTCACCTAACCTCTGTCACAGTTCTTAATCAGTTTAATAGCCACCAGAGTTCAGTAAATTATCCTTAAAAGGTCCTCATTGTCCCAAGTCACCTGACATGATGACAGTTCCATCATTTACCAATCCTCATGTAGTTTAAGAGCTCCTTCAGAAAAGTGGGAAGCTCTGCTTATAAACTCTGCTTTCTGAGGCTCCTGGGGGGAGTACAATGTAAGCAAGCAATTTTCCTTGAAGTAGTGTTCAACCTATGCCCTGAGATGTGCTTTGGGATGTGTGTTTGGAAGCTTTTCCAGTCTGGTGAGTAGCTCAGACACAGTAAATTGAGAGTGTGTCAGCTGAGGATGGTGCTCCATTGATGTGATGTGAAACTCATTCTTGGTCAAGTGGATTATGGAAATAAACACCTCTCTTTCCCTCCCCACAGACCTAATTTTCTTTTTTCCCCCCAGGGTTTGTGAACTAGAAGAATTGGGAGAACTGTCTCCTTGCTGGGAAAGCCTTCGTCGACAAATAGTTACGCAGTACCAAACAATTATTTTAACTTACCAGGAAAATCTAACTGACCTGCACCAGTATAAAGGTGATTTTTAAAATTTTTTTTTTAAATAAAAACATGATTCTTCTCTACTCAGATTGTTAGTGCTTCTTGGAAATTGGGAACTCAGAATGTTTTATAATGAGTAAACAATTCTATTAAATTTCATGTCTTTAATAATATTTATTGTGTAATTACCTGGGAATATTTATCTGTTCTATTTGTTCTCTTGTCTTACTCTGAAAGTAGAGGATAAGTGCAAACAGTAAAAGAAAGAAAGAAAGATTTTGTTTTGCTCTTTTTAATTTTCTCTGCTTTACTTTAAGCACATAGCAAATGATGAATGAAACTTTTTGAATGTTTTAGCCTAGGCACAAGGAGAAGGGTTTTATGCTTACTTTTTTCTTGCATTTCTCAGGTCCTTCATTTAAAGCCAGTAGCTTGAAAGCTGATAAAAAATTGGAATTTGTTCCTACGAATTTACATATACAGAGGATGAGGGTCCAGGATGATGGAGGATCAGGTATTAGTTTCTCTTTCTTCACATAATCTTGTTACTTTTCTCTCCACCTTTTAAAATTTCCATCCTCAACTATACAGCCAGGTTTCTACAAACTACTGTAGTAGTAAAACTTGGCAGTTTTATAGCACCTTCTATTCTCAGATTCCAAATCCCTTTGCAAAAGAGGAAATGGAAGTATTATTGCTGTTCTTCAGGTTTAGAGTTAACTGAACTCTAGGTGGCACAAGTTAGCCTTTGTACCAAGGTTGGGTTAAGCTGCTGTATCTCTTCCAGACATTTTGAATTGCAGTAGAATAAAAAAGGTTCTGACTGTTGTTTCTTGTTAAGCTTATGTGCATTTTCTCCAGAATCAACATGTATGGTTATGCAAAATCACATTTTTTCAAACTTGTTTCATCATAGATAACCTGGGTTTTCCCTTTTTTTAACAGTAATTCCCTGTGACCATGGACACACAGTTGTCTCACATGTCCTTGTGAGGGATTCCAGTAATGGCAAGCTTTGTATGCAGACCAGTGTTCAAGACTTCTTTTTCACTGTCAGTCTTCTAGATTAAGAAACAGGGGACTTGCATTCACGTATGGGTCTTTCACCTGAATAAGTGTTTGATGGATTTCCAGGGCCTCTAGAACAACTCAGTTTTCCATGTCTTTCAAACCATGGCAAAGTTCCCTAGAAATTACTTTCAGAAAAGTTTTTGAACTTGCACAATTGTTTGTCTGTGTTAAAGATGACAAGTTTTCATTTGTAAGTCCTTTTTGTCCATCCCAGATCAGAACTACGACATAGTCACCATAGGAGCACCAGCAGCTCATTGTCAAGGCTTTAAATCAGGTGGCTTGAGGAAAAAGCTGCATAAATTTGAAGAGGCAAAGAAACAGTAAGTAGAAATACTATTGTGTCAGCTGCTATTGTGCCTTTTTCTGCTGATCCATGCTCAGTTATTTGGAAAATCATTCCATTCTGTTTTTATTTCATTCAGTAGTACTACTATACAATATTTTGTATTGAAAATTTTTCTGTGGGTTTTTTTTTTTTTTTTTTTCCCAAAGAAGGAGAACAGTTTCCTCCTTATATTACTGTATTTGTTTACTGATGGGCTCCTTTTTATGAAAACTTTAATTTTTCTGAATACTTATTGATGCATTCAATTTAGCTATTTTAGGTGTTGGTTTTGGGTTCTGCCTAATTGTGGGTCAGAACATTTGTCTGCTGAACCTCCTCAGCTGCACTACATCATGCTTCAACCCATTATTTTCAGGAGACTTTCACCCCTCTCATAACTTCTAGGTCCTGTTGCTGGGCTCTCTGTAGTAGGAACCTGCTTTGCCTGATTGGTAAATTCCTTGTTGACAAAGTGGGTTTAGTTCTGAAACTATTTCTGGAGGCCTTCCTGCATTGCCTAAATTATTTTGCACAGATTTGGCTTCTGAATTTGGCCTCTGCCCTTCAGGTGGGATACTTGACCTCCGTGGTCCTGTCTGCAGGGACTGCTGAGTGACCTCTGTAGAAGTGTGGCTATATGTGCTAGAGGAAGGTGCAGAAGCTGGGAATGTCACATTTGCTAACAGGGCACCTACACCAGCTCCCAGAGAAGGGAGAGTGCTGCAGGGTCTGCATTGCTTCTACTGCTGTATGAAGCATTCAAGACATAAGAGTAGCAGGATAAGGAGTCCTTGTAGTCAGGGAAAAGGAGACCTTGATAATACCCTTCCAAAGAAAGGATTAGTAGTATTTGGTGCTGATAGGAGGAGGGAATGATGTGGGAATCAACTGCAGAATTAATTTTGGCAGTAAAGAAGTGAAAAGCAGCATCTTGTGAGTGTCAGTCAGATATGTACTGATAAAAAGATTGGTGCAAAAATACCTAGTGTAATTATTCAGGCTGATAGAGTGCACTAGGATAGGACTAGAATAAAACTGAACACTGGTATGCCAGGCTCACGCTTTCTGTTCTTTTGATACCACTATTGCTTTTTGAAATAACCTCCTTCTGTCAGCATAGCCACTGAAGTGATTCTTACTCCTGCAACAGCTGATTTCCCATGTGAATTTGTTCTTTTTCCCCTCACTCAATAATTGAGTTGATTGGAGAGTTTAATTGCTATCCAGTACTTTTCCTCTAAGCTTTTCAGAACTGTTCCTTCTGGGTCCATGAAAACTGCAGGTTCAACATTTGAAGAACAACTTTCATTTTAAGTACATCTATGTTATCAAAAAAGCCAGTATAGTAGAACTGAGATCCATCTCTTCAGTTTTATTGTTACATCAGTTCCTTCTTCTTTCATTGGCATAACTGGGCTTGGTGCATTCATAGCATTTCCCCAGATCAACTCATGGTCATCTGGCAATCTGTGGTTTTTTGCTTACAAGTTCATGTACCCACCTTATTGAAAAAATGACTCAAATAAGTTATTTCCCCAATCATACTTTGTTTTGTTTCTGCTTTTGGTATTTGCTAACAATCTGCTAATTTTATTTTGGTTTTTTGTTTTTGTAGCAGTTATGAGGAGTGTTGGTGAGTTTTCTGTTTCTGAGAGTTCTATAGAGGGTTTCTGTTCTCTGGGTTATTTTCGTTTTCTTTGGCAAAGGTCTGGTGTGTTTTAAAGTGTGCAGGGCTTTTTAATGTCATGCTTCATGGCATCCCTAACTGTGCTCTAAGTAATTGTAGCTGCTTTGTAGAACATGATGTGTGAATGAATTCCATTTCATCTGCAATGTTTGTTTGCAATGAACAGCTAGCTTCCTGGCTCTCTCTGATCACAAGAAGTTAAAAAACAGAAAATCAGAAAACAAGGATTTAATATATTTTCCTTTGTTATTTCCAATGAAAACTACTTGGAATGAGAAATTTTTCTGCCAGTGATGGAAGATAATTAGGATAATTTTATTTATTTTAAAACCTTAATAGTGATAGATTTGGCATGGTGTATATTTTTGTAATCCATGTCTTTATTTACACATTTTCACATAATATTTTTCTTCATTTTGTGGTGTTCAGTACTATCAAAAGCAGACATTACTGGATTGTTCAAAAATGGAGAAGTTTTGCTCTAAATTACTCTTATTAAGGTTGAAACCCTAATTCACTGAGAGTATAAGTCTATGTTACAGTTTGCTGGTATAATACAATGAGAGCTGTTCATTTGAAAAAGCATTTGCAGGTTGTAAAGTAAGTATATGTGATCTTTACACCATAATTTTCCCCCAACCATCCTAGCAAATGTTTATGATTAAAAATATAATAATTTTAATTCCAATTTCAATATGCTGCATGGCCTTTTCTGCCAACTATGTCTTTATGCATGTTAACCACACTGTCGTGGAAAGAAATTGCTCAGAGGAATTGTCACTAAGATCACTGGTCACTAGAAAGCACAAATCAAGTACAGGGAAAGCCCTAAAAGCTGAGATTAATTTGCTGTATGGCATAGCAGTACTGGGGAGTGGTTGTTCTCTGCCCCACTGAGGTGGGTAACCAGAGCATAAACAAGGAAACTTTCAAGAATTGCTTCTGAGTTACATCCTTTGAAAACAAATCCTTCATCTTTCTTTTGTAATGGAGCTCAGGCAGACACTGGCATTAGGCTTCTTCCTTGCCATAATATCTGTTGAGGGACAAGAACTGGAATTGTGGCATGATTTTGAAGTGTGCCCCAGACAATCCTCATGTCCTACCTCACAGATACACTGCAGAAATTAACAGCATGGCTCTAAGGGTAGCAGAGGAGTTCACACTCCTTGGAGGCTGTAGTCTCTGATAACTGTGTCTGAAAAAGAAACTCCTCTCCATGCAAGCTCTCAGTGTGGCTGTCTCCATTTAACAGTGCTGAGATCCGTGCAAACAGTAGATTCTTCTGTGCTGTTACTATGCTGAAGCCATTCATGACTGAACAACAATAATGAAATTAAGATAATACACAATTGGTGTCTCCTCATGCTTGATGCCATGTCGTGAATGGGCATCACACTTGGCACAGCTGGAGATGATGTAAAGGTCTGGTCTTTGGGTACCTTTCCTACTGGGAAGGAAGAATCCAGCATTTTGCTTGACAAAGGGAGCAGTGGTCAGTTGGTTCCAAATAATTAACTAAGAGCATAGCTTCAGCTTTGAGTAATTTTCTGAGTTAAAAGGCAGCTTTTGTGAATGACTCTTTTCAGGTGGGATGAAATTACCCTTTGGAAGTGCTATTCTTTCTCCAGCAGTTGTAGAGCATCTGTCTTGGATTGGATAAGCAACTTCTGTAGACATTTAAACTTAAAAGGGCATAAACCATTCTTTACTGTCAGATAAGCAATCTTAGTGTAGCTGCATTATCCCCATATAAAGATATGTTTGTCCCTAGTTTAGTATATTGTGTGCTAACAGAAACTACACAAACAACAGTGTCCTTGGATTAGCCTGAAGATGCATGTTGATTTTTTACATATCATAAAATTGCTTTTGCTGGTGTAACTTGATTTTGGTTTGCAATAGAGGAAATTATATACTAGCAGAAGGATGTTTTTGTTAATACCATGAGTGTTTGCATTACGGATCTTGTTGGCATTTCTGTGTTAGAAGGAGCATAGATTTTCTTTTCATGATGTTAGTAGATACGTGATAAAACATTTTTGTAAACAAGGCCTCAACGAAGTATCTGTGTTGTAAGGAGAGGGAGAATGGAGCAATGTTGCTCTGCAATGATTCTGTATCTGATGGCAAAATCTGTTACCCACATTCTCCTCAGCAAACCTGTCCTCTGGTGTACAGGCTCTGCCCACAGCCCCTTGGTATTAGGGATTAGTAAATCTGCATCTGAATGCTTTCAGTAAAGGCAGAGAAGTGTCTAGGATCATGTTCCTGCTGTGCAATTGCCCACTGGACTTTCACTGTTGATCACTAGTTTAGGTAATTTTTTGTTGTCTGCCATTAATTCCCCAGCATGCCACTGTAATGTGTGGACCTTTAGATCAATTTCCCCCCTAAAATCAATCTTTCTTTTCCAGCACTTCAACAGGTTCCCAGTCTATAATATACATCCCACAGGACATCGTTAGAGCAAAGGAAATTATTGCACAAATCAACACCCTGAAAACACAAGTCAGTTACTATGCAGAAAGGCTCTCAAGAGCTGCCAAGGATAGATCAGCTAATGGCCTTGAAAGAACACTTGCCATCCTAGCAGATAAGGTAGGAGAATAATTCATTTCTCTGCTGAAGCATAGTGTATATTTTTTTCTGTCTGTACGTTTAGTAGATTTTCTTGAAACATCTGTTTTAACTTTTTCAGTAGTGTGTTGTAACAGGCAGAGTCTTAAAAAGCAGTTGTATCTGCCTTTAGAAGTTCCTGTTTTTATTTACATTGTCTCCTACATTTGACACTCTTGCCTTCATCTTTTCTTGAAAGTACAGTGGAGAGCAATGTCCTCTGATTCCCTCTATTCATTAATCACATTGCAGTAATGTGCATTCTTCACTTTCTTTTATATCCTTTTCTCCATAATCACCTTATTTTTTAAGGTTCTGAGTCATCTGTCAAGCAGCAGCAACTGTGTGAAGGTTAATGAAACAATTCTGTATTTTTCCACTGGTGAAATAAAGAGTAATAGTGACACAGCCTTTGCTTGAATTATGGGGGTGTAAACCAGTTATTTCTTGATGTGTGCTAACAAAAAACAGGCTGGACCCACATACAATCTGAACACAATCTTACTGGTAGAGAAACCCAAATACAGTTTTATTGACCTCTTCCGTCCTTGAAGCAGATCTGAAGGCTCTAAACAGCAGTAGTGGCTAATCAGCTTGCCATAAAATGTGCCAGTGGAAGGGATATGCATACAACTTTGTAAAATGGGACCTCATTGTAAATGCATTATTTATTATAATGCTCATTCTAAATGAGTACAGTGTATAATTGATCTGTGGGATTTCCTACAACTGGATTATGTGAATATATGACATATTAATGTCTTGTTTGTACTTTTTTTAGTAGACACACAGGCCACATCGTTTTCATATTCATATGACTTACAAAAATCCTTTAATACAACATGGCTAAATAAGACAGGGGACAAATTGCATTTATTAGTGGGTTGAACCTTCAGCCTTCCTCTTAAGTCTTGTTATGATTTCGGACAGGATGATTGAAGCCTGATCCTTCTGGTGTGGCAACTGTTGTGTGGGGTATAAAAATAATTTAATAGAGAATATAGTGAGTTGGAAGGGACTAATCTGGATCATTCTGGTCCTGCACCCCCAGACTCACACCATGTGCCCGAGAGCATTGTGCAAACGCTTCTTGAACTCTGTCAGGCTTGGTGCTGTGACCGCTTCTCTGTGGAGCCTGTTCCAGTGCTCAAACACCACACATGTCTGCACCTTGTTCTAAGCTGAAGTGCAAATGAAGATGATTTGCACATTTCTTAGTGACATTTTCAATAATTGCAAGTCTAATACAGTAGTACAGTCTTTGAAAATGTGTCATTTGTGTTTTGGGATGATCCTATACTATATTTTTAAGGTAATTCTGTAAAGGTATTCAAAAGGCGCCTTAAAGCAATAGTTTATTTTACAAAATACTACTTCTTTTTTTCATTTTTTAAAAAATTACAGCATAGATCATGTATGGAATAATGGAAAGTTTTCAAAACATGGGGTTTATTGCTTTTTAGACTCGGCAACTTGTCACAGTTTGTGACTGCAAGCTGTTGGCAAATTCAATACACGGACTGAATGCTGCAAGGCCAGACTATATAGCTTCAAAAGCATCTCCAACCTCTGGAGAAGGGGAGCAAGTGATGCTAAGGAATGATCAGGATACACTTGTGGCCAGATGGACGGGAAGAAACAGCCGATCTTCTCTGCAGGTGGACTGGCATGAAGAGGAATGGGTATGTTTGCACAGCGGAGTGATGAATCCTTTGTTCTTTTGACTTTCTTTTTTAATAAGCTCTGTAGCTGCTCACCAGATATGGGATGAGTATGTAGTAGGTATTTGTCATCTAGCAAAGACGTTGTCTCTATCCTGCAGGAAGTTACTCCTTGGCATGGGAGTACAAGTAAGCTTTAATAAATATTTCTGGATCTCCTAAATTATGGAAATTGTTACAGTAGGTGCACAGTGTTTTTAAGGTGAGGCCCAAGGGAAAGTAAATAGCTTTTAAAGTGAAAAACTGAACATACTACAATGGGCTTTTGCACTCTCCCAAATAAAGTGTATTTTGTAGGTGCTAGCTATGCAATTTAGCCTTCCTCTTACAGAAATTCTCCTGTAACCATTTAGAACTTGCAGTTGATCACTGTTTTGAATATGAACAGCATTTTAAAACAAAGTATTTAAATGATTTTCCTTAACATACTGCCAATCAAATGAGAATTGGACTGTGTAAATTCTGTCATTGTGTTAAATAAACAGAAGTTAACTAAATCTCACAAATAGTCAAGATTAATTAAAGCAATTGTTAATATTGTGAAATACCAATTTTTAAAAGAAATTCAATTCATTTGGGAAATGCATTCTTGCTAATTGTAATTATTTTGGCATACTTTGACTTATAGTCAAAGTCACAGTAATAAGATACAAATAAAGCTAATTCAGTATTTAGACATTACTATAATGCAGTAATTTTATCTGTTCACTGAGTTACAGAGAAAAAAAAAGATGTGTGATTGTATACAATTATTATGTCAAACATGAATTTCAAGAGTAAACAATGGTGCCAGCTCGAAATTGGAATAATAATGCAGGAAGAGGAACTTAAAATTGTTTGGCAATCTTACACAGAAAACAGCTTTGCAATTTACCACAGGAGTAATGTCACTACATATTGTTGACATCCTGGTATACATTGTTTATATATCCATAATTTGTGTTTGCACACATGCAACCACAATAGCCCAGAGGAAACTTTGCAGAGGAATTGTGACTAGAATCACAGGAGCAAATATATCACCAAGGGATTTGCTACCCAACATCTCTTTTGGTTTTAAACTGAGAAAGAAATGTTTTATTTTAAGGAGAAAGTTTGGTTGAATGTCGACAAAAGCCTGGAGTGTATCATCCAGCGAGTGGACAAACTCCTCCAGAAGGAGCGCCTGCAAAGTGACAGCTGTGAGGACGTTTTCCAGTGTGACGTCAGCAGTACTAGTAAGAAAGGTAATCGGGACAGTCGTGCCTACTGGATAAATCCAGAAGATTTAAATGAGACCTCATCATCCTCACCACCTTCATCATCCTCACCACCATCTTCATCCACACCGTCCTGTGCATGCCATTCTCTCAGGACAAGTGCGTATGCCAGACACTGCTTCTCACTGCTGCTCTCCTCCTGTGTGCTGGCATCATTCCTAAGCCTCCCTTGCAGCCCTCCATGTGTTCTTAGCTCAGTGGTGGTGTTAAGCAGTGATGTCAGGCAGAAATAGCTGTTGGTAAGCCCATTACTTATTTTGAAATCCTGGTGCCACTGAAATCATTGCCAAATCCACTGATGGAAGTGGCACTTGGTTTTCACTCGGTGTGCTTTAAAACCAAACAGTTTTAAAGTAAAACAGCTGTATGGGCTATCACGTGACAGACACCACCTCTGGTAGCTTTCCTGTTGGCTTCAGCTTCTTTGCAGCAATCAAAGATTATTAAAGGTAAATAAAACATGAGAGAAGTGCAGCACTACTGAAAAACTGATGGTCCCCCAGCTGGGCTGCTAAAGCATGGGAGAGGACCCCAGTCAGTCCCATTAGACTGAACTGATTGTAGATGAACCTAACGGAGTTCAAAGCAATTTTAACCCAAATTGTGGTGCTGAGACAATTATTTAGACTTCTTGTGAGCTGGAATGTAGGAATTGGTAGTGCAAGCTTTTAGTTGAACAATCCATTCAAAACTTAAGCTCAAGTGGAAGCTGTATTGAATCCAGTGTAAAGCTGTGAGCGTGTGAATGAAATACATCCTTATCAGTTTAGATTGACAGTTTGTTAGCTGTGCATTAAATTTCAGAATTATTTTATTTACTTATATATTTACTTCACTTATTCTCACATTCTTTATGTGTGGTCACTCTGATTTGGCCACTTAATAGCGCAGGTGGGCTAAGTGAAGCTCTAAAAAGACTGATATGTGTTCTCATTTGCTTTGTCCTGTTCTGTCTTACTGTTTGATGGCCCTTTGTCCCTTATGTGTGTCTGTGACTTCATGTCCATCACATTGTTAGTGTTGCAGTGGAGGGCAGTGCCTTAAGAAAAAAAACAAAGAGGAAGTGAAAATTAATGTTAATGTATTTTTGCGTAGTTTTGCATGTTGCCTGTAGTTTATTTAGTAGCTTAGATAACCACGTTTTTCTAGATTAGGCTGACATTTTTCTGTATTATTAAAAAAAAAGATTAGACTGACATTTTTGTGTATTATTAAAAAATAGGAGAGTAGGTTCTTGTTTCATTAAACTTCGACTAAATTTCTGCTACCAGTTTGATACCTATAAATGTTTTTGTTTGCCAGCTAGTTTACATGAAGTTTTATGTGTATTTACGTGTAAGTTTAATCAGTAACCTTCAATGCACATTGACATTTATTTATATCATTTATGATAAAATATTGTGGATTTTTAATATTAAAAATTCACAAAAATTCAGGAAAAATCTGTGATGACTGGTATCAGAAGCTTTTCCCAAGACAATTTGATGCTGAAAACAACTTAGAACAATATTTTTCTACCATATTCAGTAGATCTTTTAATTCTGCTCTGGATCTTGACACTTGCACCATATAAAAGTGGAATTGGCTGCATGGACCTACCAAGGATTTTGTTAGTGCAAAGAAATTCTGTAACTTTTCCCTGCTGTCCCTCCAAAATAGGAAAAAAAAATCTTTATATTTAACCAAGAGAACCTGGGGCAGAATTGAAGGACAAAGAAGGTCCTTTTGCTAAGTTCAGAATCACATTTTTCTTGCTGTTTTATATTCAAAGAATTAATGTTTTTCTTATTAGTAATTCTATGTTTTGAATAAATGAGCAGAGAGCAGACAAATTATTTTGAAAGCAATGTAAAAAACAGCCAAGCAAGATAGTTCCACAATTGGTAAGAGAGAAATAGTAAAATTTTATTGAAGGACTTTAGAGATTCTCTCTAGAAATTAATGTTTGTGAAAGAAAATACTGACTGAAACAGTAGAGGGGAAACTTAAAAAGATATTTTTCAAACCTACTTTGGTTATTGGCTTAGATATTTATTACTAAAATCGCATGGGGACATATAGTTTCTTTAGTGAACATGATGAATTTTAATTTACTGAGAGATTTTTTTCTAATTATCTAGCTGAGATGATTGTCCTGAAGCACGCTATTAAATTTTATGTTTTCTCTTGTTATGTTCAGATTTATAATTAATTGACTAGTGAATCTAGATATAAAAAACAGAAGCTTAAATTCTGTAAGCTTAGTAAACTACTTTTCATTAATGCAGGGCTTGCTATAACAGGGAACATGTTTTTTTTTTTTACTGTTAGCATTGACCTGTAGTATGTTTTCATCTGACAGCTTGATCCTCCCACTGAAGTGAGTATGGAATACCCACAGACTTCACTGGTGGGGTTCCAGCCCTTAATATGAGTTCTAATGTTTCTGTTAATTATCTCAGAAATTGTGTGACAGAATTTTGACTAAGGTAGCGAAGTACTGGTTTTTTATTTCTCTTGCATTGTGGGTGCCTTAATGTCATTTTCTGTTAAGTGCATTGAAGTTACTGCTGATCTTTTGCTCTTCTGTTTAGCAGCCTTACTGCCAGCTTAATCTGTAGTTGCAGTAAGCCAGTGGTTCTCAAATTGTGCACTGTGGATCACTGGGGATTGACAGTGCCCTTGCTGGTAATCCACAGCGAGCCTCTGAGCTAGCAGGTACTGGCTTTCCTCCAAGTCCCTATCCAGGTGTTCCTCTGACCTGAACAATGGAGTGGAGGAGACAGCCCGTGCCCTCCATGACCGTGGGCAGCAAAGTATTTCTGCTGAGCTCCTCTTCTCTCAGTGAAAATGTTTGAGAACCCTGGCATTGAGCATTTGAGTTGCTTGTATTTAGACTGTGTTGCTGCTCCTTAATCATGCATGTTGCCCCTCCATTTCTGTGCAGATTGCAGCCCTACTCCGGAAGAATCTGCCCCAGGTATGTGCATTCATGGCTTCTGCTTCTTCTGAAAACTGCAGGGTTTTGTTCACAGTTAAGTGAACAAATGCCTTGCTTTAAGATGGACCATTTTGAAATGGCAGTGCTTTACAACACCACGTGAGTTACCTAAGCTGTTGAGAAGTTATTATTTCCTAAGAGTGCAGGGGGTATCTGGTCATTTTGCATGTCCAGATATGGAAGAGTGCTTGTTCAGGGCCTCTTTGGTTTCTCCAATTGATATGTTTTAGCAAACTGTTGTAGGGGCAATGTCACCAAATGTCATTGAAGTCTGTGGGAGTCTGACATTTCAGACATGCCCTTTCACATGGGCTGTTGAGCTGGCCTTTCTGAATGAGAAGTCAAGCAGAACATGGAGGAGTCAACAAGGCTGATGGAAAATCTTTGTTATGGGTGCACACCAAGTAGTATTGAGGATTGCAAGTCTCATATTTCAGGATACAGAATTTAGGAGTCTCATCCCAGTGTTAACCTTCTTTCTTCTTGTCCCTCTGTACTTAATATGAAAAGACTAAAATATATTTTCAAGGCTTTGGGGGACATCTATTTTAATATTTTTATTGATTTGGAGAAGAGAGACCCTTAGGGTGAAAAAAGCAAGAGCTCTTCCCACCTGATATTACATCCCATAAGCTTTATGTATTTGGTTCTCTTAATAAGACATTACTTTTTATTAAATAGTCAGTAGTATATAGTCAGCAAAAGCTTGCTATGTGAACTCATTGGCCTTCCCAACACCCCTACCTTGTTCCAATCTAATTTGAGACTGGGAGTGCAATTCGTTCTATTCCTGTTTACTGTTAACAGCAATTACCATTGACTGAAAAATAAAAGAAGACAGGTGACACCTCAATGAAGTAGGTAGCAAAAATCATTTAGGACTTTGCAGACTGACAAGGCTTTGTTTTTCATGGCCAGAATTTCAAACCAGGAGAATACACAGCACAGAGGATTTTTGCTCACTACCCCAGATGAATCCCTGCATTGTATGTGAATGGTGGGAGAAAAACCTCCATCTAATAATTGCATTATCTTCATCAGTGTACTTTGTGATTACCAAAGATAAACATATCTTTCAAATTAAGTGCTGTGAGACACACAGTTTTAAATCTTTGCTGAGTTAGCAACTATATTCATGTATGTGCATACAGTCAATGAGGTGATGATGTGCTGGAAGATATTTTCAGTTCTTGTTATTCTCATTTGCTTACTGAAAAGCTCTTAAATGCAGTAAGAGAAACACTATTAGTATCATCTATATTTTACTTTCTAAGTGTTCACAAGGCCATATTATGGCATCTGACTAATTTTGAGGTAAAATATTTAATAGAATTTAAAAGACAAGCTGTGATTCCTTGCCTGTTCTTTTGATGTTTCCTGCTTTTTTTAAGGCAAGGAAACAGTCTAACAGCTTCCCCTTTGTGTAGTTTGTTAGGTTATCTATCTACCACATAGAACAAAAGCCAAAAGGATATTTCTGTTAATCTTGCCAGATATGTTTCTGTTAGCAGACTTCCAGAGTTCCCCTCTTTGGCTGGTTATCAAAGGAACATTTATTATTACTGACTCTTAATACTGCCTTTGAGTCAAAATCCCAAACAATTTCCTTTCAGGGGCTTTAAGTGTCTCATTCATGCAGGTTCTAGTCTGTACATTGCCTTGTTTCTACAGCCAACTAGGGTGGGAGCTGTGTGTGTGCTGTTAGTGAGCTCTGATGCTTTTGAAAAATAAAACATATTGTCCTGCCCTTTAAAAAGAGAAGAACTTGGACAACTCAGTTTCACTTCTGAGCTTCCTGTACAGGACCTTGAACAGAATCCCTTTGGGTCATATCTTGTGTATTTCAGTGGAAGAAAAACTTTAATGTATTTCCAAGAATCTGTATGACTCCCATCTAAATCACTATGTTTAGTATTTCATGTTATCTAGCTTAAAGCCTTTAAATCTGCTCAGGAGACAGGAAACAAAAGAATGCCTACATTAATTTCTCACCTCACACCTTATTAGTCTTAGCTGCAAATAGGAGATGAGCATCATCTTGTCTCACTGAGGTGCTGAATGGTACACCTATGTGCCTAGAGATTCAAAAGGCAGGATGTTTGGGAGGAATCTCATTGACAGAAATGGCTAAGCAGATGGTCCCTGCTTCTGTAATACAATGGACTCCTTACTGTCTGTCCATGTATGTGCAGTGAAAGGAACATGCAGTTACATACCCTTCTGTATATATATTTATTCATGTTTCTGTTATGATTTCCAAATCAGCTGTTGTACAACATGATGTGTGGGCACAAATTTACATGGTCTGGAAAGTCATAACAGCTTTACAGAATAAAATTCTCCATATTTTCCTCATGCAATAACCACACTGTAAAGTTACTTATTACAAGGCAGTGAATAACCATCCAGTCAAAATAGAATGAGTTCTAAATGGGAATTATCCACAACTCTGACTTGCAACAGGAAGTTTCTTCTTAATGTGTGTTTGTTTCAAATAAAGTGCTTCCACTGCTGCTAACTTTTTTTTTCTTTTTACCAGGTGAATGGAGTGAAGCTCTTTATCCCTTGCTGACCACACTCACTGACTGTGTAGCCATGATGAGCGACAAGGCAAAGAAAGCCATGGTCTTTTTATTAATGCAGGACAGTGCCCCAACAATAGGGCTCTGCCTGAGCCTACAGTATCGCAGGGATGTTGTCTTCTGCCAGACTGTAAGCAAGCAAATGTGCATGATTTGATTTCACTTCCACATTTAGTGGGGTTTCTGTAAAATATAAAAGATTATTCTTTCTGGAATTTTTCAGATCTCTTCCTGGGTTTGACAGATTTCCCCTCACAAGCTGTGCTATCCTGTCCTTACTGGTTACTTGCATAAATTTGACAATACATAAGTTAGGTGTCCCCTTGGATATACATTCACTGTTGAAAACAAAAAATATTCCAGAACTTGTAAAAATATACTTCTGTATTCAGAAACAACCTTTGCCTTCCTATGCTACCGAGCCAAATCAGAAGTAAGGTGTGAAAGAGGGGGACAAAAAGGTCTGTGAGTAGCAGGTGTACTCCCTCAGTTACCTTTTTTTTTTTTGTTTTCTACATTGAGAAACCCAGCAGGACATATGGTACCTAAGGACAGAAGTCCAGCTAAATGAAGAGAAATTATTTCTTAGGTTCTGTTTCTGGACCTGCTGGCATCTCTTGTGTCAGACACTGACTAGCAGGTGTCTGCACTAAAAATTTCCACTGGCCACAGAAAACAAATTTTTCTGCCCACTACACTTCTGTCATGTGTCTGCTTTCCTGGGAAATCACTATCTTGTTCACTTAATTCAAGCAGTTTATTTCTTGGACATCATTGGCAGGGCTTATGTCCCATAATGTATTATCAAAAATGTAAAACAAGTGACAGGATGAGAGGAAATGTCCTCAAATTGTGCCAGGGGAGATTTAGATTATATATCAGGAAAAAATTCTTCGTGGAAGGGTTTATTAAGACCTGGAGTGGTGTACCCAGGAAAGTGGTGGAGTCACCATCCCTGAAGTGTTCAAAAAAATGTGTGGATATGGCAGTTGAGGACATGGTTTGGTGGTGCTGCTGGGTTGGACTTAGTGATCTTGGAGGTGTTTTCCAACCTTAATGATTCTTTGATTCTGTGATCTCATAGAGATAAAATCATGGAATTTTCCTATATAAAAACCACCTCATAATGCAGATATTTTTTAAACTCCTTTGAATATGTTTACCCATAATGATCAGAACTTTATTCTCTTCTGTTTAACTCTATAACAAAGTCATGTACCTGTGTACATAGTAAGTGGCCATTGCATGAGAAATTCCTTTGTTGAAGTGAATTAAGACTAGTATTTATCTTAGATAATAGTACTGACCTTAGTACTAGATCTTCAGGATCTTGTTCTGAATATCTTGTAACACCAGAGTTTAAATCTGCATAATGCAAATAGATACTGCATTTTTAAGCTTTCTCAAATGCCATTTTTGAAAATCAGTAATTTATTCATATAATCAAAATTCTTGGCCTGGAACTAGCTCTGTTGCTTTTTTGTCTAAAACTGAAGTAGTTCTCTAAGGAGAAACTTCTGTAAATCAGAAGTTGTAGACCCTACCACAAGTGATCATGTTCAGAAAACAAAAAGGTGTGAGATCTACAGCAGCCCCATTTTGAGACAGCTTGTGAGATGAAGGCAGCATGCCTTGAATCTGATTTTATGAATGTTTTGGGTTTTCATTGGTTGGTTGTCTTCAGCTGCAAGGAAGAGAAGATGTTTAAGGGAAAAGAGCATCTGTTTGACAGATTTTATTGCACCTCTTATACATGCTATCATTTTTGTTTGGGGCTGAAGAACTTTTTTTTTTTTTAATCATTTCATTCTTGTCTGTTTCCTCTCTCACAGCTGACAGCTCTCATTTGTGGTTTCATTATCAAGCTGAGGAACTGCCTGCATGATGATGGATTTCTAAGACAACTCTACACCATTGGCTTGCTGGCACAGTTTGAGAGCCTGCTGAGCACTTATGGTAAAGGCACAGGGCCAGGGGGTGGGAATAGCTGTTGAGTCAGCAAATTCTGCATTAAATTGGCTACAGCAGGATGTGAGTGTTTGGGCTCTGCAATAAAATCTGCAGCTCAGCTTCAAAATTATTTTGAAAACTGAAATGAAAAACTAGATTATAGCTGAAGTACTTAATTATCTAACAACTCTGAATTTATTCACACTTAGCTGAATTGCTTCTAAAAGATAAAGTGTACTTCTTTTATAGTAGAATGTCAAAGGTTTAAGAAAGACTAAAATGTATCACAGTGGTCTTTGGGGTTTTTTGCAGAAAATAATTGGATGAAAGTTCTGGTAAGCTGAGAGAAACTGTGCCCAAAATACACTTTTTTGAATTTTCTCGAAATTCTTAGTCTTGCAGCACAAAGTGAGACTGAAGAGGGAATATAAAAAAGGAAAGTACTTCACTCAGAAGTGCTTGACTCCTGTGTCTGAAAAGCTGTCTGGATGCTGGGTAGGGAATGTTTTTCCAGGCAAATCCTGAATACTTTGTAGCTACTCCAGTGCAAAGGTTATCATGGCTCTGACAATTCTGAGAAGTACTTATTATCATCATCTAACTTGGAAAATCAGCATATAAACTCCTTAAAGAACAGTAGTCTGGACTGTTCTAGAGAACTGGTGTTTTCTAAACTCAAAAAATCAGCCATGACATTGTAGGTCAAGGGGAGGCCTTGGCTGCAGCAGCCCTTCATCTGTGGAACTTGTTCATGGAGTGATGTCCTACTGTTGTCATCAAATTGACAAAGGGAAGTTATGCATAACAAGTAATTACAATTCACTTTTTCCTCTTGGATTTAGGTGAGGAGCTGGCAATGCTGGAGGACATGAGTTTGGGAATCATGGACTTGAGGAATGTAACCTTTAAAGTAACTCAGGCTACATCAAATACATCTACTGATATGCTGCCAGTGATCACTGGAAACCGGTAAATAACAATAAACATACTTCATTCTTGATGAGTGAGAACATGCCAAAGTTTGGCTTTTTCTACCCAAGTTGAAGAAGAACTGCAGTATTAATGAGCAGAGCAAAATCAGCTACTGTCAGGAAATTGGCAGATCTGATTTGATTGTCGGTAAGGATATAAATGCAGCAGTTGCTGCAGGTTTGCTTTTGAACTGGAATAGATTTTCTGACTAGAAGCAAGTTGTGGCAGTTCCTTAGAGTCAGTTTTTGATGGCTGCTTTTTAATGGTTATATTATATTCTAGGTGTTATCCCTCTTCAGATAAATAACACATCCTTTGAATGTAGCTTTTTGATCCTTATGTCTAACAGCTGTTTGTTTCTTTTCAGTGATGGATTTAACGTGAGGATCCCTCTGCCAAGCGCCTTGTTTGATTTGTTGCCGCGCGAGATTCAAAGTGGAATGTTGCTGAGGGTTCAGCCTGTTCTCTTCAACGTGGGAATCAATGAGCAGCAAACTCTAGCAGAGAAGTAGGTATCCAGTCAGCCAAGGTCAGCCTTACTGTCAGCTCAGCAGTGGAACTATGTTGATGTGGAACTGCACTCTTGATTTCTCCAATACATGAACATGGGAACACTGTTCTAAATGAATCTGCCACGTATTTGTGAAGCTCCTTACCTCATGGGTTTGAGACTAGTGCAGGTTTATGTGGTTCAGATGTGAATTTGCAATGGGAGATATATCAAGGGTTATTTAGCACACAGGTGTTCCTTGTGACTTAAGACCTCTGTGAGTGACAGATCACTAGAGGCTGAGATCATTCTGGATATTGCTGGATATTTGCTGTCTTGGTTTTGCACTCTTCCTGAGACTCCCTCTCCTGGTCGCTGTCGAAATTCAGGATAATAGGCAAGGTGCACCTCTGTTTTAACATCCCCTTGCAGTATTTATGTAATGCAACACTGCTGTTGTAAAGCTGAAAAATATAATTATGAAATTATATTTGCTAGGGAAACTGTTTAGTTCTGGAAAATCCGGTGGATTCCCTCTGTTATGGCCACATCCTGTAAAGAGTACATTGATAGAGCCCTGCTCCAGCAGAGCACTCCAGTGCACACTCCAGACAGCCTCAGTACCAGGCTGGAGTGTGCACTGTGCTGGTGGACAACGAGAAAAAGTCTAACAAAAGCATTCTAGCAAATGTCCTCTGTTGCCTACAAAGGAAGCCCAAGATGACTAGCACAGTATATAGCACTCTGTGTATGCAGATACATTTAGATGAGAGGAATCAGGGCATTGTTGGCAATATATGTTACTTTCATGATTTATTACTCCTAGATCCATATTTTTCATTTACATAGATAGTAAATGCATTTTTACAAATTTAAATTTAAGTAAAACAATTTTCCAGGTATGAATTTAATATTGAAAGGGAGACATGAAAGCCAAAAAATGTAAAGTACTATTTTCTACAAGATTTTTCTTATACCTTCCTTCCCTTTTCCCCCTTCATACTCATATGAGCATATAATGAATCATTACAACAGTTCTCTGTTACACTTCACTTGGCATTTGAATGGTTAAAGAACTCCTGGGATGAATCTTTAAGCTGGTTTTTGGGAGACATATTGCCAAGTAGAGTTGTTTCAAAGAAAAAGAGAAACATTTTACCTTGGGCTTAATTGTTCCTTTCTTCTCCTTTTAAAGGTTTGGGGACACCTCACTGCAAGAAATAATTAACATGGAAAGCTTAGTGCGGTTGAATTCTTATTTTGAGCAGTTCAAGGAAGTTTTGCCTGATGATTGTAAGTATTTTGTAATTAGTGACAAATTTGCTTGAACAGCACAATTCAGCTGATTTTTTCATTTGTTTGCTTTATGTTGGTTTTTTAAATGTTGATGATACACCAGCACTAGTAACCTCCAAGAAATTATACAACTCTGTTGTAATACTTTAGTACTAAGCAGAGTGGATTCAGGAGGTTTAAAGGTCAGACTGATTAACTTCCATTTTTAAGGTTACTTTTACATCTCTAAGTGGCACTATGTACTGTATAATCACCCAGTTAGGCAGCAAGATTGTTGTAAGGTAAAGATGTAAAAGTGACAGGTTCTAGCAGCAGCACTTCTATGTACAGTTTTCGGTGATGCTCCCTACACTTATGATAAAACCTGTACAGAGAGCAACTGCCAGATTTTAAGAACTCAGTCACTTCTCTCTGTTTTTCCTTTGGCACTTCCCTATGCCTGTTGCATCTGCAGCCAACAACAGAGAACCTGGAAGAGAAACAAAAGCTACATGCTTAAATTTTACTGTTTTGGTGGGGGTTTATTTTGGCTTTTTGGGGTTTTTTGGTTGGTTTTTTTTTTAACTGGTTAATTTCTTACTTGTTAATGCTTGGGGTTTTTTTGAGAAGGCGGTGGCATAAGTGTTATTTACATGTGACCACAAAAATGGTGAAAATTCATCAATTCACCATTATTACAATCAAACCTCCTCTAAGGTTATTTCATGTGTCCTACAGTTGCAGTTTTATTCCAGAAATACAAATACAACAGGATAGTAAGAATAGCAAGAATTCTGTCTGCTAAAGTGTGTTATTGCACATTACCCTGAATTTTTTTGATACAGCTGAGAGCAGTACCTGCTTCCTTCCATCCAGGCATTCATAATGCTGCATAATATGTACTCTGGAATGTTAGTTGCAAAATTTAATTTTTTATTGTATAGTAGTCTAGCATCAGATTTTCTTGTATGATTCAAAACTTAATCAGTTTAAAATAATTTTTTTTCATGTCTCCATCTAGTATTTTATAATAATAATTCCCATTCAGCTCCTTCTTCTCTCTAATTTTGCTTGCCTTTTTTTTTTTTTTACTTCAGTCTCTTCCCCAAACCTCTTATGTTTGGGCCAATCATCTTTTAGCTTTTGCCTTTTTTTTCTCCTGAAGGTTATGGTGATATTTAAGATATACAAAATGAAGTGTACTTTTCTGTGAACCCTTATCAAGGGAGAATAGCATTGTACATTTAACTGCAAACCAGGTGATTATGCCCAGTTATGTAGTCTGTGGTAGGTAGAGGCAAAAGGAAAATCAAACATGTCATTCTAGGAGATAAAGGTCCTACTGTCCATGTCCCTGTGTTCTTAATTCTAAACTCTGCAGAATTTCCAAGAAATTAATTAGTCTTAGTTTCACTAGCTGCTTGTCCTTGCTCTGCTACCTCTCCTTGTCTTTAGAAAGAGGAGATGGCCTGTGCCCTCTTTCTGTTTACAGCTGTTAATTTCTTTCTAGGTGTAGAGTTCAAGCAGACCTGGATAGTCACAGTATTGCTAATTATAGAATAGAAATATAGAATTGTTTAGGTTGGAAAAGATCTTTAGGATCATCAAGTCCAACTGTTTCCCCAGTGCTGCCAAATCCACTCCTAAACTGTCTCCCCAAGTGCCACATCTCCAAGTTTTTTAAATACCTTCAGGGATGCTGATTCAACCACTTCACTGAGCAGCCTGTTCTAGTGCTTGACAACCCTTTCAGTGAAGAAGCTTTTCCCAACAACCAATCTAAATTTCCCCTGGTGCAGCTTGAGGCCATTTTCTCTTGTACTGTTGCTGATGGCCTGGGAGAGGAGCCCCCCTGGTTTTCAGGTGTCTGTAGAGAGCAATAAGGTCCCCCCTGAGCCTCCTTTTCTCCGACTAAACAGCCCCAGCTCCTTCAGGTGCTTCTTGTAAGTCTTGTGCTCCAGACCCTTCACCAGCTCCATTGCCCTTCTCTGGACACCACTGAGGTTTCAGCCCCTCAATGTTCCTTCTGCCCTATCTGAACACAGGATTTGAGGTGTGACCTCACCTGTGCCAAGTGCAGGGGACAGTCCCTGTCCTGCTCTGCTGGCCACACTATTGCTGACACAGGCCAGGATGCCACTGGCCTGCTTGGCCACCTGGGCACTGCTGGCTCATGTTCAGCAGCTGTCAGCCAACACCCCCAGGTCCTTTTCTACCAGAAGCTTCCCAGCCACTCTGTCCCCAGCCTCTAGCAATGCCTGGGGTTGTTGTGGCCCTAGGGCAGGACCTGGCACTTGGTTGTGCTGAGCCCCAAAAAAGTTTCCTTGGCTTATTGATCCAGCCTCCAGATCCCTCTGTAGAGCTTTCCTGCCCTCCAGTAGATCAGCACTCCTGCCTAGCTTGGTGCCATCTGTTCCTGACTGAGGGTGCACTTGATCCCCTCCTCCAGATCATGGATAAAGAATTTAAACAGGACTAGCTGCAAAATTGAGCCCTAGGGAGCCACCAGCTGGATGTGGCACCATTCACCAGCACTCTGAGAGCCTGGCTCTCCAGCTGGGCTTTTTACCCAGTGAACAGTATGTCCCACCAGGCCATGAGCAGCCAATTAGTCCAGGAGAACAATGTGGGAAGCAATGTTTAGGGCTTTGCTAAAGTCCAGGTGAACAATATCCACAGCCTTCCCTCATCTACTCAGCAGGTCACCTTCCTGTGGGAGGAGGTTAATCTAACATATTTGCTGTGAGAAGTAGGCCTAATGTAAAACCTCATGTGTCACTCAGGTAGGATACTTTTTGTCCCAGTGTCACCTCTTACTGTGCATACCTCCATATTTATTCAGTCACAAGTTTAGTTTGTGTTCTCCGTGGTTACTCCTTAAAGAAAAAAAAAAGAAACAACAAAAAAGACAACTTGTTGAACACTTGTAATTGATTGTCTGGAGTATCTTGCTATGTATGTAAGAGATGATGTACAACAATTTGAACACAAAAGATGAGTACTGAAGACACTCTGAAAAATTTAAACTACTTCATTTCCACTTAGTGAAATATTTATAAAAAGATCATGACAAAGTGATATCCTGTGGGTGTTTCTTGGAACTGAAAGCTGATCAGCTTGCAAATTTAAAATAAAAAATGTGAGCAGAATATAAAATATATTCAGAATTTCTCTGAAGACATGAATATTCTCCTGTTACCTCTGTGGCACACAAACCAAAAGACTATATCAATCTTGCTCCCTTTGTTCATTCTCTTGTTATACTGCTATTAGATTCTGAGTCCTGTAAATAACTGGAATTTATATTTCCAATGGAGTTTAATTAAGCTTGAATTTGTTTTGTTGATGGTACTAAGTAAATCAGAACTTGAATAATTGTTCTAGTTTCAAGAAAAAACAAATGTGCTTGCAACAGGCATACAGAAACACTTTGTAAAAGACCTGTTGAAAACAGATGAATATGTGGAGTTGGTTTTGTGTGTTTTATAGGTCTACCTCGATCTCGTAGTCAGACGTGCCTGCCTGAACTGTTAAGATTTCTGGGTCAAAATGTACATGCAAGGAAAAACAAGAATGTTGATATCCTTTGGCAAGCTGCTGAGGTATTTATTCATCTAAGCATCTGTGCATAGTTCAGCTGGTTTTATGTATGCATATGTATTTGCCCCTTTTTTATTACTGATATGTTTGAATTTCTTCATTTGCTTGCATGTAGCTTGGAAAGGCTGCCAGGCTAGACCTCTAGAATGAGACATGGGGAGATAAAATGTATTTTCCATATCAGAATTTTCCCCTCAGCTCATACAATGCTCTCTCAGACATGACAAACTTCGACATTGAAGCCCTACACAACATTTGTGTCTCTCTAAGGGGAAGTACAGGTGTTCTCTCTGACAGAAAGTTTTGCATGCACAAGGAGTGATGGATTGTCTCTCCCATTTCTAGATATGCCGCAGACTTAACGGTGTTCGATTTACGAGCTGTAAAAGTGCCAAGGATAGGACTGCCATGTCAATCACCCTGGAGCAGTGTTTGATCCTACAGCATGAACATGGAATGGCTCCACAGGTCTTCACTCAGGCTCTGGAGTGTATGAGGAGGTAAGAGTTTGACCGCTTCACTTATTCCTAAATAAGGAACCATGCAAACTGCAGAGGAGCAGTGGTCTCTGTTTCCATCAAAAGAAAAAGAAAAGTAAACTAAAGTCAGGAAACTGTAGAACTGACTGCTAGGATTCATCTCTCCCATGCATGTGAGTTGCATATGCTAAAGCTGGGTATTACCAGATTTAAATCAGATGGGCTTGAGTTTTCAGCAGACAAGCATGTAAAAATATGTTTTCTGTTCATGCTGAGCTTACAGAACAGGAAACTGGTGCTTCTTTGAAAGTTGTTTAATGCTGACTTTACCTGAACTGTCATAGCGCTATGTTTCTTAGTTCTAGATCAGGGAGATTACTCAGGGATGACCTGTCTTTTGTTCTTTGAACACAGACACCTGCAGTTTGCACTGGTTTGCCACATGTATTCTTTAGCAGTGAAACACTGCTCACTGGGTGAAATGTCAGTATGAGTGTTTCACACTAGAGCAACCAAATTTCATCACAACGTGTCAGTGTGCTGTTGTCTTATCAATATAATGATGTTCTGTATTCTGAAGCAGCAGAAATGTTTGCAGATTAAGTACTGTACTTAAAAAAAAAATAACAAAATCTGTTTACTGTTGTTCAATGCCTTGTTTCAAGCACTGCTGGAAAACTCCGTAAGTCACATACCAAAAGAAAGGATAAGAAATCTAGCTTTAGTCTTTATCAATGTAGTTCAACAATGCTGTTCAGTCCTGTTTCTCAACATTCACTCTTATCGAATGTACTGTACTGTGTGTCTTTTCACCAAATTCTCTAGAGTGTTCAATTCTCTTATCCTTTCTGTATGTTTTTGCTGTTTGACCCTTTCTTACTCTTCAGTTATCTAGCAGAAAAATGTCTCGTATAATAACACTTGCAGCCTCTTACACTAGTAATTTGGGGGTTTATATCTACATCTAATTGATTGGCACTGGACTTCTTTATTTTCAGTCTTTTGCTGCACTTTTTGCTACATTGTCACAGGGTTAGTACACTACATGAAAAATGCATTGAGAAACTACTTAAACATTGATATTAGAAAGAAAATTTGAAACAGCTTTGTGAGAATTTACTAACTTAAAATGGACTAAGTGGTTTTCAAACATCTTTATTTAAATTACACAACTGGTTGACATAGACATCTGAAACTGTTATACAGTTTCACAGTTGTGTATTTAATAAAAATAAAACCAACTAGGAGAAATACTGGGAATCTTGTTACTTTCTTCAAATTCTTTACTAGGTCGCTGGGTTTTTTTAATGCAGTCACAGACACGATAGAGAGTGAGAGGTTAATAATAACATTGTTTTGGTCCTTCAGTCTACCAATTTAATATAACAGGATCAGATAACATATTGACCCAAGTAAGGTACTGCTTTCTGTTGACATACACAGGGATATTGAAAGAGGGCCAATTTAATCAAAATCTTTGGCTTGCGTGTTCTACCAACATCAGGCCCTTGCTCTGGCAGGTGAAGGACATGACTTTTTCTTCTGTTAAATCTTTGACTAAGTGAGATTGTGCAGGTCAAATACTAAATAGTCCAGAAGAAAAACCAAGATTAGACCATTCTCCAAGCCCATCACTCTTCCTCACATCTTATTGCTCTTTAGGACAGGTGGTTGTGTTTTTAAAATTCTTTGCCAATTCTATTCAGGAGCAATGCCACAGAATTAATAAAGCTTAATGAAAGAGATAGGATTATGGAACAAATAAGTAGGAGTCCAACTCCACCAAATTCCTTTCCAGTCTGGACATTTTGACCTGACCTAGACAACAGATAGAGGATAAGAAGAGGTAGCAAATTGCACCCAAATTTCTTCCAGGGAATTCAGAAAACTTCGGGGTTGTTAACTTGGATCTTTTATTTAACTGTACTGGAAAAGGAAGCATTAGTTCATTCTTAAAGACTTTTGAAGTTTCTGAATAATTTGGATGGACAGGGAAGAAGTACTAGGAATTTGTGTGTCTCAAGGTATTTAATCTCTTACCTACTGACAACTTCCAGAGAAGAAAAGCAACCTTGCTTCTACCATTCTTGAGAAAATTAAGAAAGCATAATCTTTTTCCATGTGATGTTGGTCTTCAGAAGTGTTAGTTCCCACTTACATCTCCTCAGGCACTTCCCTTCTTTCCTAGTCTTGTGATGATTCTGTATCTGTGATAATTGTGTTCAGTGAGCAGGGACATCAGGAAGGGAACATGGAGTGTTCTTCTAGGTTCTTGTAGAAATTCACACAAAGAAGTTTGAATTAACTAATTTTCTGTCAATAAGTTATAGATTTCCAGTTATAGCTTTTTTTTTCAGCTTATCTCTGATAGGGGCTCTTGAAAAGCAGCTGGAAATGAGGTGAGGAAAATCACTATGGTGCTACCTAAAAGGATTACATAATAAAGTCCTAGGAGTGATGTTTGGGTATGACTACTCACTGCAATAAACCAGCTATGATAAAAATCTTGATTGGATTTCTTCACTGATTGGCCTACTCTTAAGAATAAAATCATATTGAGTGCAGCTAGACCACTTGGCAGATGCCCACCCAGCTGCTCACTACCTTCCCCCAACAGGACAGGGGGAAAAATATGTGAAAAAGCTCATGGATCAAGATAAAGACAGGGAGATCTCTTGCCAGTTACTGGTACAGAACTGGCAAAACAGACTCGGAGAAAATTTTTTTATTTATTGCCAATGGATTGGAGATGTTAAGAAATAAAGAATAAAGAAACAAAGAAAATTTAAAACCTTGCTCTTTACCTCTCTTTTTGTCCCAGGCCAAAGTATTCCCCTGCTTTTTTCTCAGCTCCTCTACCTTCTCCCCATGCTGAGCAAGGCACAGTGGATGTGGAACAGTGATTTGCAGTCAGTCTCTAACAGGTCTTCTCTGCTCCTTTCTCCTTGTACTCTTCCTCCTCTCCAGTGTGGGTCCTTCCCATGGGCTGCAATCCTTAAGGATGAACTTGCTCCTGCATGGGCTTTCCATGGTCTCCAGTTTTTTTCAGCAAATATTCATCTGCTGCACTATGGGTGCTCCATGGGCTGCAGTGGGGATAGTTCCTCTCCAAGACTGCAGGGAAACTGCTTCAGCTCTTTCCCCTGGCTTTGGTACTCACAGGATTCTTTCCCAGATCTTTTCCCATCACTCTTCACTGCCATGCAGTGCTTTGCCTTTTCTCCTGAGGCACCAGCATGGCTGAGGGCTCAGCTGTGCCTGCAGTGGGTCACTGAAGGTGGCTGGAACCAGCAGTGTCCAGCATGGGGCAGCCCCAGCCTCTCCTCACAGAGAATTCACATATGCCAGCTAAATTAGAAGGGAAATTGCTAATTGCCTAACCCTTCCCTTCTCCTAGAAGTAGTCTGCTGATGAATGTTTTGATTTAAGACACTGTGCAATTTGGTACACCAAAAGGTGACTTTTCACCCCTCGGGGAGACACATGGGCCAACATGTGACAAGGGAAGCACTTTCCAGCTTTTGCCTCTATTCCCAACCATATGTGTCTGTGTATACGTCTTTGTGTAAAATTGAGTAGCATTACACTAATTTTTAATGGTGGAGATGTGGTATGTGATGTTCATAATGCCAACTTTGCATTTTTAGCCTTCTTTCTTTCCTTCTCACATTGTTTTACATTTTATCTATATTCTAAAACACTTTTCTTCCTCCAGGCTATTTTGTTGAGCCTTTATCCACCACTTTCCAGTAAGCATTAGGTTTCCCCTGGCTGATTCTCCTGATCTCACACACACACCCCTCTCCCCACTGCTACAAAGGTAATAGGGATTTTTGGGCATCACAGATTTAATCTGCCGTTGTCCACTGTAGGTACCAGGAGTGAAAACATGTCTTCATTACCAATTTGGATCAAATACAGTTGGTTTAGTTCCCTGCCCACCCAGTTCCATTTGACTTGATGTGTCACCAACATCTGAATTCTCTTTTTCATCACCTCCAGGGTGTATCTGATTTCTTGCAGGACTTTGTCTGATGCTAACATAACCCAGCTCCACAACCATCAAGGTTATGGATGGTTTGTTATGGGTGGAGAAAGTACACAAGCTCTAACAGCATTAGGCTTACAGATGGTATTTAAAATCACAGGATCATAGAATTATTTGAGTTGAAAGGGACCTTGAAGATGATCCAGTTCCAATACCCCTGCCATGTACAGGGACACATTCAATTAGACCAGGTTGCTCAAAGCCCCATCCAGCCTGGCCTTGAACACTCCCAGGGATGAGCATCCATGACTGCCTCACCACCTTCAGAGTAAATTTTTTCCTTATATCTAATCCAAATCTGTTCTCATTCCCTTTGAACCTATTCTCCCTTGTCCTGTCACTACATGCTCTTGTAAATAGTGTCCCTCCCTCTTTCTTGTATGCTCCCTTCAGGTACTGGAAGGCTGCAATTCGATCACCCCTAAAGCCATCTCTTTTCCAGGCTGAACAAATCCAATTCCCTCAGCCTTTCCTTGTATGAGAAGTGCTCCATCCCTCTGTTAATCTTGTTCATTTAGTTGTTGCTTTGTGAACTGAAAACAGAGTTGGAGTGCTCAGGGTATAAGAGTGATCCAGAATTAAAGACCACACTACAAAGCCTAGCAAGCTACCTGAGGAGTTGTTCTTCACTGTAGCCTTTGGTGCTCAATTCCCAAGAATTGAGAAGAAGTGGGTGCACAATGAGATGGGCTTTGCAGCTTGTCTTCAGAAAAATGCTTATTGATATATCCTTGAATTCGTGTCCAAGCAGAAAAATAGATGGATGGTTTGTTTTTGGTTGGTGTTTTTTTTATTAACATGTTGGACAGGTAGTTAAGAGGTTAAATTAACTCACTGCAGCCCACATGGAAAGATGTTTGAAAGGGTCAAATACTACAATGGTTATTCATGTTCAGCTTGCTTTTCAGAGCTCCACTTCTTTGCAGCATGCCAAAGCATGGCAGAGCAGCATGGGATATTATTGCTTGGTAATCTGAAAGAATGAACATGGAAAACCATTAATGTTCAACCTACATGTGTTTATTTTCACTGGACTACAGTACTTCTTTCTTATTTTTCTCTTTTATTCTCTTTCCCTCTCCTTATTTCTATAATTGTACTGATACATATTTTTGAGATGTTTTTCCACTCTTTCTTTATTTCATCTTCTGGTTTTGTTGTGCGTTCTTCCATGTTTTTTCATTTTCTTGACCACCTTGTGTTGCCATCTCTTTTTATCCATTCATTTGCATGTCCATCTTCCTTTCTGTTTTATTTTCCCTCTTCCCAAACTTCTTCCTTTTCACAGCATTGGAACACGGGAGATAGTCACCCAGAAGAACTTGAGTGGCTTGGTGCCCATCCGAGATTTCAGACTAGATCCCAGCCTCCTCTACTCCATTCCTTTACTAGCTCTCAGCCCCAATTTACTGATTGTGTGGCTGTTTCTGAGCATAGCATACCTGGTGGCCAGGTTACGTTGCAAGTGAAGATAGAGTTCAAAAACAAAAACAAAAACAAAAAAAAGGAAAAGAAAAAAACAAAACAACAAAAAATACAAAAACCACAAAAACAAAAAAGTGCTTGAATGTGTATTGCCACTTGGTACCTGCTGGACAAAGGAATGTGTCATAGCATTGTCTGCCAAGAATTATTATTATGCCTTACAATTTTACGTTTCTATTGTACTAAACTGTAAATATACATCAAATTATTTTATCAAAAAGAATTGTATTGAAACTTTAAAATATTGTTCTGCTTTCAGTGCTTGTAACATAGTCTGACATTGGCCTGTTACCTCGTTCCTTTAGCTGGCCTGAAGATCTCTTACCAAATACAGTTTTGTGTTACTCGTTTCATGTATTCCAGAGAAAGGAACTCTGTCTGAAAAGAATTTCTATCTTTTTGTATATTTAAGGTGTATGCTAATCTTGCCTTTCATTTTTACGAGGTATGAAGAGAAAAATAAAAACATGGGTGGGGTTTATAAGAAATTGTAAGAAATTTATTTAAAGAAGTAACAAATTTATACCTTAATTTCAAAGCATAATATCCAAATTACATTACTGAACAGTTTGTAGAACCATAGTCTTGTTCCTTTCTCATGGTTAAATATATTATAATAGACTAGAAAATACTCAGAAAACAACTTACAGTGTGATGCATGCAGAATTATTTCATTCTATTTGTAGATCTGCATTTTGCAATGTATTAAAGACATGAGGAAAATGACTTGTGGTCAGGAAGGGGATGTGACTGGCATTAGCCTGCTAATAATCCATTATCTATTTTAGGTGCTCTTTTATAGAAATTATTGTGAAATAGGGTCATCCTAGAAGTTAAAGATAATGGTCTTTAATTTTCAAGCAAGAAGAGGGAGGTAATAGTTAACTCCTTTAGTAGGTGGATTTCAGGTTTCCACTGGGCTTTGTTTTAATTACATGAGACTAAATATTACTGTTACTTCCATTTTTAAGCGTTGCACAGCTTTAATACTTATGATGCTGATAGTGACTTAGTGATAAGCGAGCGATGGCAAATTAACATTTATTTAAGTGGTGAGACTAAAGTGGCTTCCTAGTTTAGTGATGCAGAGTACTTGCAGATGAAATTTGATCATCATTTATATATAACATCAAACTAGGGGAGGCCTATTTAAACTGAAAGATTTTGTTGATACTGTGGTCTGGCAAAGCTTGTCAATAGCAATAGCTGATTAAAAATACCTAACCTCATTTAATGTAGTTTGATAAATTCATAAAGGGTTTTACTTCGCTTGGTGCCTGAGATGACAATGGGCTTCTGAGGAGAACTAGTACTGTGATTTGTATTTTCTACTGTTATTAACTTGCTCAAAAGTATAGGTAGCTTTAGCTTTTATTATAAATTTTATTGAAATTTAGATCTGTTGAGAGAAATATGCTGAAATAAAAAACCAAAAAAGCACAGTTAGAATAAAAATCAGAATTAAATCCTAAACTTGGATTTATTATTCTAACTAAAAAAAAAAAAAAAAAGTGTGTGGTTATATTTGTGTCTTCATGAAATCAGACTGTACAGTACACTATCTCTTAATATTTTTCCTCACTATTCTTCCAATTTTGTTTTTAAAAGGAAAAAAAAACAGAAAAACACCACAAATACATACATGTTTATATATCTATATATAAAGCACGTATCTTACTTATTTTTAGTTGCAATGAGTTTTGGTACATCCTTACTGCTGTTGAGGTTTATATGGTGGTTTAGGACACACCCCTGTGCTGTGGTGATACCTGATGCTGCTGTTTCTCCATAGAAATCATCTGTTCTTTATGGTTAGCACTGGTTTGTTTGCTGTGGGTGCCCCAGTCTACCTTTATAAAAAGTGAGCAGTTGTCAGGTTGGACTGTGGCCTTGATCTTGCAATGTGAGGAGTGTCCTGGGTTGAGTCTAACCTGATGTGAAAGTAGCTTTAGAATCACAGAATATCTTGAGTTGGACGGGATCCCCAAGCATCAAGGATCAGTTCCTGGCTTGGCACAGGACACAGCCATGCTCCATGTGGCTGAGAGCTGTGTCCAAACACTTCTTGCACTCTGGCAGACTTGGGACCATAAACACTTCTCTGGGCAGCCTGGTCCAGTGTCCAGCCACACTCTGGTGGCAGGCATATTCACTGAACTCCCTGAGATTATTGATCTGTCTAAAGTATGAAGGTGCTGCTCATGATCACCACTAGGGTTGCAGTAAGACCACCTTAAAACTGTTTGGAATAAAAGCCTAGGCTTTTTGAAAACAATGTAAGTTTTTTCTTTTCTTCTTAAACTTTGATGGGGACAAGTTTGGGGTTTTTTTGCCTTTTGGAGCCTGGCCTGTGCTTTTGTTAAGGCATTCAGATTTAAGATGCAGTAGTGCATCCTGCTTATGTGCTTCCAAGAGAAGGAAGATGGCATGTGAAATGTGGGAAATATATCCTTGTCACCATATCTGTGCCATGAGGGACACATGCAATACCCAGTGAAATGTGTTATGAAGAGAAAGATTCACTTGGCAGTTAAAATGCTCACCTAGCATCACATATTTGCTAGTTAAACTTACTGCTTTTATTTGTACTCTGAATTATGATTTGTGCAAACTTTTGATGTATCTATTTGGCTGCAAGAGCCATTGGGGGAGTTTTGTGAAACACAACCAGTGCCAGAAAAAGAGTGTCATCACAGATGATCCATTCTATAAAAGGCAAGCACAGAATGTGCTCCAGAGACAAATTTCAAACTTAGTTAAACTATTCCTCAAAGCAAAAAAAAAAGAAGACTGTATTTTATGAAGTTGAACTAGGTGTTACATACAGAACACAGTGACAGCCAGTATCATGAACCAAAATTAGAAGAACGGTGAGGTCTGTAAGAGCATGAGAGCTTTCAAGCTGAACCAGAATCCAAACTCTCCTTTTGAATCAGATGATCACAGCTCACCTGGTAGATGCTGCAGCCATCTCCAAGGCAGGACTAATGTTACCTTTCCACTGTAAGATGCTGTACTGTACACTTTGCCATGAAGGTCTAGTCTTCATTGTTTAGGTTCCAGTCCTCAATCAGGGAAAGACATTCTCCTGCAAGCCTAAATTGATTTATAATATATATTTAAAAGATAGTGCTTCCTCTTTGTATGTCTGTATTTTGGATATAATCAAAGGAACTCCAAATTAGATTTACAAGTGTAAAGAAGCCTTATAATGGAGTAGTTTTTTATTGTAGCACAGAATCTCTTTGTAATGTGGGGCAGTTGCACCAAAACATTGGGTGAAAATTAAATTCTGCACAGCTTTGTTTCTTTGGGGTGATGACTGTCAATGCAGCCAGTCTTTTTTGGACTGCTATTTCACAATTAGGATTTTTTTTAGATTGTGTTGGTTTTCACGTCCATTTATGCATGCAGAGATAACTGGAAACATTATTTTTGTATCAGCTCTAATCTTTAAGTAAGTACTTATAATACTAACATACAGGGAACAATAAAATTGCTTTAAAGCTCTTGTAGAGAGATCAGCAGGTTTTGGTTTTCAGTTTTATATGTTAATAAATTAGCAGAACTGCTTTTAAGCAATCCCTTGGGATCCCTTGTGCAGTGAATGGCATGTGAACTCCACAACAGTGTACCTTGAAATACATGAAACCGGAGCAGACAAACCTTTTCAGTAGATGTGCTGCTGCTTTCTAGAAATGCAAAACTAGCAACCAAACATAGCTTGTGTCCATTCTGTGTGCTTTTTACCAGCATTGTATGATGAGTCATCTCTTTTAATATTTGCAGTGGCAAATTAATTAAACGCTCATTAAATATAACCAACTTTATTTTAATGCTATAAAATAACCAGTTCATTTCATCTTAGTTTTAAGTCTTTTTTTCTTTTTTTTTTCCCTTTTACTGCTGTCATTTTTTGTGCTTGTTTTTTTTCCCCAGTGAGGGTTGTCGCCGAGAAAATACAATGAAGAATGTTGGATGTCGCAAGTATGCATTTAATTCCCTGCAACTGAAGGCTTTCCCAAAGTATTACAGGCCTCCAGAAGGAACTTATGGAAAAGTTGAAACATAAGCATACTATGTCCTTTAATTGCTGTTCCATTAAAACGTGGATACACTCTAGATTAACACATGATTTCGTCATCCAGAAGAGATAAATAACCTTTTTGTACGTTTCGCTAGGTCATACAGAGCATGTTACTGAATTGGAATCTATAGTAACAATTATTCTGACACCTTAGCTTGAGAATAGTGTGATGACTCTCTGCCCATTTCAATAGCCTTCAGTGTATGTAAGATGAGCAGATATTGTGCTACTTAATAATTACCTATATGCAAATAGCTAGGTACCTCCTGGATGGGCAAGGACTCTAGGAACGGCATTCAGGCAGCTGTTTCCATAACATCTTTTTATACTGAGTTGATTTGAGATTGAGCTTTTCCTAAACTTTTTAAAACTGAGAGTAAAACTTAAAAGTTGTAAATAAAAAGGATCCTAGACAGTTTAGTACCTGTAGAATGCAATGTTGCAATCAATAAAAGGGGGTTTAATTAAAAAAAAAAAAATCAGCACAATAAGAGCCAGGAGAAAGAATTGTTTTACTGTATATAGGATGCCCACCTTCATGAAGTTAACAATATGTAAAAGGCCAGACATGTGTGGTCTGGTTTATAATTCTGTTCAGATAAAACAAATTCCTGCCATCTTTGGCAGATAAGGCCTTGGGCACACAACTGATTTTTAAAAGTATTTCAGAAACACCATGATGCTTAACTATAAATGCCCTTCCCCACTCTAAGGCAAGTGCAACAAGCAAATTGCTGATGTTGCACATGATATATTCAGTATATTCCATGGTGTTGTACATTAATTATCACATTTTTACCCATGGGGTTTTTTTTATATCACTTCTGGATTGTAAGCATTAGTATCTCGGGGTGTTACATTATTTTGGTCAGTGTACAATTTTTCTGGATCAGTTTTGTCATTACAAAAATGCTCAAAGTGCCCAATGCATCTTCCTTTATCTAAAATCAAAATTGGTTTCTGTTTACCTTTGCATTTCACCTGTTGAGAATCCTGGTGGAGGGAAGTGTGACCAGTGTCAGGGTATTTCTGAGGAAGGTAGAAATGCCCTGTTTAGTTAGAGAGGAAATGCTCAGTGCTACTGCTTGTGCCTGAGAACCACAGGTGGGTTCTAGCTTATGGCAAAGGTGGTCAGTTGGATAGCATTTGATAAAAAATGTTCAACAGATCTCCTCCAAAATAATCTCCCAAAGAATGCCTTTGAAGCTAAGATAGTGTTTTAAAAAGCAGCTAGACGTTCCTTTCCAAATTTTAACAAGATCAAGTAATCTTTAGCTAGCTTCATTCAGCACATTGTACTTTTCTTCTTGGTTTCTAAGGATCTAAGTTTCAGATATAGAAAAAATCTGCTTATTTATTCTTGTGGGAGTAGCAACAGCCAGGTAAGTATATGGCTGTTTTCTGATTTTTTTCTCCCTCTCACTGATGTTTGTCTGTGCTGTCACTGCTCTATCAATCAGCCATGTTCATTCTGCTCCCATGTAGGTTTGGGGGTTACAGGTCCAGCAGTTTTTGCATTTTGCTTTTTGCAGTTTAACACTGAGCAGCATGTCACTAAGCCAGGTCAGAGAGTTCTGCTGAGCTAGGTTGTTACCATTATTTCAGACTCTTTAGGATAACAAAACATGGAATTCTGTGCAAAAGCAATGTATTGTAGTACCTACCCCAAGTCTGAACAAATCATCTACAGTAGAACAGTCCCTTGGAAATGTTACAAACCCCGTTTGCCAATGAATAAATGTTGATTTTGCTTTATTTTTTGCTAACAAGTAAACAAATATACGATGAAAAATTTTAGACAAGTTACTCCATTAATTCTGCTCAGCCTTCAGTCCCTGGCCCATTGTTAAATGCTACTTTATTTTTGTATAAACTATGCTCTTTATATCCCTTAGTTTTTATGAGTTGATAATTTTATTTTGTCTATTTCAAACATGGTTAATTTTAAATCCTGTAGTGTTACACTAAAAATCTTCCAATGTTCAGCTTCAGAAGGAAATAACAAATGTCTCTTGTAACAACTAGCAGTGCCACTCTCTTAGATGGTGGCCAGCAATCGTTAGACCTGCTGTGGAGCTTAGCAATCCTTTATTTATTTTGTATAGCAATGTAATCTGAAAAAGTTGCTGAATTTTGTCTGCGCGCGGCGGAGCCGAGCCCCGGGTGCGGCGCGGTTGTGCCGGGGGTGCTGAGCGGGGCTGCCGGGCCTGCTGTCCCCAGGGTGTCCCCAAGGAGTCCCCAAGGTGTCCCCAAGGAGTCCTGGACACGGCTCAGGCTCCTCCCGAGGGCAGCGAGGGCTCCAGCGGCTCCTGCAGAGAAAACTGTGACATGTGACATCCACAGGGGAGCCTCACAAGGGGGAAGGGAGCTTTCCTGTTGCACAGGAGAGGCGAATCTAAGGATTACTGTAAAATGAAGTTCTGTCTAATGTTCCTTTTTTTGAGTACATTTTTTAAATTATAAAACATACAAAGGTAAAAGAAGAAAACTGTTGCCGAGTATGTTCTGTGTATGTTCTGTGAAAGTACCTACAGCACAGTTGCCTTTTTTCATTTATACGTGTAAAATTATTGTATAATATGACACAGTTTTGTCCCGACACGACTGTATTTGCCAAGCTTTGTGCATTGAAATATTTTTATTTATTTGGTTTTGGGCAGTATTAATATATCATAAACATATGGCTACTGTTTTATATATTCTAGTTCATCCAATCCATGTATGCTGTAAATGTGCTAGTCTTTAGGATGAAAACCAATAAAGAACTGACAAGAGTAACAGTGGTGGCTCAATATTAATGCGTTCGTGGTAAGTGAAAATAAACACTTTCAGCCTCCTTGACTTGATACACTTCTGTGGAGAGCATATAAAGCCAAGTTGTGTAGGGAGACATTTTACACAGATGTGCAAGTCAGGAAGTAGTTACTTCTAACCCCTGCTAAAGAACAGCTGCTACCAATTTTCTGTAGTTAAGTGAGGCACCAGCTTGTCCCACATGCCTCACATGGTGCAGCAACAGTTAAATAAAGAAGCAAAACGAGGTATTTTTCTTCGTTAGTTTTACCTACTTTCTCTGTGAATATTCTGTAAGAGCTTCCTGAGCTTTGTTCTCTATTCTTTCACTTTTTCTTCCATTAACAGAATTTCTTTCTCTACTGCTGCTTCCCATTGAGCCAACTCCTCCCTCCAGCAGCTTTAGCAGTTGGGCTGCTTTTCAACAGGGACAGGCTGTCCTTGTTGATTGTCATTTTGATTTCAAATTAAATAAAGTTTATATAACAGTGTAACAGACAATAATTCAGAGCATTCTGATTTCTGTAAAATATGAAGAATAGAACACAAAATTACAATTCTGTTGCCACTAGGAGATTGAGAACTACCAAAGAGATTCTTTGTGTGAAAGAGGGCTGGGGAGCATTGGTGGAGCTGAGTGAATTAGGTTATTTTTTTTGTTATATAAAAGGAAAAACAGTAGAAGATAAAAACCCACACTGCTTTCATTCAAAATGCAGAAAGAGAAGATGTTTGACAGCTAGGAATTCCTGAAAATGCAAACTGCATCTGCATATGTGTAAATACATATATATATATATATATATATATATATATATACACATATATATATTCACACACAGATTTCTAATTGGTGTTTAAAGAGTATCTACCAGTATTCTTAATTTTTAAAGGCGGGGTGTTTAAAACATGGTTGAAGATCTGACATCTTCAAAAGGCATTCTGAGCTACCAGGAAGTATCACATGTTTGAAGCTGGTGACGTGTCTCCATGAAGATTGCTCCATTTGGAACCTGCAGTGCCTGTGAGTCTGGGTTCCTGTGCCCCTGTGCCTTTGTGAGGGACATTGGTGTGCCTGTGGGCTGTCAGTGATCCCATGGGGAGCTGCTGGGGGCACAAATGACCACCTGCTTTCCTGTGGAGTGGAATTCCATCTCTTTCCCTTGACTTTTGCTGCCCTTCTGATGCCTTGGGTTTTAGCTTTTATATTTTTCAGATTCTCTGCTGCTTAAAGTGTAACTCTGAAACTTTACGTTAGGTGTAAGTTCTCTTCAAAGGGTAGTTAGACAAAACAATCCCTTCCCAGCTAGAGAATCAAGGACAGCATTACTCAAAAAGCAGAAACAAGGGCGAGGGAAAGGGGGCAAGCCAGGGGGCTGAGACTTCACAGCCTGGGGCTGTGGTTGGACAATTGAACCCAATGTGTGGATGAACCAAAACTTACAAAAGTATAAAAACTCGTGTCTGAGATCCGTCTTTGATTTGAGTGTAGCCCTGGCTGGACTCTTGCACTGCCCAAGAGCCAATTATTTCTTTATTTCAATAGATTAATTATTTATTGAATATATTTCAATTAATTAATTAATTATTTCAATAAATACCTAGTTTATTCCTTTTGCTCAGTCTAGTCTCTGTTCCAGGTCAGTCTTTCCCGGCATCAGTTCAGGCAGGGCTTGAAGTGCTCATACAGGCATCTGCTTTTGGGCACTGACAGCACTTCTGAAGGGATTGCCTGATGCCACAAATGTTCTTAAAATGACAAAAGAGATGAAATATTCATAGATTAAAAACAAAAAATGCATGACAGAATAGAAAACCAAGAAGGGTACAACAAAAAATAGCAAACCACTTGTTTAAACCAGAGAAAGATTCCTCATCAGAAGAAACTTTGGTGTAATTTTGGTGACCAAGGGTGAGTTTTTCAGACTTTTTTAGTTTGTGAATTCATAAATATGTCTAAGGCTTGTATCTTAGAAACTTTGGATCTATATATAGTTGCTGACTGCATGTGGGTTTGTTTAAAATTGCTCTTCCCAATGAACTACAAGACTTCTAGGCAATGATGGGGAAAACATAACAGCAACCTCTTTTTCTCACATTGCTTTAAATGTCAGGCAGACCTTCTCTCTCAATTAATGAAATATTTTGTCCTTCACAATTCAGAATGGATGCAGTTTATCCACTTATTCACAGTGTGATTTGAAGAGGGGTAAGCAAGAAATGGGTAAGTAACAAGAGTGACTGACATGGACACAGGGGTTACTGGGACCTTTCAGCTTGGACACCAGGAATGGCCATAGCCCTGCTCACCACAGGAAACCTGGGAGTGTGCTGTTAACAACACCAGGGTTGGGGGTTCATCCCTCTGTGGGCCATTCACTTAAGAGTTGTACCTGATGGTCCTGGTGGGTCCTTCAGACTCAGAATACTCTGTGATCCTGCATGAGAGACACATGGGGGAAGTTTGGGAGCACCATGACCCAGCCTGGGGTTCCTACTCACCCTCTTCCACCTGCAGCCACCTGCATATTCCCACCTGCACTTGGTGTCCTGGCCAGCCAGGGTGGCCCACAGCAGTGGCCACTGCCTTCCTCAGGGCAGAAGGAGGGAGGGAAGGAGGGAAGGAGGGAAGGAGGGCTGTGGAAGTGAGGCTGGCCTGGTGGTGTGGTGCTCACACACATCCCACATCCCCTCAAACGTTGCTCCTTGTGGGCAGGGGCTGCTTGGCAGCATGGACCATCCCCTCTCCCACTGTGCAGCATCTCTTGTGGAAATGTAGTATCATTTGGTCTGGCAGGATTGAGAATCCTTTTTTTTGTTAGATCCTGCACCTAAGTGAAACATCCTAAAGATCATATTCTAGTGGTAGCTTATCTTTTAGTTTTCTGTTGGTTCAGCATATTTGTGGCACCTGCAATTTCCATTTTGAAATAGAGACCAGTTGATCTTTGAAGTTCCTATAAAAAGAGCAGTAAAACATGTTTACATGAAAGCAAGATAGCTCTTAAGTGCTCTTAGTATTTGTCTACAAATTGCTTAAATTGTAGCCGTGTCTCAAAACGCTATTACCAGGCAGTACAGATTTGAGAAGTTCTAAAACGCAATATTGCAGTAACTCACTTTTTTTTTAGTTATTTCAAGATGTTGATTGAATTGCCACTAACTGATACTGGTATCAGGCAGATGATGGCACTAGAACCAAATTTTTAAATCATTGAGACTACCTGCTGCTATAGAAATACTCTGAAAATGCTGATAAAATGCCCTTCATGTTTTAGGTTTGTAACAAACATGAGGTGAACCTGCCTGGGTGTTTGAAAGACATCTGTCAGGTCTGGAAGAGCATTCATTAGCTACAGTAGGATATTGTCCTTCTGGTGGGTTTTTCTGTATTTTTTCCTGACATCAGAACTCTCTCATTTGGGGGTATTCCTGCCCCGTTTTGTTCCTCTAAATGTGGTGCTTCATTCCATGTTCTTAACATTGTGTTTTGGCCAAATTTCCCATGAGTGTGTCAGGACTTTCTTTCACAGCACACAAACTTATATTTTCAATTAGCTTTAGTTTCAAGTATGAGCAAGTGGGTGTTCGAGTACAACTTCAAGGTCTGTAGGCAAATGGCTGAAGAGGAGTCTCTGACTTTTCTCAGTTCCTTGTTAGATTTAGAATTCTCTCATGAAACTTCTAGTTCTTAAAAAAAAAAAAAAAAAAAGGTCAACTTTATGTGTGGAAAACACAGCTTTACAATAACTATGTGGGATCTGTTTCTGGAAGTGGATAACTTTGGGACACGTGTGTGACATGGCTAATGGCAGGCGCTAGAATGAACCTTATTAAGAAATATCAGCAAGTAGAGTGCTTATTTACAGAGGAAATGGACAATGTTTGTGTTTACTATGGGTATCTAGGTTGGTCCTGTGTGGTACCATAGGCTGACTCAGCACAAAAAATCCACCTTTCATCCTTGGCTTTGTAGCTGGATCTGCAATGAGTTGCACACTCCAGATTCTGACTCCACTGGTGCCATCAGCAAAGCTTTGCAATGACCACTTTGACTAAACAAGGACACTTGCAACCTAAAGCTTGCCCAACTTGTAAATGTCTTAGTTACCTGATGAGCTTCCTAAGGCTTTCTGTATTGGGAATTGCTAATGAGAACTTTGTCAGTGAGATTCACTTCAGCCTGAGCTTCTTTCTTTTATCCCAGTGCTGGGAATAGAGACAGGGATTCTACCTCTGGCCTTGCTGGCACAGTCACAGCCTAACCCCAGCCACATTTGTCACACCTGGTTGAGAAACATGGCTTGTGGACAAGGTCCTTGAGAGCTGCCTGTTCCTGCTCTCCAATGCTTTGCAGTCCTCAGAAATCCAGCAGGCACCATCCTTCCTCTCCAAATCCTTGTTGCAGCTTCACTGCATCAGCTGGTGCACAGGATGTGGAAACTGGGCTCTTCTCTTCTGTGCTTCTCTCCCTTTCCCTCAGTCATCCTCAGAAAACAACTCCAAAAGCACCAGGTGGTTTTTTTCAGTAAGGCAGTGAAGTGCTGCTGGTTTATGTTGTGAGAACTCAGTGGGGATTTTACTGAGTGGGGAGATGGGAAAGTGACTTCTCATTTTGCCAGGAGGGATTGTCAGTGAGGCAGGCAGGATGAGTGCCATGGGGCATTTCCAGGGACAAACAGTTCCTTGGGGTGAATTTATCCTAGGTTAGCTACCTGTTTTCAGTTTGGGGTGAAGGAAAGAAGCAACCTCTTGTTTGTAATTCTGTGGCCCAAATGTTCCTTATATGAACAGAGTCCTCACAGTGGGGTTGGCATTTCATAAGCAGAGCTGTTCTGGTGAGGCTACCCAGGGGCCAGAGAAACTCATTTTCTGGGTCCTGCTTGGACAGGCACAGAAGTGAGAATTACTTAATTAAACAGGCTGTTCATAGGTAAGATTCAGCAACCAAATAGATTCAAGACTTCCTAACCTGAATTAGAAACCTCGAAATGTCTGTACTTTGTGATAGGAAAACCCATCCCTATCTCATATCCTGTCTTGACAGTGACTTCTACCTTATAAAGGGCAGAGTAAACATAGCATGGGATTTCCACATGTATTTGCATAATTTTGTTTTAATGATTTGCGTTTTTGGAAGTAACTCAGAAATGTTAACTCTGAGTTGATTTATTTAGTGCTATTATGGTGTTTTCCATTCTGTCATTTTGTCTCTACTTCCCCTTCTCTGAGTATTCACTTCTTTATTTCTTCTAGAGTTCTCATCATTTGAGTCCTCAGAAGATGATTATGATGTTTATGCAGATTGTACACAGACTACTTGAACTAACTTCTGAGTTTTTCTCTTTGGTGGTAGTTGGCCAGAGAGATGATGGCTCATCAATAAACTGAAGCTGTTTTGTTTGTTTGTTTGTTTGTTTTTATTATTATTATTATTTGTTTTATTTTATTGATATGTTCCTGTCTACTGTCAGGCTATGGATGTAGGTAGACAGCAATATGATCACTGTTCTTGTTTTAATATTATAAATCAAGAGTGATAGTTATTTAGAGAAAACAAAACTGGTGAATAATGTGACTAAAAAAGTGGGGAAATGCTTTTGTGTGGTGAGCAGAAATAGATATACTGAATACACACCTATGTAGAAAAGAAAGAAAAGTTGTTCCTTTTAGATAGTTTGATGAAAGAAATATCAGAATAAATACAGGAAATCAGTAGTTTGGTTGCATTAGGCTTGTCTGGCATCTTTGATACTATGCTTGAAGAGAAGTAGAAGCCTGGTCTGACTGGTTTTGCCCTGGTTTGTGGACTTTCCCTACTCAACAGTAAGAACTTTCCAGTTCCTCTTGCTTTAGGACTTGTGGCACATCACTGTTGAGGAATGGTAGCTGCGTGGCCTGGCACTGGGGAAAGGAGTGTTAATTTTCCCAATGCACAACTAATTAAAACAAAATGCTCCTACTAAAGCTGAATTGCTATTTTCAAGGTATCAGGAAAAGCCTTAGAGGAAATCCTAAAGCCACTGGCACCGCTGTGGTGTCCAGACTGCTCTTGGCAGCCACAGAGGGGGGCTGTTGATCCAACATTCTCATTCTGCACTCTGCAAAGGGAGGAAACAGCATTACTCAAATTTACTGAGTATGAGGAAGTGTTTTCCAGTGTGCAGATTTAATCAGAGTTTCTAAAAGCCTTTTTTTGCCCCGTGAGTTATTATTTCTGTATAGAACAAATCAGTCTTTTCAAAAAGAGGTTCCATTAAATTACCAAGTCAGAACAAATACTGTCCATTTTCTGAAGTTCTCTGGTGCTGAACCTGCTGACTTGAACAATATTCAGTTTTTATTGTTCTAATAACTGCACCATATGGATTTTTGCATGCAGTTGATCAATGCAAGGGCACTAAGTCAGCTCACAGTGTGCCTCATTCTCATTCCACATACCTGGAACTATGGCTTCAACTCACAGCCAGTGCCCAGCTCCCACATTTTCACATCTGAAATTAATTTCTGCATAACCGTGAGTTATTCTGTGTGCTGATAGTTGTAGTATGGATGTTTGCTTTCTGTTTGAGCTGTGATGAGTTTTCCATTTGGAGCATTTCTTCAAAATGCTGAGTTCAGCTGCTTCAAAGAAAGGACCATCTTTAACAGAAACAGAACCTTAGAACCATTTAGGCTGGGAAAGACCTCTCAGATCATCAGGTCCAACTGTTACCTAACACTGCCAAGTCCATGACTAAACTATGTCCCCAGGTGCAACAAGTATTTCAAATACCTCCAAGGATGGTGACTCCACCAGTTCCCTGAGCAGCTGTTCCAATACTTGACAACCCTTCATGAAGAGGTATTTTCTAATAGCCAATCTAAACCTCTTTTTTTTCCACTCTTCTTTCCTCACATGCACATAAAATCTGAATTTCTCACTAACTTGCTAAATTCAGCTGAACTGTTTTATTCCTTGTGTGCTTCCCTATTATTTCAAAGCATTAACAGAATATTTTCTGCCATGCCCTTTGCACAGTTTAACTGAAGAGTTAAGATACTATTGATACTAAAGATCTGTTGATTTTTACCCACACCTCCTCTGTTCAGTCACAGAACAGAATTTGGCAGGTGGGCAAATGTGGGCTAAGTTTGGCAGCTAGTCCTGCATCAAAAGCTCATAGGAATAAACTTCTGGTTTGGGATAAGACATAAATGAATATTCCTTAAAATTACTGTTGTCCCAAAAGATTTCTAGCACATCAGGAATTCCCCTGTGAACTGTAAGCTGAGTCATACCCATTTAATGAAGAATGTTGCATAGTTTTTAGGGACCTAATTCATGCTTTGTTGTCAGACTGTTAAGTGTTGGCAGGATTTAGCTGGTAATTAAATGACTGATAAGGACAGGCTAGAGCAGGAAAACGGGTGATGGAGAGCCAAAGGGGCAAAAAGTCCTTCCCCCTTCCAGGAAGCCAACAATAGCCACTGAATGAGCATTTCAGTCTCTCCTCTGATTCCAGTTTCTGCATATTTCTCCCTTGGCAGGCAGTGGGTCATCCTCACTGGCTTCTCTTGTGTCCTACATTGCCATAAAGCAGGTTCACGTTCTCTCTCCAGTGAGCACTGTCTTCCCTGACAGTAACTCCAGAATGGGCCAGGAACTGATACTGGATGAGGCAGCAGCTTCTCCAGGTGCTGCTTTCCTGGTACACTTGTTTCCCAGCAAGATTCTGGTATCTAAGCTGAAAAACAAGTGCTTTCATCCTGCCATGGACTCATACTAAAAACAGGAAACTTTACAGAATAGCTAATTGGTTTTGGTTTGGGGTTATCTTTGTGTTGTTTGTTTTTTTCTTGTGAGAATATTTTATTAGTCCCTTAACTATTAAAATGGTCAGCCTGTATCTATTTAATTATCTCTCCACCCACTTCCAACCCCTTGGTGCCCTCCCCAGCCAATACCTTTTTTCTCTCTCATGGATGCTACACTCCAGATGCTCTGGCTTGTTTAGGGCAAGAACTGAGCTGAGATTTTTCACAGCTTGCAAGAGAGTCCCATGTGAAGCTTGTTACTGCAGTGTGAAAACATCCCACTCACTTCCTGCTGCCACTCAAGGACTACTTGAGTGTTATCTGGTAAAAACTTCAGCAGAGTGAGTGTGCCTCCTGAAGATCCCACTTTATCCAGTGCTAATGACACTGACTCAAAGATTTGCTTCACAATAGGCAATTAGAGAGTTTTTTTCAGAATTTTCAAATTCTCAGTTTTCAGATATAGGGTCCTTTCTGGAGGACTACCATTTGAGATCCCAGCTTTACAGAAACACCTCAAGGGGGTTTTCTTAGAAAGTGGACATACATAAAATCTGTGCTGACACTTCCTCCTGCTTTCTTCACTTCTCTTGGTACAGTGTAATCTCCTGTTTAAGATCAGCTGATCCAACTGATATCCACGGATCTGAGCAGCTACCTTTACACAGTTTGCAAAAAAAAAAAAAAAAGAAAAAAAAAAGTTTTTTTCAGGACTGTCCTCATGTTTCATATATACCTACATTAAAAAGGTCATGGCCTGCTTGCTGCTGGATTGCACAGCATGAAGCAGCACACTAGTAGCAGCAAGCATGGTTAGAAGTTTGTTCAGAGGGCTGCTGAAGAGCGTGCTGATCCTGCCATCTTGAAGGCTGCTTTAGTATGTGACTAAAGCACCAGCTGAACATGAAGTCCAGCAGTGAGTGGCATTAGACAAAAACAGGTACTGAGCAAAGTTTTGAAGCAGAACCTGTTTAACACAAGGTGCCTGAATGCTCTTCCAGTTGCACCAGCCATACAGCAGCAGCTGGGTTATTTTCAATCCCTCAGTCTGACTCATTGAGACTTGTAGTTGTCATTGTTTCAGAAGGCCAAAACACTGGAGCTCAGAAAACTTGCTCATAATTAAAGGCTGGGAAAACAGACAAAGCCCAGCTGAAGGTGTACTTAGTGTTAAAACATCTGGGTGAAGTAGTGTCAGTGGAAAACAGCTTCATACTTTGTGTACTCCTCTTTTTACCTCTCATTCAGTCAGGCACAGCTGAAGTGCAGAGCACAACTTCTGCATGATTTCACCACTGAGCTCCAGTGTTGGGAATCTACCATCCACTCACATTCTCATCCTGGAGCTTCCCCCAGTTCCATGTTTCCCTCACAGGCCAGTGGCACAGCCACATCCTGCACTGCTGCTGACAGAGCTGTGGCCAGGCTGGGCCCAGTGTGTCTGCATCTGTGCAACAAACACTGGCTGTCCTTTGACTGGAACTGTGTATCCTACATACGGCCTCACACTTTAATATACTCACAATTTAATAAAGTATCTAACACCTTTTGAGAGCTTTTGGAAATAGAGCTCATGATAATGAAAGTGATTTCCATGTTAGGGCCATACTTCCTACCTCAGACTTCCTGATTTTAGTAACAGGCCAGAAACTTTTTAGGCTTTTAGTTTATTTCTTAGCATTGGCAGAACAGAGCTGCCCTGTAGAGCACTAAACTAATTGCCAAAATTAATGGCAATTGTTTCTCTTGTTTCTTTTCCTTGCTGGGAACTTTGAACTCCTGGTAGTTTCCAGATCTGCAAGACTAGAGCTCACTCATGCCAGTTTGGCCTTGATTCTACTCCAAAGAAATATTTTAAATTATCCTAAGTGCTGTGAGCTCCATGGTTTCCAGGACAGTCTGTCTTCTGAGCACTTTAAGATGTTTTTTCCTCTAGTCTTTTTACTGCAAACAGAACTTCCCTTGTGTCTGAGATTCAGTCTTTTTTCATGCTGCCTTTGCAAACACCTTGCTGCCCAGCTTTTGACCTTACATTTCCCCACACTCAGCTTGTTCTCTCAGCATGCTGCAATGTTTTCAACCCCATCTAGATTTTAATGCAAGACTGCACATACTTTGTCAAAATCTCCTTCCTTTTTATTTTTACCTCATCTTAAGATCATAAGAGGTCTGTTGTCTCCATGATTCTCTGATGGTGGATGCTTCTGTCTCATTACTACCTCACCCTCTGCTTCAGAGATTTTTTCAATGCATGTCAAGAGTGACTAGACCATAGAAGCTGGAGAGCAGGTACCTCAGGAAGAGGCAGCAAAAACCATCTTGTACATGTACTTACCATAAACAGAGGTTTCTTTAGTTATACCAAACTTTTGCCTGCATTTTATTTCACCCAATTCTTGTCAAATGCAATTACGGCTTCTCTTAAAGGCAGGTCTTTTGCTTTCTTAAAGTAGGCAAAACAAAGTGAAGGTGCTCTCCAAAATTACCCTGGAGAAGCAAGACAGGACACTCAGGGAGTGTTTAGGCTTTGGATATTTCCCTTGGGAGAAAGACATGATTTTTCTCCTCTTAGGAAACTGAGAACTGTGTGTCAAAGTTCTTCTCAATTCAGCTGGTTTCACTGGAACTGTTGCTCAAGGGAAAGCTCTTCCAAAACAAGAACTAAGAATATTTTAATAGTGGCCAAGGTTATTTGCATTATCACAAGGGAATAGCTCTTTTCAGAGGAAGTGGGGGGGGGGGCAAGGAAAAGTATCTAAATTACTTGTGTTTTGCCTTGTCTTGTTCAAAAGGAAATGTTCTCAAACCAGAATTTTTTATCCCTACCCTACTGATTAAACCACTACAGACTATTAGCATCTCAGAATTAATTTCTGCTTCTATCCTCCATGGAATCAATTCCAATGTAAACACCTGCTGGGTAAAAGAGGTGGCATATGACCTTAAGCAGCTCCTTTCAACCTTGAAGTTACTGCTAGTTATCTTCCCAAGCTCCATTTGCAGAGAAGCAGGCCCTGGCATGTCAGGAGTTTAACTGCTTATTCTTTATTTTCATGCAGTAAGAAACTTGTTTGCTCAGTTACTCAGAAAGAAATTTCATACAAATCCAAGTTGAACATTTCATGACCTTGTGTGGCTCTAGAACTACTCAAATTTTAAGAACAAAGGAGTTCCAGCAGGTTCCTGTTGGAGAGATCTGTATCTTTGAGTCTCTCCTGGTGGCACCAGGAAGGCAGCAGCCTGACACCTTGAGAGTTTGTTCACATAAAGAGAGCTGAAAAAGGGCTCACTTGGTTAAATAAATGTGACACTCAGATTTTGTTGCATCCAAAACCTTTATGCTAGAAAGAATATTAACTAAAATATGCAGTTCTTACTTTTACTGGATGGATTCTGATAAACACCTGCTGCTGTAAATTGGTAGCAGTGCCACTGAGTCATAAGTAAATTTACTACACTAGTGTCTGTTAATGCTTTCTGGCAATGGAAGGGTTCATTTTTACTTGGCTTCAGCTCAGAGTAGTAGTCACTGGGGCTTGCCTTACTGTTATTGAATGGAAACAGGCACCTTACAGGGACAGATAAATCATATCTAAGAATAGTAACATTCTTGTTCAGACCCATGCAAGAACAGTGTTACAAAGGTATGGGCGTGACATAAACAGCAGCTGCTCTTATGCCTGATACCTGGAAACTCAAGAATACAGACATTTTTCCAGCTTTTTGCTATCCAGTGAATTTTAAGTGGGTGGCACTGCATAACCCTGAAAATAGTTTCTATTCTCTGCTGCAATACAAACCCACGCTGTTCAGAAGCCAGGTTTCATCTGCAGTAAAGTTTCTGGTAACACAGGCTCTGTGTGCAGTAAATTTTGACCCAAAGGCTGTGCCAAGTGGAGTCATGCACACACAGAACTACAGCAGACAAATCTTGAAAAAAGCGTATTTATTTTAAAGTACAACCCAAAGTTGTATCTGTAAGAAATGCACATGGTATCTTGTTTCTTGCACAAGTCTTGGCTGTGTGCATTTCACTTCAACTTAAAAATGCATTCAGGTTTACAAATGTACAAACAGCATAAAGTGTATTACAGTCTCAACAGAATGCTCTTACATTCAGCCACTTTGCTCTTAAGGTTTTGTGTTGGTTTTGTTGGTATTTTTTGTTGATTTTTTTTTTCCTTTTTTACATTCTTACAACCTGTGTTAACAAAGACAGCCTTATTTTAAAAAAATACTCTGCATTTTAGCACAAAGTGCCTTTTGATTTTAAATTAGAACTTGGAGGATAACACTGGAAAAAATTTTAAAACCCAAACTTTTCATGGAAGTATTGCATGCCAGGACCATTTTAGAGTTCAAATTGTTTCCTAAATAAAGATGGCAGATGGTAAAATATGAAACCAGTGAAACTGTTCATATTTACAGGCTTTAGCTGTAGTTGGGATTTGTGACCACACCCAGACATTTCCAAGCTTATCTGCAACCTCACACTACCATATCGCAGGACAGACTTTAGAAAGGAGCGAGTGATGAAAGCATGACTGACGGGGGAGTGGGGCTGGGGGAAGCAACGGCCTGAAAATGATGTTTCAAAAATTTGCATTCAGAATTATACCATGACCTGAATAAGAGTTTTTTTTCTTTTTTGCTTTAGTTTTCATGAGGATAGTGTGAATTTGACCAAGGATCTGAACTTCTTCTTCCAATGGTTGGGCTCCAAATTCTCCAAGGATTGTAGGTCTGTCCCATGTCTTCAGCAGGATTGGCAACGGTGGCAGCAGCGGGCGGTGGCGGAGCAGCGGCGGAGTTCTCACTACCCATGAGATCAATGCCTGACAAGGCATTTGCTGGAGTGGTGAAGGGAAGGCCACTGTTGAGATTACTTGACCAAATGGAACTGCTGAATGGAGCGGTGGACCACAGGCCACTGGGGTTGCCCAGGATTGACTGTAGTAAAGACAGAGCAAGGTAAGTGGCAGTTTGGAAAGGTTCTATTTCCATCTTGTTTACAGCCCCCAAAAGAAAAGTATCTGAGTAGCAGCAACAAGAAGCCTCCTCTGGAACCCCTTCCATCCTCACTGCAACACAGAGCTCTGACCTCCCTTTACAGGAGCTTGCCCAGAAGAAGCACATGCTCCTGCAGCTGAATGCTCCAGAAGCTGCACAGGCTGCGGGGCACAGTTGCATTACAGCTTTCAAGCTGTTTTCATTTCAGCTGAGACATCCCCATACCAGTGCTAATTTAAGCACTATGAGTATTCAACACACAAGGGCCAGAACACTTAAGTCTAAACAAACTAGTTAGAATGAGGTAGATAAACATGGTTTAAATCTCAAAAAACAACAACAAAAAAATCAAGTTGCAATGGAGGATAACAGCAAAGTCCTTTTTCATCTTTTTTACTGTTTGCAAATTTATCTCGCTGTAGTCAGACCTTGTCTATTTTGGATGAATCTACTTGTGTATGTATTCCATATTCGCAGTATACACTTTTCCCCCATCCAGAATTTTCTCAGATGAAGGGAGAGGGGATAGGAGAACTGGCCGTTTATCACTGAATTCCCTAAAGTCTGTCCTGGCTCAAGACACTTGGACATGGTCATGGTGCAGATGCAGGTGAATTCCAGCACATCACGAAAGAATCTGGGATATATGGGACAGGTAGAGGAAGCCTAGAGAACACATGCAGGAACACAAGGCCCAAATTCTATCAACTGAATTTTACTAAAGCCCAAACAGTAGCAAACAGCAAGCAGAGGAACCTGACCCATGGTGTGATGAAAAGTGATACCTGGAAGCAGCCAAAGATGGAGTTGAGAAAGGTTAGCATAACTTTCTGCTAATATTAGCACAGAACCTGCTACATGTAGTCTTCTGGCACTACATAACCCAGTGTCAACAGATTTAATGTACATAAACTGTAAATTCAATTTGCAAATATACTGGAAACTTGATACACCCAAAAGGCAGCAGACTTGTTGAGTAAGTGCTGTTAGGTACAAACATCCTTATGTTTGGGTTTAGGGGCTGGAGATAGGGCACCCCTTCCAAAGATCTATGCCCTTAGATAACATACACTAAAGGTTAAGCAGTATCTCATGCTCTGGAATGAAGAAGAGAGGCTTAGTCTAATCATACCTGAAACTGGCTAGATGCTAACACACCACAAAATTTTCTGCCAAGGGCTGGACAGGAGTTCTGAGCATTGCCTGAAGTTAACTAGGCCAACAACATCAGGACTCCCCAATGTCACTGAGAATCTGAGCCAGACCAGGGTCACAGTATATTACTGTCACATAAATAAACTGTTATATTTAAGCCATACCAGCATTAGACTACTAAACCTACAGCAGGAAACACTCACTCTGCTGCTCAGGAACCTATCCTAACACACTAAAAGTCCACCCTATTTCCTGCTGCAGGCAAGAAGCAGGAACTATTTGTTCCTACTTGCTCCAAAAGTGTTTGGGAGATTGTGATAGAAAGGCACTTGTTTATAAAACAGAAGCAATCAGGAAAGGAGCAGCAGAGAACACCTACTATGCCCTTTCAAGGCTGGTGGAAAGAAGTACAAAGTGGCTGGCAGGCAGAACTACACACAGAGAAATAGAGGAACTGGCAATAGGAGAATATGGTTAGAAAGTACCAGCAAAAGTACCCAGGGAAAGTACCAGAAAAGCAGCAAGGCTGAGGGGAGATCGGATCCAGAAGGCAAATGCTACTTAGCACAGAAGCAGAGCTGTGCATACCAGGAGAAAGCAAGAGGAATAAGGAAGGAGAAAAACCAAAATTGACTCTCCAGAAACATTCCTAGAAAAAAAAAGGTAACACAGAAGCCACTGCCCAAGTGATCTTTGCAACTTTGGCTTTTGTCCCAGAACAGAGGAAAGGGCAGGGACTGGTACCTGCTCTCTTATCAGGCACCTAGAGCAAGGAGGCTCAGCAACAGGAAAAGCCAAGCTTTCCTGTTCTGGCTTGCCATAAGCACTTGAAAATACCACTATCATTTATAACAGCTTTGAGTACTTCAGTCAGTTTGCTGCTTGCTTCTTGTTTATTATGTGATCTCCTTGAGTAAGCTCCTAAAACATCTCCCAAATCCAAGTACTTAAATGGAGAGCCTCACACTTCTTCTATACCTTCTTTGTCTGGATCCATCTTGATGCTTCCTGAAGCACACTTCTAAATATTTTTCAGAAGCAGCTGGGAAATACAAGTTAAGAACTAGAGAGGTTGTTCTGGTTGTCCTCAAGCTCTCTCTCTATCAAATGCTGAGAAACCTGCCCTCCATGTGACCAAAATCCAAACATCTTTCCTTACATAGTTTCACTGGGGTTCCAGCTCTGGTTGTAACCACATGACAGGGGCAGGATCTGCCTATATGTGTCTATAAGAAGCTGTGTGACATTCTTTGGCTTCCCCTGTCCCTGGCTTCCCCCCACTCCATTTGAACTGTTCCCAGGGAAGTAAACACTGCCTCTTACTCACTACAAAAACATTTTCAGAAGTCAACATGAAAAAGGATTTCAGCTGGCAGTGAAGACAGCTGTTGAAGCATAAGTTCTAATCTGACACAAGGATGACAGTGCAGCACTACAATCTGTAAAGTTGGGGTTTTCTGCCTTCTTTTGCTAGACTCAAAATCTTCACAAAAATAACTAGTCAGTTTAAAGACTTCACCTTGTGTTCAGTCCTTTAGTGATTTTTCCTAAACTGAAAAGAATATATTTAAGGTCTTTTAGATTGCTTTTTTGGGGCCTTTTGTTAATTTACAAACCGGTGCAGAATCAAAGTGTGAAAGTTACCATGTTGCCTGTTTTCTAGCTGTCTATCAGACTGGAAGTAACATATGTGGTGTCCAGCCATGGCACAGGAGCAAACCTGAAGGATGTGGGAGCAGAACACACTTTTGTAAATGCTTCAAGATGCTCTTTTGAGAAATACTTCTATGGGAAGCAGTGTACATGGATTCATCATCTGCAAGTGAGTACAACTCTTTGTCCAACAGCCATGTCAACTTAAACACACCCAGACGAATATGTGTAAATGCCCTCTTCTTTTATTCTTCAGTTGATCTCTTCTCATCCCCAATTCCTATGAATTACATTAGATGGCACATACAGAACAGGTTAGTAACAGTAATAAACCCTGTATTTGGATGGACTGAATACTTACTGCAGTTGTATGAGTTGGAGAACTTGAGCTTGTTGGCCAGGAGGGTACAGAATCTGTAGCTGAAGGATCCCAGATGGATGATGGAACATTATGGAATTCATTCCAGTTTCTCTGAACATCCTGCCCATAAGCAGATCGAGCTAAACCAAGCTTGCTAAAAACCTCTAAAAAGAAAATTAAATAAAAATTACTACATTAGTCTTCCTCTTTTTCCAAGAACAATACTTATCACAGTTATTTCCCATATATTTCTAGCAGGTCCTGCTACAGTGATATTAGAAGAGGTCACACAAAAATACAAATCTCATCTCATGTGACCAGCATCAGACAGGGCCACAAAGTTAATCAATGTTATAGTGGGGAAAGAGTTGAACACTTGCTGTGGGTAATTCAGTCCAGCCTAAGCACTGCAATATTCAAGAATCCTGGCACTTCTCCATGGCTGTAGTTCTCATTTGCCTTGCAGCACTCCCTTCCCAGGTGACTCCTGGTAGGAGGCAGCACTGGGAGCACCCCAGCCCCAACCCCATCTCTGCTATGAGAGGGAAAAGAGAGCACCAGCAGTCATGGCTCGCCTACTTCTCACACTGAAACTGATCCCAGGCATTTTGCTGGTGCCCTCAAAGCCACGGGTGCCAAGTGTTGCTGATGAAGAAGAAAGAATCCCACAGCAGCAGCTGCCATTGTTTGCATTTCCAGCAGACATCAAGCTGATGCAGTAAATAGCATTTTTTCAGTAGACACAGATGCCACATCCAAAGTTTACTTTTCTTATCATCTTTGCAGCCGCCTCAAAACACACCACACATGCCCAAGGACACAAATCTTCCCAAGTACACAGAACAGCCACACCCTGCAATCTCAATGCCTGGCCACCTCTACTACAGTTACAGAAATTTACCCAAACATTTAAATACATTAATTAATTGCTGGGTTTAGTATGCATCAGTTCACTGTGTAGCTGTACAAATACTGCAGGAAAACACAAGAGGAAAGCAACATGAGGGCTGGGCCACTACCTCACTTAACAGTTTTAGGCAGGTGTTTATGCTTAGGAAACCACAGGCCTACTGGCACATTTGTGGGATCTACAGTGAAGTTTTGGGGGAGGGATGGAGAGCAAGAAGATTAAGGAAATAAGCCCCAGAATCTAGAAATTTTACTGCAACACAGAAACTCCAAACCCAAGCATTCTCAGCCCATCACTCTATGAGATTTCACTAACTTTCTCTGGAATGAAACACAGAATCAATCACCAAATTTTTAACAAATGCTCCTACATAGTCTTCCCTTTCAGGAGTGAGGATGGAAATACTGTCCGTACTTAGATCAGTAGAATGAAGACACAACATTTCTTTACCTGTATTTAAATGCAGAAAAATACTTGAACAGAAAAACTCACCTCCAGTTAGGTTAAAAGAGTGTCCAAATGCAGAGAAGGAGTTGAGAGGTGTGAAATCAGGACTGCTGGGATTGCTGATAGGACTCCACAAACCCGAACTACATTTTATGGAGGAACAGGAAGACAATACACAACTTATTAACACAGTACTATTGACAATATTAACTTACTGATCTATATACACATATATGCATGTATATATGTTTAGCTATATATAGTTATATATATCTATATAAAAACATATAGTTAAACATATACTAAATAAATATTTAATTGTGATCAAGAGCTAGGAAATCAGTTTGGTTTTAACAATAGATTTTGGTAATAAACATTTTCCTGTATATACACCTACCCTAGAGTAACACAGTAATATAGACACAGTGCTCTTTAATCTGTAGAATGAGCATCAAACAAACATGAGAGTAGTTCTTTGGATCAGCTTTTCAGAAAACTCATTGAGTCCAAGCCATAGTACAGTTTTTTTCTCAAGCAGATAAAATTTACAGTCACTTGGAAGGGATACAAATACACTCAGGGACAAACTTCTTAAAAATAACAGATGAGTTAACTGGAACCGATGTTAAACATCCACCGAAACAAAAGAAAACACTAATGCACAAACCTCACTTAGAAAGCAATTCCTCTGCACATGGAAACTTGAACTCAAGTGCTACTTGATTTTCTCCTACTGCAGAAAGGTTACAACTTTTTACAACTGATGGGCTCACTGTCAAAATGTCAGAAAAGACATCTGCCTCACGCAATGTGACTGAGTGCAGCTCTATCCTGCTCCTACTGAAAGCACAAAGCCCACTGACATTTCTGGTCTTGGTATTAAAACAGGAGTGAAAGGCATTGCTATGCAGCAAGGTACTCTGCCTGTGAACCTTCAAGGGACCTTGGTATACACTCCTCAGTACTGAGAGAGCCAAGCTGATTTCTCATTGTGTGGATGCCCAGGAACACAAAATTGTTCAGTTACTTGGAATGAGGGAGGGAAAGCTCTCATCACATGCAGAACATCTGTGCCTAGACTTTAAAACATAATTAAAAAAAACGTAACAAGAATAAATTCTGCCAGTCCCTTCAAAAATGCTGTTAATAGCTCAATCTTCTTTTCTTTGCCTAGAGAATATAAAGTTACCTGTCAGAGCCATCACTGTCAACAACTGTGTGGGAAACGCTGATATTGCTGGAAACATCTGTCTTGCTTGGAGAAACCTTTGGTAAACCACTGCCACCTGTGAGAATATGCATGTAAAAAATGAGTAAAATACACCCCAGCAAATAACAGAATATTCAGGAAATATTTGGAATTAAGAAGTCTAGTACCTGGACTTTTGTCATAACCTGCAGCTACAGCAGCAAAAGTGGGGTTTCCATTCCTGCCTGGAAGAGAAGCCGCCTTTGCCAGCTTATGTTTGGTACCATTAGGCTGCTTGTTTTTTGTTTCACTAAAATGAGAAAGAAACCCAAAAAAAAGAGGGTAAAAAAAGAGTAAGGTTTTGGACTCCAGAAGTTTGATTAAAGAAGCAGCAATTTAAGGTAGCACCCAAAAAAATGTTTATAACAGCTCAACAATTCATGTAATTGCACATTTTTCCAATTTACCAAGTTGTACAGCAAGTAACAGTGGTGTATCTGCAGTTTCCGTGGGAAGAGGAAACGGGTCTGAGAATAGGGAGATGCCCTCTGTGAAGCAACGCTCCACAAGTGCTCAGTGCCAGGGAAATCAGTAGGAGGTAGGATCTGGACTCACTTGCTGCAGCTGCTGTTGACGATGCTGCTGTAAGTGCCTCCTCGTGGCCCAAAAGCAAAGGATGTGGGAGGCGGAGGGGGTGATGGAGAGGCGGGTGTTGGAGAGGGCTGGCGCTGCTTCAGGAAGGCGTCTGCATTCAGGGTTTGCAGAGAGAGCTTATAGAGGTTGTCTGTGGCTATAAAGAGAAACACAAACCATCTTCCTGTAGGATTTATATTATAGCAAAGGTTTCTCAAACTTCTGCTATGCCTTCTGTTCAAGTGGAGGAATTATGAGAAAGGCTGTTTGCTCCCAGTGATGGATGCAGCAGTTCCTTCTTTATGTTCACCTACGGTTATTCAGGTCTGCTGCTTATTTTCAGAGAGACTGATTTGCAACACAAACAAGCAGGAGGAAGTGAGTTGGTTCCCACACAAGGGGTTTACAATGCAACCACAAAAACTGTAAGTGTTCCAGGCTAACCACTGCATTAAGGTGTTTTCGTATTTCCTCTCAAGGACAAATAATCTAACAAGGTCCAAATTTGGCTGAAGCAGATCTGACCAAGCAAAACCCCACCTACTGTAGAAAATACATTTTTTTTTGAGCAGTAATTCTCATTTTCTCAATTTCCTCAGCAGCTTCTGAATCCTGTTCATCACTGGAGAGCTGTGGAGTGACCCATGTCCTGCCCACACCATTTCCAAACCCCCTAAATCATACCAGATGCTATCAATATGGGGCTTACAGCAGAAAAACAGAGCTCAGCTATGCAGTGAGAAGGAGACAGGAAGATCTATAGATCAAGCCTATCTACAGATACTAATTGCAGAACACACATTCTGCCACTGTCTAGTGATTACTTACAGCTGCCAGCTTTATGGAGAGGTACAGAGTCCCACTCTGGTGGTGGAGAATCCTTTTCCCCTTCTGAGCTGCTGGTGTTTCCTAGCTCCTGTGCAGAACCACTGGGGAGAAATTTTGCTAATACTGATGGTCTGTTCTCCATTAACTTACTGCTTGGACCTATTAAAACAAATGAAAAGCCAAGTGTGTGGATAATAAACTGAATGGTTTTCTTCTCACACCAGACTTAGAATTAAGCACTCAACAGCAGTTACAGACAATGATAAATTCTTGAGATATTTACAAAAAACAGCCTTGTACTACCTCTTGTTTTGGGGAGGTTTCTTGATTTAGAGCCACTTGACAAAAGGTGTGGTGTAGAGATCTTGGATTGAAAGGTTTTGCGCTGCTTGTTTTCCAGTGGGGGAGTATAAGACAATTCCAAGGGACTAAAAGAAAACAGAAGTTCTTTTAAAGCTCTGAAGTACTGAAAAGCATTATGTATATATATATATATGTACACACACATACATATATGATGCTGCTTCGTCACATTTCACCCTGGAGCTCCAGGATCACAAAACACATTTGATTATACAGAGGCAACAAGAAATGGCAGCTGCCCTTTTCCTATTCTGCCCCTACACATCCCTGTCAGACCCCATGCTCCTAATATGCTCTTGCCCTAAAAACAGGATTGCTTTTTAATCAATAATATAAAACTACTCAAATGCACCACCAAATTCAATTGCATGTATATTGCTCTTTTTCTCCAGGTATTTGATTCTGTCTCTCAAACTTTCTAGGGAGGAACTGTTTTCCCTGTTTCTTGCAGAAGAATTCCAAGCCAGCTCTCAAGCCAGCCTTTGAAAACCGTCACATGTAATGAACTTGTGAGTTATAAGATAAAGCAAAGCACATAATTATAAAAATAAAGGAGGAGACTTTGCCAGGCAATGTTTTCAGAAATATTTGGAAGAAATTAATGTTCTTCCAACTATAAACTCAGTCTACTATTAATCACAACAGGAAAAACACAGCTGATATACCATAACTCCATCTGGTAAAGTTTACTTTTGAGGCACTTGGATACCAATCTGATTTCACAATACTATTTCAGAATGAACTAGCTATAGTAAGACTAAGATTCTTCATGTTTTCCCTTATCTATGCTCTGCAATCAACCTCATGCCAGTAAGAGACAGGGATTGGCAGTGGCAGCAGCCTCCTTTAATAAAGCATCCAAGACTGACCTTACTCTATGATATGAAAAAGCAAACTGAGGCTGCAGTTTCCCAAGGGCAGCTAAAGGCACTCACATTAATGCTGGTTCAGTGTGCTGCCCCTAGAAACATTAATCCCACTTTTTGTATGCAATACCTGTTATAAAAATCTTAAGATCATTTTCCCTGGTTTTCATTGCTGGATTTAGCTCTCAATTATGTGCTGTGCTTCCATTGAGTAAATCATTATTTGCAGCTTCAGATATTCCCTGACATCAGAAAAAAAGAGGAAGCTGCTTAATGGTACCAGTTGTTGGCATTTGCCAAACTGCAGCTACAATGACCAAATACAGTTATTTTTAATCAATCCGTCTTCCTTTTAAACATGATACTTTCCCTACTAAACAGCCTTCCTTATGCTCACCTGGTTTTCACATCTACCGGGATTTCTTTCTTGATACTTGTAAGCACTTTTTTGGTTTTCTGTTTTACTGGGACTGTTTCATTTTCAGGTTTTTCTGCTATAACTTTTCCCTTTTGTTTCTCAGGTTCCTATAAAAGACATAACAGCAGATTAATAATCACAAAAAGCAAAGTCCCTCTTGCATCAGAACACATGTAACAAAGAGGGCTGAGGAAAGAACGCTGCTGGAAAACATGAGCATTTTTGCAGTATTGAGGGTCTTTTTCATGACAATGAGTTTGCCTATAAAATATGATTTCTATTTTTTCTATTTGGAGATGCAGAAATGGAAATAGAAAATTAACGAGCTTCAAACAGATCTGATGCTTGCAAACACACAGCTCCCCTGGCCATGGCCTCTGAGTCTACTCAGTAAGATGCTCGCTCTGTGCTGAGACCTTTACTGCATCTGCTGCATGCAGTCCAAGCCACCCAAAACAGACTCCTCAACAAAGCAAATATAATATGAGCAACTTCACAATTCAATTTATTATTTTCTTTAACCACACTTCTAAGACTTTCTAAATACAAGTACATTCTCAAATAGCCATCCTGAAAATATCAACAGTAACTTTCAAGTGACAGCTTACTAAACTGTAACCTCTAAAATATATCCCTTAGATTTCTTTTTTCCCACAGCTATAATCCCTGTCTTTTACAAAGTTCAAATTAAAGACACCAAAATTTAGGATTGGTTTTCTTCCCTTTGGCATTACCTCTCCTTTGTTTGTCAAAGTCTGCTTTGGGACAAAATATTTATGACAATACAACCACTACAAAAATTGTAGACATTAGTTTATTACCTTGGATCATGTGAGCTGAATAAGTTAAGTAGGAATATTGTATAAGGTAATTAAGTTAACTACATGCTGACAAGTTACCACCATTGATCTGAGCCCTTGTAACTGACAAAGGGCATGATTTAGCATGCACCTTAATTATTGAATGAAACTAGCATCCATACTATGGCATTTTATTCTGCAAATAGAACAGGCCAGGAGACAATTATGACAATGCTGCTGACTGATGCTAATTCAAGCCACAGTCACCTGGGCATTTTTAGTCCTGAGACTACTGGACTCAAACATTCACACTCAGAGGTGCAGATTTGATACAGTGACGGCAAGAATTAGGAATGGTGCTTTTCAATTAATGTTCTTCTGTTATTAGGTATTGTATTGTATGAAACTTGAGGATGGTGTGGGGGAGACTGTGTTCCTACTCCAACAGGTGACACATGGCTATACAAGGGCCTCCTTTTCTCAGCAGTGCTGTACCTCTTTGAGAAGTGGTTCTGTATCTGGGTTGGAGGTTTCTGTTGTGGTTGAAGAACTGTCATCATCTGCCAAGGAATCCTTCAGCTCATCTTCCTGTTGCTTTCCTTTCCCTCTTCTGTCTTTTTCTTCCCGCTTCTTCTGTGGCTTAACCTTGCGCTGAATTGTTTTCCCTTTTCCTAGAAAGATAAGGATGCTTCAGATTCTCAGCAGCAGAGCTCAAAGGTGGGCTATTCCCTTCATTTTGGAGGCTACCCCATGTGATTAAGCCTCTGAAGTTTGTTGCCTGTTACAACACACCAACCACTTTTGCCCCTTTGCACCAAATGTGAGCAAAAGAACTCCTCTGATCTCCACCACCACATTTAAGCTCCTGAGCTGTCTCCCTGTTGCCTCTCTGGATGTGGGCACCTGGCTGCCTTTTAATTCCTCTCTGTTCTGTTCTTGGTAATCCTTTTAAACACCATAGAATTTAATTTGACAGTTTAACCACATAACACTAGATTTAAACATAAATTTCTGAGGATGGCAAAAGCTCTATCTTCCAAACAAATGAAGAACAGAAATGATCAGCATGCTTGTCTGTTGAAAAAAAACCAAAAAACCCAACAAAACACAAAACAACTTGAAATAAGACTAGTGTGGATGGTAAAAATCACTAATAGTATTAGTCTAGCAAAGAGTTTAAAAACCAAAATGATCAAAATCTGAAAATCTCCCACCCAAGTAAACTTTGTCTTCCTGATGTATTTTATTCCTTTAGAGTGGACTATTCTCAATACAAAGCAACTGTGCATGTGCAGAGTCTTAGTGAACTCACCATCACTTGCTGCTGTGCTCTCACAGGATTTGAGCCTTCACAAGTCTTATGCCTTACTAGCTGCAGTATGTGCCTTTACTAATAGCATCTTTCTTAAGATACTACTCTTCAAAATAAGCACTCTCATTTATGAGCCACACAGTGCCTTCATACAGCCTCCTGGATAGATTTAACTGTTCGCTCAGGTAAAGATTCAAGTAACATGTGCTGAATAATTGGATTCTGCCTCTTCTGAAATTTGTACTAGCTCAAGCTGAGCTGACTAGCTCAAATTGAGACAGGAAGCACCATGACAGCTTTTAGATTTCATTTGGCAAAACAATAAAGTTTGTACCAAATCAGAAATTTGCCTTCAGTATTTTGGCAAATACCAGATACATATTAGTACCTTCAAAATTTGTTTTTTAAGACCTAAGTATCAACGTTTTCAGTATCTAGGACAACAAAACTATGGGAGATAAAAATATTCCTTTTAGCATGAATGCAAATAGATATGTAAATACAAGTAGATCTTACCAAGAACATTTTTTCAAGGTTGACTTTCAGCATATTGGGGGCATTTTGGCTGGAACTCAGAAGGCCAAAATTTGCTTGAAATGTAGGCTACATTCAGGATTGCTAAACAGCTTAATGTTGGTAATTACAAAATCAATATAAAATGTTATCATGACATTAAAATGTAACTGCGGCTGTTTAACAAAAATCTAATGCAGCTTCCACTGCAGTCTGCTAGGACCCAAGTATTAGGAAGATGAAAGAGAAGACTTTATGAGACAGCAATTCTGCACAGGGTTTTATAACAGAGTTTTAGACCAGAAGCTACCTGCTTCTGCAAAAGTTTCTGACTGGCTCTAAATACTTAAAGAAAAATACCCATGTGTGTATGTAGGTGTAGATAGATTATGGAACTTTCCCTATGGTTTCACATTTTAAAAAGGAAAAATGGAAATGGGCACACTACATTACCTGGAGTGGAAATATACTTTTGAAATCAAACTTGGTGGTCTCCACATACTGCATGCAGCTGCATCACAAAAAGCTCTCAAGTGCAAGAGCTGCTTCCTTCTCAGGGGGAGCTAAAAATGGAAGATGTGCTCCAAAGTGCTTTTGGGCATTCAGCACATGGACTGGATCAGTCTACTGCACACCCATGTATGCTCATATGTAACCCATATGTAGCAGACACTTTGTTTTGCAGAGCTCCAACACTGTACTGTTTGCAATTATGGACACCATTCATGAAACCTCCCTACCATTACATCACCTTCTGGAGTCCTATTTAGCCTTTATGGAATGAATACCTGACAAACTGATGGCAGTTCTCTTAATTCTTCCAACTGTGAAGACTAAAAACAAAACAGCCCAGAAACAGAGTAATATACTCCAGCAAGACACCAAAACCTCTCATCACTTCAGAGTCACCACTCTGAAAGTCCAAACACATCCTAACATCCACTCTGAACTAATTAAGAACTTTCTTCTCATTACTACCTAACCAAATGAAGCCTTTGTCTTTGGTGAAACAATCTTGCAGATGGTGCAGTGTTCATACATCTTCCCATGATTCATTTTCTTAACTTTATCTCTAATAAGCCACACAGTATCAGTGCCATTTCTGTACAAGTGTTGGTAGTAGAAAGTGAAAAATTGTTTAGAAAGAAACATATTAACACCAAATAATCATATAACTCTGGGATGCAATTGAAATTGCTATTACAAAAATCATAATTAGAAATCCTACTCATATAAGTGTTCATAAGGCAATGACTGACATTTCAAAAGTCTAAATGTATCTAGTGTATGAAATTAAATTCATTATTTTAAGCACTACACAACTGGAAAGATGGATAAACAAGTCCAAATCAACTGTAGCCTCATCCAAAAATGAATGTAATGTATAGACACAGGTGCCTTATATTAAATTGCTGACCACCTGACATTAAGGATTTTCTACGTGCAAGTCTGGGCATGAAGAATTCCATTCCCAAACAATACCACAGGGGCTATTTACCCATCTCTCTCTCTTCCTCTCCTCCCTTTCTCCCTGCCTCACTTTTCACAGTACACTAAGACAACTTCCTTTTCCCTTTGTCAGCCCTGAGCCCCAAGCCCAAATGATGGAGGTGGGAGGGATGGATGCCAATCCAAAGGCAAAGGAGTAGCAACAAAAAGGACTTTTCTTTTTCAGAGAATCAGATGTCTAGATATTCACACCTGCTTTCATTCTGCAAAAACATGCCACAGTTTTTGCAGGAAGAATGACAAGCTAGCACTGCACAGCGAAGTCCACTGCCATAAGGTAACACAAGTGATCAAGACAGGCACACAGCACAGGCACAAGCCACAGAGAAGCACTCTCTTTCCACACTATGAAAACATGACCTTTACAGTTGATTAAATCTTCTGTGGTTTACACAGGGAGCCATCCCATTAAAACAGAATTGTATTACCTTTGTTTTTTGCTAGTGGAGATGGGGGCTGTTCTGTAAACACATCAGGGGAAGGGGATTCTGGGTGGTCAAAGTCTTTTTCCATAGTTTCTATGAGGCCAGTGAGATCTGAATCCTCCGAGCTGTGCCTTCTGCTGCTGGCACATTCGCTGTGAGGCGGGCTGAGAAGTGGGAGCTGTGGCAAAGCACTTTCAGTCTGTTGCTCTTGCTGCTGGGGCCCAGATGCTGGGGGTGGCTGGAGGGGCTGCTCTGCCAAAGCTGGTGCCTGCTGCTGCATCAGCTGCTGGTTCTGCCTCGTCCCCTTGGCTCTTTTGCCTGCGGCATGAGTCTGAGCTGTGGCACCTGAATCCAAGGTAAAGGGGCCCGTTCTGTTTACTGACTGCATGGAAGCTGCTTGTGCTGAAGTCCTGTTAGGTATACTTGAATTGGTTTTGGATTTGATGTTTTCAACATCAGGTGCATTTCTATTGCTGTGAAGGTGTGCTGTTGCATTGCATTGCTTATGATTCCCTGCACCGGATCGTGAAGATGAACTGCCTGATCCATAAATTCCTCTGGACGAACTATGATTAGAATCCGATCCAAGTGTATTCAAGCTGGAAGAGTAACACATGTTTAAACATACTCTAAAATGTTTCCATTCTTCACCATGAAAAGAGACTCAGTATATCCAAAAGAAGCCTTGAACTGTATTATCCTTGGCATACAACCAGCAAAAATGCCTGAAACTGGTATGGCAAGTCAGTAGCCTTTACTATTTCCTGTTCACTCACCTGCTGTTTGTAAGAACAAAAACACAGTAAAATGGCTGTTGATATATATGATGGAGGGAACACTGAAAGATGATCTTTACTTAAGACACCTAAGATAGGAGCTTCTGGTCTGCAATTTGTTTTCTTGCAGTCTATATATTTCATTTTTAAAATATTAATGGGAAACTTGGCAAGGCTTGGTTCTCAATGGATTTTTTTCTTTCTTTTTTTTTCCCCAAAAGAAAAATATTCCTCACAATCACAAAATTAATCTTTTCATCCAAACCATCTTTTTACAAGCAACTATGGGGATATCATTATTCATCCACCTGTTCTACAGAGCAGTATTACTTTCTTGCTAGCCTGATAACTAAAGAAGAAATACATGGCAAAAGTACCACAAGAAGCCCAAACATTTACTTACTTTGCATCAGATGAAATTCCAACTATTCTCCTGAGATCAAGTGGCCTTCCCATATCAAAGGGAGGGTTTGAGGCCTCAAAGGACAAGCGTCTTCTAAATGGCTCCCAAATTCCTTGAGCTTCTAGATAAGCTGTTCCAATTACCAAGAGAAAGAGTACACTGCAGAGAAGAAAGGTAGTCATCTAAGGATTTATTTCTTAGTTTCAAGCATTTAAAAACTACTGACTCTAATCACACAGGACAAAAAGTTTGTATCCTGTACTGAAAATACTTAAAATTGCATCCAAACCATAGTTTTGTCTGATAGAAACATAACATACACAAGACGGGCATGATATGCAAATCACCAGCACTAAGCATGGGAGCTAGATGCAAGCATGACATGCAGTTGCTGAGTGTATTAATCCAAAAGAAAAAAAGTTGACTTCAAAACTTGGAGCCACAAGCAAAGTGATTTAGGAAAGACAAAACTAAATACCACCTTATCAAATTAAAAAATATGGGCTATACAAACACCTAGTGTTCATTCCTAGAAGTTAAGGATAGCTTTGCAGTGATATGGAAGAGTTATTTTAGTGGCAGCTAGTGAACACATACATGATGGTATCCTAAAAGTTAGAGGCAGTTTATGCACAGGAATCTTGGAATATTATAAAATATAGTAGGACTCTTCTCTAGTTTGCTATTAAAGAAGCACTTTTGTATTTTTAGGAAAAGACACAGTAAGGGAAGGGATTAGTTTTCTCTATTCTTTGTAAAGTCTAATTAACAAATACAGCACATATAAAATTATCCAAGCAAACTACACTTATAAGCTGACGAACATTACTTACTCTCTCAAATAATTAAAAACAAACTCAGCCTATACATTTCTAGCACATACATAGAAGAAAACCACATAAGTACTCACTCAGCACTTAAAGTAATGCAGTGTTAGTGACAACACAAAATTTCTTAAGTAACAGAAATTTTCCTCTTACTTTGGAAAACGCAGTTTCCTCACTAAACACTGCATTACTTAGCAAAGTGCTGAAGAGTCAAAAAAGAAAATGAAGTGGGCTGTAACTTTATCTTCTCTATTTCTTTTGTTAATCCCTACAAGGAAAGACAGTCTAAGTGAACATTTGCAAAATGGAAGAGCCAGTAACTTACTGTGGAGAAACAGAAGGGAATATGGCATGTATGTGATAATGGTTTGGATTTGCAGTACACAGGAAGACCCCTTTTTTAGAGGCATCTACAGCACCAATACATGTCACACTAAGATATAAGCTTAACACTAAAAGCAGCAAAGGAAAGAAAAGAAAAGCAGCATTTGTTGTTACTGATTAGTAAAACCTCATACTGGTAAGTTTCCACGCTAGGGTTTTCTCTGCACAAAAGCAGTGGGGTAAAAGTGTCTCCAAGAGGTAAGCAGGGACACAGGGTTTATAACTCTTGATTTCAAATAAAGATAGGTAGAGGTTAGACCATGAAAATAGTGGCATTTTCAACTCATAATTCAACACAGAGTATAATTAATACGTCTGTTTGCTGAGGAAAAACATGCATTAATATCTTACTACGTAACCTGTAAGTGTGCACTGTTGCAAACAATGTCCTTCAGGTTCTCAGAAATCCCATTATTAGTATCACCAGTTGTCTGTCACATAACAAGTGACAGCAAAGTTAAATTCATCCAAGGCATCTGCTAAGCTCATTACAGTCACTGCCTTATATCTCTCTAAAGCACAATACTCCAGAAGGATGCTCACATTGCTACAGGAATTCACTGCCATCAGTGCTTTAATACCTGATATGTTTCAAGTTTGGCGTATTTATCAAAACCCCTACAGATTATCAGGGCTAAGAGGAGTATGTATCTCACTTAAGCAAATAGGTTCAAGAAACAAGTGTACGATTTTGTCCTTGGTTTGAGCAGAAAGTCAGTACTCCCTTGCCTTAAACAGTTCACACTCAATCTATAAGAGTGTTTATCAATTTGATCACCTTTTAGCCTATTTTATTTTACAACAATTACAACATATGCTGAATACCCATGTGCTTCTCTGTAACCCATATTCAAGCAGTGGCAGCTCATGCCCATACAGCAGTAAGAACAAACACACACACAACCTCATAATTCCTGAGATGATTATGTACAGTGCCAGCTCCCAGTTGGGCCTGGGCAGTGCTTCTGCACACGTTGCCAACATGTGATATGGAAGCGATGCATTCAAGATAAATACAAATTCAGAGCCTCCCGCAGTGATGAATTTTAATTCACGTATAACTCTGGAAGCAGTGAAATCTGGTGTAAACCTGGAAACAACATAAAGCACATCAGAACTTTTCATATGAACAACACAAAGGTTTGAGGCAATTTTTATAACTCATAAATTACAAATTAAAAAAACCCCTGTAATTCAACTCCATCAATTACCTCACAGCCTAAAACTACTTGTGTATCTTTCAAATACATCAAGATGTGTTTGACTATGTTCATTAACACCTATGCTGAACACATCTGATTCTAGATGACTCTGGAGGTACCTTATGAAGTAATAAGGTTTTAACCTGAAAATAAGGTTTTACCACACCTGTTAATAAAAGCTATGAATGCAATAAAAATATAACAACAGGTCTAAGTAACGGAGCCAACTACTATGTGAGCTATAAATTTTTGAAACACTTCACCTTTAAGTCACAAACTAACTTTTCAAAAACACCACCACTACTTCACAGTCTCATCACAAACTAAGATTGTGCAGAAATACTAGTGAAATACTATTTCACTGCAGCAATATTTCATATATTCACTTGTAGAACAGAAGCAACTTCTGAACTTTTTAGATAACATTTTCTGAATAGTTAACTTCACAACAAACCACTGTTAAAAGTGCTTTGTTGTGTTTGGTACAGAGATTTTTTACAATGAAAAAATGATAGAACTACACAACAGACAAAATATTCAAGACTAAAATACTGTGCATTACAATAAAAATGCTTGGACCAAAGGCTTTCTACATACTGCAATGCACCAAAACCATATATAGGTCTAGATCCCATGTGCATTCACAAGTTAAACGAGAGAAATTTATATAACCCCATACAGTAACATTATTCCAATGCAGGAAGTTATACTCACTGGGTTGTAATTGAATTAATACTATAGTCAGTCAAGAAAACAGTATAATGAAAAATCAAATAGTGTTTGCAAGAGAGAAAAATGTCATAGTTGTATAACACTGTACAAAATAACCATACATTCAAAACTTCAGTAAAAAGCTCTCAGAATTTAACCAACCAGTTTTCCTCTGAAACAAAATTAAAATTCCAAATGTAACGCTCCATTTAGATGTAAGGAAAAACACTTACAATATGACAATGTCTTTAGAGGCATTGGCACTTAGTGCAAATTCCTGACAGTTAACTACTTTAAATCCATATCCTTCACATGTGTAGCCACTGATTTCCATCGTTTTCACATTAATCTGCAGCTGCCCTGTATTTTCCACTTTAAACGTTCTTCTCAGTGTGAAATTTGGTTCTTTGTATTTCATTTCTAGAAACAAACAGCACTTGTTAGTGTTATGCTAAGCAGATATCCTCCACTATATTCACATTTTACATCAGGAAAAAGTTCTGTCAGTATTACAGCATAAGGGAGACTAGCAAGGTCCATGGAAATTAACTTGTAGGAACATATCTCTGCAGCCATATTCCCATCACTGTCAAGGTAGGACACTTGTACAATTCCAGAACCCACTAACTCCTCAGGGAAAAAACACAAACCCCCTAACCTCTGACAGCACTACTGCCCCACAAAGAAATCATCTAAGCTGCAAATTTATTTGATGTACTGCCTAATGTTGTGGTATTCTGCAAAAAGCCTCAGAAAGATAAGAATTAAAACTTTTTTTTGTTTCTTTTTTTGTTTGTCTTAAAAATAAAAATACATGGCTTCACTACATATACTTAATTAGCAAAGAATTCCCTAACCACAACAGGTAAAAGGTAATGACTAAGCTTTACTCCAAGTTTTATTACTCACCCCTCACAAAAAGAAGAATAATCTCAGATAATAATAAACATACACTTAGAAACGTCTGGAAAACTGCAAAGTTGCAAAGCAGATTTTAATATCATATATAACTAAAACTCTTTAACAAGTTTTTTAGGTAATTTAGGTACTTAGCTCTCCTCTCGGGCGCAAGCCTGAGGCTACAGAGCAGAAAACCTCTCTCTGATCTGGCTGGGATTTAATTTTCATCAGGGAACACGCCCAACCTTTTTCCCCCATGGCTATGTGCTTAAAGGTTATGAAGGTGTGAAGAAAAGAAGTACACAGGAAGCTACACCCATGATCCAATTCGTATTAAATTTAGGAACTAGAGATTTTGCTATTAAATATGCCAAGATCTTTACCTCCTCTATCTTGAATTTAAGTCGACAAAGAGCTTCTGTTTTCTTTCCTAGTTCTCACATTAAAACAAAAAACTTAATATATTTTGTATTCTGCCTAAACAAACTAGCATTTTTAATGTATTTACAAGAATTGAATTTCTGGGTCACTAGAGGAGGGGAAAAATATTCCCACACATTTCAAGTTTTATGCATAAAATATTTCTTTTCTGTTCAGCATATTAGCTCAAGAAGTACTCACTTTCTGAACAGTCTTTTAATAATGCTTCTGTGATTTTAAAGCGTAAAGAACTTCCTGGACCAGGAGGTTTGCCTGCAACCTTCAAGCTCTCAGTTGTTCCTTGTCCTTGTACCATTAGAGCATCTACTACAGTCAAATTATTTCTGTGGGGAAAAAAAAAAGGGTGAGGGAAAACATTCATAAAAGCTTCTTTATAGAATACAAGTCCATATCCCAAATCTGGAGAACAAATATATAATCTGTTCCACAGCTAATTCCTCACATTATGGAGGTAAATAGCAGGGGTCTCAATGCAAGACAAAACTCCAAGAAATCCTAACATAACATACAAATGCATACCCCAGTGAAATACTAGTTAAAATCTGTATCTCTTACAAAGGCATCACAACTGATTAAAAAGTGAACTCAACGCTCTTTACTAGAAAGACTGAACTTGCATTGTAGCTTGGTCTTGCAAAGGGCATCTCTAACCAGAGATCCTTCTTTCAAGACAGTAGTGTAGGATGCATTTCAGAAATCAAGTCTCCATGCATTGCTGGGTGAGAGGCTGGACATGACCCAGCAATGTGCACTCACAACCCAGAAAACCAATCATACCCTGGCCTGCATCCAAAGCAGGTGGCCAGAAGGGTGAGGGAGGAAACTCTACCCCTCTACTCTGCTCTGTTGTGACCCCACTAGGAGTGCTGCACCCAGCACTGGGGTCCCCAGCACAGGGAGGGCATGGACATGTTAGAGCAAGTCCAGACAAGAGACACCAAGGTGATCAGAGGTATGGAGCACCTCTGCTATGAGAAAAGGCTGAGAGAACTGGAATTATTCAGCCTAGAAAAGTTTCCTGGTGACCATACAGGAGCTCCAGTAGTTAAAGGGAGCCCATAAGAAAGACAGGGACAAAGTTTTTAATAGGCCCTGTAGTGACAGGAAAAGGAAAGATGATTTAAAAAAATAAAACAAGGTAGATGCAGACTAGATATAGGAGGAAAAAAATTTACAGTGAGGGTACTGAAACACTGGAACAGATTGCCCAGAGAGGTGATAGATGCCCCTTTCCTGGAAGCATTGAAGATCAGGTTAAAGAGGGCTTTGAGAAACCTGAAGATGTCCCTGCTCATTGCAGGCGGGTTAGATTAATGACTTTTAAAGGCCATTTCCAAACCAAGCCCTTTTGTGATTCTGTGGTAAGTATAACAGTGGCTTATATATTACTGAATATGTACTGAATACAGTTAAAATACTCTAAGACCTATCACAATTACATTTACATGAAATATTTCTGCAGACACATATGATTGTACAATTATTCTTGTAAAAACAGTAGTTTTTGACTGCTGATTGCAAGTATGATCTTATATACAAATAGAAAAACAGAGAAAAACACACTTATTTCAGAAATATCTCTCTTACCTGATAACAATCAATGATGAAACAGTTTTATTAAGAACTGGAGTGAACTTTACTTTGACAGACTTTCTCTCACCAGGTTTTAATATTAGACTTAAAATGGAATGACGAGCCAGGCCCTTTGTAAGTCCCACAGTGGTCTGTAGTGGTTGGACCTTAAGAGGGTGGGGAAAACAATGCAACACTTTAAAAATAGGACACTTTTACGTGTATTTGATAGAAATTGTATTATTTTAGCTAGAAAATTGCTCTTGTGCTAAAAAAAGGATATTACTCAATTACACATTCTGTTTTTTTAATCAGAAACTCTGGTTAGCACAATATGTGTTAATGGAGAAGCAGAACAACATAACAAAACAGAACTGAGCTAAACTTCACCCATGTAGATTAATAAAGTTCTAGTGGAAGAAAGATTCTTACATATATTTTTGAACACTAAATTAGTATCAAGCCATAATGGAATATTTTTTTCTCTTCAGAATTTTGCATTGTTACGCAAACAAAATAGAAGGACTAGTCAAAAAAGTATATTTTGATAAGTTTGCCATTTGTCTTGAGACACTGAATAAGCATCAAATGGTAATCTAAAACAAACTGCAAATGGAGGGGAAAAGTCAGATAAAAAAAAGGAGTGTTTAGGATGTGGCATGCTCTATGTGAAAAAGCACACACTTAGAAGTAGTTCACAATACCCAAATCACTTAAAAGAACCAACAAAGCAAGGGAATAATCAATTATTTGCTAATTTTAGAACTAACCACTATGCTGAAGAAAATAATCCTGTCAGTAAGAGAATGAAAAATGCAGTTTTCCTGTAACTCCCACAGTTCTATTATAATGTAAGCATATAGAAAAAGTAACACTTTATTAGTTGCATTTGAAGAAATATTTATTTTCCCAATTTCCTGATATCCAACAGATATAACATTTATATAACGTTTTCCACACTAATACCTAAACTTGAAGACACGTGTGACTGAGCTCTTATTAAAACATTAAAATACCTCAATTTAAAATTACCAAGAATGTATTGAAACACTTACACAATTTCTGAAGACTTGGAACTCCAGAGTCCTCTGATTGAAATTAGCTGGTTTACTCAAATTAAACCTGAAATAAAATTGCAATTTTTTCTCTCTCACAGATCAGGGAAGGTAATGACATTCTTGCATTTATGGCTTTTAGCACAAATCAGGTATCTATGGTAGCCCAATATGCAGCTGAAAGCATCTTTTGATTTTATTTCTTCTTATTTCCCCCCATTGCACATCAAGTTAAGGGAGAAATGCAAACACATTTTAGGTCAGTAAAAAATACGGATGTATGTTCAATGGCAATAGGTTCTATTCTCAACTGGCCTAATAATTCAAATTCTTGAGGTAGCCAGTACTAACTACCAATACAACTGCCATATCATGAATTCATTCCTTGTAAAATGCCATTTTTCTGTTGAGTGAGAACACCCCAAGGATTCCACAATAACACTTACCGTTCTACCAGCTTATCAACAAAAGTGGATGGGTTAGAATACAGAGCTACTGGAAGAAATTGAATATACACAGGAGCATCAGCTGGATTTTCTAGAAAAATTTCTTCTTCCTATTCAGAAAAAAAATTTTGTAAGTTTACATTACTATTAATGCAATTAGAAACACCTGTTAAAATGATACTATCACTAAAATAACTTACTGATGAACTGTTTGTGTTGGTAAGAGGGAAGTTTAGATGCCGTGGTGAACTAAGGATGGAAGGCCAGGACATTTCTGCTGTAATTTTTAACCGAACATCCTTCTGAAGATCTGTGTCTACTTCAAATACAGCATTCACTCTGGAGAAATAGTTACAAAACTCGATTTTACATTTGGAGAATATAACTGAGATTCAGATCAGTAAGAAAAATAAACCAAAATGTATTTGATGATTTGCAAAGATACAAACAGTAGAAAGAAAAGACTCCAATATAGCATCCACAATCCAGAAAATGTATTTTGCCTGCATATGTACAGTAAATCAGTACATCTACACTCAATGCAATGGATACACAGACTCTGTGCCTGGACACATGTCTAATAAACCTAAAGCTAATCTGAACAAATCATACTTGGTGCTAGCCACTGTTTCATCAGTGAATGAAGTTTTTTGCTATTAAAGAACCTCCACGATAGACTAGGGTCCCCTTCTCCTACAAGCTGTCCAGCATGAACTCAACCAAAACTAAAACTACTGAGTTCTCCAGTCAGCAAAACAGACTAAATACTAGGTTTCAAACCCAGAGAAATATTTTGGAGAAACTCCAAATGTCCAAGTCATAACCCCTCTGTTTTCAGAAGTTCTCTCCTTTCCCTGAATGATCCTTTGGACAGCTGGGTAATCTTGACTATCTTTAAAAGTATTAAATACTTTACAATATGTTATAAATAATACAAAAGCATTGTATATTCAAGCTAGAACAACTCCTTATTCAGAACTAATCTTTAGTAGCATTCTCCTTTACTGTTCTCTTACTGTAGGGGATAGAACATTTTTGAAAGTTACTGGTGTGGCTAAATAGAGGATTCTGTTTAGAACAAGGTTTCTGGGGAGTTAATAATATATCACCATTATAACACAGAAGTGATAAAGGGAGAATGCTTTTGTTAACCTATTTAGCTGCATACAGACATTTTGTTTCTTCATATACTTTTTTTGTAAGGATAATCTGGATGCTATCAACACAAAAGACACACACACTTGCTGTTTATGTTAACTTGTATCTCTTGGAGATTAAATCAACTTTATGTATGAGAAGGCAGATACTTAAAAGGTATGCAGCAGTCTACAGACTAACTTTTCTAAATATTAAGTAGCAACCATTAATTGTCTCAAGATAAAATACAAGAAAATTTTGTAATTCACCGAAATGCAAAAATCCTGGTATGGTAATAACAGAAAACCTCATGAAATCTTAAAAGGAATATTGAGGATACTATTCTGAAACAGTTTAAGGAGGGATATAGAACAACCAGTATAATCTGTTTTTGGAAACTTTTGCAGAGTAGAGACTGCCTCATTGTTACAATCTTCTCAAGAACTCCAGCAACTCAATGAAGAGTAAATTCCAGTGTTTCCTTTAATTTGAGGAAATTATTATTGTTTTTAACTTTTAAAATGCTCTCTCTAATGGTTTTGCAGAGAAGGCCAAGCAATTCCTTCTTGGCCCGCTCTCAAAGAACACAGCAATATTAAGAAGCTTTGTATTCTATAAGAGCACACATATCACAGAAATATTACCAACTTAAGGCCAGAGCAAACAACAGGAATAAAATACTTACCTATGGCTTGAGTTCTCTTTTATTTCTGTCCATTCCTTGAATAAATTCTCATGCAAATCCCAGTCAGAATCCCATGCATCTTCTTGCATTGCTATGCTGTGCTGAACTTTAGATTCCGCTGCAAAAAATAATGTGTTTTTCAAGTAAAATCATTACTTAAGGAGAAAAATTATTTTAAATGATTTTCATTATGAAATTGAACTTTACTTACATTTAGATAGAAAAGGCAATCCTACATAACAATGATCTCCACACTGTAAACCAGGATCAAAATAAATATTTGCAATCTGCAAAACATGTAAGAGCAGATCAATTAAACAGCACAGTAAATCTGACAACCAAAGAAAACAGAAGGAAGATTTCTGTTGAACACAAACTTAACATATGCTACATAAAAAGAGAACTTATAAACGTTTAGAAATAAGACATAAACAAACCTTTGATTTTTTTCCTGGCTCTAAATCTTCTTTATTACTTCTTAGCCTCTTATAATAAAACCTTACATCTTCTGACAGGGACCGTATGTGTTGTATTTTCACTTTCTGAGAAAAGGAGTTCATAATATTCAGGCTCTGGTGAACTACTTTTCCCTAAGAAAAATAAAAGGAAAAAAGTCTGCAGGATATACATTTTTCCCTAGCATATGTATCTATTTATGCAGGCTGGCAAAGACCACAGCAGTGCTGAAATGTTAAATTGAGATTTTAACTACACTATCTTAAAGAAATGCCATTTGCAACACTTCAACACAGTAAGTTTCTGTGAAGTTGTATCTTTTCTTCCATCTGCTTCCAAACACAGTTCATTCTTCTTTGAAAATTAAGAACACCTGAAGTATCTTGGAAGTGCTAGGACAATAGCTCTCCTTAATCAAATAATGATAAAAAAAGTATCAGAAGAGGAAAGGCAAGAGAAAGCTTCGGTTTGCTGAGCCTCCTATTACTAAAGGGAAACAGTCTTTTTGTAAAATATTACTGCTAGCAATTAGAAATAGTAATTAGATGCTATTAATTAGAAATAATCTGAAAGGAAGAATAATGGGAAGCTACGATTACAGAGGGCCTTTAAAACCCTCCCTTCTGCTTCCAAATGCAATTAAGACACCACACACCAAAACTACATTTAAGAAGAAAATGTAAGAGGAAGTTTTTTTCCCCACAGCTTTACACCCTGCCTCCTTTCCTGAGTCAAGCATTATTTTACCTTTTAAGCACATAAAATTTAGCTTAATTGTCACGATCAAAATCCTTACAATGCTCAAGCTCTACCCCTGGGCTCAGTTGTAAATCAATGATTCTGTGGCCATGTTTTATTCTTTACCTCAACACCCAACCCTGATGTGTATCAGAGAAAACAACAGAAACAAAAGCAGAAAAAGAAGTGTGACTCAGGACTGGTGGGGAGACTTCAAATTTATGTGAAAAAAAAAAAAAAAATCAGAATGAGCAAATATAAATACTCAAAACTATCTTTTAGTGAACATGTTTTTTGCTTGTTCCCCTTAAATCAGTACTTTGGACTTTAAAAAAAAAAAATCTCTACGCTTAAGTGGAGATATGGGAGAGGTTTTTTACAGGGTCAAAATTTGACTGTGGTCTCAGGAAACAGTCACACACTGCAACAGTCTAAATAGCAGTAATTACAGAGGCAAAGAAACGACAAGAATAAATCCTTAACAGTACAGTATTGTTAAACTGAATTAGGAAGCATGTCTGAGCTTCATCTGTGAACTCCTACGAGTAATAAACTGTCATCAACAGGACAAGACTAAGGTTTGCTAAAAGTGTCTAGAACAAACAAGTGGTATTTTACTATTACCTTTACATAGCATTTGGACATAAAACAATGCACTAGGGAAAAAAATTGTTCAGCAGTAATAAGAAAAATAGAACAATGCCATTTAGCATAGAGTTGCTTAAATATGAGTTTCGATCAGAGAAGAGTTCAGAAGTGGCACTGTGAAGTAAAGATGGCACTATGAAGCAGAAGTCATCACAGCTAAGATTTGTTTAAATCAAGACACTGACCTTTACAAGGCCTGTGTACACTGTCAGTGTATTGCTGACAACCTTCAACAGAATACCAGAAATCACTCTTAGGTACAAATACACTAAAATTATAAACAGACAGACAGCTCTGGGAACCAGGCAGCTGCAGGAGAATTACATCCTAAGTATAAACTGAAAAGCATGTGTTACTAAAATAGTAGCACCTAGTTATTCCTGGATGGTGTAGCTGTCAAAGTTTCTCTACCAAACACTGAAACAAAAAGAACTGATGCTATTTTAGGCTTATTTTCATAAGTAATAAAGACATTACAGAACAACAAAATGCAACAGTAGCATGAATTCAGTGAGCATAAGTTTAGTTGGAAATGAACAAAAAAAAAGTAAAAGTAAGTCTGCTGTTAACGTTTTCAAATACAAAAAGAGTTAAGTGATCAACTAATGGAAGTAGTAAGTGAAGCTGACTGCTCTGAAAAGCCTGGGGCTTAAACATAGTAAACAGTCTATAATCTTGTCAAAGTTGATAATTGTATCTGAATCTATACTCCCAAACAAAATGCAGGAGGTGAAAGATCCACAAAATGAATAATTTTCTGAAAACCTTACTAGAAAAAGCACAAAGATAATAACAATCACAGTAATCTAGGGAAGAGAAAGAATAATGACAGCAAGGAAGCTACGCCTGAGAAACACAGGTGCTATAAGAAGTAGTATCTGCCAAAACAAAATAAAGTAAAAGGAAATTAACAAAACAAACAAAACCCCTGAATAAAAACAAACAACCCCCCAAAACTGCAAAACCAAACCAAAATAAAAATCTCAAACAACAAACAAAGAAAGGCCCTCCAAAAATTAAGCTGACAAGACTGTGGACTTATAACTATGAAATACTGATAAGTTCTTTAGCCATTTCAGCTAGAACAAACTCAAAGGAGATAAAAAATAATATTTATTTATGGTCCAAATGGATCAACATATTTTAATGTGGCATTCAAAAGAGACATTCTTCACAAGAATTCTTCTTCATAATAGTAATAGTAATAATAATAATAATAAATTTCTAATAATTCTTGTAGATTCAGATAGAGAATACAGAAACTGCTTTATCTCCAGTGAATGAAAGGGAAGTGGATCTTTATGCTATTTTAACTTATCAAAAGCTTACAAAGCAGCTCATAATGAAGTTCTAAATGTGGCAATCAGTGTAATAAGTACCCATATAATGGTGAGGCTATACAGTAAAAAAAATTAAAAAATCTTAAAGATAAAAAACAAGTAGTGATCTTTGCAACTGTAGGCATGACTGTTTGACTTCAAGAGTAGCAAAAGACATAAGAATTTGTGACACAGGAGATCAGAAGAAAGATGGAATATGTGGCAATTGAAGCAAACATTCACTGAAGTCCTGCTGATTGACCTATTTTGCTCTGATGAGATCTATCCCATTACAGGAGTTCTTCCGAGATGCCATTCAAGTAGGCGGTTGAGGACGTGTAAGGACAACTCATGTTTGCAACACAAGGTAGAAAAATCTCAAACAATGCCCAAAATAATGACAAACTGCTCATAACAGTTCAGTAGCACAATCTCTCCAGCAATTTGACATAGACTTCAGGACAGTAGTCTCCCTTGAAAAAGGCATATAAAGAGAAAACACAGCAAGTAAACATTTAATCTTCCCCAACTCTCTTACCGGAAAAGAAGGTGGAAGAAAAACATGCTTTGGGGAGCAGGTCAATGAGCCCACAGCAATCACAGCCTTCACTGGTATAGTTAAAATCTGGAGGGAAAAAAAAAAACCCAAGAAAAATTTAGAAAAAAACCCTTTACATTTCCAGCTTTTAAATACCTCTTTCGCTTTTAAATTGCATAGAATAACAAAATCCTGAAATTCTACAATTAATGTAGTCTAGGATTATATAGACATTTAAAACATGGAGACATGATTTATGATTTCCACCCATCATCATATTCTGAACAGTCACTCCATACTGCCAGGAAGCACTCCTTTACTCAGCAGCCGCCAGTTCTCTTCTATATGGAACAGAAAAGCCTACTGAAAACATAAGTTCCCCAATGGAGTATTATATAGGTCTCATTTGAATGGGGTTTACTTTGTTGGAAAACAGCAGGGTAACATCTTCACAGTAAATAAGGGAGAAGATATACCCAACTTCTTGAAACACTGTGTTATTGTAATACCTTGAGGCACACATAGAAAAAGTAGCGTGGAAGGGATGGCAATGAGATTCAAGTACCAATAACAAGTAGAATAACTTGTTACAAGCAAGAAAATAAAATGCTTCAGAATCTGTAACCAAAGGGTCACATAAATATGTGGATATACTAAAAAAATCTTTAAATCTCCAATAACTGGCAGAAATTTTGACTTTCCCATTTTCTGTAGGACCATCAGAACCACACAATCAGTGATATATAATTTCCTGATTTCAAGCACAGTCACATTTGGGGTATTTTTCCATATACCTCACAAAGACAATAAATACAGATTGCATTATTCATTAGAGTGCCTCCCGCAAAAACACAGCACATGAATTTGAGGCAATCAGTTGTTCCTCCCATAATTATCAGTGCAAGGATTCTGTTTCATTAACTGCCAGCAAACTGCAGTATGGTTTAGTGGGCATGGTGGTATCCAGGCTTTTCAAACCCTAATGATTCTATGACTCTCCAAAACAACTTTCACACTGTGTTTTGACAAATAACACTGATATTACAGCTCAGTTTCAGTCACTGATAATATATGGAGAAGCACATTGCCAGTGCATGATACAGTCCAAGATCCACGCATTGATGCTTTGAGGATGTGTCATGTCACTGAAGAAACCAAACTGCAAAGCACTAGGTCAGATTTAAATGGATATTTCTGAAAACCAGATGGAAATCATAATATAAGCATAAGTAGTATGTATGATGCAGGGTTAACTTGCAAAGATAACCTGACCTCTGGAGCTCCCTTCCAACCTCAACTTCTCCCTCATGCTACAGTCTATCCACTAATACAACACAAAGACTAAACAGATCTTTTGGGCAACACCCATTTATTATACAACAAATATACCTCATAATCTGTTGTGATTTGTACAGCTCCATCATGAATTCCTTCAAGTTCCTTTGCTATTAGATTTACTCTGAACACTGCATAATAGCCTGATGTGAGGATCACCTGTAAATGGTAGAAAAAGTCACCAATATATTCCTTTAAAGAAAAAGAAATTTCACTAAAACCAGACTCAAAATCCACTTAAAACTACTGTCAATGATACACAGAAAGTTTGTATACATGACTAACACGAAAAAAATTTACTCCTTGTGGTGATAAATTTCCACTCATCCCAATGATGATAAGCATCATCCGAGGTTATCAAGATTGGTTAGATTTGGAAAGGGTGAACTTCAGAAACAGTAATTTGAATACAAAGCTGCTCCTTAAAATAAATTTAGGAAGTCTACATGTTTTATCATACTCAAGTTCAGACAAAAATTAAGAATTCTTATCTCCCCTCTGCTAAAATGAAACTGAAAGAAGTTGCAGAGGTTTGTCTCTTTTCTCCCCTCCTATATCTAGCTGTAAGCAATGGATTCAAAGGTTTACTTACTGAAGACTGATCAGATGCAGTAGCATTTTGCAGTTCGTGGTGGTTTGCAATTATTGTTGTTCTGTTTCCCTTTTCAGTTGTTAGAAGTTCTACAGCCAAACCATCCCCTATAATATGCCAACTTTTTATAGCCAGCTTTAAAAGAACAAAAGGTACTGTTTTCAGTAACAATGCTGATATAATTTTTTTTAAAAGATAAACTAAAAATAAATGCATCCTCACCTCTATTGGATTGCTGTTGATGACTGCGAATAAAATGCTGGTAGCTTCTGTTGCACTCAATATGCCAAAATCTATAAATCGCTCCTCCATTTTTGGAGACAGTACAAAGTACTAGAAAGATGGATAAAAGTACTTTAGCAGAAATAAAATATATAGTGTGTTCAAACTCTAAGCTCATTAAAAAAAATGCATTAATAACTTTAGTACAACACTACCATGACAATCTCAAAATTCTATGTTAATAAATTTCCTATGTAAAACTAGAGATTTAAAGGGAACAAAAAAGAATTTTTCAGCAGATACCAAAGTAGAATAAAGAATTAAAGTGTCCTATGAAGTCTGCCTCTAATTAGACAGAAGTTGCCAAAAAAAAATAAAAAAGGAAAATACTTACATCTAGAAATCCTGTGTATGCTCGGACAGGTAGGTGAAATTTAGAAGCATTGGTGATAAGTAGGATATTGTTATCTACATGAGCAGATGATGTGGAAGGCATAAAATGAAGTGTAAAAATGTATCTGGATTCATTGGGTGGAATTAAAACTGGTTTACTGAAGTTCTGGACCTAGATCAGTGAACAATGAAGACCAACGTTACAATTGAAGAAAGCGCATCACATGTAAGCATTTACTTATAGGTAAAAGCATTCACTGAAATGGGACTTACTTTAAACATGGGTTTTGCTTCTTCTGGTAACACAACATCATGTATAAGGACTGCAAAACTGAATGTGTTTGTTAGATAGATCAGCCTTTCCACAGAATCGGCAGCACTGTCACGGATGTGAAAGAGTGTGGCAGCATGATCAAATCCTAAATAACTATTAAAAGAAAACAGTGTAAAGAAAATAAAGATTTTCCTCAAAGTGTTTTGCTCGCACAAAGTCTAGAATTTATTATTTCAAACAGTAAAAAAAGTCCATATCTCACTGCATGCTGAAACTATATTATCAGTACAGCAGAGACGTTAATAACAAAGTAATTAAAATAAGAAAATATGTAAGTCAGAATAATAGGAGGACTAAAAGGAAGTGTTGAAGTATTAAGATAATTTGCAAATGACGTATATGTCTTATTAGCCAAATCATGTGTCTGCAGCACAAAAATTCTGATAGGTAAAGTTCAATTTGCTTGCCTTTAAAATACTCTGCCAGTTCTGTTGATAAAATAGCACCTAATTCATAAGGTTTTTAAAGTCAACTTTGTAGATAAGTAACAAAACCCAAGGAAACTGAGAGTTCTTCCAAAATTTTGCTTAAAACCAAGTGTTTTCTCTACCCATACTTTATATAGCAATGAACAGAAAATGCAAAAGCAGAAATAATTCCAATACTGCATTTCTAAAATGTCTCATCTGCAGTCTTTAGCTGCTCTGAGAAACAACTCACTAAGGTCAGTTTTAACTCAAGCCTTGAAAACAACTTATGAATGGCTAAGACTACCTCATCCATTTGTTTAAAAACAGGAATATTCCCTTCTAATTTGGAACATTAAGTCTTTGAACTATGTTCAGTTACTGGAAGCTTACCCATCCAACACTTCTGCTTGATATGGTATTTCAAGTTTGGAATAGCTCTTCTCTTTTGCTTTAACAGTTATTTTCCCAGAAGACTGTGATGCTCTTTTTGCTTTTGATGCTGTACACACAAGAATATAAGAAGCTTGTTAAAGCTGACAAAAATTGATCCATTATGTTAGACTAGAATGAGTGGAAGGATAAAACCACAGAGCTAGCCCAGACATTAAGTATCATGGAAGGAAAAAAGTGGAGCTTAAGGAAATTTCAATAAGCAAATCAACATGGTATAAAGCCCCTGATGCAAGAGATCCCAATTCTGAATTCTTCCCATTTAACACATTAGATGACATGCCTGATTTAGTAAGTTTTTCTACGATAGAGAAGCCTGATTGTTGCTGTCATATAAATAACTTAAACATGTCCAGAGAATAATTTGGATCCCAAATGAATTAAACTCTCCACTAAGAATATGGAATAAAACTAACCCTTCCCTAACAGAACAGAAGCCTGAGCTGGGCCCCTCACTTAGAACTATCAGTCGAGAGGAACTTTGGGCCAGAAATGTAACAACTGCTTAATAATGAAGAAATGAAAGACAAGTTAAATGTTGCAAAAAGAGAAGTAGAATCCATGTAAAAACCCAAACTACACAAGCACCAAGAGTGATGCTCACAGGTCTGCTCCAAGATCACAAAACAAGCAATGTTAGCCTGGTAGCAACAGTGGGGGGAAGAAAAAAAAAAAAAAAAAAAAAAAAAAAAAAAAAAAAAAATCAAGGTATTTAAATACTAATTAAGAGAAGCCACTAAGCTCCTAAAGCCTCTGCATTTAATAAGGACAGCTGAAATTGGAAATATTTAGGGCTGGCTGCTTCACCGACAAGAATTCATCAAGTCAATTCCTTAAACACATTAAGCAGCTTAACTGGGTATTTTTCCCAGGAACCACCATTCCTTCTAAGATGTACCATATGTTAGCCAGTAGGTCCTCATATAACAATTCCCACTAGCTTCAAAATCTGAATGTATTATCACCTCAGGTTGACAGAATTCATCTCTTTCACAATTTATAAGCTGAAACATACTTCACTTATTTTAGAAACCATGAGCTATTACATTTTTCAAGTGCTGAGCCATAAATGATACTAAAAACCAATCCTCTCCTCTTTACCCATGCAACTTTTAAAATTATGTCTACCACAACTACTGCATGTATAAGACTCAATTTTTAAGCAATCCAGGCAGAAAGACTTACAGCACCAACTAGTATCTTAAGGCAGCAATATCTGAGTAGTCATCACCATTCTAATGGTTGATTAAAATCTCTATAAAAACAGAGGTGCCTTTCTACAAAATGTCAGCATAGTATTTGAAGTCACACTATGTAGGAGAAAAATCATAGAATACCAGGTTGGAAGGAGACCTCAAGGACCACTCAGTCCAACCTTTCCTGGCAGAAGTACAGTTTAAACAAGATGTCTCAGCACCCTAGCCAGATTGACCTTAAGTGTCCAACACTGCAGAATCCACCCCTTCTTGGGGAGATTATTTCAATGGCTGATTGCTTTCATTGTGAAAAATTTTCTTCTTGTGTCTAACCAAAATTTCCCCAGGAGCAACTTGTATGTGTTACCTCATTTATTGGGATTTCTCAAAAGCAAATACATTTCAATAATTGGTGCCTTAACATAAGAATACAGCTATGGTTATTAGAAAATTTAAGAATACCTTCTCATCTGTATTTATCAGTCTAAGATACTTGTTGACCATAAACAAAGACAATCCTTCCAGAAATAACTGAAGTTCAGAAGAACTGTAAGCCTTTTCCAGGTACGAAAATCCCATTTTCTTCTCAAAATTATAAACAGTGTTTTGTTAAGAGAGTGAAAATAATCAATGAAACTCCAGTAAGTTTTCAGAAGCACTTGACAAGTTCTAAGAAGAGAGGTACAGTACTTACCATCAAAGCTAATGCTTGCAACTTTGGTATATTTACTTTCAGAGGCCTTTAACGTAACGGGCTTGAAATGTACTGTTATAGCTTCATTCTGTGGTGTAGGTCTAACACTCTGCAAACAATCAAAATACGAAGCATCTGTAAATTTATCATTGCTAACATGCTGTGAAGCCTTTGTGTGTCTTTCACAGTGATAAAACTGCAAGTAGTTTTGGCCAAGCTCTTACAGGTCTGTCTTTCCTATAACAAAGCAGCATTACAAGTGGTTTTGGAATTTTTTTCAGGTCTTAAAAATTACTCAGCCAATATACAGAAAAGTGGGTAACAGTGAGTTCTCCTTGGGGATGTTGAATTAAGTAGCAGTATGGCCAGAAATATATTAATAAAATAGAAAACAAACCTTATTTAATTTAAGATTTAACTTTTATTCTTAAGGCTGCAGGGCTACAACAGCTAGGCTATTTGTTTCTGGTGCACTCACTAACAAAGCTGTTAACTGACTTGTGCAACTACCAGAATGGATATAGACATCTCCCTTGTTTCTAATCCCTTGCTAAGTCTGCAGAGAAAAAAATAACTAACTGTATAGACAAATGTTCTATAAATCTGTGAAGGCACTCGTTCTACACTAACATTTTACAAGGTCACCCTTCACATCTGAGGATTACTGTTTTAAACTAAAGGGAAAAGATAAATGGGCATTACTAGAAGAGTTATGGTGTCAGTTATTAGCCAGAGCTGAGGTAGAGGTACTCATTGCTATGCAGCATAAGGGATTCCATGCCATCTGAAGACTCTATAAGGATTGCTAGCAAACTCTCTAGATTCCATGGAGAAACTGGGCATGAAGCATTTAAATGCTCTTATTCTTGTTTTGCTTAAAATTAGGATGGCTGCCATGATTCCTCCCAGCTGTCTTCTCTGGCTTTAAGAACAGCTCAGCTGCTCACATAGCAGCTGTTAAGCCACAGCAAATTACAGGATGCTGAATTAAGGAAACTGAAATGTGTGCTGCCTTACCTTCTGCTGGGCTACAGAGGTTTAGCACCTGCTTAATAAGCAGCTGAGCCTTTCTTAGCCAGGGAGGGGCAAGGCAGACAGCTAGTGGTACAAACCAATTACAGTTCTTCCAAGTCAAGCTCTCCTTGGTTGTAAATTAAAGCCATAAAAATGTACATAAGTAAATAAGTTCTGCAGACCACATGATCCTTAGTGAACAAGCAGCACTACTCCTGCAGCTAATGAATAATCTCAGTTAACTCAACCAGAAGTTTTGTATTTTGGATTTATAGCACTGACCTTTATCCATCCCCATGTCTGCATACATGGGGTGCAGGTATTTGGTATTTCTCTTCATAAGTCAATTAATAACTATCTCAATTTTCTTCTAATGAGATCCACACTACAAAACTGAAATCCTGTCACACCTTTTCTAAAAAAACATCTTAAAGCAGATGAAATCAAAGCTGTGATAAAGTTCACAACTTCTAGATGACAGAGATGACAAATATTTTTAGAAGCTCTTTTCATGCAACATGCCTTCTTTAATTACTGGTTTAAAATAATGCTGATTTCATTTAGCAAATCAAACTGGAAATATTCAAAAGGACAGCCTGTTACCAGATAAACAGCAGTTTTCAGAGGTGCATCTCTTAAACCACAAGTGTAACAAACCTACATGTATTTACTCAGAATGTCAGCAGCTGCTGAATTTAGTTAGGGAAGGAATTTACACTATTTTGCTGAAAATTTCTGAACAATATGCACATTTTGAAAATATGCACATATTCTGAAAATAATGCACATTTCTCATTTGTTACTTCATTACATGCTATAATGGGAAAAACAGAATTACAAATAAGTTTTTAAGGAAAAAAACAAACATCCTTAAGAATCCTTTCGATGTCCCTTTCCTTAAATTTCAACCTATTTCAAATAAAGCTCAAGTAAAACCTGTCCTGAAATATGTATTAAAAAACATCAAATATGGACAGGTCCTGAAAGGACATGCAAAACAAGTTCCATCAAGAACATAATACCACCAATTTTGTAAGAAAATCTCCTAGCAGCAACTTTTGTAGGGAAGAATAATTCTAAATAGACATCCTTCAGTAACACATGGCTCCCCTACAGAATGACCCACTCAAGATTCCTGATCCTGCTCTATGAAGACACATTCAATATTTAGCACAACTGCAGAAAATTAAGACCTTATGCGTTCTAAAGGACAAAAAGAGGGGCTAAAACTTTGTGCTTTTGCAGGAGTTCTTGAGAAAGAACTTGAGAAAGACTTTGAAGGTTTAAGGACTCTTGGGCTATATGTATTCTAATAAACTATAGAGTATGGGTTGGAAGACTGGCACATGTTCATCTATACTGTTTACCCGTCAGAAGACCCCTGAACCTAGTTTTGTCTTGCCCACCTAGCACAGCCAAAAAAGCCCTTTGGCTACAGGTAGTAGATTAAGGCTGGTTCCATTACTGTCAGAACCACCTCTGAACTGTTTTATTTGCTTTTACAGACACAACTGTCAGCAACTTCTCGGCCTTGTGTTTAAAGAGAGAAACACCTAACTAACTAAAGTTCACTTTCTCCATAAAGAACCATCGAGAACATGGAACAAACTACTACTAAACTGTAATCCTTGATAATTTTGAGATGCATGCACCCAAACATGAAGATGAAAACACAACAGAGAAGCAAACTACTTCTTGCAGGTTGCTAAGAGAAATTAAGTCCTATTCAAAAGCTGGGACAGAACTTTATACTATCTTATACAAAACATTTTTGTTTTCAAATTGATTACAATTCAGCTTCACTAAGGCTGTCCTGAAGTTCCTAGTTCCTCATGCAAACATGATCAGGACCTCAAGTTTTGAAGTGTCCCTTTGCTTTTAGCAGTCCAACAGGCTTAAATTGCCTTAAGGAAACACAAAATTTTTGTTATAGAGATGGGATAAAACAAAATGTTCAACAATCTAAGTCTACCAGATTTTTGACAGAGCAGCTTAATTGTTGCAACATGACTAGTTTATCCAGTCATTAAATAAGCACTGTTCTCCTTAACAATGGAACAAACCCTACAAAATGAGGGAGGTCTTATAAGGAGTTTTAAAACACGAAAAAGAAAATTACTTGCTCTTATTTTCCTCAACCAGTTTGCTGGACCACAGCATGACTAAGTAAGTACTTGAAGGCAGAACAACTACAAGTCTGTCTGAGTATTAGCGGTCTCTCACACTGATGACCTGAAGATATTTAGTTCCTCCAGCTTAAACATATGCTAAATATAGCCTTGGCCTTTTCTTCTGACATTAAGATGAAATCTGTCACACAGCTCTGTCTCACTACTTTTAAACCCTAGCTCTAAAGGGTCAGAAGTCTATTTATCAAGCTTTCCTCGAAGTAAGCTATTCACTAAGTTCTTTCCAAAAATTCTTTACTCTTGCTTTCCACTTTGAAATTTGTTAATTAGCACAGCAGCAGAAATTCACACAGTGCTTCAAAAGCTAGAAAGGTTACAAACTTCCCAACAAAGCTCTCCCTTAATGAAAAGAACAATTGACTTGATGTGCCATGTGGTACACTGAAAAAACACATCATGTCTGGACCTGTGTGGTAGCTTTTTCCTTGCAAAAGTGAGTTCCAAAGGCTTTTAAAAATGCCTTTAATAGTACAACTGTTTTGACACACAGTTAAAAAAAAAAAAAAAAAAATCTGGAAAAATTTTGTCATGACGCATAACGGTTATCAAGTGACAGCCTTCCATTAGACTGATATTTACGGTTTATAGCCCATAGTCCAAAGAACATAGATTAAAATAAAAAAAAAAAATTGGTTTGGGTCTTTTTTAAAATGGAATATGGTTAGGCACTACACTACCAGGTATTAGAAGTGATACTGACAATCTGAAAATACAGTTATTTGCATTGTACTCAGCAAGTATATTACACACTTAAAAAACCCCCAACAACTAAAAAACCCACACAAAAGGAGACAAACATGCAAATATAGCCGGAAAAATAATTTATTGAATTTACCAACCCTCTCAATGCAAAAATCCTTTTAGTTTTTAAAACCCTGTATGGAAGTTGTGCTACAGCTTAGCAAGCCATGATTTCTATAGGACCAACTGACCTCATTAATGAACATCAGGACCTCAATGAATTAAAATATTTTTGCACTATTCTGTAAGTTTCTCTTGTTTGCAGTATACTCTAAGTTTCTCTTGCCTTGAAAATTATTAGTGAGTAACAGATAGGCAAGCACTGCAATGGTCTATTGTCACAGTGAAAACATATCTTCATAACTAAAAATGTTTCCTGTTTCTCCTTTAAATTCATCTAGCCTCAGTTTCCAGTATCCTAAGATTTTGCTAGATGTCTACTATTAAAACACTGTTCCTCATAGTTACAGCTTCAAACTTTATAAACACAGAATTGCTGTCCAAGATCTCAGTAAGGAACCTTTGCCAATCCTTCAGTCACTCTTCTGGCTCCTCTGGTTTCTTTTCAACACTTCAACACTTTTTGAAGTGCACTGGGACAAGGTATAGCTAGCTACACAACTAAATCTGGAAAAGAAGGACAACAGGAAGGGGAGAAGGAAGAAGTGAGAAAAATAGTGGGCAATGAGAAAAATCACACAGGAAAAAGGTATGAATGAATAAAGGCGGACTACCAGACTAGTGCCAAAATTCTGAAATAAAAACAGAAAATCCAAAGTCTAGAATTCTGAAGCTGGCTGCTCTTCATGTTTAGTTCCAGTAGTGTTTACTGCAAAGGGCCCTAGAGTGTTTGGGGTTCTTTTGTTATTTCAAACAGCAAAGCAGATAAGCTAAAAAAAAAAAAAAAGGGTAATTTTATAGACGGGTCTTGAAAGCTACTCTTTGCTTATCTTAAACTATGTTGGGGAACCACTTTATACACTGATGTGTAAATGAGATGTGTGTATGATGAGGACAAAGAATCTTAAAGACTCTGTATTAATCTCTCACTCACTGAACATTAATTACTGTTCTCAAGTATAAAAGTTTCGAAAGGTTCAGATATTACAGGTAGAGCCTAAAAATGCTGTTCAGAGTATTCAAAGGAGGCGATGATGCAAATTAATTTTACCATGCATAAAAATTATTTGCTCTGCTATTAAGTTACATTTTTAGTCACACATCACCTAGGCTTCTAATTCTGAACACTACATGGTGAACCTGTGAATGATCAATCTTCGAGAAAAAGTAAATCCAAATAGAAAGTTTCAAATTGAAAGAAATTAAACTTACTGTAATTGGCACATCTTTTGTTCCTGAATTTAATAAATGGAGATTTAAAATTTTTGGCAGATCTGTTAAAGAACAAAATACACACCTATTAGGCTATTTTAACATGTGAATAGTCATTTATAGTAGCTGGTTTCTTATATACCTCCACTATTCAGTGTTAAGAAGTTATACTAACATGACAGAACAGCCAGTCAAAATAGCTAGTCCCAAGAATCTGACAGAAACTGCATTTTTGTGTATTAGTAGGTATTATATGCTTCAGTTTACCACTCATGTTTCTAACACATTAAGAAGTGAACAGGCTAAAAATACTACAATGACTTTGTCAGATGCACCATATTCAGATGAAATTACTCTTACTTGAAAACCTTTACATGTTAAGGAAGGAGCATGGAAAATTTCTTCAGAAGCTTTTTTTTAGTTGAACAAAAGACATACTGTTTTTTGTCAGCAATAAATCCCTCTTACAGTTTCAAAAAATACCTCTTATTTTACTACTTTCTGACATATACTTTTTTATCACTAAACAATATTAATGTAAGCATAAAATGTTAAGCCCAAATGTATTAGAGGCAGCTAAAAAAAGATCCTATCATAAAACATTTGATCAAGTTTGCACATCTTCACTTTTCCCCGTGCCTGAAAATTATTGACTTGCCCAGAAGTAAAGCAATTTTCACAACTTCACAAATAAATTGAAACAAAATGCTTTTCAGACTAAGCCATGTGCAACTATGTAACATTAACCTTAATACTGGATTTACAACCTGGTGTGCAAATTACTACTTGCTTGTACACACCCCAAGTACTTTTGCATCTGTGCACTATTGTAACCTGCTGTTATTATCTGTCTTTTTAAAAGCATCATTCCACAAGCAACCCTGAGCAGTACAAAGGTAACTGGGCTTTCCCCTCCCCACCCTATTCCTGATAAATACTTTGAGAAGTGAAGAATGGTTTACCTTGTGTTCGTAGAGTACCAAAATCTAGCATTTCTGTTGATGAATAGATTCCTGGTGCTTTAAAAAAAAAATAAAATTTTCTTATTATACTAAGAGTTAATTAATTTGAATAACTGAAAAAACCCCAACCAAAACACAAAACAAACCCCAAAGTAAAATAAACCCCAACCCCTCTTTCACAAACCTGTTGTAACTTCTACTTCAACAGGCAGAATAATAACTTCTGTGTTGTCTGAGGCATTTGTTTTTATTCTAATGAAGGCTGTATGATTATCTGCTTCTCTTGAAGAAAAGCTGGCTCTCATCACTCCTTTTGTTTCATAGGGAGGTATTTCCTGATAAATAATCAAAGTACATCCATGAGAACACAGTAATTACAAAAAAAGCTGTCACACCAAATAATTACAATAGAAGCATTGAGTATAACTGTATTAAGAGAAAAAGCTACAATAGCAAGAAGAAATAGCCTTCATATAACTAAAATTACCATTTAATTTATAAAGAATAGTTTAATTTATAAAGGATAATCATCTAATATGACACTGGTTAAAACTACGTGTATGCCAGAATCCCATTTGATTAAGCTAACTATTTGATGATTCTAAGTTTTATGTATTCAATTTGTGGTAAAAAGACAGCAGAATAAATTAGCAGAATCTGGCAATAAACAAAAGATGTTCAGAAAAAATGTTGATAGTATTATCAAATATTGATTTTGCATATTCTAAATGATTTTTCTCCAAAGCAGACACAAGCCACAGCTTCAGTGCTAAACACAAACCAAACAGTGCATAACTCCATTCAGCCAGAAGCTTGTGGAGCTTCACGTTTGTTAGTCACCATGTAATTTATAGGAAAAAGTAAACCTGAATTTTACTTGCTCTATCATGCCTATTTTATCAGTCCTAATCTGTATTCAGGGTTTGAAAGAGATCTCTTTCTGTATCTTCTGGACACAGCTGCAGCACAAGACTAACTTTGGCAATACAGCTGAAATACTAACATTGGATTGTCTTCCTCATCACTTTACAGAGGGTCTGAGGATTGGATTTTTGGTTGCTTGCTTGGTTTTAGTTTTTAAATAGAAGATGAAAACCTTGATTGGAAATTTTCCAAGGCACAATGACTGCAGTTACATTCCTTGAAAACTGTTGAATATCAAAGTAAGAAGATTTCAAGTTCTGTTTTCACAGACCCAACATAATGCAGCGATTCATTAACGTATCAAAGGATGTGATGTGACTCTTCCATCTGTGTAACTAGGGATCCAAAGTTGGTCAGACCAAAAAATACTCCAGCATATGCAGACTGCTCCATCCAATCATTCAAGCATTTGGCATCAGAACAATTTTATATAATTACGTATACCCATATGTCCGAGTATCATCACCATATCTCAAATAATTTCTGCTACTTTGAAGCTTTCTCTAACTGCAGTACAGCTCTTGACAACCAATACAATGCTATACCTCTGTGTTTCCTCCTACTGGTTTGATTTCTTCAAGCTGCCTTAGTGTTTTGAAATACCAATGGTTATATGAAAATGCATACCAATGGATGGATAGAGGAAACAAGAGGATTAGTCCTTGCCAGACACTGGAAGCTTTCACATGTGAGTCATCATTACTTTCACTGCCAACCTGGCCAAGAGAAGCTGAAAAGCTTCATGCTCTGAAAAACACCCCCCTTGAGCTCTCCTGACAACTAAGAAGGGACTATTTTTGGAAGCAAGGCAATTTGACTGAAGCAGTGTCAAAATATTAGGACATTTATGTTTTAAAATCCATTTTTGTGTGAACATCTAACCCTCAGCATGTGTTTCCACTGCATTTTTAAAAATATTGTGATTTGCATTAATACTTATTTCCTTGCAACTTTTGTACCGAAAACTAAAATACTACCATTCTAATGGACCTTCTCCAGAAAAGACAAGAATTAAATACTATGATGGTCCTTTATAACTCACTTGGAAATACTTATGAGCCCAATGGCTCTGAAGTTTCTCCTAGGCTAGAAACAAGTAATTAAAAAATCATTCTAACTGAAAAGGAAAGCATGTTTTGTACCTAGCTGCACATTATCAATGGTGTGACATACAGCATGGAGCCAAGAACTCTACCTTTGGGATGCTTCCAAATTTTATTTCACTTAAAGATATCGGTATGTGTTACCTCAAACCAGATTTAATGAATTAGACCACAATTCCATCCATTCTACTACCTTGTCTCTAGCAGCAGACATGATGAGTAGGGAGTAGCTGCAGGGCATGCATGTAGGAATATTTTCCAGAACAGTTTCCAGCCACTTTCAACTCATGATCTAGAGATTTACTTTAGCTACACACAGTGCTGTTTTATTTAATAGTCCATAAGAGATTTTTCTTCCCTAAGTTTGTTCAGTTTAATTTTCAACCTATGTGAGCATTTATAATAATCTGCAGTAAGGACTAAGTTAAAAGACTCCAGCACCACCAAAAAAGCCAAGACAAAAAAATCCTAACCAACAAATCAAACAAAAAAAAATTTTCTGTGGGTTAGATCCAGCTCACAGGCCTCTAGGACTGAAAGCTCAGGTAGGTGCAATTTCTTCTAATGGGAATAATTTTATTCTTCACATTCAAAACAGCACAGATCAATGCATATGGCTTATCCTAATTAAACTTTTCATTCAACTCCTACTACCATAACATTAACAGACCCTGTTATTGTTTACATTTTTATGGAGTATTTTAAATGATTACATGACAAGACACAAAGTTAGTAAAAAACACCCAAAGCCTAAGCTCATGTCAAAATAAAACCTCCCAAACAAGTACAATGAGTGCTGCAAGACATGACTACTCACCCACAGCTTTCTTGTACCTCCCTGCTGACCTGTTGGAAGCTCTAAATGGAGATCACCTCCACTGGAATACATTTCTACCACCTGAAGTAGGTAATAGGAAAATGTTAGCGCTCAACCTTAAAGGGATCCTGTTTATTTATCAGGTATTATCATGTGCAATGGCATAGATTAGTGACTATTTAACCACTGGAATACCTTACAAATTCACTTTAATGCTGATATAGCCATTTGCTAGTGCTACACTTTATGTGCTTTCTACAGCATTTTATTTACTGATACTTAGCAGAATCAGAATTTGGTTAAGTAAAAACATCAATCCTGCCTGAACATAAGAATGTTTTCCAAGATTACATACTGGGGTATACTGAAACAACACCTTATGCTGTGCAAACCAGACAGAATGAAGCTAAGAGGCATCACTGGTTTAAAAGATGTTTGTTTGCTTCAGTATTCATCCTAATTACCAGTGAAGTTTAAATCTTTATATTTCAGTTATTACAACCATGTTAAAAGCTGAAATTTCACTGGAAAACCTCAATTTAGAAAATTAAGAGATTTGCAGCTATAATCTACAATGGTTAGAACTGATTTGCATATGAGCAGAAAAAAATCTTATAATATGAAAGACACGACCTCAAACAGCTCAAGTTCAGAATGTTAAGAAGCACCAAAATAAACAAAATTTCAGTTTAACACCATAAATGAGCATTAAATTATTTTTATCTTGTGCTCACCTGCAAAGGTTCACTGTGAGGGTTATGGATATTTATTATAGGAGAGAAACTGCTATTTACAGGAACTCGTGCCCCAATAAATGGGCGCAATCGATAGGGGTTCGGAACTCCAATGCCAAACACCTGGTTCAGAAAAAGAAACACAAACTTAAGTAGCTGTATGTAATTGTTGCAGAGCCTAAGGTGCACACCCATTTTAGAAATACACCAAGAACTTTTTTTTATTAGTTTTATAGTATACTTATAACTGAACCTTTACAACCAGCAGCAGACTAAATCTCTGAAATAAAGAAATTGATTTAGTTTGCAGCTAAAGGCTAGTTCTCATTTCTACTATTTACTTACACATATACTGAAAAACAGTCAATCAAAAAAACCACCTCTTTTTCTGACACTGTGAAATAGTGTCAGATAGACAGAAATTAGCTAAAGGTTAATGAAATATTAAATGTTCCTTTAATCACATCACTATGAAACTATCCATACTGTGAAACATTTTTGTTATTGTTTCCAAAACACTGTCATGGTAAGAGTTATAGGATTTCTCTCATTTTTCACTTTTCAGTCTCTCTCATCTGTCTGAATTATCCTTCTCAATCTCTAGTGAGTAATTTTTTGCCAGCTTAATGAATAACATAGTCTTGCCACTGGATCAGATAAGTAAAGAGCTAAAAGATGAGCTAGGTCCCTACAATGAGCCACTAAAATAACACATGCAAAAAAGGTATTGGGAGGATTTTAAATCCTGTGTAATTTCATTGATCTGGCTTACAGTGCAGCCCTACCAATCTTTACAATGGTATATCTGTGTTACAACAAACAGCAGGGATGGAAACTTCTTCAACTGAGTTGATGGAAATGAAAACCTGAACCAACATCCTACCACTATTCTGCCAGTACCCTTGGATGGTTAAGCACCCCATAATAGATGCTGCTTTGCCTGATCCACACTACACTTTCCTGGAATGTATGTAATTCTCTTACCTGATAAGTAAATACCCCATGATTAGAAGTGTTAATAAATAAAGTGTTCTCTACATTTCCCACTACTCTTGCGAGGAAAACTACATCGAAGGACGTATTCCCTCCTGGAAGAATTTTCTGGAAAAAATAAAAGCAAGCAAGCAGAGTGATAAGCAAAACTGTTTACTGAATAAATTGCATCATGCAGATGAACAATAGTTTTTGTGCTGCAGAAGATCCTAATGTGTTGTTTGTGGAATACTGATACCAGAAAGTCAACTGCAGATTTGGAAAGAAAAAAGTAGAACTTTCAAACAAACTAAATGTGTAACAAACCAATAAAAATAGCAATAATTTAGAACTATTATCAACTGCAGGATCATATTTAATTGAATTTTTGCACTGAATTCTGAATTTAGAGTTCAGCTTATCACAAAAATATTTTAGACTGACAATTCAAAGGTCACTGGACAAATGCAACTGCTACAAGACTTCCATAAATGCAACAGGTAGCATATTAGACAGGTTTTCTGAATTTTTTCATGTTTACATGGCTCTTGCTAAGCCACAGGCCCTTCAGACAAAACTGAAACTAGAAGACTCTGACAGCAATGTGGTTAGGAGCTAACCCTGCTGACACCATGTTTTTGAATGTTCAAGTTCCTGTAACACAATTACTTACAGCTCCAAGTGCACTGGAGTGACTACTGCACAGTCTGTTTCTGTATGCTCTGAGGAAATGTACTCACTTCAGCAACAAAGGAGATTTGCTGTTAACCATCAGTTATAATATACATTTTCAATGTAGTAAAGGAATCGTTTGTGTTTCTGTGCTCAGTTCAAATTTGCTTTGATTTGAGATGAAGAACTGCAGTATCTTAATACTTCTTGGTATGTAATCACTGCAGTAAGTCACTTATAGAGAAGTTTCCATTCAAGGAGGAAGAAAAGCTGATTTTGAGAAAGTAAAAAAAAACTCACCCTATTTTGGAAAAACGATGCATGAAAATGTGATGTTGTAGCAGATATTGATACTAATGTAATTGTTTCTTCTGAGCTAGGGTTATGTAGGTAAACTTTTTCCATTTTTGGCATTCCAACTGGCCTGTCAAAACAGAGAGAGAAAATATTTGCAAAGTGTCAGAAATCTAGACAATAAAGCATTGGCCTTTTTTCCCATTACACCAGACAGGAGCATAAAAGTGATGAACACTGACAACAGATTTTTGCATTTAATGTTTTTTTCAGGTAATGTATGTATCTCGGACTTATAGGAATTACTTAGTTAACATATTTTCCTTTTTTTTTTTTTTTTTTGCTTATTTTTCCTGAAGGTTTACCTAATGTTGCATCATGCTCATGAAATCCTATTTTCAGATTTTTTATTTCAGAATGAAAAGAAGCAAAGTTTTCAATTCCTATGCTAAAACGTCTAAATAATTATCTTAAAACAAGATATACACAGTAACTGAAAATAAACAGAACACACCCTAGACAAAAGTCTAAATGCAAATTTTTTTCCATGATAGATTATAGTAGTATTATCCAGGACTCAGAACTTCCCTGGTATCATATTTTATAATATGCGCTACAGAATTAAGTATGCGGACATGTACAGCAATAACTATTTTATTTCTATATTGTATTTGAATTCATACCTTAAGTAAAAAAATAAAGGCTAGAGATAAATTCTAGAATTTAGGAACCCTAGAACATGGAAGTCACACAGTCAAACAACTGCACAATTTTTCAGTAACAAGACATGCAAACAAACTTATCTGACACAGGCTCTTGGTTAGTTCCTTTTTGCTTACAACAGCTGAGATGACAACAGATGCTCCAGTTTCAGCAATTATTTTTCAGACTATACTATCTCTTCAGAATTGTTTTCATGCCTTTTAACTCATACATCTTTAGTATCAGCATGAAAGCACTAATAAAGCATCAGTTTACAGATTAAAGTTTACTGCATTTTGAATTGTGGAATTCAAGATAGTTAACTTTCAGGCTACATGCAAGTCCATGTTGCACTCTCTCCCATGTCACTTGTTCCAAATACTGCAAGGACACCAAAACAACTGATAAGAATTACGACCTGTAGTACCTGCAGTGATGATGACCAGAAAAAGGCAGCTGTTCTGCCATCCTCAATTGACCTTAACAGACCAAATGAACATGTGCTATTGCAGTCACAGTTCTTCAGCTTAAGGGGGTGTGGAATATATCTCAACAGATGAAGCAATGTAACTTTGTTGTAAATGAAAGGCTCCATTGAATGACAATAAACAAACTATGCCACAATTTACAAAGTGATTGTAGTTACAGAACCTCCTATGCATGAAATACAAGCTAAAGAAGCAGATGCTAAAGGCCATGTGATTAATTCAAAGATGAAATGATTAACCATCAATAAATGACATCATCACTAACAAAAATATATCTGCAATCTGCCACTGTAAAACTCCTTGCTTGCTGAGTTGACCTAATTTCAAGTCTCTGTCAGTAAACACTCGTTCTTGATCCTTTTTTCACTATCAAAAAATCTCATTTTGACTCCTCTAACTTCACCAGTGACAAAGACCACAATTTCTCCCACCTTTCAAAACCTGTACAAAACCAAACACCTGGGTTAAGTCCTAACAGAAAATATTTTCATCTCTTGCCAGCATACATGGGGATGTCAGAAAAGGAAATGGTTTATCAGCTGTGACATTTTGTGCTAACTACTGTAACTGCAACACTGTTGATCAATGGAATTAAACAGTAAACCTATGTACCTGTTTTTCTTTTGCTAGGAAAAAGCTTACCAGCCCAGAGGAATGCAAGCGAAAGCCATCCCTCCAAATTTCCTCATCTTTACCCCCACCAAAAATACCACTATAAAAACAAACATGCAAATCCACAACCAAGAAAAGTGTCTGCTGATAGGGAGTCACCCAGCACCCCCTGAATTATGAACCCACTGCTTCAAAAACTCTTTCACTGATATCACTACAGATGGCCTTGAGTATTTTATCTGCTTGGTAATTTTGAAAAGCAGAAGCTTCTATACCAGTCAACATTTCTGCAGAAAATTCCTTGTTTAGACAAAGTAGACAAGCCTTAAAGCAGTACTCTGATTCTACCAACACCAAAATTGTTTAAAGAACCAATCTTTTCTTAACATTGAAAAAAGCTCTAGAAGCCTGAGGATCAGCTGTTCCCTAGCTCTCACTACAATTTTTCACTCTTCTCAAGCTCCCAACACCTTAGTGCAACTCCTTTGCTTGCCACACTGCAGGTTTTGGGTACTTCTCTTCCCCCCAGCATGTCCAGCAGCTTGTCAAGAAGGGGAAATCATCCTCCTACTCTGTAACAAAGCACTCCAATCACTCATCATACGAGGACTTAAAAACACAAACCAGAATCAAACTGAACAGTTCCTTCCAACCATAACATCAACAAGATGAGTAGATTTTAATCACTGTATTACATGTGAGCAAATGACATGACTAGTGTATCACCTGTGGTCTCTGAAGAGAAACAGCTATGTACTGAAAACTAAAAATCAGAGTTGACTTCAGTGACACTTAGGATGCATTGTGTGAAACATCACAAAGTCAAGAAAATTATCTTGAATGGCAATAGTGAAGCACCAGTCTGCTCATGTCAGAAAGGTAGTTTGCAAATAAAACTCATTAGCCAGGAAATATTTCAATTAACAATCTTTAAGACCTTCATGCTTTTCAGGTTCTGAAAATAAGGGACTATACACCTGTTTGAGAGGCTCAAGTCCATAAAAACAAACTGGTAGGGAAACAGCCATGACCAACACCACAGCTCACTAATTTCATATTCCAGACTCGACTACCGCAGTACAATTAGAGGTAATAAAGGCAGAGGGCACTAAAAAGGAACTCTGATGTAAGGACTTTGTTTTACTTTACTCTTTTGCTGATCATTCTGATTTTGGAACAGTGAGTCTGGTATCGCATTTGGCTGAGATACAGCTTTCCTTACATTTCCTTACAGTGTGATGCTACCCAAATATACAGAAATAGGACATCATAAACCTCACCTGTTTTTTCTGCCATCAGACATGGTAAAACTCAGGTAGGGCAATATGCACCAGACACCTCTAATGAATCAGCATCCCAAGCAATAATCTCATAAGGGATTCTCTCCAAGCTGCAGATTATCAAACCACAATGATCTGCACAAGTACAGCTGTAGGTGATGCCAAATTTTAGAGCAGAATTTCCCAGAGGCAGTCATAGCTAGCACTTTTCATTGTGAGAAGCTGTTATAGACACAGATCTTCAGGCAAACTATCAAATTGTGAACTATCAAAGTATGTAAGATTTTGCTCCTAATCCCTTGCCCCTGCATAATGCTAGGTCAACCTACACTGATAAAAAAAACTGATAACCATAACCTAGATGAGAAGATGCTAATTAACAAGGGTGAGGTGCCTGGTCAAATGGGTAATGTTCTTTATTGCTGCAACTCAACTCTTTCCAAAGTCTGAGTTAGTATCTGCAGTGTATTGCAAGATGTCCTTGTAATGGAATTCATTGCTGTTCCAGTGATCAAAACATAGATTATTTTAACAATGGAAATCAGCTCTAGCAAATTTTGGGGAGATGAGTCCTTGAGTTATTGGCCCAAAACAGACTTGGAAAAATATGTAGCTACTCATTGTGAAGCAAAATGAGAAAATGCCCTTTTAAAAGAGCAATTAATTTTTTTTTCTTACTGCATATAGTTTAAGCACCTCTGTAAAATGCTCACTTGATTTATGAAAGCTGATACAAATTTATTACTGAAAAGCAAAAGATGTGAATTCAGCAGATACATTCTTCCTCTTCCAACTCTTTTTAATGAGACTGAAAGAGAAATGAAGTCAATCAAAAGCTTACTAGATACACTTTGAAATGCTGGGAATATAGGAAATACATTCAATATTCAATTCTGACAAATTCCTCATGCATTTGAGAATTTGACATGTTTTCCCCCATGTATTTTTTCATTTAGCATCTTTGGCAACTGCAGAAACAGTTGTAAAATCAGTTGTCATGCAACATATCAGAAGAGTCACAAGGGTTAAATGAGTATCCTGTCAGACAGCATCCTATCAGACAGGGGTGAATAACAGATGCCTAGAAGGCAGAAGTGTAATGTGAAAAGCATACGAAGTCAGGTGCCCTGGATACTCTCCTAGGCTCAGGAACTTCCTGAACCAATGAAGACGGTTCTCCAGCCAGAAGATCAGACTGAGCAAGTTCCAACAAGAACTTGGGTGTTGACTTGGAATGTATCCAACTACTTTTAATTAAAAGAGACAAAACGAGCTGGTCTCACAAGGTTTCCTCTAGAGACTGAGAATGCCTTTTGTGCCCCATTCTGAAGAAAATGCTAGTTTGCTTACACAAAGGAAGCCTGCATCATGTACAAAACTAGAGAATTAGCAAGTAGAGCATTCTTCCTGCTTCACACAAAATCGGTTGAGTGACACAGGCAAGTGGCTTCTTTACCTTAAGTTAAGAGTAGCTGAAGCACACACGTTTGCATTCTCAAACATGTCTCCAACTCAGAAAAGCAAAAGAAAACAGAAGGGTTTTGGTTTTGTATATGTACTAACCTATAAATTGGCTGTTTTTTAGCTTCCAGATTCCAATGACTTTTAACAGAGAAAGTTCTCTGACATTAGACTTGACAAAAAGTTGGTGTCAATGTAACATACTAAACAGAGTAAGTGCCCCATTTTAAGCTAGGAATCTAAGTTAGATTCTATACAACAAAATCACGCCTTTTCCAAACAGTTATTAAAACCACATATACAAGTAGTAGAGTTTATCCAACCATGTCACTAAGTGTGGTTGGAATGAATCTAGGAGTGTAATGAACTTCCAGCAGCATTGTGCAGTCTAGCATGATATGTGAACAAAACCTGAGGCAGATCTAGATGAAATGTCAATTTACTGTCAACAATTTCTTGCATTCAACAAACACCAAGGGAAATAAAATTTTCTTTAGCAACCTTTCTTTAAAATTCCAACAATCTCAAACTCTCACAGATTAGAAGTGTATCAAAAGTACTGTGTAAACATTTGTATGTACATTATGGGCAACTTACTTTTAAAAAAATGTACTTAAAATGTAGGAAAAATAGCAATCTGAATAAATACTTTAGTTGCAAAAATTCGTTACTATTTTTTGTATAAGGGATTAGAGTTTTTGAAGAAAACAGACCATTTTGCTAAACTTCTATCAATCTTATGTTGCTTGAAGTAACTCCCATGGCTTTAAGGATATTTAGATCTACTGTATATCTAGTAGATTAAAACATTTCATCTATGGATCAGGACAACTTCCAATAGCTAAACTGTTAACAATATCATTTCTCTATTCTCTTACCATGCTAGTCCTCCCCTAAGTTTTATACCAGTCAAGCCTTACAAGGGTGTAAACCAGTTTACACTGCAGGACAGCACATTCATGATACATCTTGACTTTCTAAATGCTTCCTTTTCATTTGACTTCTTGTTCTTAGTTCATGTAATTAGAAGTATAACTGTAGACAGTGCAGTCTAGAATCAAAGGGAGGTACATTAAGGCAGGTTTAAGATAGGCTGTATTCTCCAGATTCTTACCCATTCTGACACTATCCTGTCCTTAAAACATGTCCCTTAGGTTGCTTACAGAGAGTAACAACATAAGGTTTCCATGCCTGCAAGAAGGTCTCAATATTTGAACACTGTGAAGCAATTGCTTTCAAACCCAGCTTAAGTTTCCACAGAATATCCTGCCAAATACTAGAGCTTACAAACAAGAAACATGAAAACAATACAAAAATCCCCTAATCAAAACACTTGAAAGGAAATGCAAAATGAGATTATCAATATAAAACTGAAATAAAGAACTTCAGAATACTGCCCTACCAATGAGAAAATTTTGTCTGAGAATGAGACCTTGTTCAAATTGAGTAAAGCAAGAATCTCCATTCATGCCAGAAGAATATGTTGACCAAGGATTAAAATATTACTGTAACCAAAAGTATCATTTCATACATTAATCAATCGTTTCTATGAAACAGGTAGGATGTCAGCTTCACCTTATATAACTCCATATTAAATTAATTTTTTATAAGCAGTTCTAGCTTATATTGTGGTAGTATCCTAAAATACTCCAATACACAAGTGTTCCATCATGAAAAGGTACCTCTATAAAAAAATTTAGTTGAAGAACTTGAACTTCACTTTTGAAACAGTCAGAGATGAATTAACAAGGATGAAGGCAATGTATTGAGATCTGTGAAGATCTATATTCTCCCACAAAGTAGGCTCAAGAACTGAATAGAAATCACCTGTAAAAGCATTCTTCAGCCTTCAACCCAGGTGGCCACCTCTAATATGAAACCTGTCTTAAATACACAAAGTTTTATAGACAATGACTGTTCTGCCAAAATAGCCTCTGAGCAACCAACTCCCAAAGCTATGGAAAATAACAATGATTATTGTTTGCAGGTTAAAACACCTCAGTTATTCCATTTAAAAATAGGGAAGAGCAACAGTTTAAAGCAAAGAATACAAGGAACAGAATGCTGGTAAAAAAAAGCCAACTAGCTGTAGAGCTGGCTTTAGGTGAAAAGTTTTTTTCTTTAAAGCCTTGAATCTCCAATACTCAAGATGTAGAGTTTGTTCCAGAAAAATATTGGTGTTGCTTCAGCAACACAAGAAAGAGGCTTACACATTAAATAGCCAAATGAGTATTCCACACTTAGTCCAAGTAGTCCCCTGGCACAGTGATATGGGAGAAACTGCCTCAGTTCTATCCCATTCCCAGAGGCTTAATGTATACAGAGAACATCTGGGATCTCTTCAAATGAGCTGAAGATTTGCATATCCTTTTGCATATCCTAACATACAGCATGAATTTCTTTTGATAAATTGAGATTACCTGGACTGCCTTCAAAGTGGTAGAATATGGTAGTGTTTGCTTTATATTAAAACAGCATTAAAACCTCCAATTGTTATAAAACAGAAGCAAAAGACAATTGCAATTTCATCTCCAGGTGGAATACAGGAAGTGTGTCTACAGCACATATTTATCAACTAAATACTGGTTTTGATCTTCTGAGATCCTTATATAAAGTAACTTTTATTAACTATTATTCCGGCTTAAGTTGGCATGATTTTGAATTATCTAATTAAACCCACACTCTTAGCAGACCAAAAATGTCACAGTAAGAATGGCTTGACTTAAAACTGAAAATAAATATTAGATCTTTCTTTAGCCTAGGTATGATACATGTTGATTGCTCAGTATAAACATGAACTTGGAACAAGTTTGCTCTACTAAATGCTACATGCTATCTATGAACAAAACACCCTTTGGGTATAGTACTTATTCAGAAACTAAATACGCATTTTATGCCTTTTCTAAAATCCATTAATAACAAAGACAGAAAAGCCAGAATTTGAATGTGAAAACCCTATCTGTTTTAAAAGGCAAAAAACTCAAAAGCTTAAATCTGCATTATTTGACTTCCAAGGCGCTTGGCACCTGCAGCTTGTTCCCACCATAAGGCTGAGTTAGCATTTCTCAGAGTCGGTTCACAGATTTTAAACTAAACTTTGGCCTCCATATCTAAACCTTTCCTAAAACTGCTTCTGGCAACCTAAGTTTTAATAAATCAGAAGAGGATTTCTGCCTGAGACTATAACCTAAATGACAGCAGATAAATGAATGATATACAGCTACCAAAAAAACCACCCAATCCAAAGAAGGAACACAATGAATCAAGATTTAACACACAGGTTCCTTATTTTAATTGACTGAAGGCAGCAATCCCCCAGTGCAGTTTGCATGTATTGTACAGAGCCATTCCCAAGTAAGAGATTTGTGCTACTTTTAACACTGTATTAGATCTACACTATTTCTTCAGTGCTTTTAGCTTTGACATGAAGAGCTTACGTAAAGAGCCGGCATATAATGAAGAATGACAAAATATTTATGGTACTGTCTTGGATCTACTCGTAGCAAGGGGGAAAAGTCATCTTTGGAAATCCCCAAAACAGAAAAGCATGCATAGCTTTCTTCAGAGCAAAAGCATGTAAACTCTAGATAACCTTTAAAAGACACCTCAGAGAACACTGAATTTATTCATAGTAGAAAAAGGTGCATAAAATATATTCCCAATATCAAAGTCTGGAATTACTATGAACTGAAAAAAACTTTTACAGTTTTCTGTAAAAAAACCCAACTTTTCTTTTTTGAAAGAAAAAAGCTTAAATCAATAGTTAAGTTTACAATATCTCTAACAAAAAGCACACTGCTCAACAAGTTTGAATTTGTACTGCACTCAGCAAAAAAATTTATTAACTTTAACCTAAATTTCTTGTAGCAGAGATGCAGCAGAGTAGGGCTTACCACTAGATATTTTGCTATTCAGTTTAGAAAATCAATATTCTGTTACCTAGAACCAGTTACTGACATTAGGAAGAAAAACAACAAAATCACCCAATATCAAAAGCTAAAGGAAATTTTAAAGGAAAAAAGAGGGGCCAGAGCAACTTATTCTTTCTTTAATCAGATGTAAAGCAAATTTTGTTAGACTGAGTACAAATAAGTTCTGTAGAAGGAGCATTTTCATACAGCTTTGTTATTTAGTGTTAAATAACAACAATAGGAAAAGGTACTATATTTTCATTAATAATCTATGGCTGAACTGGTGACAGAATGCTTGAAATGCCTTCACTGCAGTACATTGGCCTAAGTATGAATCATGCACAGAGGCTCCATGAACACCTACTCCAGAACCACTTTGACTGTTAGGAAGAAGAGGGATTGGAGTTACATATATACAGCAAGCAGTTCATGGAAAGACAAGACTGAAGTAGTTCGCAGAGGAACTAACAGGTACAGTGATAAAATGTTTAATTTCCTTCTTTCTTCCTTTTTAAAAATGGAAACAGCAACCAGTTGCAAGGTAGAGAACACGGAGTTATGTTCCTGTAGGTTCTTTTTTCTCCTTGAGGCTGTATTTTCACAATTCAACATTACTGTTCTAAAAATTGCAGATTCATAGCCAGTTTTTTTGCCACCAAAGCAATAGAAAAACTGGTATGCTAGGGTACATCCCTATGTCATGGGTTATATTCAAGCAGAAAGGTAAATCTCACCTCAGAACATTACATTCTAGACTTAAAACTGTCCACTCTGCAGAGCAGCTGAACAAGTACCTAAAAAGTACAAGTACCTACATCATCAAAACCACAGCATCTGACAGGTCCCTACATGATGTTTAAGACTGAGTACAGCAGCCCTCTGTAGGTCAATTACACTTACAATCTATTAATGCAATCTATGTGTACAACCTTCTCTTACCAGCTTTAAATATTGTTCCTATTTATTTTCTGGGTTTTTGCTTGTTGTTTGGTTTTTGCAATGGATGGGTTTTTTTTGCTTTGTTTTGGGGTTTTTTGTTTGGCTTTTTGTTTTAACTTGCATAAATAAACAGATCAAAAGACTTCAACTTACTGTTCATGGAAGTCCAGCATTGGTGGCTCAAACCGGAGAGGTCGGCAATTTCCCCGATACAGGGATACACTGCAAGAAAAATTGAAATGCTGTAGAAGATATATTAAATGACACATTTTTGCTCCCTTCCCATCTCAAATAGCCCTTTCTTAGCAAAATGTTCATTAATACTAATAAAGCAACTAATTCAACAGAAGAAACAAACAAAACAAACTTGTCCAGTCAGAAAACCGTAATTTTACAACATTATTGTGTGGTGTCTCCAAGACAGATTATGCAAGAGCACATATCTTGAAAATTGACATAATTGAAGTGCAAACCTCTCCTTTATATAATGACGGCTGAGTGAAACAACACACTAAATAGGTTTACATCATCTTTCATAGCTATGTCCAAACATTGCTATGAAAGATGGTTTGGATATTGTCCGGTGTGTAACAGTAATTTACATACTCATCCTGAGTTTCTCCAGCTACTTCTATGCTAGTACATAAACAATCTTGGATGCATTTGAAGATACTGAGGCCACATGTGAGAAAACATGCAATAAGAAAATACCTAATACTGCTCAAAACCAGCACTATCCAGAACACAATGACTCTGTTCTGGAAACATTCCTTAGTTTTGTCTATACTAACCGCCCCCTGTAAACTCTTTAGAAGAATTCTGGTAGATGAAGACCACAACTTAAATAGCACTCAAAACAATCCAGCAGTGAAGTCAACGAAGTACCTGGAAGCATTCTCTACTACTGCTTGTTTTATCAGTACAGTTATATAGAGCACAATAGTTAACCCACAACAAAAATTTAAAGTAAAAAATACAAAGCAGTTTCATTGAGCGAAACATTTTTTATTATTCAGAATGATGTGATTGTGACCATATTAAGTATCTCTGTAACTGTAAAACTTTAATTAAGCTGAGTAAAAATCCTGTTCATACAAAAAACAAAACAGGGAGACAACAACATTAAAAAAAAAGGGGGGGGAAGACTAAGGAATAGAAGAAGATCAATGGCTCCTGAATGGCAAGACCAACAGCTTTTTTTTTTCTTCAAATGCTTCTTTTTCCTGATATTAAAACAGCATTGTTGCTTTAGATTGTTGTTTTCTAACTTTGTTTCAATCCTAGATGTCCAAAGACAGAGCTGCAGCCACTTATCCTGGGTAAGGAAAGCTACTCCACAAACCCAGTTCTACCAGAACTACACAGTTCTGCCTCAACAAGGAGGAGCAGCCAGGAAATGGGACATGCACATGAGGTTTGTCTTATGAAAGCTGAGGCCTTGAGCAAAGATCAATCCAATTGCATCCAGCGCAACTCCAGGAAAACTAATCATTGATCAAATTCAGATGTCTTTCCACACTCCAGAACCACTTCAACAAGGAAGCTATATACAGGAGTAAAAGTTTAAGAATAGGCTAGGAAATCTTAATTGTATCCTTTAATCAAAATCAAATCAAAAGCTTTTTAAAATAAAATTACAATGTCTCAATGACTCACTCAAACTCTGCGACTGAATCTTCACACTTCAAGTATAATGCACAGCACGCTAATCAATGCTCTATATCTGAATGTCAAAGCATCTTCAATGCTACAGATCCTAGTCACCAAAAAGAGCTTTGTCCACATAAAAGTAATACTACTAGGACAGGAGTGGGTTTAGTACATCCAGTCAGCCTTAGTATATACTTCAATATGTGTGTGTGTGTACGCATATGTCGTGTGTGCAGATCACAGTACAACAGAAGTGAAAATACAAGAAGACACATTAGGAAAAACTGTGTTCAGATCTACAAAAAAATTAAAATTCTTGGTACTATTAAGTGCAGTTGTGACATATTACAGTTGTCAAGTAAGAGAGTGCTTGGGTATACCTTCTCAGGCTAAAGTCAAAACTCAAACCACAGAACAAATGCTCAAAAAACAAAGTTTACAGACACACTGAATGCAGGAGAATACAACTGAAAAACTATACTAGCAGTTATGTTTTATAAGGACAGAACAGGTGACTAGTATGTCTTCAGAGTTTACAGTCTATTTTTAAAAACCATTTAGAGTGCTTTACTAAATGAAAAAGGTCAAAAAAGCTCCTGTACCTCCATTGCCGAGGTAACGCTAAACAGAAACCACTCAAAGTGATCTTAAAAAATAATTCTGTCCATTTCTTCCAAAAGTAAAACCTTGAATAGTTAGACAGTACCCCTTTTGTATTGGTAATGCTTGGTAGAATGACATATCAATGCCCTTTATAGAAAAATACTCAAAAATATTTACAATGTTGCTCACTGAAGGCTGGATACACCCACAGGTAGGGCAACTTTACAGCATAATGACATGAAGTTAATTACTATTGTATGCATGTAGAAATACGGCTCCCGGTCCTATATCACAATTTAAACATGTTTCCTTCCCAACCCCTCCAAGTTTTCTAACTTTTAAAGACAAGAAGAGCAACATAAAAAAGATCCATCTAGGAGAGAGGACTGCTGATACCTGCCAAAAAGCACCAGCAGACTAAGAATTGCCAAGAGTCATCTGAACCCATAATCTAAATGGTCTCAACATCTTTTTCCTTCTGCAAGAATTTTGATCTTAAAAATAAGACTTGAGAGTGAACTACACATAGTCCTCAGCAGGATCATTAACCTCCCTGTTCATTCCAAGCTGTATCTGAGTGGGCATTTACCTCAAGTACTAACTAAGCTACTGCTGCAAACCAGATGCATTTCACTGAAGTGCAACTTCATGTCTCAATAACATTTGTCACATGGTCAAAACTGCAGTGCCTGCAAACTCTGTAGCTGATATGGGTGTCCATCTGTGCCAAGCCACAATATACTTCTGTCTTAAGGAAATTCTTCAGCACTTCCATAATGCTTTGCTTTTTATCAGAGTACTAGGCACTCAGTTTTAAATAATCAATGCACATCTTTGCATTTGGAGACGAAGAAAAGGCTTGTCACATACAGTATTTAAAGATTTCTGCAAAGTTGGGCAGCAACTGTGTCTCTGTATCCTCACTTTACCTTTCTAGCTGTTCTGGAATTTCTGTAGGAGTTATGTTCTCTGTGGAATCTTATCTGAAACCTCTTTAATTGCTACTGCAGAAAATTCAAATCTAAGCATACTCCACATGTATTTTTTCCTACATTACTTCAGCAGTTGTTTGAAGGGTTTTATTTCCTCTCTCGTGCTATAAATTGTAAAGAAATATAGGCAGCAGAATTAAGCTGTAAAACTGAATTTATTTACCAACAAGAACTCCTAGAAAGGTGCTACTTTATTTCTATTACCTATTTCAAAATCAAATAGAAGCATATCTAAAAATAATTATGCGAACCTTCAAAATGACAAATTGGCAAATACTTCACAGTGGGCATCTTTTATGCCAGAATCCTTGAAAGAGCTACTGCAGACTTTTTGAGCTAAAAGAGTTTTGTAAGTAACCTGAGTGCATCCACAACTTGTTAATACTTAAAAATAAGGCTAAGCTGCATGTATCAGAAAAGATATTTTAATTTTTAAAGCTAGAATTTTTTTTAGAAATATGGGTATTAATCACAGGTTCAGTGAGAAAGCGAACTCCCACAAGACAATTGACCACTTCAGTATCTGGCAGAAGCTGCTGCTAAAAATGCAGATGAATAAAAAGACTAGAAACAATTTTTTTTTTCCATAAACTACCCAGATAGTAGCTAGCTCACATATGTCAATATTAACCTTGTATCAGGAAAACACACTCATACCAGACAAAGTTCAAAGCTAACAATTCCCAAGGGGGAGTGTCTGGGGAATGAACAGGGAGAAGCTTGAATAGATGCGCTGTAACCTGACCATGGGCATGAACAAAACAAATTAAATTGCTAGTTCCTTTCCCTCCTTCCAATTAGTGCTAAAAAGTAGATCAGAGAACTGAATAAACACTAAATAGGGAAAAAATATTGGCAAGCTGTACCAAGAAGAAGAAATAATCTCTAATAAGGACAAGAAAGACAAGTCATCCAGAGAAGTTAAGTATTGTTTCTAGTAATGCCATTGAAAAAATCACCTAGAAAAAGACTTACAGGAAAGATTCGTGCAAAACCATAACAGCAGTAAGAGAGAAAAATAGAAAGCAAATTTGGTATTTACTATGTAACATGGTATCAGAGAGCTTGTGATGCAGACCTGAACTTCAAAGAGGCAAGCGGTGTTAAGTGGAACAGACTATTTGTTTCCAGTTATCTAAACCAGTGTTTTAACAGAACATACTGTAGAACACTGAAGTTTCCAATACAGAAAGCAATCTTCTTAGCTGAGAAATTAAAATAAAAATATCCTGTAAGCAATCTAGTCCATGGCCTCAATCTCAAGAACCACCAAATGCAGTTGTTTTATGGGAAAAAATATTGCACCCAATCTGATGATGCCAATATAGGCACTTTATTTCTGCCAGTGAGATTTCATTATTTAAACAAGATACTATTCCATTTAAAGAACCATAAGGTCTGGCTATATTCAAGACACAGAAATATGCTAATCATTATCTTTTGTTCAACTGTCATTCCTGCAAATTCATGTTCTCATAATTGCAATCTGACTGACATACTGCAGCACATAACTACAGCTGTTTTCATTCCTGTCCATTGTGGGAGTCCAGGGTGTTCCCCTGGCTTCCCTGGGGGTCTCAAAACCCCCCTGGTGAGGGTCTCAAAGACCCCTGAATGAGACCCAGGTGTCTCAGGGGCTGGATTTAGCTCCTTGGAACAATTTACCAACATTAAGAGAAGAAATGCAAGCTGCAAAAATAAATAGAGTGTAAATTAGGCTGTTAGAATGTAGAATAAGTAGATTTCTAGAATGTTTATATTAAGGGGCTTGTGGCCAAGATGGAGGATTTGGGGTGGGGTATACCTCTTCCTCCTTCCTCTCTGTGTCATCTATGCTGGGTGACATGCTGGCACTTTCAGATTGGATGGGGACAAAGCTGGACAGTTTAACAAGATTGTATTGTACTGGAAAGTTATTATAAATATCTAGTGTGTAATTTAGACTATAAAAGATAAGTCCTGCCTCTACCAGGCAGATTCTGCCCTGGACGTCTGGCAAGCAGACCACTGTTAGCTGGACAAAGCATTCCTGATATAAGAAATAATAAACAACCATGAAAACCTCTAAGAACAGCCTCCTGCAGTCTCTCATCGGTGGTCATCGGAAAGAACTGGGTTCCAGACCACCTGCATGTCCTCCTGAGGTGATCTCAGGTCTAAGGGCTGTGACAGTCCATAGCTGGAAATTTCAGAGGTTTTTCAAAACATGCAAAAAGAAGGATCTTAAGCCCACAATTAAGTAACTATACACACAGTAAAATAGGAACTCATCCAAAATGGAAAATTCTTTTACTAGATTTCCTGAAAAGGAACAGAAAACAGGTCGTGGAAAAACCATAACTGCATTTACTGAAAATGCACTGACAGTCTGCTGAATGCTACTGTGCAAGAAACAAGCTTCATTATTACTGCTCAATATACTCATTAAATAAACATATAAATATCTGATGATTCTTCAGAGAAAAATTAAGGACCAGGGAAAAAAAAAAGGCCACTTATTTTCCTTCTCAGATGTCATACATGGCAAACTCTTCAGTAACAGATTATGTCTTCAGGTCAGCAGAGGACAATACAGGGTCATGGGCTGTCTAGTCTGGAGAAAAGGAAGTTCAGAGGTGACCTCACTGCTCTGTACACCTGAAAGGATGTTGTAGTCATGTAGGGGTCAGACTCCTCTCAGGCAACTAGAGACAGACAAGGAGGAAATGGCCTCAAACTGCACCAGGGGAGATTCAGGTTGGATATTCAGAACATTCAGTACTGGTTAAGTACTGGAACAGCCTCCCTAGGGAAGAGGTGACATCACCATCACAAAATGAGAAGATGCACAACTCTGTGATATGGCTTAGTAGGCATGTTGGCACATGGCTAAAGGTAGGATTAATGAACCTTGAGGTCTTTTCCAACCCTAAGGATTCTATGATGGGACAAAGGAATATGGGGAAGAATCTATTGAAAAATAACTCCAAGTCTTTCTTCAAAGAATACATCAAGAACTTTTGAAGCAGGCAAACTTTCTCCTCAATAAATGAAACTACAGAAAAATGATTTTACAAAAATCTACAGAGTCTCAGTTTAATGACACAGAATTACTCTGTGATATACATTACAAACAGAATTAAAGAATTCTTCAGTTTGTTATTCCACATGTGCAGTGTCTTCCTCGTGACAAAGCACCTCTCCTACAAAGACAGGCTGGGAGAGTTGGGACTGCTCAGCCTGAAGAAGAGAAGCCTCTGAGGTGACCTTAGAGCACCTTCCAGCACCCAAAACGGGCTACAAGAGAGGTGGAGAGGGACTTTTCATAAGGTCATTTAGTGCTAGGACAAGGAAGAAAGGGCTTGAAACTGGAAGAGGGAAGGTTTAGATGAGATATTAGGAAGCAATTCTTTATTGATAAGGGTGGTGAGAGGCAGGAACCTAGCTCATGGAAGAAGGATGGAACTAGCTTATCTTCAAGGCTCCTTCCAACCCAATTCCATGACTGAGCTGTACAATATGAAAAACTATCTCACATTTTAGTTTCATTTCCTCTGTATGAGAAAATAATTTTTAAAAATTCACATGGTTTCTATTTGATCTTTTTTACACTGAACCTTTATTATTCTTGTGAAAAGTATCACAAATCTTACAACTAAAGTCTGTATTAAACTTTCAGAAAGATGCTTACCTTTTCTGTTGATATGAACTGAGGCCTAAAGTTGTCTCAGTCTGTAAAAGAAAAAAAAATTAAATTTAAGAGACCAACAGCATTATATCCCCCAGCGAGGGAAAATCCCCAACCTAACAAGCTGGCAAATGCAACAATTTAGCATATCAGAGCTTGAAAGAAAAAAGAAGTTCTGAACTGAAGCAGAAAATGTAAATTAGCTTTTTCCAATTAAAGAAATTAAGTTTGTCCCTGCACAAGAACTATGGTAGTAACGCCCAATAACTACAAAACAAGCAGCAACTTAACCTAAAATCTGAGAGAAGGAAAAAGTATGGAGCAAAGGAAAAACTTAGCATAGACAGATGTAAGAAACAAACTACAAAGAAAAGCATATAAAACAAGAAACAGTCCACCAATTATCTCATTGATGTAATTTAACACCTAGAAAACAAAGAAGGCTATAATCTCCATTTGACTAGGAAACATCATCTCCTCCTCTGCTAATGATCTTCTAGCCTCTATTATTCATACCCTTCCTTCCAGTCTGCTGTACATTTCAGTTAATTACCTGAAAACAAGGAGGTTAGGTTGTCTAGGGATTTCCAATTAGCTTACTCTTGCTTATGAAATACCAACTGTTTTAGAAGCCTGCATGTGCAGTGTCCTCCTGAACAGCTAACGTTAAAACACACCAGACTTGGAAAACTTTTGTCTTCCCACAGAATTAGGAGATCAAACTGAGGATTTTAATCATTCTCTTAGTCATTTCACGGTCAAGCTGAATAGCTATCTCCTGAGAGTGAGAAGATAAAGCCTATTGTGTCTGATAAACTATGGTGTACCTTGACCAGCTCAGCTCTAGTACAAGAATGTCACTTGTTTGCAAGGGGAATGCAAACTTGTATCTCATTTCAGAACTAAAAATCAAGTTCCTTTTGCTGGACACTGATTTCTATATCAGCTTAAAATTACACTTTCTTTCTTAGTTTTTTTCTAAGCTAAAAGTATTTTTAAAAATAGTTTCTTTAAAATTATTGTTACTTAAAATATAGATTCTTTTAGAGGAATTTTGATTTTGCTATTTGGAGACACTTTTTGGAAATTTTATAATTACTCCTATTAAATCACTGAGTCTACAAACATTAATGTTTGATTCAGATCAAGGATCAATTCTGGACTGTAAATCTAAGTAGTGTTCCAGATTTTAAATGCAGTTGTTTGGTTTACTCATTCTCCAATTTGCATCAAACTAAAAAAAGCAGAAAGTGTATTATTTACCACTGTAAAACAAAGCTAATCTGTTTCTAACTTGAGGATTTACTTGCAATTTTGAAAGCCAACAAAGAGCATTCATTACATTTTTTTGGTTTAAAATCTCTGATATAGAGAGTCAGACTGCCTTGCTAAAGGGATATTGCAGGAGGAGGTTCACATGAAATTATATTTTACAGCACAGAATAATCAGTGCAGTTTCTCCTCAGTGAAGACTAAAAAACAAGTTATTTTATACTATGTTATTCTAATTGGAAAGTCAGCCAGCTTTCCTTTGAACTTACCTACTACGTTTGTATTGTAATTAGGAAACCAATTAATTTCTTATTCTTCATTGAAACACCATTAATTTAACGAATAGGAAAAAAAGCTTACACATCTTTCTGTGTTTTCCTGGCTAAGGTATATTGCTCATATACTGATATGCTTTTAGTTCAGCTTCTTAACTTCTGATGCCACGCTCCATTTTCTATTTCCAGTAAGATACAGGTAAATACTACCCTGCAACAATTTACAACTGGTTGAAAGAGAAATTTAATTAAAATGAAGAAGGAAGAAGTTTAAAATCAGTTTTAGTTAAGTGATGAATGCTTAAGGTACAAAATTTTCTATCTAAAACTTTCTAGGAAGCACTGCTAATTAACAAGCTCTGAAATCTAAAGATATTAAAACAGAAAAAGGCAGATCTCTTCCTTCCATTCCTTATATTTTCCTCAAACTGGAAAGACAAAGGAAAACATTCCACTTTTAAACTGCCACACATTTTCTCAATTCAACCATGAGAAAACTCATGGGTTGAGATAAGGACAGGGGTATACGACTTCTGTGACAGAATGTGTCTGGGAAGGTTTAGGTTCAATATTAGGAAAAGGTTCTTCACCCAGAGGGTGGTTTGGCACTGAAATAGGCGTTTAAGAAGTGTTTGGACAATGCTCTCAAGCACGTGCTGTGAACCTTGGGGCTGCCCTGTGCAGGGCCAGAAGTTTGACTCGTTGATCCTTGTGGTCCCTTCTAACTCAGAACATTCTGTGATTTCTTTATTTTGCTTTACCTATTTACATGTCTTTACCCCACGAATTTCCTCACTTCTACTCTTCAGATTTCCTTCCCCCACCCCACGGGGCAAACAGAGCAAGCAGCTGTGTGGGGCTCAGCTTCCAGCTGGAGTTAAATCACAACAACCAAACTTACTCTGTGAAATTAAGAGATATATAAAACTGTATATAAAACCCTGTAATCCTTACCAATATCCTTGAAAGCACATTAATTACTAAAATTAAATAAAATCTTTCTTTTAACAATGAAGGGTAATTTTCTTTCAAAACATAACATAAGCACATAATTAATTTACCAGCAGTTACCTGACAGTCAGATGATGGAGCTAACAGGTTCAGATCCTATGACAGGGCAACTAAAATAGCCATTAGCAGTACAGTCCCATCCTTGACAACTAGCTTTGGCTCTAACAAGACAGCACGTTCTATTATGTTTTAAATAATTTCATACAGAAAGTTGTTAGTTATATGTACTCTTAAGCATCATAATTGGCTGTCAATACCACTAATATTAGACTCAGTCCAAGATCTCACTCAGGCCAACTTCTAGACAGAGGGTAGTGGAAATCACATTTCTCTCCAGAAAAATGCAGAAACAAATGGAAACAGACATAATTTACAAAAGTGCAACTACTACATTGCCATGGCTGTAGTTAACTGTTGGGAGTTGAATTATCTGATTGCACACCCAAGATTTTCCCCTATGTTCTGAAACCACTGATTTGCTATGAAAATATTAAGTCGAGTATCTGTAAATCAGGTTTAAAATCATAAACCACTCTGCAAAGACTGGTATTTCTGAGATGTATTTAAGAGCAAAAATCCCTCAAAGATTCATGCTTACAAGGAAAAGTCTGGTTTTTGCTTTCATATGTCCATTAAACACAAGCAGTATTATAATTTCATTTTAATTACACTTTCTGTTTTTTGAGCAGGAGCTGTTTGCTTTTTGCTTTGTTTGATTGTTTTTGTGGGTATTTTGTTTTGGGGATTTTGTTGGAGTATTTTAAGTTTGTTTTTTGGATCAGGATCAATCAAGAGCAAAGAAATAGCATACCAACTTCAGCAACATGGCATCATGGAACTAAACCAAAAATAAATCTCATGTGGCAGTTTCTATAATTACCACTCATTTTTATTACACGTCAATCTTTCAAGTCATGCAGTAAACAAAAACATACAACTGTGTTCAGTTACAAGTCCTAAATACCTTTTTTTTTAAAAATTTGATCTCCAGGTATAATTGTGGACCTATTGTATTACAGTGTGGCCTGCTATTTTTCTTGTATAACTGCACAAAACTGCCAGGAAATAAAGCCATGTACCTGATCAATCCACTATTTATTGTGTAGGTTTTGCTTAATACTGTTGGTTCATCAGTTGGATAAATAAATTTATGCTCTTTATCTCCTTTAGATACAGCTTTGTCTTTTCTTCAATAAAGGATACATTGTAAAAGAGCAGAATTAGCAAAATATTATTCATACAAAACATTTATTAGATCTTATCTGTATTGAAGAAGCATTACAAATAACAAAATATTACAGTGTTACAGATCAGGAAGTACAATGCATGTGCACACTATTAACACTTCAAGATACATAATAAGGTAAGTTACAGGAAAAAAACTCCTGCAATTGGATTAATTTTCCAATCCAAATCCCTATCAACAAAACCTAAGGTCAGCACAAAAGGAACCGCAGAAATATACAACTGAGCTGGAAGAAGGTCAGAGAGGGAAAAATCATTTATTTTACCAGTACTGGGCACTTATGATCCTTCCACCCAACAGGCTGTGTTCAAGCCTTGAAGATAGATGATTCTTTTTTATTTTTCTTTTTTTTTTTTAATTTAAAGACAACAGATAACATTTAGGCTATTGCTCCTAATGGTATCATGCTTTAATCTCTTACATAACCCTAGAAGGATTAAACTATAAACCTAGAGGATTTCAGTATAAAGATCTTGAGAAAACTTGAACACAGTGAGCTAGAAAATTTCAAGGCAGTCAGCCAACACCATGGTTTCAAGACTTAAGAATAGTTTCTCTCCACAGGCTTATATTCTCAAGATAGATTTCACAGAGAATCTGTACTTCAAAGTACACTTTAAAGACTCAGTATAATTGTGGAAGACACCAGACAATAATCTTGCTTACACAGAGAATTAAAATCCATACCTTACAGCCTGAAGGCTGTCTCTAAAGAAAAATCCATGGTTGTTAACTCCAGCCAGAACATAAAAACAAAAAATCCCACCAAACAAATAGTCACAACCACCAAGTTAATCTCAACAATTTGTTATAATAGCTATTCTTCACTTCTTGGTAAGAGGTCGTATTACCTAGCACTAGATTCAGTCATCTAAACATAGGCATCTGCTGCCACTTGAGATAAATGTCCTAGGGCAGCCTGCCTGGTCTCAGACTGACACCCAGAAGGACACAGTTTCTCCTACACCCTGTGCCATATCTGCCAGGTCCATGTAGATACCCAGGACAGTCCAGGACATCTCAAATAGCACTGGTTACCCATGTTTAAGCAACTAAACTAGAGCTCATAAGTCTTCAAAAAGGACAGATGGGGCAAGGCAAGGAGGCAGACCCTCTTAATCAAGACCTGGGGTTTCTAATACCAAATATATTTCTTTAATGTTAACAAAATTCTCATAAACCAAAGTTTTCCACATTCCTACACAAGAGAGTATTCACACCAATTTAAAAGACTGTTGCAGTTTGAAAGACTCAGAACATTCTACATCTCCCTATTTCATAGTATGGCTGGCTCCTCCTTGTAGAAGAGTTAAGTGCTGCTTGCAAATAAATGTTGAGAGATAACTACAATAGTGATACATAAATGGCAGCTTAAATCTTCATTGTTGCTCTCATGAGTTCTATCCTAATAACTAGTGTAATTAAAATAAACATAATTAATGAGGAATATCTCACTTAAGGTAATGAAAAAATGAATCTGAAAAGTAGGTGAAAGTGGACTGAAGTCATTCTTGCCCTGGTCTTTCATGACCCAAACTCACATAAGGAAACAAATACATCATCAGTTGACTGTAGCTGATGCAACACATGCTCTGGCTTTGCACCACCCGCTCCTGGGCACCAATTACTTTTAATCTAAAGCCTGGGGATGGCAACTCTTCCAGTACAAGAAGCAGAAGAACTTCAGCTTCTCACAAGCAATGGCAATGAACTAAGGCAGTTCTTACTCCTTTATAAAATCCCATATGGGAAAGAAAGCTCCAGAGACCATCAAGGCAGTTGTTGCTCAGTGGAGATCTCATTAGTGCAGGCTGCTCACAGCTTTGGGCAATCATGTTTTGGGCATCTCAAAAGATAGAAATTCTACAACTTCTTTTAATAACCTTGTCAAGTGTTTGAACATCCTCAAGTTTTAGTATTTTTTCTTGCATGGGCTTGGGAATCTGTGCCCAAAGTTTCTCATCCTTCCACTGCACACAATGAAAAATCTGGTTCCCTTTAATTCCACACTGCCCACAGCTATCAGTTTAGATCTTTTCTCCTAATAGCTGAAAAAATGGATCCTAACATGAGAAGCCTTCCAGTCCCCAATCATCCTGTACTACTCTGCTGTGCCTGCTCCAGTATGTCAGTGCCTTCCTCACACTGGGTAGCCTAGACTGGACACAATACTCAGCTGCAGCCCCACAGGTGGGGGCAAAATCACACCCTTTACCTTCTGGGACCACATTTGTTCACAGTTCAGTGAACATGTCTTTTCTGCAGTGCTGCTGTTGTGGCCTAGCCCATCCTGTCACACAGGGCTGCTCTCTCTCAGATGCAGGCATTGCATTTGTCTGAGCTGAAAGCCATGAGCTTCCTGCCCTCTGAAAAGCAGCCTTGCCTTCCAGTGTAACAGCTACTTTGGCCGATTTGGTACCATCTTCAGACTCACTGAGAGTGCTCTCCACCCCACCAACCAGGCTGCTAAAGACAACATTAAGCAGTGCTCTCCTCACTTCCAAGCTCCATCACAGATAACCAGCTCCCAGCTGAACTCTGTCCTGTAGAATACACCCATCGAAGTCAATGGTCCAGCCACTTTACTGCCCACCTACAAGCCTGTATTCTTAGTACTTTGGCTACAGAGATATCAATGGAGATCACACCAAATCCCTTTTAAAAATTAGGAAAATGTGAGTTAATTAAAAAATATGCTTAAACTTTACTCCCTGGAAACACTGTTGCTAATCCAGAACTGCATGCTTGCCACTTCTGTTAAGGGAATTCTTTGCTGTGCCACTGAGAGTGAACTACACGCAGAAAATACTAAACTTTCACGAGTAAGAGATCAACACAGCTGAGTCCCACAAAGGTAATCTGGTTCCACGTTTTCTGTGTTACAAAGCCACTGCAAGTCATATTAAGGTCCTGTCTCTTTGTCATATAGGACCATTGTAATTCTCACTACCAGTCTTTGTAACAAGCAGTTCACAGTAGTGTATGAACAAAGACAGCAAATATGTATTAAGTATATTTAAGCACACAGGTTTTCTTTATCCCCACTATTTCACCTATTCTGCAAACCAGCAATAACCAGTAAAATAATTTCTAGGAGTTTACCTGTAAAATATGCTTTCATACACTTACAATTATTGCAGCACATTCATGTCAAGATAATTTGACTGAAAAGTCTTATCATTTTCCTTTTTCATTTTAGCAATACTCTACTTGAAAAATACTACTTCATAGGCAAAAGTACTTTCCAAGCAGTCTGAATTAAAAAAAAAAAAAATCCAAAAAAAACCCCAAAAAAACCCACTCACTCCAGAAAATAGTGGTCCCAACTACACTGTGCAGAAGAATATGAGATACCCAAGGCAAAAGCTCTAACAACAAATAGAAGAAGTTGGGAAATAGTCCTTTATTAACTAAAACAAACAAACAAAAAACCCCCCACTTTGTGCTGAAAAAATCAATTTTCTTTTACCATTCAATTTTCAAAGTAAAGTCCTCAAAAAGTGAGCCAGTATGTTGGTTTAACATGAAAGGGCAAATTATTAAAAGTAACAGTTGTAGTTTATTTCAGTCCTCCTAATAGCTGCAGATGACATCATTGTCAGAGACATGAAGCATCTGTCAGGTCTGGACCAGGGTTCAAATAATCAAGACAACACATGGAGGAGACAGCCTGACACTGACATAGTTCACTGATAAAGTTCAGCTGAAGGAGAGCTTAAATGTAAAACTGGGAAGGGAATAACTGATAGCACACTAAAGAAAACAATGTTCCTGGAAAGCACAGTGAAATACAAACTATATGAGCAAACAAAATGCTTAAAGTCAAAAACTTACAACTCATTTTGGCAATACTAAAACAAGCATTACTAGACAGGAAGGAACTACTCTGTCCTCTTTCTGAGCACAATGTCTCAAATAAATGCTGCACTTTAAGTAGCGATAAATAAAAATCCAGTAAATTTAGAGAGAGAGTGGTAAAAAACTTGCATGAATAAGCAAGCACAAATATAATAATTTTTAGCACAAAATTATCATAATGAAGAGCAAAACAACCTAACAAAAAACCCAACTCCACATATGTTTGAGAAAAAAGCAGCAGCAAAACCAGCTTAGGCATGAAACCTACACACTTCTCTAGAGGTTTTAAGAAAAGAAGAGTCAAGCACCTGCCAGGCATAGTCTATCTACACACAGCACCACCTGAAAAACATGATCTGCCAAGGTCCATTACAATCAACCAAGTCTATGACTCTGAAGTGCCTAACAACTGTACAGACATCTGCAAAACACCTGCCATTGAAGAAAAAAACCAAACCCTACACCGCATTTACATTAATACTAGTCTTACCCTATGCTCAGGATCTAACTGAATTATTTGAAGAGTTCAAAAAGTTGAGTTCTTAAAGGGACCAATTCATGTGAATAGGCAGACTTAAGAAATTCCCTCTTTATTTTAATTTAATCCACAGGCAGAACTAGTATTGATATGCATTTAGATATAAATCTTTAATCTGAACACATAAGCTAAAGAGTAGAATTCTCACTTTTGCTCTAGCAAGACAGAAGGTTGAACTACGTGGTATAGCACTTTCTAAACCACAAATTGGTGTAAGTCCACATCCAAAGAGTAGAGTCTCTAGAGTCTCTATTTTTGCTAGTTATCCAGTAGCATGAGTTAATGAAATTTCCATTGTCAGCTTATTTTTATCAATGAAATGTTTTTCTGCTTAAATATTTAGATTTATTCTCTTTCAAAAGATAGCTGTTTTCAGTCAGACTGTTCAAACCAAACTTTACAACACATTCCACTTATTTTTTACAACAAAAATTCCTAAAATGTGATTGAAAGACATAAGGAGTATTTTACCGACAGTATGTACTCAAAATTAGTACAAAAAAACAGTATCAAGAGGGTTGACACTAACTGGAAGGAGGTAGCAGGAATCCCCAAAAGTAAAATTATTCAAGGCTTGGCATTTGATTTACCTTACTTGTAAAGCAACTCTTTCAAACAAGAAAAAGCTTGCTTCCGCTCTATAGATATCAGATTCTTGGGGGAACCGGAGATAAACCAAGACTGAGGTATCAAAGAACACTATCTCCAATGTTTATTAATCACTTTATGTACTGAATTGGTTAATTTTTATATTAAAAGACCCCAAACCACCTGAAGGTGACATAACATTAGATAATACTGGTTTACTACTACACCTTGGTATTTGTAATGAAAACAGCCATTTGTGAAAGCTTATGGAAAGCCTGAAAAAGAAACAGTCAGTGACAACACAGTAGGTTGAAAACTTTAGTAAATGCTGTTCACAAGACATAAATCTGATTCTACAGTGTAACTGCTTTTTTTAAATTGCAGTAAGTAGTTACAAGAGGTCTTCATATTAATATCTACATGAAAAAACCCAAATAATTTGTAAGCTAGAGAAAACAGTATACACTATCATTCTGACTAAAAGGAAGTGGTTTCACTTATATAGGTATGTTTGGCTTAAGAGCCACAACGATAACATAAAACGTACAAACCACTTATCAGAAATTTTGTCTCTCCTGTTTTGTTTTAAATTATTCAGCAATACTTTAAGGGAAGTGGTAGCCCAAAACTATCTAAAGCACTGCAAATTTTATGGTGCAGCATGCAGAATTGCTTGACTTTGTCCCACCATAATAATATTGCTATATCTTGCAACAGTTAGTATAATTATCAATCCTTTTACTTTCCCATCTTTATATGACTTATTGAGTAGCTCACAACAGTACCATTACTTTCTAGTCTAAGAACTAGAGGTTAATAAGAGTGTTAAAATAAGTAAGAAAATTACAGATTTTTTATATTAATTTGAACTAGTTTAAAAAAATAATCCTGGTGAGAAAGGAACACTTAAAATATAGATGAGTGAATGCAACTACATCATCTTTACCTTAAACACTGGGCAAATGACATCTCTCTTGCTTTTATTAAACTACTTGTGTGAAACAAAATATGTTCTAATAGAGTATGTAAAAGAAAACAAACTAAGCCTTGTGGGTTTTTTTCCTTATATTTATGGTGATATGTGGTATCTTCACGCAAGTTAAAGAAACATTCACAGTCGAAAGTTTTAATAATTGAGACTTTAAGCACTATATGGAAAAGTTCCACTACTCTACTCTACACATCCAAACATAAGCCTATACACAGATACCTATTATAAGAATATGTTTAGCACATGACAGCTGAACAGGTGACTAATGAGGAACCTGAGGCTTTTTTGTTTACATGTTTGGTAGGGTATTTGAGTTTGAGAGGCTTTTTTTGAGGGGTCTGTATTGGAGCTTTCTTACTTGTTTTTAGCTGCAATGTTTCCAACTGCAATGTCACCAGTTTACGTATTTTTGAAGCATCTTACTCTCGCACATTACAGTCTTAACATCTACAGTAAGATATTTTTGAGTTACATTAAGGACCAAGGATTGAAGAAAGGAAAAAAACCAACCTAAGCAACTTGGTAGGTGGAGAAAAAACAAAAAAGACAACATCATAAATCTGAAACATGTAATATGTTGACACATATATTGACTTTTCTGAACTACATAGGAGGTAAGAATTATAAATCAAGCACTGTACAGGTAACTCCTCTGCTCCCTTTCAAGTAGTAGACTATCACCATCAAGGAATTTTAAGAAAAATATTCTCAACATACATACAATCCACAAAATGCATGCATATGAAATCCTAGTCAATAGAACTTCAGAGCTATGTAGCTCCAGTATCAAGGCATGTTGCTTGTTGTACATCATCCTAAATACTACCATCATCTCAAAATTTCAGCGTATATTCTCTAAAATTACCTTTTTTCCTGTTTTGACTCAGACAAAAAGCAAACCGACAGGAATGGTAACATCATGAAAAACAACTATTTGCAACAGTAATTACTTCACCACAGTAACTAGATTTCTTTAAACCCAGTGGTAACTTGGTCCCAAGAACTGCCTTTAACTTTGGGAATCTTGCAACACTTGCAGTTCCTACAGATGAATTAGCCAACTGCATCCCAACTCTAGATCAAGACTAGCCCTAAACACAAAGTATCCCCCAATTCCTCGGAGAAAGAAAGAACTGAACAGAGACAGGACAGAGAAAACCTGTGGTAAAAACCCACGAGTTTTCCCAACACAAACCATCAAGGAACCAGAACCTCTGGTCACACCAAACCCTACTGTTGAAAGCAATTTTAGAAAATCCAAAGGTTCTGTGCTTAATGCTTGCTTATTTTCAGAACTCCACTAACCTGTGAGTTCAAAAAACAGCTATCAAAAAGATGAAACATTGCTAGTTCAGACTATTTACTCAAGACTACATACCTGCAATAGGTCTCCTTCATCAAAACGCAGCATTTCTATTATGCCATCTGACTGGATGAAAGCTGTAAAGAAAAACAAAAAACTAAGTAATTTAACAAAAAACCACTTTGGTTAGTAAATCAAAAGGAAAATTTAAACATCTAAAATCTGCTGTATCTCATTTTGTAGACAGAGCTATAACAAACCAAAACACTAATGCATAATCTACCAAAATAACAAACACAAGTCTGTGACACTAACTTTGCTCAAGAAGTACCACACTTGGCAAATTAGTCTCTTAGCTTAAAAATGTTTAACTTCAAAGGGAACAACTCTTCTAGGGTCCCGAAAAAGGGTGATTGTACAAAGCTAAAACCATACTTCAATGAATATGACAGGCTGGGTACCTGAACAAGTGAGTTTAATACATGCAAACTCACAAAGAGTTCAGACACAAACAGAATTTCTGTTTCATTTACACACCAATAATCTTAACTGTACATCTGGAAAGACTCCTTCACACTGCAGCCTAATCCTCGGCAAGGCAACTATTCTCTCCATCTTGACAGGAACATATTAAAATTTGAAACAGTTTAGAAGTGTTTGCAACATAAGACTCAACTCCACGAAAAAATTCGTGCCTCAGTCAAATATAGGATCCTCAAACACTCCACTCATTTCCTCTACATGTTTGGTCAGGCAATTGTTTGTCAAGTCCTCTTAAAACGTAGGGAATGCAACTTTCTTCTAAAGACAAAGAAATAAGGGCATTGCCCTTCCTGTAAAATATAATAATCTGTACAAGAATGAGTATGATTTAAAGAGGAAAGAAAGGTTCAAAGAGTTCTACATTTTACTCCCCAAAAATCTATTCATACACACACACACACACAAGGGTCTTTAGAATAAAACGCAGTAGCGATCTCAAATGAGAAAACAGTATTAAAATAAAAAAAAGAGTCCTATAAATGACTTCTCCTCTGCCCTATGTCCTTTGTCCATGACTGTCTTTACCATTTACCATTCGTGCTAGAGGTAGTTGAGTGAGTGATACCATTCCTCTCTTTCCACAAAGAGGAACAATTTCAACAGGAAGAAATTAAAGGTTTTCCAGTACAGAAAAGCACAGTGTGTGCTTCTGGAAGATGGATTTTGAATCACAGTCTGAAAAAGGAGACTTAGACCTTTATTTCCCACTTTGAAGCTAAGTGTTCTAACAAAAAAAATTATAATCTCACCAACAATACCACTCTATGATGCTTTAACAAAAAAGTGTCAGTACTTTCAGAAAACAAACAGCTCTTGGTAAACAGGAGTAAAGGCACCTACCACACAGAGAAACATTTGCTTTGACATATATTTGTCCCAAATATTTCCTCACTGGCTGCTTTGGTGACACTCAGTACCCAAAATTCACTATGCTAATTAACATATCACTGTTTGCAAATCCCATTCTGCATGCCTGACATGCCCACACATTTCAATACCTTCTCCTCAAAAGCTCCACAACCTGGCTTTCATACGACCCAAAGAGAAAGTTAATGTAAGACAAAGATTGCTGCTATCATCTCCAAAAGTCTTTTAGCATGCAAAAACCCTGAAACAAATGTAATAGATCCCTAAACAAAGTTTTATACAACTGCTTTTCAAGCTACCATACCACACAATTCTAACATGCCACAGGCTGAGAAAGCAGCCCAGCTCAAGTAGAGTGTGAAAATCACCAGAGGAGAAAGAGGGAGCTCATATTATAAACAACATGTATGTCCTGCAATATTTACACTGACACTGCAATATTTACAATGGCATGGGAAGTCCTAGTCAGTTGTGTCAGCAGTAAGTTAGTATTTTTTGGTGTGTGTTTATTGTTATTACCTTAATGTTACTCAAAAACAAACAAAATCCATCCTTGATGCAAGAATCAAGAGTTTGGTCAATCATTTATATTGAAGAGCTATACAGAACATAGGGCAAGAGATTAAAAAAAAACCAACAAAAACCAAACAAACCAAAACAGCATGTAAAAAGCAGTTACAAAATCAAGTCCCACAGTTAATGAAATTCTGGGCTTCTAAAATTTAAATTACTGGAATAGATCTGTCAGTTTAAAGTTTGATGCCAGAACAAAGAACAAGTGAGTTCTTCTCAATTTAACTGGCAATACATTTCTTTTCATGGTTTAAGTTTGGTTTTAAAATCACTGAAAAAAAAAACCTCTAAGTGTATGGCAGTGCAAGCTGTAAGAAAATGAAGCTTTGACTCGTTAGGTTAAAATGCAGAGTATGACAGTTAATCATGATTTCACAGAAGTGTCATGCTTATACTCTGTGCAAGAACCCCAAAGTACATTTTAACTAGCATAAAGGGAAAATTCTCAATTTTTAACTCGGGGAGAAATAAAGAGTGAAATTATGCTTTCTCATGTGTTTGATTTATTGGAAGTTCAGCAATTACAAAAAAAAAAAAAAAAAAAAAAAATCACAGATACAAGCACACCTTCCTATCAATCAAAAGGAATTGCACCTCTGAAGTTGGACTTTTTGGCATTTCATTGCCTTCTAGATCTCTGGTTTGGAAATAAAGAATACGCAGCACTAGATTGTGACATCAGGCAGAAACAAAAAAAGTCATTAGAGAACAACTTTTACTATAAATAGTTATTAACAACCAGCAAAGCACAAAAGGCTGCTTCATCTAATGTCAAATTCTTAATATTTTTGAGGCTTTTTCTACTGATTTAAACACATTAACCCACCAGTACAAAGAGCAAAAAGTAGCAACAATTCTTCCACGAGGCCAATACACACTGAAATCCCCAGAAATTAGCCCAAGCTTTCTACCCAGGTATCTTGAATTCAGAGAGACCTTCTGTAGACCCCAAACACTTTCTCAGCCACCCTTCAGTTAATTCATCTTTGCAACAACTTATGAACAAAGCAACAGATGTTACAGAACATTTTGAGCAGATAACGCTGTTAAATAGAAGTGCTATTCATCATTATATCATTTAAGGAATGTTTTCTGAGAGCAGATGACAGTGCCAGGTGAAGTCAGATGCACTGTAAAGCCTGGCTGCTGTCCATTTCACAGCAGGCACATCTCAACTAAGACAGTGATGAAGTTGCTGTGGTTATACCTTTCATTTTGGTTTAGACTAACTTTCAAGCCTGTGTTTCTCTTTATTGGTTATTTCATCAAAGGAAATGGCAAGTAAATACGTATACCTTCATGAGATGAAAGCTTGTTTTTGCAACTGGTTTCTCAGACTCTCAACTCAGGATGAAGCAACAAGTCACCTCATTCAAATGAGGCAAAACTAATTACATTTTAAAAAACCTCCAATGACGAGTCACAAAGAATCACTTAAATCCTTCTCGGAGCAGCCCTTGAACTGCCCAAGATGGACCACAGAGAGGACAAAGCCTTCTTCAAAGTGAAATGCTGACAGTGCCCTTGTGGGTACTTTTTTACCTGTTCCAGAATTAGAAGCAGTTGTTCATCTTTTGCACTTGTGCCACCTGACTTAAGCAAGTTCAAACTTTGCAATGCAAGCCCAAAACCAGTTTTTTACTGTCCTTTTACACAAAATACGTATGTCACAAATAGACGATAAGTTACTACCATGTGCAGAGTCACTGTAAGTAATTAAGTATGAGATCACTTGGGCAAGCTTTATTAGGTGAACCATTCCCCATGCTAGAGAGGAAGATGACTGTTTTCTGTTAAGTCCCTGACAATTTCCCCTGGAAAAACTTCTTCCCAATGCTTAAGCTGCTACCATCATGGTCTCCATTACCAGTCTAAACACTGTAGCCAATACTTTAATACTCTGGAATAGTAAAATGAAGCAAATTACCAACTCTTGCCTTGCCACTTCAGTCATCCCTGACACATGACTGGGGACTGCTACAAGTGGGGCACAACATAATATTTGGGGTAGGAAGCATGTCAGCTGTCACAGCGTGATCTGCCACAGCACAAATCAGCAGCCAAGAAGCCAAATTACACATTAGGAAAATAATTTCTTCCTGACCCTACAGGCAATTGAAGCCCTGCAGGCTAATTATAATAACTATTAGTCAAACTTTAAATGTTGACAGACCAAAGAAGGAAAAGGATACATATTCATATCCGCAGATTTCAAGGCCAGAAGAATCAGTCTCCTTTCCTCTTCACCTATGCTGAACAGAATACTTTCTTCTGAGAGGTATACACAAATTCCTTTCAACAGAAAACCTCTATCCTTTCAAGCTTCTGCAAAAGCAAACAGATTCATGAAAATCTGTAACAATTTCAGTCACTGTCCCTACTAAGATATTATACAATTTCAGGGTCAAATTTTTTTAGCTTCTAGCTTGTGTGTTCTTGGTTTCCTCTTTTCAGAGAGTAAGTCACTACTAACAGAATATACAGAAGCTAACACTAACAATACTCTGAAGTTTCATTTTCTGTTAGTTTTCAATCCACAATTTTTAAAATGCAACTTCTTTGATAAAGTCATCTTTACTACAAAAAGCCCATAAAAATATGTCAGAAAAAGACCTAGCTAGTCTTTCCACTTGCTCTAGAACAGTTTATTCTACTGACAGCACTTTCCAAGCTTTCCAAACTCTAAAAACTGGCAAAAGAAAACCCACCACCATGACCATAGCCCCCAGTCCCCAAACCACAGCTTTCTGGAACAGTGAAAGCACTATTTAGCCATTATTACTAGTAGATTCCTGAATGCTTTCCCCTGCGCTTTCCAACAACATGACAGCACTTGATGGTAAACACCTAACATGACAAAAATTAAAGCAACAGTAGCTGAATTCACTTATATTCCTCAAAACTTAAGCAGCATCTTTTCACAAGTTTATACATCTATTAGACTAATCTTGTGCAAACACATCCCTATTTTGATTGTCTCTTGTCCAAGCCTTTCATATTTGGGGGTAAAACAAGAAAAATATAGACCTATAAACTATCAAAAAACAAGAAAATTTTAAAATCCTACACATCTCCAAAGCAAACAGGAACTTAATATCAAAGTAACTTTAGCCAACACCAGTCTTTAGCTGTGACTGAATTACAAAAAACAGAATAAATTTGCATGTAATGCGAGAGCAGTGAATATGGCAAGTCGCTTGGTGCACAACAACAAAAAAATCTCCATGGCCCACAGGTTATGAGGCCTACTCTGACTGAGATCTGATTTTTAAGGTGGCTTTGAACACTTATCTTCCCTTTAGCCACTGTTAATTTTTTCATTTTAATAGGAAAGTATATTCTGGCATATATACTTGTAAGAACACTATTCTGAAATATAACTTAGCTCTTGAACAGCTACTCAATAGCAATGCATTGATTTCTTTTTATGTTAATGATCTTTATAGATTCTCTTACATGCTTGAAAGAACTGTTTTCTTTCCTAAGTCTTGTCTAAACAAGTTTTCCTTCTTATAAACTGGATTTATACAAACCTGTATCCTCTCGTCTATGATTTTTCTCCCAATTCTAAAAATTATGTCCTATCTTACCAAAATAGGGAAAGGTCAATTATTTAAATAATTCCTAATTTACATTAAGGTTTTTTTTAACCCTTTGTCTTAACGACTAGGCTCACTTTAAGGGAACTATAACCACATGAGCCAATTAAAATGTGCTAAATGCTGCTCACTTCTGTCTATGTAATTGTAATTGCTACATTTGTATCACTACCCATAAAGCACAGAACTAAACCTGAACAAGTTATTTTTAAAGTTTTGGCTATGAATTAACTGTGTACGCACACTCACAATTTCAATCATCCTGAACAGTGGAAAAGTGAGCAGCATGGGGAATACAGGCAGGTGGATACAGAATGAAAAAATAAAGGTATTATGGATGGAAAACTACATTGTGAAAAATAAAATACCATAAAGGAAAACTATATTACACTGTAATATGAGTGATCATTTTAATTAGCTTCAGGATTACAGAAGTCTGGTAAGCCTCAAGAAACACATCCCAGTTCAGTGTTCAACACAACATATCTGTTTAAAAAAGGCCTGTTCTGCAAGACAGACGAGTCAGTGTAGCTTTCAGCCTGGATTTCTGCCTACATCCCGATAGGTGACTGTTCACTGGAAATGTAAAAGGTCATTCTCTTATGAGACAGAGAACGTCAAGCAAGTGAGAATCACCAGCCAGCAGGCTTGCTTTCCAGCTAAATCCTCCTGCACTTACCTAGGCAATTTGCTTGTTTATTTTCCAGTACTCCATAAAAAGAGGAAATTAAAAATTTTTCCAACAGACCTCAGGAAGAGCCATCACAATAAAGAAAATACACAAAACGCAGTAAAGACCACATATAGAAATGTCACACTTCTAAGTGTTTTTATACAGGAACATATTCTTTCTTCATTATTAAAATCTCTAATGACCATCCCTCAAAAAGCCAACGGGCCAAATTTGTATTTTCTGTTTATATATTAGATTTGAAATATAACCATTCCTAGATAATCATCATGTGAAATGAAAAAGCAATACATTAAGCCAAATAACAGAAAGACAAAATCTTCATGAAAACCCTTATATTGTACTACTGCTTAAAAAAAAATTCTGACTTTACACAATACATACTGGAGTAAGTTCATATGCACCAACCTATGCCCAAGTTAATACAAGCTAAATAGAGACAGTAGCTCACTTACACTGCAATACCTGAGCACGCTACTGACTATTTCACAGTTATGGGGGAAAAGTCAAATTATTTCTACTTTACTGCACACAACAGCACAAATTGAGCGTATCACTGGCACCCAACTAAGTCTGCATATAATATTTCACTAACTTAATTTTGTGTAATTTCTGCCTTCAGATTAAAGAAAAACTTCTTTACCCAGCAAGGCCCTAGTAAGAAGAGCTGTCACATTGAACTCATTCACTCATCTCCTTCCCCCTTATTTAAGACTGAAAATTAAGACTTGAAATTTTAGGAATTCAGTCACCAATTCAGTTTTTAAAGCTAGCCTTGAAACAGATAGTGACAGTGTGACAGTGAGAACACAGGCTCCAGAGAGACAATAAAGCTACTGCTTAGACTGAGAAAGGAAGAAAGTGGGTCTCTACCCTGAAGCTGCTGCTCACACATCTGGTTCACAAAATTTGTTCCACGCTTCAGAAGACAGTTCAACTGCTTAAGGGTCTCTTCTACAGTTAACACTGATTAGATGTGCTCTGTGATACATAGATCCTAGCAAAAAAACTATACAAACATACATAGAAACAGAAAAGCTCACTGGAAGTAAGATGTACTACATCTTACTACACCTAAAAATCTGCTTTTATTTATTTTCTGAACAAAATTACATTAGATGATTTCTTATTGTCACACACACATAAAACAATAACATATTATTAATATACCTTTATTCTCAGATGCCTATTCTGTATTCAGCCTGTATTTCAGCCCTGCAGAAATACGCATTTCCATCCACTTCAACTAAAGCAATTTTTATTTTCATATAGTTCTTTTGTATTGAGTTTAAAAAAATTTCTGCTATTGGCCAAAATGGTGGATTTCAGGTGGTAGCAATAAAGGCCATAAAACTTCACTTGGAAAAAAAACATCAAAATACTACTTTGAAAGCTGCCAGATGCTTTAAGTTGGTGCTTTACTTTTAAACTTTTCAAAAATTTCATTTGTTCCTCCAAAGATATTTATTTCCTGGCTCCAAAATACTTCTCAGGAAATAATACTCAATTCCATTCATACAGGGGTAGGAATGAGAAAACTTACTTTAAAATAATTTTTCTCAAAAATTAAATAAAAGTGAGAAATAATTCTCTCAGCGGGAGAAAAACTTTTGAGCATGCTATTTTTAAGCCAAAGAGAACAATACTCCTGACACTCACGGAAACTTCTCAGAAATCATTTAAAGAGAGGAAAAATTTAAAAGGAAGCTAAAGAGAAAACAAAGATCTGCAAATAGCATCCATTTTTTCTGCTTTGGGCCATACAAAATGTGGCTATTCTTTCTAATGATGACAATTTAAAAATTTCAGTATGTTGAACTAAATTATATTTCTATACATATATTGTTATTGAATGCATACAGACATAAAATTATTTGGAACTACCCTCAAAAACAAGGTAAGTTGTCTTGCAATGAGAGGGCACAAACAACAGTCCTTCCAAACTACTCTTAAGGATTTATCTCAATTTCTCAAGTTTTAGATCAGAAGCTTTTCATTGTGGCAGTTTTACGACCCATGTAGCACTGAAAACTGATGTGTGAAAAAGTAACATGCAATTAATGGAATTCTAATCTTCTCAGCATATAGAAACATATTCAATACATAGCTTGCCAGAAACAGCAGTCAGTTCACGGCTTCTGGAACCTCAGGAGAACAATGCATTAAATGATAAAAATTTCAGCTATTACCATTAACATCAGTCTTCCAAACTTATACCCTTTGGAAATGAACCACTGAATAGACCCCCACTTATCCAAAATGGGTTGTGTCAACACAGGGGAAAGACCAACCCAAAAGGTATATCCAGGATGATTAACAACTTTAATAAACACCAAAAGAGATCAAGCATTGTTCTCCACACCATAGAAAAGAGGAAGGAAGATGAAATTTTCAGAGTTTCCAAAAAACCCTCCACAGAACAGGAAGCTGACAGAGCCAGGCAGATACCTCCTGACATCTAAATGTCTTGCTGGCAATGTGAATGCAATCAAGTAAAGGCTCCAGCTCATGCTCTGTGGACACTGCTCAGTTTTCCATCCTTACTCCTACCTTGCTACCTACTATAGAGGACGCTTTCTATCACTCATGGCACAGAAACAGTAGTGAGAGTTCTGCTCTCCTCCCCACCTGATTTTGCCACCCTCCCTTAATTTCTTGATCAGTTATTAGGGTGGAACTGCGTGAATTTTTAGAACAACAAGAGTACATGAACAACACAATTGTTTAGATTTTGTTGTGTAACAGTTGCGACTTGGTTAACACCAAGTTAATGGAGAGAAGAGGGGAAGGGGAAGATATCATTGGAAGGGGGGAGCCCAGTATCCTCCGCCCTCCTATGCTCACCTGGCAACACTCACTCAAGTGTCCACTAAAAACAGCTAGCAAGCCTAAGGACAAGTAAAAAAGAGAGGCAAAATGATGCTTGTTCAGCTACCATTTAAAGTTTATAAATACAACAATCGAAAGCATAGAAAACGCCTGATGTTAAAGCCACAGTGTTAATGATGTGGCAGTAACACTACTTACTGATTGCTGAGCACAGCAGTTTGTTGACTTGCCATGAGGGAACGCAGACCAGCAGGAAAAAGCTGGCTGCAAGGTTTGGTAAAACCAGAGGAGAAAGGGTGGAGAAGCTGAAAGTTTTGAAAGGAGATAAAATACAGAGCAAAAACAATGAAACAAAACAGGCAAATTTCAGTTTGGGGAGAACGGTCCAAAAACACTAAGAAGTTGAAGGTGCAAGTAGGCTTAGGGAAATGAAATTCAATTTAGCTACCTACAATACCTTGGAAGCAGCTACCCCGCAGAACTAAATATACAATCTCTTCTGGTCAGACTCTTTTACAAACAGCTGTGATGATCTAAGTTCACACCCGGCGCAACACAGATGATGATTTCACCCAACAATTCCAAATCCTTAGGCTTAGTGACAGAATATGTTATGGAGAGACATCTAATTTTACTCTGAAGATTGCAACAACCACTCATCATTAAGTTGACCCCTAAAACCTTCACTGAAAAATACCTCTCATTTCTATTTTGGTAGGCCTAGTACTCAGTCTCAACCTAAATAGGCTAGACTTTGCTAAATTCAACACTAGAGGGTTTTGAGGTATTTTCATGAAACAGGTATTTTTAAAGCACAATTAATTAAATAAGGCTAAATAAATAAGTACTTTATTCAATCTCTGAGATCCTTAGTCTAGTCTTCTTGCCTAGAGAAATTTCATTTAATCAAAGGAAGATTTCATGGCACTCATCAAGCACTGAAACTCTGACAAACTTTCCCTGATGAACTGGAAGTTCATTTCAGTCTTTTCTCCATCAGTTAATGATATTCAGTAATACTGATTGTGATTTCATCTGTGATGATTCAGACTGTCAATGACAACCACCTCTTCTTCAGCACCAAATATAATCATGTTTCTCCCAAAACAAGGAATTTAATAATCTTCTGAATATTTTGGAAGATACAGGTCAGGCAAAGCTATTTGGGCACATCATGACCTAGTTAAGCTAAACAAAAGGCAACTGCAAAGGTATATGATAATATAAAAGTAGCTGTATCATAATATAAAAGTTACACACACACTCACCTTCCTTACCTTTTTATACTTAGGACAGACAACTTAGAGGGCAAGAGCAGCCTCAGCGCTTCCTAGTGTACACTAAATAATGGTAATTTCTGGTACCTCTAAACTGCCTCCACAGACTGAAGTTACACACAGGTTCAGAATACCAAAGCAAACACAAAAGAAGGAAATGGTTACTAGTAAGGACCAAGTACTGCAAGAAAGGAATAGTCAAAAACTTGGCAACATTAACTATCCAAATCTCTCAGTATTTCCTTAGACATATTAGCTGCACAGATTGTTAAGCATAACTTTAATACATCTTGTATATTAACATGTAAACCATTGTTATATTGCCAGCAGCTGGCAAAGATGAAAACTAATTACTGTATTATGCTTCACATGAAAAATGGGACACAAATACTCCTTTTAAAACAAATATTTCAAGAGAAAGAACAAAAACATGGAGGCAAATAAAGCATATGTGCTCCACAATTACAGAAATAAGGAACAGTTTATAAGGTCTTGTTTTTATCTCTGATCACATTTTTAAGTGATGCAGCAACCCCTGAAGCTTCCTGGTACAATTACTACTTTGCTTCTACCAGAATTATATCTATATTACTATTACCATAGCATTGACTTCACACAAAATTACATGAAAAGTCAGACTTTTGTCCTTCAGGTATTCCCATCAGCTGCAACAAAACTATTGCAAGCTCCAACTAAGTTTTAAGATCACAGGGAAGACACAAAATATTGAGACAAAGAAAATGAGGGGGAATGGACCTTAAGGCTGTCATCCAGCTCCACCTTCTGCAGAATTACAGTGAATGCTGAATTTGGATGATGTTGCTTTAGGCTGTCGTTTAGCTGGGCCTTGAAAACCTCCAAAGTCAAGAGATTCCACAACCTGTCTAGAGGACGTGTTTCAATGCCCGACCATCCTCACGGTGAAATGCAGGCTCACGATGTCAAGGCAGGAGATCACAGCCTGACCGGAAGCCTGTGACAGACGGAGGAGTCAGAGATCCATGCAGGAGCCAAGCGGACAGACCCAGCCTGTGCTGGGCTGCATGTCTGGGCTGGCTGTCAGGCCTGTGCTGCACGTACTCCTGGCTGCAGGGGGAGCCCAGCCAGCCCTCTGAAACAGACAAGCTGCGGCCAGCCCCACCAGCAATTATGCCACCTGGGCGGCCTTGCTTTATCTGAAAGTGCAGATGGAAGTTCCCATGGGAGCATTCTTTCTACCTGACAGCAAAAATTGTGAATAGAGCTGTCTACTTGCAAGGAAATCCAGCAACAGAGCAACATGGGGTAACCTTTCTGTGGATGAGGTCTGCGCAGCGTGTTGCACATGGATTCTGCAAAGGTCTGTTTGGTGCTGCACAGTTCAAGGTTCCCAGCATCAAAAGAGATCCAAGATTATCTATACTATTCTCTCTTTATATGGTTATCTTTAATAAATAGAATTTTCAATTTTGGAGTATCCAAAGGCCTCTCCTACTCAGATCATCACAGAGCAGTATCTCCCAGCACAAAACAAACTTTCCCTGTTTCACTTCATGGCTGCTGTCTCAGGCTCCAGCCATACATCTCCGTGAAGAGTCAGGCTTCATTTTCCTCCATAAACTACTTTGATATTGGCATGCTGCCACAGGATCCCTCAGCCTCCATTCATAGGTCACACACATATTGACCATCCTTGCAGATTTCCAGTGGGATGGCAGAGAACAAAACTAGACACAGTGGTTTAGGTGTGGTCTATTAAGTGCTGAGTAAACAGGAATAATCACTTTGTTCAGCCCAGTGGCTACACTCCTGTATGTTGCCAGGGTACATTGCTGACTCATGTATAGCACTTCCAGGTTGTATTCCCTGCAGGTGGTTATTCTGTTCCATATGAAGGGCTTTCTATTTGTCCTTTTTGGATTTCATGAAGGTCCTGACAGCTCATTACTCTGTCCTGCTAAGATCTCTCCAAAATGGAGAGTTGCCCTTGAGCATTGGTACATTCCAACTCCAGATCAGTGACAAAGATATAAAGCAGGACAGGTCCCAGAATAGAGGCAGGAAGAGCTCCTTGTGGGCCAGCCTCCAAGATAAAGCATGAACCACTGCTGGGAATAAACCAAAACCATACATCTTGCAGTTTATCTAGTTGCCCAGATAGTTTTTATCATTATCTACAAATTCCACCTGTAAATATTTGTGCAGTATTTTGGTGTAAATCACTGATTCATTTAGACTTCTTCTGTGTTTCTAGATGATTTCATATTTATTTACAAGCTTCAGCTAACCAGTCTATAAATTAAATTAATATACTATGACACTTATTAGGAAATGTTGCAAACTACTTAAATTGGCATCATACTTGTCTACAACTTTGTCTCCTATCATCACTCGCTCAAATAGTGATTTAATCTGTTTGACATCACATTATCTGTTCTTCCTCACTTAAACAATTTTTAAAAACCTAACCCTATAACCAAGGGTTGTCTGGGATTTTTCTAGTTTAAGTAACTTTAAAAAGTCCATGTACATCCAATTAAACTAAATCCATACAACCCAACATAGATCTAGGTGATCAACTGAAAGAAACCTCAAATAACAGTTAAGACATTGCAAAGACAAACTGCTTTATGAAGAATAGGCAATAGATCCAATTATAAAATAACTTAAAAAAACTAAGTATGTTGCATTAGAGTCAGCTGAACAGTTCTATTACATAACATTTTGTAGCTTCACAGAGTACACAGACAGAAGGAGCTGTTACATGCATAGTTTCATTTCCTGTACAATTCCTTCCACTAAATTTCACTTAGGCATCTCTAAAACCAGTTTGATAAGGACAGCAAAACTCCCGTTCTCAGATTGTTCTCTGCTGCTAGCTATGGCAGGCAGAAGGAGGACAGGTATTAAAAATGCAGCTAGGATAGTCCTGGTGAGAAGATTAATCTGGTAACTGTAGCAGGAAAATCTCAAAGTAGTGAAACACCTGTTTTTTCCTCCTTTTCAAAGATTGCCATGTAATTCCAATCTTTCAGCTCTTTGCTTTTTCCCCATTACATCCAAGGTTTTCAAAAGGAGAGAGACATGATCCTGGTTTTGTCCCTTTAATATTCCAAAGCAAAAGTTATGCAAGGATGCCTATGAGAAAATGTTAAAATGGTATTTCAAAAATGTTAAATGCAAATGCTGCATTTAACACATCTTTTTTATCACATCTTTGCTGCAGTCAGTAAATCACTAATTATTCCATAAGGACAGTTGAGAAAACAGAAATACACAGCAATCTTGCATCCCATAAAAATTTGAACAGCTGCCTCTAACAAATCCGTATCTGATACAAGTTTATTCTTGACATGTATTTATGACTAGAAAGACAAACTGAAAGTATTTAGCTCTAATGGTCACTGGTTCCTTTGATTTCTCCCTATGCAAGAAGAAATTCTGCATCCTGTCCTGGTATAAATAATTAAAAATGCTGAAATACTAACACAATCTTTTTTAAAAATCAGGAATTATTTTTTAAATAACTTCAGTTCAAACTCAAGTTTGCTAACTTCCTCAGTGTGAATGAAATCTAAGGACCAATTGTGCTCAACTTTTGGAACTCCAGGATAATGCAGGCTAGAAACGACCCTGGAGGCTCCACCCCAGTCACCTCATCAGAGAACAACTAGTTAGAGGAGGCTGCCCAAGGTATTATTTAGTCCAGTTCCAAGTATCCCCACTAACTACTATGAAGAGTAGACATTTAATTCAACTGCTGTCTTTTAGAGATAAAAAAAAAAAGGGTACTTTCTTGAGCTCCTGTTATACCTAAGTAAGTCCATGCTGTAGACTGACAAAGTCAGAGGCACTACACTGGACAGAACGTACAAGCAAGAGAAATAAAAGAGATCATTATAGACTTCTATTCTTGCCGAACCCACAAACACAGGAACAAACCAAACTGGTTCTAGCCTGTGCTTCAGTCACATAACTTTTACTGCTCGTTATGCATGAACCACAGCATCTACCATTCACTGACAGACTCCCAGGTCATTTACCAAGTTTACTGTTTGAAAAGATTCTTTGAACTTACAGACTTGTGGAATCATAACACGTATCACTTTAAGCGGTGTAAAACTGAGTAGGCTTTGAAATAAAGTGACTCACAGCAAATGTCCAAGCAAAGAGCTGAAAATTTTAGCATGCACAAATACATCCAAATGACTCAGAGCAATCCATACTACAATCATTCACAAAAAAAAATCACAGCTGAAAGCTTTAAATAATGCAAAGTCTACCAACTTCCGCACGCTCTGGTGGAATTTCATCATATTAGCCACTACAGAAATCCATAGCAAGTTCCTTCAAGAGATGACAATCCAAGTCTCTGAACTGAACACACCATCCTTCAAGGGATCTCTACAGGTGAGGGACCCAGTCTGCTTCACATGTGCAATATAACTGAACATCAGTGAGGGAGAAAGAGGTGCAGAGAGGGAATAGCATGCATTTGGAGATTACATTGAAGGTCATGGAGAATATGGGGTCTCAACTTCCTGTCCATTGCATTAATTTTTTTCCGTTACTTTAGTCCAAAGATTTCACAAGCAAGTAAGAGACTACTCAATCCAAGCATGTGACCAATATTTTTCATTCACAAGTGCAAAGACACAGTGCAAAGCTAATCAGCTGTCCTACACTTAAGTTTCAAAACCACAGGGAGATAGCACGGTCAATTTTTATCCACTGTGTTTTCCTCACACTCTTCATGATTCTGATGTGCTACTTGAACTGGAGTGTTTTCAGTTTGACTGAGGTCATTCTTTCTGAATCACTTTGATTTAAGTCAGGGTCAAAACACCAGCATAAAAGTAAATGCTGGCATGCTTAGATTAGTTCTGACAGCAGGAGATGACAAACAGGCAGTATACATGAAGAGACTTTTTATAATATGAAACATACAAGCTTTCTCTCAATCATCTTCCAATATTAATCTAGTTTTTGATACTCCTGTGAAGTATCCTGGTTTGCTATTTTAAATATCAGTAGAAAACAAAAAGGAAAAGTTATTTGTTTGAAATTAGAAAGAATGACAAAAATAGAACCAGAATGCCAACATATCAGTGCACTGATCTGATGACAATATCCTACTTACACTCAGTAACTAACTTAGCTTCTAGGAAGCTAGAAGAGAATATATCAAGCATTAGGGAAAAAAAGTCCTATTTTCACTGGTCTATCTGACATCATAATGTAGATGTTTAAACAGATTTTTTTCCCCAGATCCAGCACCAAGATGTAACTTCAAAAATTATAGTCAGCGATAGAACACAGCCTAAATATCAACCTTGCTCTTCCTGCACCTATCTTGTGAGCAGATGGGTAGGAAAGAGAACTATCAAAGTAGTCTGAACATGCTTTCAGTCAGCTGGCCGAATAAAAGGGAATTTAAAAAAAAAAAAAGTTGTGTAAAGTGAAGATTTTCTAAAAATATGTAAATGTATATAAATAAGGGAACCAACACAAAACAGTTCAGGCAAAAAAGCATCCTCATATCAGACATTTATCTTCAAAACACTTAACTTACCAAGGGGTTATGGCATTACTATGGCTTCCAGCAAACTAAAACCCAGAAGGCTATTCTGTGTATGTTGTGTGTCCTTCCCCCCAAAAAAACACAAAACAAAACAAACAACACACAAACAAAAATCACACCAATATAAATGGACAGTTGTGCTCAATCTTTGTGGCAATACAGAATGTGATAATTTCACTAGGAAAGGATAAGCCTTACAAAAACCCTGAAAATCATACATATTTGCCATAGAAACTCTAAAGTTAATTTTTGCCCCTCTTAAACAGCAAGAGGCTCTTTGAGACTGAATTTTTTTCCTGCCATGTCATTCTTTTGCAATGGTTCACAGATTTCCTAAGTGAAAAAAAACAAACATAAAATTTTACAACCTTCTCAGCCTTACTCATTCCTCAGCAATACATGGGCACCCATGAGGACCCAGCTAGGGACAAAAAAAGAAAAGTCACATATCAGTGTTTAGTCTGAAATTGACGTTTAACGTTCTCTGGCTGGTTCATACACAGTTTTCTCTACCCTGCTATCTGTTCAGATACCAGATAATTTCCACAAGTTCTATTTCTCTAGCACAGAGAGAGAGTGTATAGCAATGTCACAGTTCCTCAAGACTTTGATTTACAGCTAGAATACACAAACAATTTCAGTTTTGCTTCTTGTTTTTAGCCAAAGATGTTTATGTTACGTTTTCCCCCCTCAAACTCCTTAAATAAGACCTGGTACTAGAAACAGTCATGTCTATTTAGACTACTCCAGCATCAATCTTCTTTCTACTTGTGACAGCTCCATCCATAAAGAACTGCTTGCTGGTCCTTCTCCACATGAAGCCAGCGTAATCTCGCCACGATTCCCCCAGCTTCTCCTCATGTACATGCAAGATAAGAGGAAAAGAGTGCCCTCCACATTAGTTTTTCACTTTCTTTTGTCATATTCTGATCTATTCTTCTCACACTATTCACCTGGCACTTGCTTCTACAAAGATTTTTCTGTAGCAAATTCTCTGGAGTATTGCACTGTGTCTTACTACAGCCACCTTCAACTTGGCCGTGCTCAGGAGCAACAATGCACAACCTCAGCCCTAATCCCTCTCCACAGCTTCCTTCCTGCAGCTGTAGAGAAAAATGTATGCCCACAATTGGGAGATGGAAAGGATATTCCTAGCTACTTCCCTGCTTCCTGACTATTATTTTTAAACTGTGTCTTACTACATTTAACTTGACACAACGTGCTAAAAGCTAAGGCAGTTAAGGACAGAGCCTGAACACCCTCCCCTCCTCTCTTCTCCACTACATTTTGAGCTCCCACCTTGGTCTAAAGGCCCAGTATCCAAAGTGGTCCTTCCTCTCCAGTGCTCACTCACTACCTCTCACAGACTGGCCCTTATACTGCAGCTTAAGATCAGCGGGACTAGACCTCACAAGTCCCTTTAATCTTTGTCTTGCTTTAAAACTATTGTTTGGTTTATATTTCCATTTGTTAAATCCAGGGTTTAAACAGCCATTGCGCTCGGGAAATGAAGACTGCAAGACAACACTTTCCAACATGTGATCCACAAAAGCAGATTGCCAGTGAATTCTGTTCAGGAGTCCATAAAAGATGAATAACTGAGAAAAAACCTAAACAAACTCTGAAGAAACACTTATTAGTGACCTTAGATGTACTACTCATAGACTACCCTAAGCAGCAGAACACATGGCAAGAAAAGCAAATTGGAAGGCTAAAAGAAATACATATTCTATTTGAGAAACAAATTCACCTTTTGAAAATGACAGATGCATTGCTGGGATAACTTTTAAATAAAAGACTATAAATACAGAAGTAAATGTTATCAATACAAACTACTCAATTTTCTTGAAGGGCTTCAATTGTATCTGTGCAAACTCTCTGAATCTAAAACTGCCTTTGTTTATTTAGGAATGCCAAGAAAAGTCCATAGAGAAAAAAACCCCAGTATCTTCTTCACAAATGAACCAAACCAGACCATGGCCCCGGCTGTCACAACTTTTAGGGTATGAATCAATACCATCATACCAGTATATGACATCACTGACAAAGCTTATAAACACATATACCTTACTACCTGTGAAGGAATGCAGTCACAATCAGAGTTAAAAATAGAAATTTCTCAAGCATTTGAACTCTTTTAGTACCTCAGGACACCACAGGCCACACTGATAAACTTATACATTCTTATCTCTCTAAGGATATGGGTTCATACTCACACTGTTTTCTAAATGTTAACATTTCTTGTAGACAAAGCCAAGTGGCTTTGCATCAACTGATTTGGATTTTTAATCACCTTAATACCAACATCCTCATACTTGTAAAAGAAGCTATTAGAAAATTACTGAAATTGAGCCCTTCTTTAGAAAGAAGCATCTACTTTTTTAAAATACCTGAGTTATTAGGATGTATTTCTTCCCTCAAGTCTGGTTTAGGCACAAGACTAGCCCCTCCTTGCTAAGCTCCTATTCCATACCCTTTCTATTCTTACTCTTTTTTATTCTTACTCTGTTTCTTCCTGTCAGACCTCAATCTCCTCCCTCCTCCGGTGCAGCAACTTGCCTGAAAAAAAATTCTCCTGTCCAGCCAAAGTAAATCTATTTCACCTACTTTAGTAATACATTATATTTACCTGCTGCATTTTCATGCTGCCACGCAGCCATGCTTTCAAGTAGCCTACGAGTCTGCATCTTGGAAATGCTTGAAAGCTGTTCTCAGCAATGCTACAGATTATGCTTAGGTGTTTCGCTCGGGGCTTTTTTTCCTTGCTAAACCACAATGAAAAGACTTCATGCCAAAATCACAGACACTGCAAGTTAGGGAAAGTCAGGCAAGGACTTTATAAAGTTTGGAGAAAACGCCATAGATCTCACAAAGGCTCCGGACACCTGTCAAAAGTTCGGGGAGGAAAAGGGGTGTCCCACTGCACTTGGTGAGGGATCAAAATCCCATCCATGCAAAAGCGTGCATTTCTGCCCTTTCTCATGCAGCTTCGCCAGCCTGTTTGGCTTGGCTTCGCCTCCTGCTGAAAGCCTGCCGCAGGGTAACCAGCTCAACGCGAGAAAACCTCGTATTTTATTTATTTATTTATTTCCCTTTCGCCTGTTTAAAGGGCAGCTCCATCTCCATCCCCGTCCCCGCCGCTGCCAGGGAAGAGAAAGCCCCGCGAAACGTCAGCGACACACACACCGACACACACGGCCACAGCCACACACCCGCACTCCGGCGGCCGCGGCGGCGGGGCGGGGAGGCAGCGCCGCGCCGCGCCTCGCCTCGCCGCACGCCCGGGGCAGCGGGAGCCGGCGGGATGCGGAGCCGGCGGCACAGCAGAGCCGGCGGGATGCGGGACGAGGCACGGCGACCCCGGGGCGCCCCACAGCCGCCCCCCCACCCCGCCGCCGGGGAGCGGGCGCGGGCCGCGGCCGCCAACGGCCCCACCGCCACCGGAGGAAGAAGAGGAGGAGCGGGGGCAAGGAGGACGAGAAAGGGAAGGCAAATCTGGGTCTCACCTTCCTTCTCGGCCCGGGCCGTGTGGAGGAGCAGCGCCAGCGCGAAGCGCAGCGCCGCGCCCCGCCAGACGGCTGCCCAGCCGCCGGCGCGGGGGAAGGGGCAGCTGCCGGGGGAGCAGCGGGGGCAGCGGGGGGAGCAGCGGGGGCAGCCGGGCGCCGCCGTCATCGCGCTGCTGCCGCCGCCGCCGCGGGTCCGCCGAGTGTCCGCGTCTGTCTCCGGCCGGGCCGCGGCGCGCGCGCGGAGGAGCTCGGGGAGGGGCGGGGCGGACACCCCCGCGAGCGCGCGCTGCGGCTCCTGACGCGCGTGTCACGGCCCGCCACGCCCCCCGGCGGGGCCACGCCCCTACCGCGCGAGGACGGAGAGCAGGTGCCATTTTAAGTGCGGGCAGGGCGCTCCTCCGCTTACCCCGCCTGCTGAGGCCACTGGCTTGGCGAGTGGGTGCCTTTGGTTTGCTTTTTTTTTTTTTTTTTTTTTTTTTCTTCTTCTTCTAAGTGTTCTTTTTTTTATTTTTATTTTAGCTCTTCTTTAAGCGCGGGCTGCTCGCGGTGGGGTCCCTCCGCCTCTAGCGCTCTCTGGTTTTCCCGGTCTCCGGAGGGCCGGGGGTCGCTGTTGTTTCCCTGCCGAGGCTGTCGGGGCTTCTCCCACCCGCGCCCAAGATGGCGGCGGGCGGGCAGCTCCTGTGCGCGGCGGCCTGCGGCCTCGCTTAAAAAACCGGGGCGATTCTCTCCAGTGTTCCTGTCCTTTTCCCATGTCTTATCTGCACAGCTGACGGCCCGGAGTGTTGTCCGGGCAGCAGGGGTGGCGATAGCTTCACCCCGAGGGAATCCCCCCCACCTGAGATGCTGGGCCGGGCCGGTCCTGTCGGCACAGCAGCCTCGGCCGCCGCAGGAGCGGAGGACTGGGAGGTTTTGCATGCCTGGGGCGCGGGGAGGCCCTGCGCTGGAGCCGGGGCGGGACACCACGCGTCTGCCGCTCTTGGGGGAGGACAAGTGCCTGTCACTGTCTGTCTGGGTGACCCGCGTGGCCGCAAGGCATTTGGGAACACGTGGAGTGAGTTTGCAATGGAGGAGAAGGCGCATTGTTCCACATGTGAGGTTTGTGTCTGTCAAGTGGAGGCTACACTGGGAAATGGGTCCGTGGAACCAGTGCTGACAGAAGCTGTGATACCGGGTGTGCCATGTTTTGATGCTCCCAGTAATTGATGTGAACAGGGTATAATCTATCCCGGACTGATAGTCTCAAAGTCGTCTTGCATAAAGTGTCAGAAGCAAAAGTCTGTAGTACAGTCTGTTCACTGAATAACTGCATTAGCTTTTTAGAATAAAAAACTGTGCACCCACGTGCTGTTCTCAACTGCTCGTTTCACCACCTGATCAACACGTCACACTGGGTTTCAAGTGGTTGTACACATCACTGAGTTTCATCTGTCACAACAGCATAACAGATCTTGGTAGTGTAATTGAGCCAGAGTCTCTAAGGGACTGACTAACAGCCTAACTAAAAATAGTAACGTTTGTTATGGCTCTTACACAGCCGTAACATACACTGTTCTTTATTGTTGGAACTCCCTCAAGACACCTTGAAAGTCTGGATGCGGTTATTTTGTTGAACTATGGCCACAGCATCAACTAGGTTTATTTTCAAGGGAGAAAGGGAATGTTAGAAGTACTGGATTGAAACCTTTCCCAGCAATAGTGGTCATTTCCAAAAGATATGAGGAGGAGCCAAAGGCTTCTGTGTAATTACTAATCTTTCAAAGTTTTGTATCTTTTGACTACTGCATTGAAAATGGGTTTATAAAAATCACTAATTTATGAGCATGAGTCTCTGTTCATATTTCTTAGAACCACCCAAACCACAGTAACTATAAAGCTGGATCACTGCTGTGAGCAGAAGCCCACATGTTGACTTCTGTGGGGGTTAGGTATGTACATCAAAGAGCACAATCAAATCTAAGAACTCAGAAAGGTAAACAGGAGTTAGTGATGCTTTCTTATTACAGTGGACTCTGTAGGATTTTGATTTTACCTTCCTAACGGGGCTTCTGCTGTACTTCATTACTCTTCTGGAAAAAAAAGTCAGCTATTTTCTATTTCTCGTATTTCAAATTCAGTATTGCACAATCAAGCAGCCAGACTTTCTCGTAATTCATGCTGTAGAGCATCCTACCCACTGAAATGAATGGGAACTCTAACGAAACTAAGATGTAAGCATGGCAAAATCTGCCTTGGAGTAAAAATGGAAATGCCAACTGTGCTATTAAAAAAAAAAAAAAAAAGGTCATGATATAAATGAGAAATGATCCATGAGTCCTACTGTTATGGTATCTATGAATCTTCAACCTTTCAGCATTAAAATATGGGCAGTTTTTGTTTGTTCTAAATACAGAATGTCTTTTGAATATATATTATGAGTAGAAAACAAACAGCTCACAGTACATATTCTCCCTTTCATCTTTGTCCAGAACTCCCACTGTTTTCTGCGCAGGAAAAATCAATACAATATGGTCCAATGTCTGTAAATGATAAAGCAAAAAAGCATTCCATTAATTTATTTCTGCTTTTATCTGGGTTATATTATTTCATGTGTATTTGAGACAGTTCAAGTTGCTTCATTTATACATGCAGAGCATATAAATATCAGCATTTGGATACTGCAGTGTTGCTTGAGCACGTTGAACAGTTTAAAAACCAATTTCTATACTAGAAAAAAAGCTTCTTATAATAAACTATGACAAGACATAGAATATAGTTCTTATGCAAGTGTATTTATGTTCATAAACAGAAATGACATAAATACTTTATGACACTAAAGTTCAACAGCTGACACATCAGATGAAAGAATGCTCTGTTCTACAGGAGAAACACGTCAGAAATACTTTGAAATGGAGAGTTGTACTCTGATTCCTGCAGCCACTGTCAGCTTTGTGAGCATGACTGCTAGAACAAAGTTAACACCAGAAAAGTGTGGTGGTCCCTCAGTGAAAAATTGTGTACCTGAAGACTGCTACATTTAGTGAGCTGTCGTAGTTTATGGTATTCCTTCTAATCTCACCAAAGTGCCAGCATTCAATTATCATGCAAGATACCATGGTTGATAGTTTATAGTATTTTTTTTGGTTTTGTTTTTGTTTTGTTTTGTGTTTTGTCTTTCCCCTGGGCAAGGTACCAGAAATTCTAAAATACATGTGTGGTTTCCGCCAAAATTTCTGGGAGAATGTCAGTCTGGTTAGTTAGAAGCTGCAACCTTTTCAACTGCTGGTTCTCACTAGAGATTATCTGCCTGACAGACTACAAAAGCAATAATCCATTGTTTGAACCACCTTGTCTCTCCTGCAGGGAATTGCCTCTTCTGTGCGACATGGATCAAATCCAAGTGATGTTGCACTCAAATAAATGAGAAATTTTTGTGGGGTCAGTTTTTCAGGATCCAGGAGCACATGAATTCTCTTAAATCAGCATTAAGATTTCTGTCATGTGTGTGCCTTGGGTTACTTTCTTTTTGCTTTTACCAGATATTGTACGTTATTAATAGGCAGAAGATAAACCAAATATAGGAAGAAATGGGAATAGAGGAGGCTGTTATGTAATCCAATCAACTCTTCTGCTAGTGCAGACTTACTCCTAGTAGCTTGTTTATTAGTATTTTTCAAATTATTTTTAAATAACTTCAAAAATTCCTCTTAAAGTTTTGCACAGGCTCTGCTCTTCACTGCCAATAAGGTTTTCTGATATTCAGTTTTCCCCCACCTCTTTTCATTTATTCTTACTTGTTACCATATGTATAAGCCAAAGTATTTCCTTTCCATCCTTAAGGTTTGCATTACTTAAACATTTGCTGGCTGGAGACATGCCTCCATCTACCTCTGCTTTAACAAAACTGGCTGTATTGAGCTCTTTTAACCTTTCCCTTTAAAACCACTCTTCCAGATAATGCTTGTTGCTGTTCCTGAAATTGCTTCATTTGCCTCGAAGTTATGATGGATGACAGAGAAACGAGGCACATAGCACTCTTGAATCTGCTAGGGAAAAGTTGTCCTTTTGGAAATGCTTCAATAAGCTTGAGCTGCCAAAATGACTTTGCATCAATTTGGTGCTCTCCACTGCTTGGCTGTGTTTTTGAGCACCCTAAAGCAGGGTTTACTAGCTGGTGGATATGTGGTGTGTCTTTTACTTGCCAATACTGGACCTGTGTGCTGAAGGCAGCCCTGCAATGAGGACCAGTGGCTCAGGACTCTCCCACTGCTTCATTTTCCGTGCCAGCTTCAAGTCATTGGAGGGCTTTGTTTACAATACTTTGTTTCCAACATTGGTGGTGTTGTGAAATTTGTGCATGACGAAAACAGAGAAGATATGATATGTTGGGATTTTAATATTCAGATTTTAATATTTAATATTCAAGATTTATTTTCAGCAAATCCTTGTTACTTTTACTCAATTATTTTATTTTCTAGATAAACAGTGGTAAATGGAAAGGAGGGGGGAGGGGGTTATTATTTGTTCTTAGTTTGATTTTCTGTTTGCATAATCACTTATGTGATCATGCCCATGAATTAAAATCCAAGATATGTCATACGATTATCCAGAAGTTACTTTCTTGGAGAAAGGTGATGACCTTTTGAGTGGGCTCATAATCTGATACACACTTGCCGAGTGAGAGCCCACTTTCAGCTTTGCCTTGATAAAAGCCATGACATGATTTTGGTTTGCCACCTCTCTCTAATAAAAGAACTGTAAATAAAAGATGAAGTGTTTTGCTGCCAATGGTGTTAGCTGTAGTATCCCTGTTGTGAACTGGGATGTGAACTGGTGCTGTGGATACACACCTGGAAAGATGCATGAAATAAGCATTAGCCTAATTTATTTGGCCACCAATTCAGGTTTCCCTACTGGTACATCAGTGTCTTTCAAATGCCCTGTCTTTGTCCCTCTCTCCTGTAGTGCCTAGTACCAGGCAGAGTGGGCTGGGCTGATCTGGGATGACCTAAATTAGTTGTGTCTGGCATGTAGGTTTGATATATAAAAAGGTGAAATCGTGGAGGAGGCTGTCTAGAAATGGATATTGTGTGGCTGTAGTACAATGCATTTGCAGTGTCCTCATGCCCTATCCCATGTGGTGCTGTGCACTGGCTCATGGTGAGTTTGGGAGATGGAACACAAAGGGCTCTATTCTGCCTCAAAAGCTGACACAGCAGAAGACTTCAACACCAGGTTAGCTTTGTGCATACAAGTACTGTCAGTGAAGGGAACTGCTCCTGTTTGGCTGTGTGTTTGTTAGATGCCTTGCTAGTATGAGCCAGACTTTCCAGATTCACTCCCCAAGGGTGCAGCAATACAGCCCCATTTGCTGTCAGCACAGTATTATTGCCTCCCCAATGTTTGGCAGCCTGGCACAATTTCAGGTGTAGTAGATAGGTATTTTGGTGTGATATTTATTCCACCCATACGCCACACTGATTCAGCAAAGCTGGAACTTTCTAACACAGTCCTCCTCTCTATCATAGTCTGGTAGAAATCCAAAGCTGCTAACATGGTGCTATAGTGTGGTACCACAGAATCATGCTAGATAGATGTTAATTTTATGGTAAATCCTGTGTATTGAATTTTCTGCCATAAGAGCAAACATCTTGTGCTAAAACATCCATGACTGCAGAAGTAATCTACTGATGCAATAGAAAAACAGAGAAAGGAGAAAGAAATAAAAGATAAATGGGCCTGAACAGAATGCTGATAAACCAAAGACCTTGTTCAGCCCAAAGATATGCAGGACTGCATCCTTAAGTTCCTAAAGCTTTTCTGTGTGTTGAAACTTCACTGGAAACCTGTTCTTTCAGTAAAATTGGATTGTACCAAAAGAGTGATACACTCAGCTATGCACCATATTTTCTGATGAGCACATCCAGCAGCATTGCAATGATGTACTGGTGCCAGAGGGTTTCTGTGCTTGGGTGAAAAGATGGTAGTTCATATACAGACTGAAGTGTGACTCATTTTCATGGAGAGTTGAAAATCACCAACACACTTGATCATTTATCCAGGTGTCTCCATGCAGATTCAGAAGCTCAGCCACAGACACCTCCATCTGAAATTCTTGGCCAGAGTTTTTCAGTCCCAGATTACCTGCCAATGCTCATGGAACCCATAACATATGAGGGCATTTTTTATGAGGTACTGTTGATTTCAATCTACAAACTGAACATAACAATAGATGAAGCATGCACTCAATCAAGTGCTGTGGATTCCAGTTGCTGCCTGGGCCCCTCATTCTAAAAGGAGACTGAAGTCAGAGACATCTGCTCATTAAGATTACCTTGCAGGATGAGGTGGGATGAAAATCTGATGGTAGAATTTGATTAAATGCCTTAAAAATTGAAAATGGTTCAATCTGGTTTTTACTACTTTCTGTGCATGTGTTGTATCTTCTGCTCTGTGTTTTTAAAGTCTTGCTTCTGGAGGAGCTTGAGGAGTTTGATGATTACTCATTCTCCTTGCCCTCTAGACAACATTAAATATTTTCTCCATCTTAAATGTCTCATATGCTCTATGATATGACGTATAAGTAAGGGGATGTCTGGACTTTCCTGTCCTTTCAGGTAGCCTAGGTTATCATTAGTACTGGCATTCTGTGTACAGGCTCTCAGATATGCACTTCTCTATTGTCTCTTTCATTTCTGTTTCTGGGTTTAATTGTATACATGATGGCTCTTCACTCTTGTCTGACTTCCCCTCTGCTGCTGTGGGTAAGCATCTCTTTCACTTCTGCATGTTATAACAGAAAAAAACCCAAAAAAGATGAGACCAAACACTAGGGTAGACTCTCATGATACAGTCTTATATGTTTGGAAATATCTTCCCTGACATTCTGTTGCTGTGAACTGATCAGCATCACTTTGTCTCCAAGTGCTTATTATCTTGTCTCTGACACTGGGAAATAAAGGCTCCCAAGGAGCACTACAGAGATATTTATGGGTGGGGATTAGCTCCAGTACAGACTGTATGAGTATGAACATTCAAGGCTCTATTCCCTCAGCTTCCTCATTTGTTTGGGACCTCTGCACCTTCTTTTAAAGTGTGCTGTGCAGTCCTTTTTGTGCTATAAGGCTCCCTTGGAATTAGTGAGGTCTGAGGAGATGAGGTGTAGAGCTCATGGGTGTTGTCTCCTCTCTTTCAGCCTTCAGAGGAGACACCAGGCAGGGCAGAAAAAAAAGGGCAGAAAAAGAGAGAAGTGGCACCAGCTAAGCAGGACAGGACTAACACAGCTCCTGCAAGAACTTAAGTAACAGCATGGGGCTGAGCAAATGGGATAGAGCCAGTACTTCAGGAATTTGCTGCAGTTCCCAGTGCCATCTCATCCTAATGGGGCTAGCATGATTCAGTCTCCTGCAAAATTTTATCTAGTGTCTATCAAATCCCTGTCTGCATAAGCTGAAACATGACTGAATATGAGACATCCCAGTTTTTTGTTATACAACAGAGTACAAAAAGATTCAAAAGACGAAGTGCTGCCTTGAATGAGGAGCTATGGTTGGATGGAATGCCAAGGAAACCCAAGTTGAGGCTCCCACATAACTAATGTTTTTTGAAAAAATTTGGTTTTAATAAGAACCTGCTGCTCTTCTTCCAGGTGCTGCTTTCCCATCAAGCAACACAAGAGCTGTCAGCCTTGCCTGTCCAAACTGAAGCATAGACGTCTGGGCACGCATCAGGGTGGAGGTGGAATTTCATCTAACAGAGAGAACTGAGAACCCAGAGAAAACAGAGCATTTTGGAACTGACGTTCTCTCTGGAATATTAAAAGACCTTATGCATACCTCAGGGATTATATCTGTATGGATGGGTGTGGAGAGCTGCTTGCCTGCTCTTATACTTTGAGCTACCAGGCTGCAGGCCAGCTCTGATATGAAAACTGAAACCGTGACAGTGTATGCACTTACCATAACTGTCCTCTCTGCAGGACTTATCAACACAGCTCTGAGCTCTTGGTTAGTGCAGCTACCTGATACCCAGACCAGTCTGGATAACATCCAGCTGTCTCAGACCATAAGCAACTACATGCACCACCCTGCAGGGGCACTTGCAGAAGTCAGCTCCCACAAAGGCTGCTGCAGCAGTTGTACACAGACACAGAGTGAATTGCTAGTCACTGCAGTGGAAACAAACTCTTCCTGTGACAACAACACTCTTAGCATATAATTTCATATTTCATGGTACATAATCCTTTTGGATTGTTCAAGTAAAATGTAAAAATGGCAATATATTGAAACCAAAGCAAAAAAAATTAAAACCAGAGGAGCTCTAAACTGACATATTTAAAATTACTTTGAAATGAAATTAAGCTTTTCAAAGACAAATGGGCTTCTTGTGGCTCCAAAAGAAACAGTAAGCAATAAAATCCAGACTTGCTTGTGCGTAAATGATTTAGGTGGCGGAAGGGGAGGAGACAGTCATAGAGGGCTGAGCTGAAGAAAGTACATTTGCAAGTTCATGAAAAGCCCATGTAGGAGAGAGTTCTGCAGAAAAACTGAATAGTATGACTCAACTTGATCCAGATAAGGTTTTCCTAGGGGAATAAAAGACAAAACCTTTGATCTTGGTTGCTGTGATAGAAAATTGAGTAATAAATAATGGTTCTGTTAATGTCTTAATCATAGCTTATACATGATGTTCTCTTGCCAACATTCCTTTGCTTCTCACTGTACTTTGACACAACGCGATTGCATGAGTGTATCAAGTAAACTCAGTGGCTCTTCCAGAGGAGGCCTGTCTCCTTGTAGCCCACCAAAACTGGATGTGTCAGAAGAAAGGGACTAGATGAAAAGCAGACAAGAAGACTTCCTGGCTGGGGATTGTGGAGCCCAGCCATCAGCCTGCTTTCCTGGAAATACTAGTAAGAGAAGCATCCCCAGGGAACCATTTGGGCAAATGATGACAGATGGATCTGGGGAGTCAAACTTCTTGCTTAAGCAACATCTGCTGGTGTTAGAACAGTCCAGAAAGCTACACCACACTTAAAAATGAAGCAAAAGAATCTTCAAGAAAAAGAAGAGCAAACCAAGATAAATTAGCTACATTTTAACCCTAACCCTGCATGAAAAAGTTGCACAGCAGAAGTCATGCCAGGTAGAAAGCAGGGATCATTCAGTATCATAATCAAGCCTGAGCCAAATAAGGGCTAGTCATGCCCTGAACTTCCAGGTATTAAACTCTCAGTCCTGCTCAAAACATTATTATTTCTAATGCCTTCCATTTTACCTGCATATTGCTCCTAAAGTATTGGGAAAGCAAAACACTTAAGAATTTTGGTGGGTGAAGCTTTAGGTAGGTGAAGCTTTGTTAGATTCTTGTGCAGTTTGTGAGTCTTGAGATCTCTTTAAAGTCAGGAAATTGAGATACAGAATGGTTACACTAGTCGAAAAGCAGGAAGAGAGAGTACCAAGGCTTTCAATAGAAAACATGTAAATTCATAAGAAAAGGTATGAGGAAGCATATTTTTGAAATTATTATCTCTTATAAAAAAAACAACAAAACGTAGTGCTTACAGTGATGTTTTGTGAAGGTCTCACACTATTTACTACATTTCACCTAGCATATTGATCTAATGACTGAGCAGGATGTAGACTTTTGCTCAAAGATAATAAAGACACAGTACTGTGCTCCAAGATGAAAAAGCTCTGTGTCTGCATGTAGCAGATTAAGGCTGGTTCCATTAGTGTCAGAACCACCTCTGTAGTGTTTTACTTGCTTTTACAGGCACAACTGTCAATAATTACTTGGCCTTCTATTTAAACAGGGAAACACCTGGGCATTGATAAATGAGTTGGTACCTTAATAGTGAAATGTATAGAAAGCTGTGTAAGTTTCTGGAGGACAAGTGAAAACCAAGTTCTTTATAGTTTCACCTTTCATTTCTTTTCATGCTTCACATCTTTGAAACCAGTGCCATTTTTAGCCTGCCAAAATACAGAGGCACCAGTTTCATTTTTACAAACCTACATATTTGAAGAAGGATGTTTAAACAGTGCTGGGAACTTTGTATTTCTAAATGTTATGGTTTTCATCTAAATAAAGGAAGCAGGATTGCAGTTGAAATACAAGTCTGTAAGCACAAAAGATACAGTTGGGAAAATATGTGGAGAAAAAAAAAAGTGCCAATTAAAAATATCTGTGTTAAAATTGGACTGTAATGACTGCTGCAGTATTGCTGTTACCAATGCAGTTGCCGTAAAAAGCAGAGTACCAGTATTCTGTACCAAGTACAGAAGCAAGAGGAATTAACTTTTAGCTACTCCAGCAGGGCAGAGCCCTGTGAATCACACTAGGAAGCCCAGATCAAATCCTCTTATGTAAACATCATACAGGGCTGGCTGAAATCCTCCGCACACCCTAGGAGGACTGCTGATGTGGCATTCTCCAAACACACACTTGCTTTGCGTAATTGTGGGCAGCTGCTCTTGGGTGCAGGAGGCCTGAGTGGGAGAGATGTCTGCTCAGGGAGAGCAAAAATAAATGGGGGGAGGCAAATTCTGAACATGGCTGTGAGCTCCCAGGGCCACCCCATACACCTCTTGTTGTCACTGACCTTCCCAGAGATATGATATCCTCCCCCCAGCACACCAATATCTCATGCCTGGGTCCAAGCCCTTGAAGAGCCAGGTGGCCTGTCTCAGTCCCAGGTCCTCCTGGATCTCCAGTCATGTCACTGGTGTCCCCCTGCTTTTCCCAGCAGTTGTCCGCTTCAGTGAGGAATGCTGAAGACCATCTCCTGTTTCACACCAATGTTTAACTTGCTGAATCAGGACTCTATGTAATGATTCAGACCTGGTTTCTGGTGACTAATGCTGGGCACTCCCTTCCTCCTAGGCAGCAGTAGCTCCTCAGTGTTCCAAAACTGTTTAGCCAGGCAGCTACAGAACTGGAGGCCAGATGTTCTGCTTACTCCCACTGAACAAGTGGTAGCTGTTTTTTTATTTATACAGCAGTGTCAATTTTTAGTTTGAACTTAATTATGTTTTCTTTTCAATCTGTGCAGGTATATGACCAAAAAGTATAATCCTTGCAGAAGCAGGTCCTATAGTTTACAGAATTGATTTTCTTGAAGAACGTCTGGGTGGGGTACTATGAAATTTCTGTTGGTGTTGTTCTCACTCAGCTGGGATCAAATGTGAAATAATGCAAACAGCTTAGGATGAATACCTTATTATATGCATGGTTTTATCTATGTGAAGCTTTCTTCTTCCATGTTATTTTATCATTCACACATAGAAGTTTAAGACTTAGAGAAGCACTCTGAGTAAAAGCTCTGGCACAACTTCCATTTTTCTCTCCTCACCCATCAAACACAAGAAGTGTGATATGATAAAAATACAGCAATTTCCTAGAGACAAACATATGGCATCATAGCCAGGTGCTCTCTGCAACTTTTCCCTATTTTGTTCAGCAAGAATTTGAAAACATTATCAGTTTGATTGCTGTTGTGATTTCTGTGGTTGAAGGAAGCTTACGAGTTCTCACAGGCTCCAGTGTGAGAATGCCTGCTCAAGTCGGGGGGATACGCTGAATTCTTGATTCTAGATTATTGGTGAGACAAAAATATTTGTTCTATCAGCCAGGCCCATCCAGCCTGTGCAATTTGCCTCTTCAAGATTTCAATGCAGAAACCAATGGCATCCCCTGAGAGTTAAGCCTTCTTTACTAATCTTCTAAAACAGCTTCAGAGACCTTTTGGGTTGGTTGGATCTTCCTCCTATAGGTTTTTCTGAATGTGTTCAGTTTTCATCTCTTATATTAGATAACTTCTCATCCTCTGAAATATCTCTGGTATATGCTTAAATATAAAAGGTACTCTGCAGACCTTGTGCTAACTTGTGCTCTGTCTTAATTTGTCAATGTCAGCGTAACTAGATGATGCAGACTCCCAGTCAAAACCAATAACACATTCAGCTCTTGACTACAGGAAAGTTTGCTGCTATTTTGAATTACATTTCTTATAGTTATTGCAAAGCTTTGACTCTGTTGTTGGTGAAGTGGCTGAGTAGGGTTTTTTTAATAGTTCCAATATAGGAAGATCAAGATAATGTGGAAGTGGTCAGGCTGTTTTCCACCATCCAATACCTTACAGATATCCAGTATGACCTGGGGAAAAAAAAAACAAAAAACCAAAAACAAAGGCACATTGTGGTATATCACCTGATACTACACCCATGCATGTTCAAATCCTTGCAAATTTAAGATAAATGGATTGTATTAGAACAATGGCTTCTATTCTTTGTCCTCTGTGAATATTTCCCTAATACTTAGACAAAATGGGATGTTTCACAATTCTTTGCCATGACATGCTGTGAGATGTTTGGCTGTTGTCCTTAGAATCTGGTAATGTCAATCACATTTTTTACTTACTTAGAGCTCAACTTCTGATGCCACATGAGGCATCTTGACAAGGAGAAAGCCTGATGGCACAGCTGGAGTTTCAAATACTCCAACAGGTTCTCTTAGGCATACTATTACACAATGACCTAGTTTAGAGCTGTCATGGGGAGCAATTAATCTTTGTCACTCCATACTCATTCTAGAAGCACCTGAAGCCCAAAGAACTCCCTGGAGCCACATCTCTTCCTGCCAGCTTTCTGTGGAGGGGTTCAGTTCTGCTCCAGAGCACATTTACTTGCTTCAGTAGTCCAGAATACTTCAGAGTCACTAGATGAAGGCAACTCTCAGTATAAGAGCAATAGAAATACTGATCACAAAATGTAATCCACTGAGTTTACACACCCCCAAAGTTGATGGGAGATTAATTTCTTTTGAAATCTGTATCAGGCAGTCATTTGTAGCTCCCAGTGTTATTCAGGAAATACATTTCCTTTCCCTTCAGATTCATAAGTATTTTCCATGGATGGTATTTTCACCAAATCACAGTTCTTTTCTGCTGTTGATTTCTGTTCGGAGCAGCAGCTGTCTGGACAGCTCTTCACACATGTTGCTCTGGTTGTTGGGTGCTGCAGCTCCTATTTTTCTGGATGAGGGTTTCATCTATATGGGCAACATGACCTCCTTTGGCTTTTGTCTCTGCATCATGTACAAGTGCTGTCTGGCCCAGGAGGCCCCTAAAACAGCTTCTTTCACCTGACTCATGGGATGCCTGTGAATGCATTGCAGTTGGGCCTCCTCCAACTCTTTAGTCACTTCACTAGAAATGTTTCCTTGAAATGCTGCATCTGACTCACCCCCAGGGCTGGGAATTCACAGCTGATACCTTTAAAAAAACACCCTAAATTTCTATCTTAGTGTTTATAGCTCTGTTGCTAACCTGCCCATGGAGTTATCTTCCGCAGCTAACAAATTATGAGTCGCCTTTGTGCAAACTCTTTTCAAAGTAAATGTTAACACAAAAGTCTCTAAATGTCTCCTACTGGGCACACAGTCTCCATGTATTACTCACTCTAAATTCAATACACAAAGTTCTGCCTCGTTAAAACTATCTTCTAACCAGAAGAGGGAACCCCCCCCAGCAAAGCTTCCTCAATGCAAGTAACCATCCTGTGGTTCTTTTGCTGCTTTTTGATTTGCTTTTTATTTATAATTTCTAGGGAGACACATTTATGCATTTTTCCTTCCTGTACATCAAGAAAAGGTTTATAAGACTTTGCTTTGCAAGATGCAAAGCCTACACATGAAAAATTTTGACAAATACTTTGGCCTTAACACACTGTCAAGATGCAGTCCTGCTTTCCCTTTCAGCTCAGTGACTGGAAACCCCTCCTACTCAAGGCCAACAAATTTCTCTCTAGAAGAGTTTTTTACTATTTTGAGCTCACTGCATAAATCCAAAGTACACAATGGCTACCAGGGAAAGGCCCAGCATGGAGAGCAGCAGTGCCCTCCTTTACTGCCTCTGGCTCAGAGGCAGCAATTACAGTGTAAAGCTGCATAGTGTGTAATTAATAAAATACTGCACCATCTTTTGGAGGAAGTGCTGTCTGGCCTAATTTTTTAAAACTATTTATTCCCTCACCTGTCTAGGAGAGAGCAGGACTGGGTGTTGTAACTTGGAGTTACACTGAGTTGCTAGAAAGGCAATGGATGTGTTAAAGACCTGCTCAGGTTTTTGCAGAGGAAGGCTTAAGTAAAGCCAGGGCAATGATGGGAGACTAACAAGACTCTTCTAAACTTGAATCTGGCCCTTGAACTGTGAATATCCTGCAGAGTCCTGCTCTTAAGTGACCAGGCTTGCTGCTAATATACTTTTCTTGGTAGGCAAACAGTAACTAAGGCAGTTTGCCAAACTGCCTTGTCCTCTTTATTAGAGTGAAAGAGTGTTGACTCACACCTCTGCCACTTTGTTTGCTGTTGGTCAAAGATCCATAGGGTGATCTAAAGCATTGGTCCAGGTGGGTTACTAATACCTTTGCAATAAAATATTTGTTCAAGTCTTTGTCTCAAGTGAAATAAATGTTCTTATAAAGATTAACATTAGAATTGTACTTAATGGTGTTTTTGCTATCTGTTTTTACTTCTTCACAGGAAAGAAAGGCCTAGAATAATTTCTTATTGTGGCAGTAAAATCTCATTTAACTTTCTTAGCTCTTTATTGTAGAATGACTTCCATATAGCACAATAGCTGACATGTGAAGGTAAACAGCATTATTTTATTTTTTCTGTGACTCACTGAACATAAGCCCACATTTATTCAGACTTTGTGGAGCACAATGGTGTATAGGAAAATTATAGTTACCAGGCAAATGAATATTTTATTTCATTTAATTTATGTCTACCTCTAAAATAAAATGCAGACATTTGGGACAAAAGTCTTGTCTGAGGCCCATGGCTTGTGATCTAGGATTTGTAGTCAGCAGACAGACTTTTTATTTCTTCATGTCTATGGGAGAACTAGAGTTATTAATGCTGATAAAATAACAGCTGCTGAATGTTATTTCCATATGACCTAGCAATTATAGCACATGCCATCAGCTGATAACTTAGTTGTTCTCTTTTACAGTCCTCACTGTGATGGCTTCAGATATTCAAATTCTTTATCCTTCTCCCAGTGTATCAGATGACTCTAAACAGTCAGTGTGGTCCAACAGGCCCTTTGCAGAAAGCTCTGGTTTTTTTCTTTTCCTAATAGGGAAATTACTTAGTAAGCAGGACCTTCTGGGCTCATAAATAGTAATACTGGATGCATGTCCTGTCTCTGTGCCTGTCTTCTTCTTGCTGAAGGAAGCCATTTTTAATATTTTTTTTCATAATTCTGACAGTGAGTTACTGAATCCCCATTGCCAAAGACATCTGAGATCTGCCCAGCCATCTGCTGTACCTGTGAGACTATGCTGCACCTCCTATCCCTGTGGTGTGACTTCAGTGCTTTCCTTTTGCAGAGGAGGGAGAAAGGCCTTTGGAAGCCTCTGGTCCATTGCACCTGGTAATCCTTCTACTTACCTAGCATACTGTAAATTTTTATTAACAGTAAAGGCTCTGACAAAAGAGGAACACAGGAGGTTACACAAGGAAAAAATCATCCATCTATAAAACCATTTATTTCTAAGTGAGTCAAGAGATCAGTCATAGACTCTTCCTCTTACTTCTTTTTCCAGCTACTAGACAATCCTGCAAATACTATATAAAACCAATAAGTAATTAAATGCTGTATGTTGCTAAAGAATTGATATATATGCATGTTTCAGTTCTGCAATCTGTTCCTTTCTATGAATCCAGGCATGGTGAACAAAATCATCTATATTTTAAAATTTCTAGAAGAAATCACTTAAATAAAACTATTTGAAGTGGAGCAAAGGAAAAGAAAGTGTAGTTGGTACTGCAGTATATCAGCTACAACAGGGAGATTGGCTTTTTCTGGGTGTTCACAAAGTTATACTTTCTGCTGGTCTTACTTTGTTGATTTTCTGTAACTCAATTGTCCCACTACTTTTTGTGCTTGACTGCTGAACAGCTTTTGGTCATGGGCTTCTTTTGACTAAACAGATACAGCTGAAGTTTTCCCACTGCCTGAATTCTTTAATTGGAAAAGACTCAAGACAAATATGAGAGGCCACCAGATCCCTTCCTGTCATCTGTAAGTAATTTTCAAAGACTACAGAGAATGTTATAGACATGTCAAATTTTCAGTAATCTCAGGAGGAGAGAGGGAATATCCTAAAGTAAATACCAGGTAGTATATGTTATCTGTCCTGGGAGGCCAGCATGCCAATTGAACCAAAAATATGCTCTTCATTAGAAAACTCTCTGCAGCTTTAATCAGCTTTAGCTGATTTTTTTTTTTTTTCAGACTACCATATTTACCAAGGTGTAGGACAACCCTGAATGGAAAGTGGCCTCTCACTGTCCTGTTTTTTACCTGTTCTAGCAGGTAAAAAAATCAAATATCATTGTGTGTTGAAAATTCCCTTAATTATCACTGCAGTGCAGAAAGATCTCACCTCTGACAAGCCATCTCTAATGCCTGATGGAGACAGAAAAATTAAGGTGGAGCAGGAATTATGCTGGTTGTAAGGGCTGGGCTTGTTCTCAGATGAGACGGTGATTTCATGTGAAAACAAGAAAAAGTAATCAAATAAAAGTTGTACCCCTTTAAATTTTGGAGGGTATTTACAGGGGAATTTCTGGAGAGAAGTGTGTGGAAATGACAGTAAAGTCTTCTTCAGTAAAGAGCAGCTGGTTTTGTGCCTATGATACACAGATGATGACATGGATAATGACCTGTAGGGCAATAATGTAGTTTATGGGTTGCAACAACATAACCCATACATTGGTGGAAATAATTATATCAGTAATTAAAGGTGTACCTTACAAATAGATCCTAAGATCAACCACTGTGGGAAACCACAGCAGATTCAGTATTTAGTTTGGTAACCAAATTGTAGAAGAAGGAATCATGAGCTGCAGATGCTCCCTGTTACCAGCAGTGCCTTCAGCTGGTATTTCAGGATGCTGTTATAAGCATTAATACACTTAGAGACCTTTTGAAATGTTCTATAAAATCACAAAAGTAATTACATTTTTGTCCAATTTTATCCAGGAAGTAAGGAGACAGTCAGGCCTTTTCTATATAAAGCCAGACAGATCCCATGCAGAAGAGCTGCCTTCTGTCTTGGAGCACTGCTTTAATATCTGGGCAATTTGTAATTACAACATGAATTTCAGAGGTTGGCTAAAAGTCCTAAACATGATACATTCATCTCACACCCTACACACACTGAAAATTTCAGCACTGGAATGTGTTATGAAAATTACTTTATTTAATTTAGTTGATTTATGATGTAGGCTACAGTTTCTTTGGGTATCAGATTAATTCTGAAAAAAAATCCAAATGTCCAACTTTCCAAGGAGAAATTCTCTCTCTTCCTCCTTCCCACATGCCTGGCTCCAAAATCTGGAAGAAAAACCCCTAAGTCATTAAAGGTATAGAGAATCATTACAGTTAAGAAAGACCTCTAAGATCATTGAGTCCAACCATGTTTAGTATTATATATTTACATATTTCTATTAGTATTACATATTTAGTATTAGTATTTAGTTTATAATACAATGTTACTATATGTAATAACAGGTCTGAACAGAAAGATTACTCAAAAAGAAAAGACTACTCAAAAAGACTACTCAAAAAAGAAAAGAAAGACTACTCAAAAAGACTACTCAAGACCACTTAAAAATTTTGCAATTCTTCTGACAGATCCTAACTTCCCGGAAAAGTCTGAAGACATCCTGCAGATGTAAGGTCCTGATTGCACACATAATCATGTGATTGCCTGAGTTTAGCTGTAGCATTTAGACTTCCAGCTTACAGGAAGTTTGTTAGGGGGCCATTCCCAAACATTTCTGTTCGCTCAGCCAAGCAGAACATAAGCTGTCCTCTAAAAATAGGGAAGCCGATATAAAGGTGTTTTGTTTGGACCCATATCCCAATACTGCACATAGTTAAAGTGCTCAGAGCCACATGAAAACACAGCTTTGAGCCCCAGGAGAAAAGTCATGGCTCAGGGATGTATTATACATACGTGAGCACTACGTGGATGACTTGACAGCTTGCAGATGCTTGGGAGGAATAGTTTCAGGAAGGCCAGGGCTGTAGATCACTGCCTGGCGCCTCTGCAGACTGCTCTCTCCAGGATCAGGTTTCAGAAAGGAATGCCGTCACGGGAGATTTTACCCGATGACTAAAACTGCTGACTTTCCAGTGCAATGTTTAACCTCCCATTCCACGCTCCACGCCTGCTTTATTCACTAATCCAGCCTGTAGCTCTGATGTGGCGGGAGAATGGGGATAAACTGTGCCTTGAGAGCATATGTATGAGTGGAGAAAGTACCACCATCTCCCCAACTGTAGTTGTAGAAGCCCAGAGAACTTGACTTTTCTGTCAAGTTCTGAGTGTGGTGTGGGTCATCAGTAGCCTCTCCTCTGAAACAGTAGGAAAAGCCTTTATCTCCAGTCAGGGAGAGAGCATGAACAGGAACTGGACCTCACTCTCAGCTGAAAAAATAGCTATAGAATAGAGCATCCCAAGCTGCAATATATCTTCTGTTTACATTCTCCATGCTGGGAGGGAGGATCTGGACAGGATCCACTGCAAAGGCAACAGCTGCAGGGAGGTTTTATAGCCACATGGTTCTATGAGACATGGCTTTCTGGTGTCAGGAGATTGATTTAGGGCAACTCCTACAAAATATATCTTTTGGTGTATTTCAACAAACCACCAGCCAAGGGTAAAACCTCTAATTGCTCAGAAAGATCAATAATATTTAAAGGATATCAGTTTCTTAATGTCACAGAAATACCAAGTTTCTTATTACCTGGTCTTTTGTAGCAGCAAAAATATATCTCAAGATAGAAAAGTTCAAAATGCAAAACCATGTAAGCACTGCTAACTTGTGCTGTGGACTTGGTTCAGTTGCCATCCATGTTCACATGCTCTTTAAGAGTGACAAGGTTTTATCCTGAATCCCAGCTAAGTCATGTGATTTTATGAAATTCTTCCTTCTTGTCCTTCCCCTCCTCTCAGAGGTTGGTGTCAGCAGCCATCATGGAAGATGATGGTTTCCTGAAGCCTAAAAAAAGAGAAAGCAAACCAACCCTCCTTTAATGTGTATATACATATACACCCAAACACAGGTGTATGTGTACATGGTGTGTGGGGGTGTGTCCTTGTGTACCTGTCTACCTGTGTGGAGGGAGGGCAGGAGAGACACATTTCACCATCTCTGTGAGGGCAAGGATTTCATGTTTGGCAAGGCAGTTCCTATCAATGCCAACCCTCTTAAAAAAAAAAAAATAAATAAATAAAATTGCAGATACACAGCCAGTTTGGAGAAGACTCAGCCTGTTGCCAGACTAGGCCCTTTAGGAGTCAGAAGACTTATGGCTGGATTTTTCAAGCATTTGATCCACTCAAGATGTTTTTCATGTGGATAGAGGTGGTAGTCAGTAGAGAGCAGGAGCTGCCCAGGAGGAAGCACAAAAGCTCCATCTCTTCCAGCAAGAGATTCCAGCACCCTGATACTGCATGTAGTTTTCTCACTCGTGGTGGCAGTTTGCATCATACTTTGTGAGGTCAGATGCTAAGGATCCAAAAATTACATTCTTCCTTATGAGTAAGCTTTAGCATGATCTGGAATGACTCATCAGGTTAAAGGGTTGTAAGGTCAAGTCATTTATGGAAATACTCTTTTAAATATTGGCTGAGTTTTCTGAGAAGGATATTTTGTGTAAAAAGCATGAGATATTAAATATTTAAGAGGCTTTTTTTTTTTTTTTTTTGGTCAAGATTTTGTAGCTGTAGACTTTCTTATTTGTTTCTTTTTTTTTTTTTTCTATGTGTCAAAATAAGGTGTGAAGTAAAAAAACCCAACACAGATGCTGGCAAATACTCATACTATCCAATATATTCAGACTTATTTAATTAACTTGTCAGGCTTGGTTTTCACCAGGCTAATTCTGTGGCTATGACAAATTGTGTCTTCCGGATCTGATTATCCATTAGACATCTACTGTGAATTTCAGTTTCCCTCATGCTTAAAATACAGTACATGTATAATGGGATTAAGAATAAAATATGTTTATTAATTTTATTTAATTTATGACTTTCAATTACAGAATTTAAATTCTAAGGATGCTGCAGAACCCATCAATTAAGTATACTGAGCTAATTAGCAATTATAATAAGCTTTTTTGTCTGCAGCACATGTATTTTCAGACCTGAAAGAAATTACTGGATTGCATATTACTGATATTAGCTTAAAAGCTTGATTTTTGTTTCAGTGGTGGACACATTTTAATCCAATTTTGAAGTAAATAATGAATGACTGAATCATAATTGCATTTATCAGAAAAATTCAATGATGAAATTAAACATTATTTTATAGTTTTCCACTGTTTCTTGAGTTGCTAGTGAGGTCTTGGGATGAGCATTTCTTTGCTGTACTATAGGACAAAAACTTTGCTGTCCTGTGGCTGGGGAGCAGAATTAGAGTTGAGGTTCTTTGTAGCTGCTGCATAGAAACCCCAGCCTGGCCCAGCACACAGAGATAGCTAGAGGGAGGTTCCCTCAGGTTCCTGTAGATTCTGGCTTAAATGGATAAGAGCTGTGTTCCAGTTGGTAAATTACTTCATATGTCCATTTCTCTGGAAAAAGTGATTTCATGCTTTCTAACATGAAGATGACATATTGCATACACACAGACACACACTAAGAAAAAAAAAATTAAAATAATGAACTCTTTTCCCTGTGTGGCTGACTTTATTTTCTCCATTCAAAGCTATAAGAGAACTGTAAATACAATCTTAGGTAAAATTTGCATAAGAAATTATTTGCAGCAAGCAGCCAATCACCATTTCATTATACTCACAGGAAACCCCCTCCCCTCTCAACAAAACAAAAATTTAAAAACGGGGCTCTGTATGCAGAGCCTGACGTTATTGCTCCTGACTTCAGCTGCACTCCTGTCATTTATGACAGTTGTGTAGTTTGCATAGGTCTTCACAGGCTGAGAGGGTGCAGAGAGAAATGCAACGTCTTTGAAAATGCCATTAAAGTAATAAGCAAGAAGGAGGATGCAATGTTACAAGTTTAAAAGAGAACACAAGCTTCCCAGTGTCATTCTGACAGATCTTTTAATCTGGGAAGGAAAATAACACCTGGACAAGTTGTCTGAGGTTGCTTTTCCTTCACAAGTGACTTCAAAATACAAATGAAAGACTTTTCCAAGAGATATATTCTGTTTCAGCTACTGCTCCTGGGCTGGGAAGTGCATTAATTCAAGCAAGTGCAACAGTTTATGTTGAGAAGGTCTCATCAACTCTAAAATGAACTGAAAATCAACAAATTTTTGTACCTTACCAACCTGTCAGGAGGATTAAGACTTGATGTCAATAGGTTATACTTCTCACAGCCCTTTTACATGTGAAATCTATGATGATGTCTTATTATCTCCTTTCCCTCCATAACACCTTCATCCATGGAATCCTCTTCTGGAAGCCCCCTGGGGCCACCCCTCTATTTGTAATATGTTTTAAATTCTCTTTTCTGCTGTGGTGCCTGTAAGAAAACAGCTGCTGTTGAACAGTTTGACTGAGGTAGCTGTAAAACAAGAGCTGATATAAAAGCATAAGGAACTGTGATACAGAGGATTTTTTCACATTTGTCAGTCTCCTCCTCTCCCAAACAGTTATGGTGCTGTTCTCTTAGTGTCTGATCTACCAAGGGCAACTCAAGTGCAACACAGAGCACTAAGAACCTGTGAGAGGTTCTTATAAACGTTAATTAAATATTTTAAACCAATTACATGAACACCCAGCCCCAGTTAAATGAAGCTGAGATTACACAAGCAGACATTCTGCTGCTGGTGGTGTTTCCTCCCTGCTTGGCAAAAATAGCTGGAAAAGGGTTTTTTTCTGATTTGTAAAAGTACATTGTGCCACTGCCAGTTTCATAGTAATAAGAATCCAGTTTCACAGACTGAGATGGAAAGCCTGGTTGAAGCCATAGTAGGCAACAAGCCCTGACTAGAAGTAAAATAATCCTCAAATCCTAGGTATTCCTCAGTGACAGATTGAAGGGACTGCACTACTTAAGGCGTTGGCTGGCATTCATGGTGAATTTTGCCTTTCAGTTTTTGAAGAAAGAAATGAGTTCTTCAGTTAGGGACAGTTTCAATAGAGAAAGATTCAAAAAACCTTTCTGTATTCACTCCCTGACTCTACTCTGGTGACTCCACATGTGCAGCTGTCCTAGTCATTTGACTTTGGGCAGAAGATAACACCTCCTTCCTCATGCTGCCACGAGAGTTTCTAAAGCACTTTGGCAAGATTAGAAGCTAAGTGTTCTTTGGGAGCCCTCTGCTCCTGTTTCTGACACCACCCCAATAGCCAGGGCTTCAACAGAAGGCAGACATGTCTTCTGCAAGCCCATGGCAGAGGATGCAAACAGCTTCCACCACTCTTTTGAGGAAGCCACCTTTGTGAGGATATGCTGTGCTTTAAAATTACAGCTTAATTTGCTCTGCCTGTCATTGTTAATATGCAGCTGTATATATTTTGTTGTCTTCCATTCTGTGGTTATATTGAGCAGGCTTTTTTGGGGGGGCAGTAAGTAATAAGTGGTAATAAGAACCCAGAAGGGCAGAATTGTTTTATACTTAGTGTTATTTTTCAGATGTTTTACTGATCGGCCTCTGCTTCTTTGGGAAATGGGAAGTGTCCTTCCTCTTTTTTTCTAAGCATCTGTGCATTTTCCTGTTCTTGTGGGAAAAGCAGCAGGGCAATGACCTAATTCAATGCAAATGAAAGGGATTTCCTAGCAAAGGATGGTAATTGGTGCAGTACTGCAGGTATGTGAAAGCACTGAATGGTAGCCTGGGACTTCTGAGAGAGGAAGACCTCTGCTGTAATAGAGCTATAATCACCTCACGCTTTCACTAATTGCCAAGAGCTGGAGCTCTAAAGTGCCATGCTATTTTTTATATAAAATCTATTAAATTGCTACATCTTAGCCATTTCTCCAGCTGCTCCTATCAGCCCTCATTATCACTATCCCTCAGTACCCAGTTTCAAAAACGAATGCAATTCCTGCAGTCTTCCATTCATGAAACTCCTGTGGTAGAGGATACTGTAAAGAATAAAAAGGAGACAATTGCTCAGCACATTATAATGAAATGGGCTGTAGTCCTGGCTTCCCCTCTCAAAATTAAACCACAAATGATCTTCCAAACACAATGCCTTGCCTCAAAGCAGACTCTTACATATCTCTCACTGACATTCTGTGTCATAGGGATTCTGATGGTCACTCCCGTTTATATTTTCTCATGTATTTCAGCAGAGTCATCAACTGTGCAGGTTTTCATTAATAGATAATCTACATTGTGTTTTTGTAATAGTTCTTCATTCTCAGATGTGAATATCTTAACATTTCTTTTCTCTCTCACTCATTTTATCAAGCTCCTCCTTTCCAAAAAAGTTATGATGATACAGTTGTGTGTTCTAAATATTAATTTCTTCAGAGTGATAGAAATCACAGGACAAGGTAAACCAAATAATTGAAAGGGAACATTTTGTTGGAGCATTGAAAAATAATTATATTTTTCTTGCTACATGTGCAGATCCATCCAAGCACAGAGGGGGCACAACACATTCTTGTCTTGCTCATGGATCCTCATTCAACCCATCAGTTATGACCCCTCAGTTCAACATGTTAAAGCTAAAGACTGGCTCATCCTGGATTCTGATTTCCAGGATGCTGATAATATTTTTCAAAACCAGATACTTTTTGACAACATTTTGGTGCTGCTTGTTCATAGTTTGTGTCCAAAGGTGGAACAGGGGTTGTTACAGCAGTGAGATTTGTTCTGTTTATTTTTCTGACCTGAAAGGGGAAGACTGGTGGAATCTCTGAGAGGACACTTTACCAAGTAGTCAAAAGAGGGAGAGCAGGACTTTCTGTAGCAGCTTACTAAAGAGTCTTTGTTTGCTTTTGGGGCAAGAGCATTTTTTATGCTACCATTGTGACACTGTGACAATACCAGAAAAAGGAAGGTACTCAACAGTTGGGTGTACCTGTCACCATATGCTTATTTAAATACTTGTCAAAGCAAATAATTTCACAAAAAGAATATGAACTGTAAGGGCTAACACCCTTTTGCTAGTTACCTACACCTTAGAGTGTATTTGTTCTCACTTTTATGGATAAACTCAAAGTCTTCTTTGGCATTTAGACTCTTTATTTTGCTGACATGGACCACAAAGTGTGGACACACAGCTTTATATAAATATTCATTGCAAGATCACTTCAAGTCAGACAGAATTTAAGTGCATCTGAAAGGCAATGAAATACCTGCAGGAAATGGAGTCTGATATGATTATTGCTTACAAGTGTCCTGGCCACACTGGGGACCACTTGATTTTCTTTTTGAAGTGGATTTTTTATATGGGATTCACAGCTTTTAGGTGCAAAGTGGTGGAAGGGCTTGTTACAGTACTTTCTTAAGTAGAATTTAAAAAGTAGAATAAAAGAAGCCCCAGTATCTCTCTGTAAATAAATATCCTGGGTTTCAGTATAGTCTTTCAGATAGGCTGTCTCCTCATTTCCCTCCTGAATAATGCTTTGGATAGTATTTGAGAAATTATGAAGAAGGGTAATGATAAATTGGTGATAAACCTCGAAGAATTAAGAAACAGGATATAAAATTATTCATTTTATGGATGAGTAACAGCTGAATCACAACAGAGGCTTGAATTGGCAGACCCTTTAAATCTCTATTCCAAGTGAAATTCCAAAATATGAAGTAATTTCAAAACAAAAAATAAACTTGAGGTTGCTCATGGAAGTAGATTTTTTGATTTTTTTTCTGCCAGGACAACATCCTGAATGACATATTTGTTTGTCCTTTACCAATTTTCCCTCACGTTTTTTGAACAGCCAATAGTTTTGGCTCTTTACCATGCAATGACGTGGGAAGCTGAAGAGAAGGAAACTAAAAGAGCCTGATTTCCTCAGATTTTTGGATTGTTGAGAAGCCAGGTCTTGGAAGTCCTGGAAAAACCTTCACATGAGCATCTGTTTTGGAACCTGGAGCAGAGTCATTGTGGGATAATTCACACCACGACACACAGACTAATCACGAGGGCCTTGCCATTTAAACACTCCAATTACTTTTTTTTTCTGCTATAGCTTCTGCTCTTCTCCACATCCCACAACGCATTCCAAGGCTACTCTGATAATTGGAAGTATATTCCTGTGTGTGTGAACTGGACTTTAATTAGCACCTAAGGGGCACATTCTGGTGTGGTGACTCATGTGGCGTGGATGTCCTCCTGAGTCTCTCCACCATAGCCAGTGGGACTGCTCATGAAGGAAGGTACTTCCTGGCCCAGGCAAAGGCTGCCTTGGAAGCTCTGAGCCACACGGATGGGACAAGAGGCTCCACTGAATCTCCAGCACACAATGCCATGGCCTGGGGCCCTATAAAACAATAGTTACACTAACACTTCCAATTACTTTGCTCAACTAATAAGCAATATGAATGACTCCAGATTTTAAGTCTGTGAGCAATGTAGAAACACTGTAAAAATCAGGATTGCAGGCAGCTTTGTAACGAATTCATAACTTTGACTATTATGTGAGTCATCTGTAAAATGTGCCCTGAGTTACAAAGACACACACCAACTGTGGGGGATATCATGGAAAATTAAAATTAATGTGACTATTTCATTTACAATAAAAGTACTGCAGATGGAAGTGATGGGAAAAGTGGGAGGGGCAAAAATCCGCGATTAGTATAATTACACCTATGCATCTGCTTCCCAAAGGCAGGTTACAATTTCAGCTCAGTATCAGCACCTCCTGCCAGCCATGCAGCAAGGCAGCTGTGAGCAGACATCCCAGCTCCTGCTCTGTGGAATGAAGCTGGCAGCCAGGATGAAAAGAAATAAAAGGCACTGATTAAAACAAAAAGCCTAGTCAGCAGGTTCTTCAATCATGATGTAATCAATCTTTTTTTTTTTTTCTTGTTGCTATTAATTGCCTTTCAAAGCCTTTGCAAAATGCATTTTCCTGATGATAATGAAACATTCCTTCCCAAATCTGTTCTCTGGCTCTTTCCTTATTCTAAACCCATGTGCACTGAAAATCCTTACCTGGTGGACATAGTGCAGATCTCTAAATACAGCTTCTTCGATGGTTACTGCAGAATGGTGCATGTCACTGTCCTTTTCATCACATCCTGTGACAACCCAGCAGGAGGAACCAGGGCCAAGTTAAAAATCACCTGGGTAGTGTCTCAACTCCACTATCTCTGAGAGGCAGGTCCTGCCTGTAGTGACACCTTGGGATTAAAATGTCAGCAAGTACTTCATAGTTGTTATCTATTAATTATTTCATAACTCTGTAGAATATGTATGAAACTATGCTGTAAAGAATTATTTAAACATGAGAATTATTATCTTAATTGTGCTTAGACTGTAATTACAATGCACTGAGGTTACTGATCTCTTCTGAATGAGCTCAATGGTAGTCGAATATTTTAAAATCCTTTAGAGTGAGGAAAGAGCTGAAGTTATTTAAAAACAAAGTCCTGCCTAAGAGTATGCTGAGTAACATGCCCATCACAAATGTAACAAAAAATATATGAAAACTAAAAGGTGAAAACCAGGTCTTAATTGTTTAACGTATTTCTTTCCTGTATTATCAAAATGCTGTGTGGGATTTTGTCAACACTGAATCTATTTTATGTTGTTAAAAGACAGGAAAATAAAATACAGCATTAAAAAGTTTAATGTCTTCTGTTGAATCTAATGTAAAAAATATTGTGCAAAAGTCTAGTTATCTGCCAATGGGACAAAGCCAATCTTTTCATATCTTACATTTTGGAAATTATAAACCACTTTTTTCTAAATGAAATAACTGTCCAGCATATATCCTGCTAGGTAAAGAACTGTCATCTATGATATATTGCTTTTGGCCCAACAACCCTTAGCATGAATGAAGGTAATTATTTTAATGTTGAGAACACAGGTCTCAGTGTAAACACAGTGACTGGGTATAAACACGGCTTTCAGGATCGATATTTGTAAATCCCCCAGTGATTGTTGTTTAAAAACAGAAACTAATCTTTTTAAACCTCTTTTATCAGCAAGCCTTGCAATCTCAGCTTAAGATGTAGGCAGCATCTTTGAGCCTTACTTCAGGCACGTAGCTCCCAGCAGGCCCTTACAGAGTCTGGTCCCGTCTTTGCTGCTGCCCAGCGGAGGGTGGGTGCGGACAGGGACGGTGGGAGCACAGTGAGCAGCCGAGCTCTCTGCTGCTGCAGCACAGGTCAGTGCCTCTGAAAGCAGGCTCCTGTCACCAAGACACAGGAAAGGGTGTCTGCCTGGCCCCCTCGCACAGATTGGAGCCCACTGGTGAGACCACACCATTCCCACCATTTCCAACACTGGAGAGCTGCAAGCACTCCCGTGTTCGCAAGCTGGCACACAGCCTGGGCAGCCAGAGCACACGTGGGTGTGAGGAGAGGGCTAACTCATCTTTCCCCACTGACTTGCCAAGGAGGGCAGGTGACTGGCTCTGATTAATCACCCATTTCACAGGTAATGAGGCAAATCCTTTTTTGTAGGCTTAAGTGACCAGCAATATACCACCTGCAACTCTCACCCCCAGTTATCCCTTTTGATAACACCATGACACTGTACTCTGCATGAAAGAAAATAATACTATTTAGCTTAAATAATTTTTCAAGCTGATGAACTGTCCTTTGCCATATATTTAATGGCAGACAAGCAGATGAGTCCACATCAGCTTTCTCTAAAACAGAAAAAAACTGGGTTTACAGTTGTCCACAGTAAAATATCCAACCTGGTCTATACTGCAGCACCTTACTGATATAGGGTTTTCATTTGTATATTAAAATGTTGAATTTATTGTTACATAACATTAAATACCTTGCAGAATGGTAGTGGGACACTTTAGGTCAGCTCTCATTCCTTTGATTCCCCCCTCCTGTTGTGCTTGTTGTCATCTGTGCCTTCCTGTTGCTCACCATCACATTGTGTCCCCCTGCAGCAGCCACGCTTTAGGTCTTGCCCTTATTTTCATCAGTTGGTGCTTTTCTTACCCCATCTTTGCTCTCTGTAGTTTTGGCAGTAGTACAACAATATTACAGTATTTCTTGTCTAGGCTTGATTAGAAATCTTAGCGTAACCACTTTGATTTGCTGTTGCAGTGAAGATCCTCTCTTCTCTGCTATACAAGATGTGCAATTTCTTATAAAAATTGTTTTTAACAAGTACTGGTCTTCTTTTCTGTTGTACCAAACATTTCTTAATCTCATAGGTTTAGTCACTGTCACAAGGATTTCTATTCGATACATTATTTCTCCATTGAAGGTAGACAGTGTGGCAGAAATGTATGTAACACCCTGGCACACACTTAAGGAAATAAAATACAATGGCAGAATTCTTTGTGAATTCATTGATGATTTGATTTGAGTATGAATAGTAGGGTCACAGCACAGGCAGAGTACAGTGAGTGCAATGTGGCTCTAGATATTTATAAATTAAACCACCTGACTTCATAAAGATTGTGCTATTATAAATCAATGTCCTTTGAGTTAAATACAGCCTTTAGATATTATCAAAAAATTGTCTCTAACCTGGCTGGAATCCCATAGACTCTGAGGTATCTTGATAACTTTGTCACACATGACCTCTCTCTACTCTTTCACACATGATGCTGCCAGAAAGACTTTGGAGTTTTTGAAGACAAGTCAATCTGTTGGTTTGCACAAACCACTGCACAATCATATCACTGTTGCTCCCGGGCAAGCCAGACCTTCCCTTACTAGAGGAAATTGTTCATTCTCCTTGAAAATTCCTTGAAAGAATGAACTTTTAGCTTTGGCTTATCCTAATGTATTCAGCTTGCTAAGATATTTACTGGCTTTTAAATGTGTTGGCAGAGTATTTGTTAGATTTTTGAACTCTTCTGGTACCAAACGAAGCATCTTTAGTGTAAACTGTCACAGCTGTGCCCCAAACATCTCTCCACATTCAGTGTTTTTATGATAGTGCAAAATGAGTGTCTCAACCCAAAGCAAATTTTAGTAAGGGTTTTAAATGCTCTTATTTCAAATACTCCATTGAAAATTTCCCCTCCAGTGCAAATTAATCTACTCATGCATGCATTCATTCATTCATTTTCTCACTCCTCCTGTCTCTCCATTTATGCCTCATTATCCTCTTTCATTTCTACCTTGCACTTTCTACCCTACTCCTAAGAATAGAAAAATGCTGAACGTTCTTGGTCAGTCTGTTCCCTTTTGTATTAATCTATATCTTTTAAGCTGCTCATGTCCCACCAATACTATAGCTTTAAGTCTGATCCAAATCCTCACTTTTCTCACATTTAAGAATTTCGTTCTGTTTTCTAAATTAGAGGTATTAATCACTGCCTTAGTCTCCTTCATTTGCATGTTATACTAGCATGGACAAAAACCCAACAACCTTATTTTCCCACTCATGCTCTCTGTGCTTCCCAGCCTCTCTACCTATGCTGGTATTGCTCATTTCTTGATAAACTACTAGGCTTCAAAGCCCTGACCTGGAGGTTCACAGACCAGAGGATATAAGCAGGCTGATGTTAGTAGAAGTAGGCTGGGACTTTTACACATGTTAACTAGAATGTCCTGTGATGGGAAGACAGGAAAATGTCATGGCAAATAATGAGACAATTTCTCACTGGAACAAGAAATCAGTTCTTTCCAGTTTTCTGAAAGAGAACCCCTCAGGTCAAAGACAAGCTGTAAATAAGAGTGACTTCCAAAAATGGGAAGAACATCACTGACCATGGACTTGGGGAAGAACAAGAGCTGCGAGAGCCACTTCTTTATTTGCTGAAGAAGACAAGAAGAGCTCCCAGGCAGCTTATGCCTCATTCCTCTTTCAGTACAGTATCTCCAGTACTGGCATGGTGCCTGCTAGCATGCTTTTGAGCTTGTGCAAGCAGGCTACCTGGAAAGAAATTCATGTGATCTAGGTAAGGCAATATCACCCAAGGCAATAAGGAATCAGCAGAATTTGTATCTTTCATCCTCCATTCCAGAAGACACAAACACCATGTGGATACTGGGGAGTGGCAACCTTGATTTGCAGTGCCTGTCTTAAAACAAAGGTCATGGAGCCCTGCGATTGTTTTTCTTATTTTTTAATTTTAAATTTTGACTGATCTCTTATGCACTGTTCCAAGTAGCATTGCTTCTTCAGTGACAAGGTCACCTCCATTAATACCTAGCCGTACTACATGTGGTGACTGGAAGACAGGGATGGAAAAATTTCAGTTTGGAAACACTTCTAGTTAAGTATAGATCCAAAGAAAAGTAAAAAGAAGAAACAAAAATAAAAGCTGAAGAATGGTATATGCATATTCAGCAACTATGCTTCTTTCAAGACTGCACTGGCAGATTCAGGAAGCAGCAGTGTATGACTAAGTAGAGGAGACATGCACAACTCAAAAACATAGGTGGGCTGGTGAGGACAACCAATTGCTGGCTTCTGTTGGAAACACAACTGTCTTCCCTCAAGGCCTGAAACTAGATTTTTAAACATAGGCAGTAGGCATTCACAAGTGGTGCTCAGCTTTTCATTATCACTCTATGGCTAACAGGTTAGTCCTACAGCCATTATAGTTTGTTAGATCTTTGTGCAGTGATATTAGCTTTCTACTTCTGTGCTTTCCTTCTCCAGTTCAGTGCCCCTACAATATGGGACTGTTTATTCGGTGCATCCTATTTGCTATGGAGATGATGGGGCAAGAGGTAAAAAGCCTCCCTATACACATCACTTCCACCATAACAATCCAGCCCTCCTCCATTTTCCTGTCAAGTGTATCTACATCTTTAATGTGGATCCCACTATTACAGCTGGAATTCCTTATTCTCCCTGCTGCTGCACATCAGTCACATTATTCTTAGCTCCCTTTCTGTCTGTCACTTTCCTCCCTAAAATTGTAGTGCATCCCCATTTGCCTCCCTTGATCCCCAGGACATAGTGTGTATTTCTTTCATTTCATGCTACCTTCCCAAAATGTCCTCACCCAAAAGAGTAATTACTTCTAAGTTCACAACAGATAAACTAAGGTACCCATGGACTATAAGCCAGTCCCAAGCTGTAGGCTGCATAGTTCTGATATGCAAAACTCAAGGACTTACCTTAAAAACTGAAAGTGTAATTTCAAGGAATGTTTGGAAACTTAAAGTGCTTCCCTTCAGGTAAATGTACAGATGTATAGATGGGATTGAGCATGCTTTTTCCAGCTCTTTTACCCAATGCTCTGCCCTGCCTTGACTGCTTGACTTTTAGGCAGGAAGAGGTGAAATCCCACACTGATGCCAGTACACTATTGCTGATAGCAGGGGCAGCTCTTAGTTATAGCTAACTCATTTACCTCTGGCTTTTAGATACTCTGAAGAATTTTTTTTTTTTTTAGGAAGTTTTTAGGAGGCTCTTGAGGGGTGAGAACAACATACACTTGAATGGAGTACTTTACTTATTTAATGATATTTTTATGCTTTATATGTTCTGTACTTATTGACTGTTTTAAGGTATATGCAGGTTTTAAGACGATCACTGTAGAGAGTGTGTAAGGACAGCATTAAACCAGGTCCAGATCAGTTTGTTTTTGTCTTTTTCCTTACCCCTTGCAACTGATTCCTGTTTCTCTTTGAAAGGGAGTCAACAGGAAGCATGACACTCTGGGAAAGGATGTGTGACAGCATTAAACTTCCTGGTGAAGCTTCATTCTTTGTACTATCATAGCCATAAGCATCAGTGCCATGAGTATCCTTACCTACTGATCCTGTCTACCATGAGAGAAAGTCGCCTTCTTAATACATGAGCAGTTAGATTAGATGCACCATGTACACTGCTTTGTAGGCTTTTTAAGTAAGTTTATTTTGTAAGTTTATGTTAAATGTGGCTTTAGTTCTCGAAAAGAACTAAGATACTATGTTAAAGAGTTGGGTTTTTTTTTTTTTAAATGAAAAACAGAAGAAGAGTGGATTATGTCTTTATTTTGGTTGAAAAGGAATCATAAAACACAAACCAACAGTTTCCTATTCTAAGCACCACTACAAAGAAAATGCTGAGAATGCTGTTTTTATCCATAAGAAAAACTGATCAAATATATTTACTGATAGGTGAAGTACTTGTGTCAGAATGACGTCATGCTTGCTTATGCAATCTCAGGATGCATGTTACAATGACATAATAACATGTTTCCACCCATCAAAATCACTTTGTCATTCAGCCTAAAGGTCAGATGACAGAGTGGCTCCAGATTTAATTTTATCATCCCTATTGACAAGGAGTCAATTCCCACTTCCAAGTTACTTGGATCCCCTACCTCTATTATTCAGCCTTGCCTCATTCAGCAGGCAGCATCTGGAGAATCCATTCCTTATTTCACAAGTTGCAGAGCTTGGAAAAGAGTTGGAAATTGCCAAGGCAGGGCTTCCACATGGACAATGTTTATGAGATGCGCGGAGGGCATTTTATTTTCCTAAGAATTTTACCTAAGACACAACAGCCAGTTGATTACAAAGCCCGTGGGAGCCAGGAGTAGTTTTGCATTTGTCAGCCTTTGCCCCTGGGCTTGTCAGGCAGTTCTATAAGCTCTGAAGTTCAAAGCATTTTAAGGAATGTTTTCTTGCAACATATTTTGTTTAGTGCAGCCAAGCCTTAAGTGAAGGTTTCTGGCACACTCTAAGCAGAGAAAGTTTCAGCACATATAATCACTTAAAAAAAACCTTGTAATTACTACATTTACAGACATTTATGCATAACAATGGATGGAGCTTTTCTGTATAGTGCGTAAAAAATTACCTGAGTGAGGAATATTGCGTGTTGGTTAAAAAATTTCACTGGAAGCAGCATAACAAATCAAGAGATTGACTAGTTTGATTTTTGGGCTCCCACTTATAAATCCATTATATGTAAACTTGCAAAAGAATTTTTTTAAGCCTTCCCCCAAAAATATGGGTATCTACAGAAGCTTGTGCTATGACAGTCAGGGTGTCTGAAAAGATCCTGAGAACATTCAGTACCTACTATTTTTAATGATATGATGGGAAACTGTTTCATGCCTGAGAAATAAATGCCTTTTCTATACCTCAGGGGCAGAGTTGTGCAAGCCCGAATCATTTGCCATGCCTAGGCTAGTCTTTAAACACTTGGTTCCAACTGTATGAGAAACTGGAGCTGCACAAAGTCATGTTCCCATCCCAACCACATGCCTTATAAGGAGCTTCTCTTGCCTGTCACTGTTTACCAGTCCCGGAGAGTTGAAGCCAATGCTTTGGCCTGCTGCAGGATGGCCTGTGGGTACATGTTTCCACCTGAACATCAATATGTAGATAAGGTTGATCCATTGATTCTATAAAGTGATAGATCTTTTATTGCTCTGTGACTGCATAGTAATCCAGAGCAAAACAGGTAAAGTGCAAATCTCAGCCCTATCTGTCTTTCAGCTCACAGACATTTACAAAACATTTACCAAATACTGCAAATAAAGAATTGGGGTTCTGGCTATGTTACATCATCAGGAGCTTTTTAATACCAAGCTCAGTTTTATGGTGCACATATTTTACTACACTAGGATAGTTTTAATTTTGGCTTCTCTGGGAGAGAAGGAGCTGGGCCTGTTCAGCCCTGAAAAGAGATGACTGAAGAGGGACCTCATTAGTGCATATCTAAAGGGAGGATGCCAAGAGGAGGGAGCCAGGCTCTTCTCAGTGATGTCAATCACCAGGACACAAGGCAAGAAGCAGAAACTGATGCACGGGAAGTTCTATCTGAACATGAAGAAGACCTTCTTTACTGTGGGGGTGACTGAGCATCGGAACAGATTGTCCAGAAAAATTGTGAAGTCTCCCCCACTGGAGATACTCCAGAACCATCTGGACAGGGCACAATCCTGTGCAATGTGCTGACCCTGCTTGAGCAGGTTGGACCAGATGACCCACCACGGTCCCTTCCAACCTGACTGATTCTGTGATTGTGTGAGCACAGCAACTCCCTAGCCAGTGTATACTCTTCCTCTCACTTAAATAAAGGACATGCGTGGCTGCTCTTGTTATAAATATTGTCAACGGCTTAGCCTAAATTAAGAATTAACGAGACCAGAAGGCTCGAATGCTCTATATATAGATTTCTGTAACTCTCCAAGTTGGCCTGTGTATTTCTGGCTCCCCAGGGAATGAATGCACGGCGTTGTGCCGGCGCCTGCTGAGGATGAATTTATTGCACACCGGTCTCCCCGCGGCAGCAGTGGCAGTGGCAGGGGCAGTAGCAGGGGTTAGGACAGCGGCAGGGGCAGTAGCAGGGTCAGGGACAGCGGCCCCAGAGCCGCCTGTGCCGTGCCGGTCCCGCCGGGCCTCGGGCAGCCCGGCCCTCGCGCCGTCCCTCCTGCCGCTCGCTGCGCGGGGTGAGGCCAGGCCGGGCCGGGCCGTAGCAACCGGGAGGTCTCGGTCTCCAGGCTCCCAGCGGCAGCGAGGGCGGCCAGACGGGCGGCGCTGAGGCCGCGGCTGCAGGCAGGTGAGGGCGGAGGGCGGCCGGGCGGTGAGGCCGCGGCTGCAGGCAGGTGAGGGCGGAGGGCGGCCGGGCACTGAGGCCGCGGCTGCAGGCAGGTGAGGGCGGAGGGCGGCCGGGCGGTGAGGCCGCGGCTGCAGGCAGGTGAGGGCGGAGGGCGGCCGGGCGGTGAGGCCGCGGCTGCAGGCAGGTGAGGGCGGAGGGCGGCCGGGCGGTGAAGCCGCGGCTGCAGGCAGGTGAGGGCGGAGGGCGGCCGGGCGGTGAAGCCGCGGCTGCAGGCAGGTGAGGGCGGAGGGCGGCCGGGCGGTGAGGCCGTGGCTGCAGGCAGGTGAGGGCGGAGGGCGGCCGGGCGGTGAGGCCGCGGCTGCAGGCAGGTGAGGGCGGAGGGCGGCCGGGCGGGCGCCACCGCGCTGGGGGAGGAGAGGAGGCGGCGCAGGCGTAGGCCCCGGTCCCGCCGCAGGGCAGCGGCAGGCGGGCCCCGGCGCTGGCGCAGGGATATACCATCGCCGAGCAGAGGTCCTTCACCCCGGAGTCCCCGGCTTCCCTTCCGCCCGTTGCCATGCAGTGTATACGGGGACGCGGCCTCAGGTGGCCGCGCAGAGGGCGCAGTGCCGGTGAAGCAGTGGCCGGGGCTCGCCCCGGTCCTCGTCCCGCTCTTCCCCTCTTCCTCAGGCCCCGCTGTGGTTTTGCTATGACACCTCTGTCCTGTTTCAGAAGGGTCCCCATCAGTGTATGAATATCTAAAGGAAGGCGGGCAGGGGGGATGTGTGCCAAGAGGAGGGAGCCAAGCCCTTCTCAGTGTTGCCAATCACCAGGGCACGAGGCAAGGGGCAGAAACTGCTGCACGGAAGTTCCACCTGAATAATGGGAATGACTTCTCTACTGTGGGGGTGACCGAGCACTAGAACAGATTGTCCAGAAAGACTGTGGAGTCTCCCTCTCTGGACATATTAAAGAACATCCTGGGCACAATCCTGTGCCGTGTGCTCTGGGGTAACCGTGGTTGAGCGGAGATTGGACCAGATGACCCACTGTGCTCTCTTCTGACCTGACTGTTATAAATAAAAACGAGATTAAGCCGAATTAAGTATAATCAAAAATAAACGATGATTTATTTTGTGACCGGGATACGGTCCACGACAGCCATAATCGTAAGGGACAACGCCGAGACCGGGGTCGGCGTCGGGTGAACACACAATGATCCAAATTCTACCGCCTCGAATCCCCAAATGTTCAAGTACCCGCTTTGGTTAGCCCAGTTTTTTATACAGTCTTTCCTTGCCCGGAGCGGAGGTCTTTGTCTTCTTTCGTCGTTCCGCATATTCATATGGTTTTCTTTCACCGCGTTGGGCTGGACAAAACCATATTCTGGGAGACGATGAATTCTGATGAAGGCATGTCCTGGCTTTCGGGAAGGTGACATTGAGATGTAATTTGCCGATCTTAGTTTACGGGAAACAGGGCATTCAGATGTATTTTTTCCCCATGGCTCTGATTATCTTAATCGAGGGTGCTTATCAGGTTCTCATCGCTTGGGTGTCTCCCTGGACAGAGCCATCTCTGCTGGTCTATTAAGTTGTTAATCTGGGCTGCCCTACTTTTGTTGGATGTTACAATGATGCGATGAAGCAATCTGTGCCCTTATTGTCTGTGGTCCGTTTTCTGGTTTCTGAGCTTTCTTATTTTATTCCTACAAACATTGCTTATTCTATATTATTGTATAATTTTACACGAATTACATTATATCATATATCACATGACCCATGCTCTCCCTTTATCTGGGGTTTGGCACTTCAGGTGGTGTGGGGCAGCTTCTTGTGCTGTAAGGAGTGTGGGCTTTCCCAAGGCATTCCTACCTGTCGGGGCCAGCCTCCACTAAACTTGTTTTCAACTCTAGTATTTAGGACTGTTTTTCAACCTTCACTAAAACTTGCTGATCTCTCTCTGAGAAACTCAGAAAGGCCTCTGTTTTCAGACTCAAACAGAGTGGCCTCAGCAAGCATTGCCACCTGCACATATTACACACTCTGAGCCAGTGGTGGGTTATGGCTTTAGTTTTTTTGCACTGGCCAGAGCGGAAAGGGTAGAGGTGCCCAGATGAACTGTGGTTCACCTTTTGAAAATAACCTGCTTGGATTCAGATCTTGGGGGCTGAAGGTTATCCCAGCTGTTGGTTTTGAGCTCACTGTTTCCAAGACTTGATGTAGAACTCACTATTTCCATTGGAAGATGCTTCATCTGCTTTCACACACTCCTTTTCATACAGAGCTAGCATTTCATGGCCAGGTATTGTTCAAGCAACTGAGAGGCTAAGGCAAGGGAAAATGTGCTGCCGTACCTCTGGGTATCTGGAAAATGAGACAGCACCTGGGATTCATTCTCTGATGCACTCTCTACTGACTGAAATGTGTCTTAGCTATTACCATGAGAGTACTGTGGTACTTTTTCTGCATTCTGAGAGAAAAATGGCACAAGCCTTGTGGCTTGCTGTGGCCTTTCAAAATAGGCATTGTCTGCCACAGCTCCCCTGTGGCAAGGGCTTCCTTTTAATGCCCTGATGCCAAGGCTAGTCAGGGGTTGTGCTGCACAGCACCCGGGGTCCTGGGTGCAGAAGAGAGTCCGGCTTTTTTTAAGCCCTCCCTGCCCTTCACATCTCTTTCTTTGTAAGCAGGACAAAGACTGGAATGGTCTATATGTTTCCATGTCAGTATTTAAACCCATATAGGAGGAATAAATAGCATGTTACATTCTGCAATGAAGAAATAGGGAGAGTCTTTGGGTTAAATATTTTATCCTGTTTTCGCTTTTACAGTGGGAAAACCTGCTTGATGACACTGGCTAAGAGCTGGACTGCTAGTGATTCGTAAATATCCCTCATTCATTCATCTTACTTATTATTAAAAGAAAAACCAAAGCATAAATGTCTCAAAGCAATACACTTAGCCACTGTATGCTACCTTGCTTTGTCTAACATTTTGTCTTCTCTTTATCTGCTGTGTCTTAGTCACATTTGGGCCTTATACCATATTCACACACATAATTCCTTTTCTTTGTGACTCATCTTGTAGTCTTATAGGCAAACTTATGAATCTCTGCACAAAGTCACATCTCAGATACTCCCATGTTTAGTCACAAATTGGATTATAGCAAAGATAAGGTATACTACAAAGCAATAATAGAATATGATACAGCTGGCTGACAGCATGCAAAAGCATCACGCTCATTTTTTTAGCATATTGGCTCTTTTTAATGATAATTTGGGGTAAAGAAAGGGAAACAATATTACCAATTTCCTGATTTCCCTCTTTTGAGCTTGTGGATCCCTGTCAGATCTAACTTCAGCTTTTCTTGAGATGAGGAGTAGCTATCATTTTTACTTTAGAATATTTTTTTGCATGCAGAAAATCCTGATCTCATCCTTCTGCAGTTTATTATTGTCTGGACATGTAGAGCTGCTCTCCAGTTCATATTGACCTGTGCATGGCAATATTTTAATTTTTTTAAACAATGATTCCTCAGGGTTTCAGAATAAAGTGAAGAGGATCTGCCAGTCAAGAGATCTATCATGACTGCTAATCCATCTAAGAGACTTGCCTGGAGTGACTGTGAGTATTTCATCACTATTTTTGCATAGATTCCATGTTCTCCTAGATAGCTTCCAGTTTCCTTTGGAGCACTGTGGTGTGCATGCTGGCTGTGTACAAGCCATTCTGAAGCTGTGCCACTCTCACCTGGGCTGTATATGGGGTGCTGTGCTGGCCTTTATGTAGTTTTGAGGAAGGAAGCTGAGAATGACTGTTCAAGTGACTATAAACAATGCCTGACTGTATTCAAAGCTTGAGCAGCTGCAAACGTTCACTTGCCTTTCTTTAGAGTTAACATCCGTCACTGCTGCTTCTGCACAGAGCAAAGGAGGGCTGGTAAAATGCCAGCCTCTACAGGCATGCCAGCCCAGCATCCTGCTTGTAGGACTGATGATTATGAAAGAACCCAGGCCAGTCTACACCTTATAGAAGCCCTCTGTCACTGAAAGATGATTTCTGAAGATAATAGTCTTATTTCCTTTATATAACGTTAACTGCGGAAGTGTCTATCTAATGAACCTTTGGAACCAGGTTAGTTGTTAGAATACTTGGATTTATCAGGGAGTTCTGATCATATTCCATACTAGACTGAAGGTTATTGTAGAGGCATTAAAGACAGAAGTACCTTCCTTTGTATTTTGGACCAGTTTGATACATGCAGTGCATTTACGAGCAGTTTACGGTATATGGGCAATGGAGGATTGGGACACAGCATGATGATGATGTTGGTACTGGGAAAAATGTACAGAAATTTCAAAAGTCCACAGAAAGTAAACTTGGATACAGCAAGGGTATTTAATCAACTAGAGCCAGCTTAGCTCATGCAGAGTATTTTGGGAATGAACAGGAAATACCAAAGTCCTCCTAGAACCTCTGTGCTCAGAAACAGAGGCATTATTGTTGTCATTGCTTCCATTTCTGCCTCAGCACTCTGGACTCTGAGCTGCTGCTCTTGCCAAATGCAAGTGGAGCTAGCCTAGCAAACCATGCTGCCATTATCAGGTGTGTTTCATATCCTGTAGAACTTAAATGGAACCTGGATCTTCATGTCCATGATTACTTGTGCATGATTTCTGTGTACATGATCCATCACAGCCCAGAACAGGAACTGACAAAATCTTCATTTAAACTTGAGGCAAGTGATGTGACCAGAGGGAATTTCACCAGCCTTGCAATAAAGTCAGGTTCTTCTGGGGACAGTACTATTGATTATGATAGGAGTTCAACATACAATTTTTAGGAAATACTTGTTTATTGCATAATGCTTCTAATGTGTATGTAGTGATGGTCTGACTATCTTTGAATGCCTATTATGTGTTCTGATTTCCAAGACTTAGGACAGATGTCTTAGGAGTTGGAAGTAGCGCCATTTGGCAAACTGGATTTATATTTTAGAGCTCGAATTTCAGCATGCAAGAGACATTTTCTTTAATAAATTGAAAGTGAATGTATATGGATGAATAAAAAGATGCAACAGTAAGTGGATGTGTAGGACTGAGAGCAGCTTTCCAGATTATTCAGTATAAAATTATTATTATTCAGTATAAAATAAAGAAAACAAGAGGTGAGCTATACAAGACCTTGGAATACAGGTAAAGAAAGGAGGGAATGCAGGTAAGGAAAGAATAAATTAATCTCATTTGGTTTTGAAATTGTTTAGTTAAAATATAAATGTAGTGTTTCCCTCATTTCTCTTTACAGTAGATGCTTTTGATTCAAAGCACAGACAAGATACTGAAGATTCCCACAAGGTCCACAAGAAGAAATTGAAGGAGAAGACAAGGAGACTGGTGGTTGGTCAGTGGAGAACAGATGTACAGTCCCTTGTTTCATCTTCTAAATGGCTTCAGTGTTATGGTCTCAAAAGAAACAAATTATCCCTGTCTCAGATTTTGTCCCAGATTGGATTCCAGCACAGGAAAGGTATAAGACAAATCAATAATAGAATAATAAATCCCCTACCTTTGAATAGTCTGGAGAGTAACACTCATTCTGCACCCCAATGTACACAGTAGAGATTCCCACATTGTCTCTTACGATAATGGCAGAAATGGAAGATGTATCCACAGTTGCTGACATTGCCAGTTCAGAGAACTGAGAAACTCCTTCTCTCTTTGATATGAGAAGGACTTAGGGTCTGAAAATGGCTTTCCTTACTCAACTGTACAGTTTCTTTACCCTAGGTGCAGTTCACATCCTCACCAGTATAGCTGTAGCTGGGAAATAGCTGGTGCTGCTGAGACTGTTAATCTTTTTCTTGCAAATAACACACGATAAGATCTCTGTCTCCTTTCAGATGGCAAACATAATATATGCCATGCCATAATCTGTGATCTACTATTGATAATGAGGGTTAGTAAACGTGATTGGGAATAGTATATTATTTCCAGGTATCCAGCTTTAAGGAAAAATTTAAATTTAATTAGAATTCAGCCTGCTTTTCATGCAAAGTCGGACTATAGAAATATGTTCCTTTGCAGTTATCTGACAGCTGGAGGGGAAGAGTTTGCTAATAATTATTAACCACTGCCATAATGGTGCTTTGCAGAGCATGGTAATATATTCTTTTCTTTGAACAGCTTGCTGCCTGAGAAGTAGGAATTGTAATGTACTGCAATAGTTCTAAGTTGCATAATTTAAGGTTTTGGCTGGCTTGTGTCCATGGGGCATTCAAAAATCACCAGTGCAATTCCTGATATTTTGTATGCTGCAGATGAAGAAGAAGCTGTTAAGCAGGGTTAAAGTTGTTACAGTGTTAGGAGCAGAATGTACTAGATTGGCAGGGCAGCATGGTGTACAGATAGCTGCTTTATGACGTTAACTCTTCCCACCCCTAATGTTTTCCTATCAGTGGAGATCCTGGAGAAGATTTCTAGCTACTGAAATTGCAGAGTGCAGCCTTTTCCTTAGATGCACTCACTTCTGCACCCACTGAGTTGTGTAAGAGAACAGCATTATCTGTACCAGATTTTGTATTTGGTTAGACAGACAAATATTTGCAAGTCCTGTTGTGAGGTTGCCCAAACCTCACAATAATTAAAGTCCCGTGTAGCTTTTTAGCCTATAAGTAATTAGATGTGTGATTTTTCCTCACTTCTGACTAAACTGGGAGGAAGCAGCAAAAGCAGAGTGACTCTATGGGAGGAAAATGAACCAGGAGCCAACAGGGACTTCAGCCCAGGCAGTGCCCTCACTGAACAGCATACAGTCCTGCAGCAGGGCGAGGTAATTAACCATGTCTAGGATCCAGCCAGGGAATGCAGCCAAGGACAACAGGAGATGCAGCCAGAGGTTGAGAGCTTCAGGGCCCCATCATAGATATAACCAGAAAATAAAACAAAACCAGAATTAGAATTTCTCTTCTATTTTTTTTCTCTTCTAAGTTTATTAATGTCAAGAACTCAAAACTGATGCATGTGCCTTGCACATGGATGACATACACATCAGCCTGAAATATACCTGTTTGAAGTAGTCCCAAAGATTAGCAACTTGATCTTTTGTAAATTTTATGTAGATTATGTGACTACCTTGGGGAAACCTGTGGCTTCTCGATATGCAGATGGTCTGTTTCCTCAATACAAGAGAGCACAAGATGGCAGCGTGTATAATGTAAGTGTGGCTGACATCCTAACTTCCCTGTGAGCTTAGAAGTTGTTATCACTGTAGCAGAATGATGAGACTAAAATGTCTTCTATGGCATAAAATACTCTTATTCTTTGTGAGAACTTTATCTTTTGATATTTTTTCTTCTGTTTTATCAAACTGTTAGTGCTAACTATCAGTGGTAGAAAAGCTAGATATCTTCTTTCCTTTCCAAGTCTTAATCTCTTGCCTTGGTGCAGCATTGCAGTAAATCTTTTCCAGACGACATTGCAGTTTCTAAGCAACATCTACCCTGTCTTGAAAAAGGGAACCCTTAAAGAGAAGATGTTCAGAACCAGTTAAAAAAAAATATTGTAATCAATAAAACAAATGGGTACGCTGAAATAAGAAGACATAATGCACTGTCATTGCCAATGCAAAGCAGTGCTTTGCTTAGTGCCAGCAGGTCACAAAAGGCTCAGCCTATTCTATAGAGACAGCTAGCTGGATCTCTGCCCAGGCTCATGTTCTAAGGAATGTCTTAGCAGCAGCTGCTGGCAGCCCCATTGTTAAGAGGATGGATTCGGATTGAAGAGATGTGCATGTGAGTGTGGAAGGGAGAGAGTTAATTTACAAAGGATTTTACAAAAACAAATGGCTTGTCATTTTTTTCTGATGACTAGAGTCACTTCTGGTGGCACAAAGCTTAAAAATGGGTAAAGAACCGTTTCAGGGAGGTTTTCCCCCTCATTTTATTCCCATTAATTCAATATGAAATATCTACTTAATGTCTTTTAATCTTAGGACATGTGAGCAGCAGGAAAGGCACTCTTGCTACTATACAAAATCTGGTCATTTGTCCTTTAGGATATTGAACACACCATATTGTATACAGTTGCTACAGGCTTAGAAGAAGCCGTTCAAACTAGAGCAGGTACTGAGAAGAGCTGATAGGATGAGCTGCAGTGGAGTGATGATCTTGTAAGAGGGCTTGGTTGATGCTGAAATGTAAGCCTGAAAGAAGACAGAAGAAGGGTAATATTATTGCCCTTGAATGCTCCAGAAAGGCAAATTACAGGGATAGGGAGAAGCTGTAGTTTTCTCTGCTAAAAGGCATTCTAGTTCAAAAATAAATGAGTATGAGCTGAATGAGTAAAATTAGGCTGGACAGTCAGAAGTTTTCTGGCCCTCAGAGAAATGGAAATCTGCACTTGCTTACTACACGTGAGGGAGTATTCCAAGAAAAGTGCTTTATTTTAAGATGGAGTTTGGTTGGTGTAGTGCAATAAACTCCTTTGTATGAATCTGACTGTCAAAGGAGGAAACTGGATTTCTAAGTGCTCCTTCCCAGGCTGACATTCCTTTGGCAGACTGCCTGAGACTCTGTATGTGGGAGGCACGTTACAGGGCCTGAGCTGATATTAAAGAACACAAAAAAATACAAATGAGAGGGAGAAGTGTGCAGACTGACACACAAAATATCTTCTCCCTGAGAAATGTTCTTGTTTAAAAACATTTCTATTTCCAAGGTTTTGTACTTAGTCCTGGAAAGGACATTAGAGGTAGAAGGCAACCAGTAAATCAGCTCACATGGGCCAGAGATATTGGGAGAATCGTGGTGTATTTTTAGACCCACAGGTCATAGTGAATGTGTACACACTTATTCATAGGGAGGATGTGCTGGTTTTAATTTTAATACTGTATCTAGATTTTATTTCCTGAAAAGATATGGGAAGTTTTAGTTATTGATTGCAGTTATCTGAACTAAATTTGCCTAAGCACCTACTCACAAATAGTTAATCTGTAATGCTGAGCATTGTTAGTGAAATAATAATACAAACAAGAAACATTTTACGTTTTCCTTTCAAATGCTAAAGACAAGGTGGAGATTGAAGTGCTGTAGAACCAAACCGTATGCTGCCTTGTATTGCTGTTAATTCTTTTTTTAAAGCCATAGTTCTAGTCTGAGAAGGTACAAAGTTTCTGTGTCCTTGTTTGTTCACCCATCTGCTCTGCAGTCCTTTCTACATCCTAGCCTGTGTTCAGCTCATTCTAATTGCTCCAGTTTTGAGATAGACAAGTCAGACAACCCACTGGCACTGTCCCATGCTCACATAAAAAAGATTATGAAAAGCAATTAGGACAAAATGCAGTGCCTTTTCTTTATAGCTTGGATGCATTTGTCAAGTATTTGCTCTTGAGACAGTGGAGAGAAAATTGGTTGTTTTCACTGCTACCTTAGCTGGCATATCTGACACTTACAAACTAGCTATGCAGCTGTGCGAAGCTTGGGGCTGCATTTGTATTATTTGTTTTGATATTCAATTTCCTTCTCTCCCTTATTTGAATAAAGCTGACAGCCAAAAAAGAACTGATTCTTCATTTTGTGGATTGTCTAATTGGAGCTATTGAGCTATATAAGCAGAGAATGGAATGGTTAACCAGTGAGAGCCGGCAGATATTTGGAGTGATTCAAGAACAGTGCATTGTCATTGTGTTGGATTTTGGCACTGCAGCTCCAACTGAATTTGATCTATGTCGGGATGCACTTTCTATGGTACTTGTGGAACAGGTGACACAAATTTCCAGATTCAACCTCATTCGGTAAGCAGAAAGAATCAGAATCATTTGGGTTTGGGTTGGAAGGCACTTTTAAAGGTGATCTGGTTCAACATGCCTGCAAATGGGCAGAGACATCTTCCACTACACCAAGTTGCTCAAAGCCACATCCAACCTGACCTTGAATGTTTCTAAAGGTGAGGCATCTCCTGCCTGTCTGGGGAATCTGCTCATGTGTGCTCAGGGTGTTTCAGCACCCTGATTGTAAAAAAATTCTTCCTTTTGTCTGGTCTGAGTATAGGTTCTTTTAGTTTAAAACCATTACCTCTTGTCGTATTGTTACAGGCCCTACTAAAAAGACTTTCCCTATTTTTCTTCTAAGTCTCTTCATGTACTGAAAGGCCACAATCAGGTCTCTCCAGGCTGGACAAAGATGTCCACGTCAGCCCGTTGCTCGAGAATAAAAAGGAGTTCCATCTTATACATGTTTGGATAAGGTGCTTTCTGTACTGGAAATTGTCATGGTTCATGTCATGCTGATATCTGTAGATTTCCCACCAATTTTCACCCATAGTCTTGCTGAACAGGCCACTTCCATTTAACAGAAGGCCACTGTTACCCTGAAGAACAGATAAAGGGTAACAGAACCCAAATACCAACAGATGTCTTCTACAAAATCAGAAGGATTTGCAACAGCAGTAATGCCCTTCAGATGTTGCAATATTAGTGAAACAGTGAGGTTCTATCTGACCACCTATTCCATTCTTGTATCTTTAGATATTACAGGTTTCTGCCTTGCAGCTAAATGTGCACTCCCCCAAGTGCCATAGGCACAGGCATAGCCATTTGTATTTCTATAGATTCCATGGTCACAGAACTCAGTAGCAGCACTAGGGAACAATAGTTGATTTCCATAACAAAAGAAGATTTCCAAGCGCTTGTTCCCTAAGAGGAATAAATTAATTTGCTTTTAGTTAGAAGAAGAATAGAAGCAGCTATTCAAATTTTACCTATCTGCAAAAATTCTCATGCATGAGAATTTGAATGCATAAGCTTGGGTTGGGATAGATGAGTGGGAAAAAAACAAATTAACAAAAATAAAAAAAACACAAATTAAGTTATATAATTTTAAAATGGGTTCCACAATGTTAACTTGTAAGTGATTCTTAATGTTATTTTACCCAGGCGTTGTCTTACAGATTTGATTCAGGTGCCCTATCTTAATTCTCTAGATTGTGGTACTGGTACTAGTGAGATTTGGAAAGGAGAGTAATAAAGTCACAGAATGGTTTGGGTTGGAAGGGACATTATAGACCATCTAGTTTCTGCCATGGGCAGGGACACCTTCCACTAGACCAGGTTGTTCAAAGCTCCATCCAGCCTGGCCTTGAACACTTCCAGGGATGGGGAATCCACAGCTTCTCTCCGTTGCAATGGTAGATATTTTCAAAAGCAGATAACTTCCATAGTTTTTGAGAACAGAGAACTTTTTCTTTAAAAACAAACTGCAAAGCCAAGTCAAAATTGAAACAATAATTATGTTCATCAGGTTGTTTGTTTTTTGCAGGAGAAGAAACAAAAGACAATATAGCATATAAATTAATACCTTAAGAGAATCTTGGGAAATATATTTGTCTTTTAGATTTGCAGGAAACCCTTCAAAATAGTTACCGATGGAAATATCATGGATACTAAAACCAATTGGTTTTGTAGTTCCTTTCTATGTACAAGTGCACAGGCAAAAGTGCTCATTGGCTTTGTACTATTAAGACTATGGTCTTTTGTCAATTAAAATACCAAAAAGCCTAGCATCACATATTTTATTTTTGATGGCTAGCTAAAGATCAGCTGTACTACCAAAAAAAAGTGACAGTTAAACTGCTCTGACACAAAGGTCATGGAGAAAGCTGTGGAACAAGACCTATGGAAGACACTTTTCTTTTTTAAAAACCTGATTGAGTTTTTATGATAAGGAGAGTTATGAATCAGGAACTCTTTTTAAAGATATTTTATCTCTCCTGACCCTACTTTGGAAACAGTTGTCTCAAAAAAAAAAAACCTTATAAAATGACAGTATTTTTTTAATGGTTTATTTTTTCTCTGCTTCGTTTACTGCAAGTCTAAATTTAGTATCTGTGGTATATTGTAATTCTTGTTTAAGAATATAAAAGAACTGTAACAATAGCAGAGCTCCACTCTCTTGTTCTGCCAGCATGATTCTCACTGCTTCTGATTTATAGTTGATCTCATTTTCAGTGCTGCTCAGGATCTTATGAAGTGGCAGCAGAAATGTACTCCTGTGTCTGAGCATACTGTGAAGTCTGCAGTTACATGGCTCTGGAAGCTGGACCATATGACAGCTGTCAGCCATACCAGCTCTGCTGAAGCACTGCTGGAAGCCATGGGTGATGAAGCGGTAAGCTCATACATCTTTTCAGAAGCCCAAGTAAATCCAAGAGTATTCAGTGCTAGGCTGGCTGCTGCGATTTGCCCTGTTCAATGTTGCAAAGATAAATATTAATGACAGCATTTGGAAAGGATTTTTTTCCCCCTCAAGTGTAGCTGCATACTGTGCTTAATGATTGTCATTTTATGTAAATGTACTGTATTTTGATTGCAGAAACTTGTTTATTTTCTCTCTTAGAGTACCCAGAATAAATAACATTCAGTCATTAAGGGAAAAAGAAAACATCTTCCCTTCCACTTTCTTTGTCATATAAGTTTTTCAGAGTTTCAGGTTTATGAGGAAGTTTCTAGTATTGAAATTATTGAAGGCAGGGAAACTATTTTGTTATCTATCCAACTTGTTCATGAGAAGTTATATTTAAAATTCAAAATAGTACAGAGATTTATGGAAGTATTAGCTAATGGTAGAGCTAAGCAAATCCTTTTTCATCAGCCAGGTGATAGCTAGACTTTCTTCCAGGACAGAGACAAAGCATGTACCGTTATGCCTACAATTAAGTGCTGTTGATTTTTAAAAGTACCCTATTACTTTATTCATTAAAGTCACAAGAAATGAAACATATATGCCATCATTTGAGCTAGTCACTTAAAACTTGTGTTATTAAAGAGATATTTTATGACATTTACTTACAATGTATATTCTTTCAGTTTTCTAACACCTGAATTTAAAGGAAAATTTGATCTACTGTCTGTGGAGTAGAATCATTGTTTTTTACTGCTATTAACATCCATCCCTGTGCACAGATCCAATCCTAACTCCTTTGTAAATCTCTTTCTGGGACGTTGTTTGAAAGAGAAGGTAAATTTTGCTTGAGTTACCTTCTAGTTCCTTATGCTGCTGGATTCTCATCCAGATGAGCCTTGATGTTTGGAAACTAATATTGAAAAGGAACTGAATAAGGAAAAAATTGTTCATCATTAAGATTTTTTTCTATGAATGCTTTTTAAAATGTCCCCTCCATAAATTTTATTAGCATTTTCAATTTGCAATATAATACTGCTTTCCTGATGAGTAACTATAAAATTGTACTTAGATTTCAGCATTGTCTGTATGAAAAAAGTCTTATTGGACCTGGTGGGTCTCTCTCTAATATTTGTTTGAATAAACAAATATTAAAATCTGTCAGACAGTGAAACATCTATTATTATTTTTCCAGATATTGGTGGGCCAATAGGCAATCTTGGGGAGTCAATTTTGGCAGGTGCTCAACATGAAACGAACTTCAATTTCTCCTAACCAGAGTCATTATCATTCATAACTGACAGTTCACTTAAGAGCCATATTCTGTAGTGCAGATTGGGGGGTACCCCATTCAATTCTAGGCAAAACTTGTCTACTTACTGAGCAGTCATAAATAACTCATTCCTAAGAACTGACTTCATTCACAGAGGTGTTGCCCTAAAACAACAGTTCTTTTTTTTTTTTCCTTGTTTTTTCCCCCTAGACATGGCTCTTCTTGTCATTCCTTCAGCTGGTCTTTTCTTCCCATCTGTGGTGATTTCTTAAATTTCCTTTCCTCATGGCCTGTAAATCCCAAATTCAAGATCAATCTGCTGTAATGTTGCAATCCTACCTGGCACAAATGCATCCACAGTGTTTAGCCTCCAGTTCTGTACACTTCACTCCATGAAGTGTGGATCACTCATCCAAAACACCTCCCCACTAAGATCAAGACTGTGAAGAACTCTTCATATTGCTTTCCTGTCTGTTCTTATATGAAGTTTTTTCCTTGTTTAAATTTATAAATTATAGTTTTCAAAATATGAAGGACTCACTCGAAAGGTTTTAATCTTTCCCCACTAGCTTATGAGGAACATTTCCTTTGTGGTATGTCATTGCTGAGTTTGTTGTTAAGTAGAGTGGATTAGTGGTGGTTCATAATTTTTTTAAATTTTCTTGTAAGGGGTTAGTTCTATATCAGCTCTGCCCAATAAATGTCAGTATTTTAACAGTTGCAGAGGCAGGCAGTGAATCCCTTGAAAAAAGTGTGAAAATTTCTATTCTTGTTGAGTATCAAGTTTATGAATTAATGTCTCTCTTAGAGAAGAAGGGGAAAATGTCTGTGAATCTGAAGGAACATAGGGAAAAATGGCTGTGTAATATGCATGCATTCCTCTGGGCCAGGAGCCTCTTCAACAAAAGCAATAGGAACATGGTGTTGTCCAAGGACTGAGTCTCATCTGGGAGACCTGTGTGCAGGCTCAGACAGCTTTTTAGCTGAAGAAGGCAGACAGGGAACTTTGTAAAACTGAACTAAAACACAGCTTGGTATAAAAGTTAGTTCTTTTTGTTTCTATGTACCTTTTTCTAAATTTTTCTTTTCTTATTTTGTTAATATTGCATGTTAATAAAAAACATAAATTTTTCTCTTTACCTTTAGTATTTGTCTAGAACTATCAGTGTTGCTAGGACACCTGGTCCTGCTTGCTCCCAAATAAGTGGAGTCTAAAACTATGGCCCCTGCCTTCCACATGGAGCGTCTTGCTCCTCCTCAAGATTGAAGAGAAGTTCAAGATGGCAAGGTGCTGCTTCGATAGTTTGCCTGCTCCAGCATGAAATTGGGTTGCTGCTTGGGAGGGACATCTTCCAATGTTGAGGAAGGTGCCAAAAAGTACATGTGGGAGGAAGCTTGAAATGCAGAAATTATTCAGGGAGCTGTAATGCAAATCACTATCCAAGGCAGTAGTGGAAACATATGAGCACATTTGTAGGTGATACTGAATTTGCTTTACTACTGCATGAAATTGTGAGTGCAGAAATATTTCCTCAATGCCATCCCAGACTCAAATAGTTGTATTTTGTGGTGCACATCCTGGGAACCCTAGTCATATTCACAGAATCATAGAGTCACAGAATGGTTTCGGTTGGAAGGGACCTTAAAGGCCATTTAGTTCCAACAGCCCTGCTATGGGCATGGACACCTTTCACTTGATCAGGTAGCTCAAAGCCCCATTTAAGCTGGCCTTGAACACTTCCTAACTTCTCTGGACAATTGTTCCTGGCGTCTTACACCCTCATAGTGAAGAATTTCTTCCTTGCATCTAGTCTAAATCTAACATCCTTCAGTTTAAGGCTGTTTTCCCTTGTCCTTGTGAAAAGTCCCTCTCCAGCTTTCATGTAGGCCCGTTTAGGTGCTGGAAGGCTATAATGTCTCCCCAGAGTCTTCTCTTCTCTGGCTGAACAGCCCCAGCTATCTCCGTCTGTCTTCACAGGAGAGGTGCTCCAGCCCTGTGATTGTCTTTGTGGCTCTCCTCTGGACTCCTCCAGAAAATCCATGGCTTCTTATGTGGGGGGTCCCAAAGTGGGACACAATGCTCTGGGCAGGGTCTTCTGGGTGTAGAGTAGAGGGACAGACTGATCTCCCCTGCCTTGCTGGCCATGCTGATTTTGATGCAGGCTTGGATACAACTGGATTTCTGGGATGCGAGTGCACATTGCTGGGTCATGTTGAACTTCTCATCAGCCAACACACCCAAGTTCTTCTCCTTAGAGCTATTCTCAATCCATTCTTCACCCAGCCTGTGCTTGAGCTTGGGATTGCCCTTACCCAGAAGCAGGACCTTGCATTTGGCCTTGTACTTCATGAGGTTCCCTTGGTTCCATGTCTCAAGGCTGTCCAGGTCCCTCTGGATGGCATCCCTTCCCTCCAGGGCATCAGACACCACACAGCTTGGTGGTGTTGGCAAACTTGGTGAAGGTTCAGTCAATCCCACAGCCCTTATCACCAAGAAAGATGTTAAAAAGTGCCAGTCCCCATACTGACCCCTCAGGAGCACCATGGACATTCCACTTCAACATCAAGCTGTTCACCACAGCTCTTGGAATGTGACAGCCAGTCAATCCCTTATCCACTGAATGGTCCATCCACCAAATCCATGTTTCTTCAATTTAGAGACAAGGATGTCATGCAGAACAGTGTCAAATGCTTGATGCATGTCCAGGTAGATGAGGTCAGTAGCCACGTTGTAGAAGGTTGCCAAATTTATCAACCATGGTTTGCTCTTAGTAAAGCCATGTTGGCTTCTTGCTTTCCATGTGCCTTAGCATAATTTCCAGGATGATCCTCTCCATACTGGGCACAGAGGTGAGTGTATTCAACTGTATTTTTTCAGTTAAACAATGACTTGTCAGGTATTTATGAGCTGGTATGTACTATGATATAGAACTGATACACTGCACATTTTGTCTTGAAAGTCATCATGGCATAGATGTGTGTTATGTTTGTTTTTAATGATGGTGAAAATTCAAGAAATGCACTTACCGTGAGGTAACATAAAATCCTTCATAATGTAATATTCAAGCAATTACTAAAGGACATTTTTTCAGCTTCTCTCTCTTCTTGTAATAACATTTTCAGAATATATGTGTGTCTGGTTATAGTAAACATGCCAAGCTCCCTCTGCCTTGGGAATTATAAAAAATACAAATCATCTGTAAATATCAGAAATAGTACTCAAAAAATCACAGAATCACGGAATACACTAGGTTGGAAAGGACCCACAGGATCACTGAACCCAACTCCTGGCCCTGCATAGGACCATCCCCAAGAGTCACACCATGTGACTGACAGTGTTGCCCAAATGCTTCTTGAACTCTGTCAGGATTGGTGCTGTGACCACTTCCCTGGGGAGCTGTTCTAATGCCTAACCACCCTCTGGGTGCAGAATTTTTCAGATATCCAACCTAAACCATCCCTCACACAGCTTCATGCCATTCCCACACTGGTCACTACAGAGAAGAGATCAATGCCTATCCCTCCTCCTCCCCTCATGAAGAAGTTGTAGACTGCCATAAGGTCTTCCCTCAGTCTCCTCCAGGCTGAACAGATTAAGTGACCTCAGACACTCCTCATACAGCTTCCTGTCAAGGCCCATCTTTGTTGCTCTCTCTTGGACACTCTCCAATAGTTTAGTGTCTTTCTTATATTGCAGTGATCAAAACTGTATACAATATTCAAGGTGAGGTTCCACTAGTGCAGAGGAGAACAGGAAAATCACCTCCCTTTACTGCTATCTTTCCTAGCTTTAGAATACCTTTTGCCAGTATAATATGTCTGGTATAAACCTCCTACTTTTCAGCCCTGGCAAGGCATCAACATAGCATAGTGGCATATGGCACAGAGCCTTTTTCTGACTAATGATGCAGTTGTCCTTCCTTACACCTCTCTTTGACTTAACTTCTGTGGAAAGAGGCTTGCATTAGGCAGAATCAGACCCAGGGACTGTGGGATAGGTTCTTGTCTCACTTGAGGAACTTTAGTGTGTCCTTCCTTTGAATTACTAGAAATAAATGAGAGGAAGAACCAAAAGTCTGAAAACCTTATAGTTAAGTAATGTATCAGTTCTACCAAATTTTCCTACCAATACTGAACACAGGACAGTGCTTGAATAAATATCAGGCATTTATGCAAAACAATATCTTCCAATTACCTTTTTTTTTTTTGTTTAATTACAGGTTGAAGCTGTTTATTACTTTGCTGTGGGGGATGTTCCAGTAGACACAAAGCAGCTACTCCTTGAAAAGATTTCAGATGGCTCCTGTCCAGTCAACACAGTGTCTTTCAATGCTAGGGAAGATGAAACTATTATTTTTCTGAAGGAGTTGAGCCATTTGGCCTCTGGCAGGTATGACAAAGAAGGACAGTAAAGATTTCAGTACTCATGAAAGTTCTTTGCTGATAGAAATGGTATTGGGGCATACTTGAGTGTAATCCATGAGGAAAATGAGGCAAAGCAGTCCAGTAAGTGATCTGGGAATGGGGAAATAATCTTAAGAGATAAGACTAGAATGCAGGCCCTATTTAATGCAGCTTTTTTCTACATATTTTCTCACTGGCTTGCAGAAAGGCTATTCCCTTTTTATGCCCAAAATTGTCTGACATCTGCCTCTCTCTTTAAGTCTGGGAAACTGTTCAGGGGAAATGGTGACACATAAACCAAAATAAGTTTTTTTATTGTGTTGCTTTGTATTAGGAATATCCAGAAGCATCAGAAAAAGATCTAGGGTTTTGTTGAGTCAAATGCCATAGAGACATGTACTAAAAAGGAAGTGCCTGTCCTAAACGAGCAGCTCATGGAATAATAGAAAATGGATGTTATTAATGGATGTTATTCTTCTGGCCTGGTTGTGTGGAAAAGCAGTTCTATAACATGCTCTCTAGCATCCTTTTGGTATGGTTGGTGGAAGTTAATATATTCCACATGGCTTGTTCATTGCTTTATCCTGCGAATCAGCCATGTGGTGAGAATCAGCCTTCGGTAGAAGTGGATAAGATGACTTAAATCTTGATTCTGTTATCAAAATAAGAGAAACAAATGAACAAATACAAAACCCACAAGACAAACTCATCCTCAACAGCAGGAAGGCAGTAGGAGTCAGTAGGTGTTTCTCTGCTTAACAGAAGTCACCATACAGTTACAGACTTGTGAAATGGCTGCTAGCTTTTTCTGTTTCACTGTTGTTTGTGCAAGAGTGGGAAGCCCTCCAACAGTAGAAATCTCCCAAATGACAGCAGAGCAATTGGTAAGATGGCAGCTGCTTAGCTCTTTTATAGCCATCTGTGTTTAGAAATAGCTTTTAGGAGATGGGAGCGTCTGCCAAAAACAAGACTGTGGGAAAGTGTTATGTTTGCTCTGGTCTGATGTGTGTTTAAAATGATTGTGGTCATTTAGAAGCATGGTACCTCTATGGTACCAGGTATATTGCCAGTCACTATCCCTCATTTTCTTTTGGCAATGTTTATACCTTCTTTATTAAAGGAAAGTGAATGTTTCTTGTATGCTGGAGACAGAGGCAAAAAGGGTTGTGGCAGGGAGCTGAGAATTGTTTTGTTTGATATTATTCTCACTGTCATCTTTTTGCATGAGTCTAGCTTTTGTGCAGAGGTATACAGGGCCAGTTAATAACTTGCTGGTGGATATTTGCCCAATAACTGTATATAAGTTTAAGTCAGCTTTCCCACAGGAGTGGCCAAGTTCATGGGTTTTTTATGCCTTGAACCTATTTCTAGTGTAATTCTGTTTTGGAAATGCATCTTTTTTTTTGCTCTGAAAGCTTCTCTGTTTTGACAATGAGGATAAATGAAGTCTACTTGTCATCCTGATTTGTATGTCCGTAATGAAATAAATGTTCCTGTTAGGCTTTCAACTGGGAGGATAATCTGATAAAAAGGTGTTAGTGTCATCTCAGACATCTCAAATTACGTGCCTGCTCAGCCTCTTAAAAGCATTAATTAAAAATAGATTTCCAGGAAATTGAAGAGTGAGGTGCCTTGCAGTAAGTAATACCAAAAAGAAAGAATATTCTACATGAGAAGACTTCAGAAAGTGCATAAATGTGTATAATATTATTGTAGTTGAAGGTTTAGATATCATTCTATAGCTGTATGTGTGAAAAACATCTCTTTAAAATTTGAAAAGTATTTATGTATTTTATGTACTGGTGGAAACTCATTTTGTATTACAGATTCCATGCTTTTGCTGGGAAGAATGACTGTAAAGACACTACTGGACCTGCACTAAAGTATGAAGAGGATGGAAAAGGATCAATTGCTATGAACCCTGGAAAAGTGAAAGGGCGAATGCCACTAGGTAGACAATATAAACCCCAAGATTATACTGATATTATCAGTGAGATGACAGAATAGAAATGTAGTTTAGGAACTTGATGAGTGTAAAATCAAAATAAATAGATGTGGGTGGGCTGACGACACGGCTGGTCTGGAAATGGAAATTCTCTGGGTGAGAAGGAGAGGGCAAGGAAAATAGAAAAATGAAGAGAGTAGAGGATGTGCACGTGAGAATGAAGGAAAGTGAAAAAAAGGAGAGAAGATGATTTGTTTAGGAATATGAAGAATAGTACTTGTGTACTTATGCCAGTGGCCTTGTGGAGATGTATGGAGAAGTGGTAAAAAGGAAGAGGAATAGTGTGGCAGACCATACAATACAACAGCCAACATGAATATAGGCCAAGTTCATAGGTAGTATAAGGGGATTAAATCACCATGAGGTTTACTTGCTTGTCCCAAGAATTTGTCACAAAGACAAGCAAAAAGCACAGTAAAGTGGCCATAGAGAAGGCAATGCAAAGTGGTGGTGGGAGGATTGAAAGAAAAAATACCAGGAGTAAACAGCCAAAATAAACAGTTTCACTGGTGAGTGGAGCTGGGCTGAAAGCTCAGTATGTTTCATATTAGTCACAGTGCTACTTCCTCTGGGTAAGTGTTCAGTGGAACTGGACTGTGTTTTCAGCCAGGATGGGTGGAGAGGGCTTGTGATGTGAAGTGTGGCTTTGTGTGTCAAATCTGATGTCTTTCTCAGCAGGAAAGTAAAACAAAATAAATATTTCTTTTAGATGTCAGGAATTATCTAAAGATGTCTTTAGTCTAGTGGCTCAACGCACCTACCCCCTTCTCTCCCTTTGTGCTGGGGCATTAGTGTTGCCCCAAAGGTAGAACAGTGTTATCCTCTTCTCACTGTTAAGGAATGTATGGCATGAAGTGGATTTGGTGTCTCATGTAAGTCAATTTGTCAGTCTGGCCCATATCTGGGTTGTAATGAAGTTTCTTGTGTATTAACTTATCCTTCACTAGGACCATGACTATAACAGCACAAGAGAAAGAATGATTGTGGGGAGCCAAAAATAAAGGAGTGAGGTATCACCTGCCTTCTTGAGTTGTGAAAGGACACTCAACCTTAACCTTGCAGAGTTTAGACCTTGCAGAGTTTGCTTCAAAATGCTATCGTTTCATACTAATGCAGAGCAGTGTAATGATTGCCTTCAGTCTGCTGTGAGCACTTGCTTGCTGTACCACATTTGGGGGTGTGCATGGGGGGAGCTGCCTCCCTCTTCCCCTGGGGCAGTTAGCCTGTTTCAATAGATGAGCCTAGAGCTCCTATATGACTGAAATTACTTCCTCACCACTGTTTCTAAAGCTGAAAGCTGAATAGCTTTAATCGGTCAAAAGGGCAGTAATCCCCTTGAAGTGCATTGTCTGTTGTGTCTTACAGCTATTATGAAGTAGAATTTACACATTAAAAAGGAACACAATTAGCTTTCTGCATTTACTGGGTATTACAAGCACAGTCGTGACATCACTAGGAGCCAATTGGAGTGTTTCAGTCATATGCAGAATCTTAAGTCCTTTCAGAAAAGAAAACACATTGAAGACATTATTCTGGTCTGTGTCTGATTTCTCTTGGTTCAGAGACTCCTTCAAGGATGTAGTAATAAGGCAATAAAAATAAAAGTGTCGATTACTCACTAATGGGCTCTGAAACTGGTTCTTGGATGTGTGGCATAAACTACACGAGGAAATAAATAGAGAATGAACCAGAGATTTAATCCTTCAAATGTGGTGTTTCTGAAAACTAAAGGGAGGCATAGGAATATTTTGATTATATTCCTTTTTGTACCACAAATGCAACAGCTGAAAGCTGAAACTCATAACCGTGTTATATGGACTGGAAAAGCTGTTTTAACGACATCTGATTGTTTCTGGGTATCCACTGAATATCAGCATTTTGCAAATGCCGGATATCTTTGTGTTCACTCCTTTTGGTCTGCTTAACCAAAACAAGTCAGAAGTGAACTATTTAAAATTTTTGATAAGAGCTCAGTTCTCCCCTATTTTGCATCTTGAGCAGACTTTTAGAAAGCAAGTGTGAGAAACTGAGAAGTTTGAATTTCTTTACACTCATTTTGAGTGGGTGCTTGAGATCAAAACAGGTGTAAATCATTAAAGAATTAGGGTCCTTATGCTGGCAGTCTGAGATTTATTTATGGCAGAGAAATGCTTTTACATAAAGCCTAATTTCACCAATGTGATAATATCTCCTCATCCAGCACTAATTTTCCTGTTAGCACTTCTGCCTACATTCTTTTTGCAGTTTATTCATCTGCGAAAAGCTGTGGAATTAAGCAAGCTTGTTATGTAGTTAAAATTATAAGTGGGAAGGAGGTGACAAGTAGGAACTTGAAGACATAGAGGGCAAAGAATGGCGGAAGCTGTGGAGAAAAGATGTCTTTCTGGAAAAGGGCATATTTGTGTCTTCTGCTTGGAGTAGCAGGGCAATAAGTGCTACATAGGGCTTGAAAAGCAATGGTGCTTTGAACTAGATCCTGAAATGAATAAAGGGTCCTCCTTGGCTGACATAGAAACAATAAATTTCTGTGTAGTGGTTTCTGTGTGGTGGAATAGATAAACTGGCATGTGTACAGAAAATGCAAATGGACTGAAATCAAGATTTTACTGGTGTGTTAAATCCAAACAGGGAAGTGTCTGACCTCCTTGTGGACAGTATAAGGCTGTGTTCTTAGGTGTGCTTGATTTTTCACATTTAGGGAAATTTGATAGGGAATATTTCAGGTTGTTGTGTGTAAAAAGGGGAAGCGTAAGAATGTCATTCTCCTGTATGACACTGAAGTCAATGAACTCTGCACTGTTTATGTACACTGACATGGGAAAGATTGAACCCTCCCTTTGGAGAGCCAGGATAATACTGAAGAGTAGCTACTTTACCTAGAAGCTGTAGCAAAGATCATTGCCTCTGCTTTTTTCTTGTGTGCTTTATCTAGTCTCAGCAGCCTAACCTTGGCCTGGCAAATCTCTTTGCTAATGTGTAAAGAGTGATGCAGATAGCTGTTCTGTGATACTGCATGGATTACAAAGTTCATTTGCTTTGTCCATTTGCCCAGTGGAAAAGGGGAAGGATTGGGCTACAGTGAGTTTCAATGCTGTTTGACCTGGCAGGTATGCAGGTAAAAGCTGTGGACTACCCTCTTAAGCGTCTTTGTGCCTTCATTCATCCCCCTCTAAGTGGAGATTTTAAAAATCAATGCTTAAGGGTATATTGCTGTGTTCTGCTGCCACGTGGAGGCTGAGAAAGGCACTGGCAGTGAAGAAAATCAACTTCCCCATCTTCCCTTGCCAGCAAATTAATTTTCAAATAGATATTTCATTGTATTTGGATTAACTTGCTTCCACAGTTTAAGTCAGATACTCAGACAAGTAAGAAATGCATCTGTTTTCCATTATTTGCTTTTTCAAATTTTCAAATTTTCCTGTTTCAAAGATATTATAGATATTTTGCATATTTTGTAGGCTTTTTTAATATTATACATGTTTTTTTTTTTTCACTAGCAATATGGAAATCAAATAGGTTACAGTGACTTGTCAAACAGGATGAATTTGTTTATGGGGAGGTACATGTGGAAAAGCTGCTTCTTTAGAGATTGTCTGCCAGTTAAATAACTGGGAAATGGAAATGAGTTTCCTTGTACATGTGCAAGTGTGGTTGTGTTTTTGCTTAGGTCTGCCATCTTGCTTCTCAATTCACGGCTGTCAGCAAAATGCTTCTGCCCCTTGCCACAGGCTGTCCCCGCAACTTACCTCAGCCTCTTCCTCTTTTCTAGGGCCTCCCTTCTCCAGAGCAGAAAGGCCTTTACCTGCAGGCAGGGCACTCCTGGAACTTTACCCAGGGTGAGGTGCTCTGCAGGGTCAGAATGGCTGACCTGGGGAGAGCCCAGGGGAGCTGGTGGCGCTTGGCGCAGGCTGGAGACGGGCAGCAGGGTGTTCAGGCCGGTCCCCTCGTGTGTGACTGGTGGCCACCCTCCTGCCATTGCAGTGGGGTGGGTTTTGAATCAGAGCTGGGGGGGTCCTTAGAGGTCTGGCTGTTACACTGCAACCCAGAGTGGCTGGGAAGGTGCTTTATGGTGGGAGGAACCAGGAGAGCCCTTTGTCTTCCTGGGAGAAGTAATTTTTTAAGACAAGATTGTTCCTGGAACTTGGGTGCCTGAATGTTTACAAGAGACAGTGGCTTGGAGTGGCTGTGAACTACACCCTCCAGAGGGGTGACTTTTTTTGCTTGTTGGTCCCAAAAAAATGGCACATCTGAGGTGTGAGCAGAGGGAGTTTAAACCAAAGTGAGGCTCATGCTTTCTTGGTCATTTACAAGAGATGTGCTTTGAGGGATGGGCCACAGCTGAGAGCCACATCTGGAAGATACTATGCCTTGCATGTGTATGTATGTTTTGATTTTGGGGGTTCAGTTTTGAAAGACACAGGGGTTTTTTTTTGTCACTCCTCCTTAGCTGTAAGGGTAAAGGGACCAAAGTAGAGGTGCAGCAGAGTTACCCTGTATAGAGAGAGAAAGCTGCTGTGGATATCACTGCTTGCAAATTTCTCTCCCAGTTGAATCCAGGAAAAATGTTGTTGGAAAAAAGGGTTCTAATCAACTGAAATTTCACAGTGTGCAGTTCTTGGTGCTTGCGGTTGTCCTGTATAGCAAGTGACATCAAACATACTTGCTTTGAAAAGGCATGCAGTTTTACTTTGCTGTGCTACAAACATAAATGACAAAAAAATACCTTCTCATGTAATACCAATTAATTCCATCTACCTTAATGGGGACAGTAACAATAATCCTTTTAAACTGATGAGTTCATAGCATCAATTTTAGGGGAAATGAAGCAACACAATTATATAAATGTTATTGTTTTAGAGGTAGTTGAAGTGTGCATATTTCTTTCAATATTTTCAAACATTAAAAATATTCATAAAATTAAATTTTGGATAACAGCAATTGACAGCTTTTGGAGGATATCCAGATTTAGTTGGAGACAGCACCATTGGAATTGCATTCTGAACAGCCTTAAACTTAGGACTAAGTTCATGCATGGTGTGAACGCATGTGATTGCATTTCTGGGGAGAGATTGCTTAAAAAACAAAAGTTGAATTCTTTCTGAAATATTTGAAGAGAATATCTTTCTTAATCAATCTTAACAGACTGAGATTACAGACTGAGGGTTTTTTCCTCCCTTTTGTGTTTTATGTTGTGGAATGATCTGCCTTACTTCTGAAGCTTTTTGTGATTTAGGAAATGTTGATCTTTGTCCTAATGGCTGCAACAGATGTTTTGAAATGCAGGAAGGTCCCAGGAGATGGCAGTGTACAATAACACAATTCAAAATATTTCTTGGAAACTGAAAGCATTTCACAATCAAAACTGAGCTCTTATTTTTATAACATTATTATTATTATTATTATTATTATTATTATTATTATTATTATTTCCAAGAAAGTTTATCAAAGAACTGGCAGCCTACTTTAGTAGACAATTTTGCATATCTTATCTTTCATACAGTGAACCATCATTGCATATTAGCTGAACCACTGGATGATAAGATAGTTTGCCTTGTTCAGCATTTTTATGTGCAATTCATTAATAGGTTGTGATCTGCAATAGTTTGTAACCTGTATTTGTGGTTAGGAAAGCTGATGATTCAATTTCTTTTACATCTTTGCTGTAACACTGCACACAGTTTCTCTGCATTGTTCTATATTGCAATTTAAACTCTGAGAGGAACATAATTTAACACATTTTTAATAGCAATCCTGCTGCTTAGGTATACAAGATGTCTCAATTTTAGTAGTTTCTTTTATGAAATAAATAAATATATTTATTATTTTCATCAAGAAAGACATATCTGTTGAAATTAAGGAAACCTTGTCTCACTTTCAGCTTTGGATCTTTCTAATTTTTTTTTTAATATAGCCTGGTAGTATTTTTTTCTTTTTGTAACATTTGTTTATGACTGTTTAGAATTGTTAGGATAAAAATAAATTTATCTTTAGCAAAATTTCATCAGATAGTCATCAGGGAAAGAAGATTTATATGAAATTAATTACGTACTTTAGGAAATGGAAAGAGTCAAAAATGTCTTCTCTTTAAAATGTCAAAACTAGGTTTACTATTTGTACCCAGTTTTGCAATGAAGTCAAGGGGGAAACAAGTGAATTTCATTGTAGATTTTCCTTATTATTTTCTGAGAGTGCTAAAATATGTTTGCTTCCATTGTGGGAACAATCTGTGGCCAGCTTTGGAGGTTAGTTCCAACATAATAAGCACCTCTCACATCCTGGAGCCAGGTTTGAGCCCTTTTTTAAGTCTGTCAGAAAACACTTGTCATTGCAATGGACCTCAAGAAAAAAAGGTTATATGGCAAGATCTGGGTATACCAAGGACTTTGTTGTGATTGAGGAGTTACAAAAAGCGGGAATTGAATAAAAATGTATAAAAATTTGAAGTTCTATTTATTATTTCTCTTGCAGTAGCTGGTGTCTGTGAAGATGTGTTTTTGATCTGGAAGGAGCTGGAAGAAGCCAGAAGTACAGTGAGACAAGTTCAGAAAATCTTAACAGAATCTGACTGGCCTGCTTCTCAAGACGGTATCATTTCTGTTTCTTTCAAGACAGCATTATATTAATTATCAATATCTTTTTGTGAACAATTTTGATTGCACATCACTTTGGGCATGATTTTCTCAAAGATGTCTGTGTGCCAGGTGTAGCACCTATATGTCTATATAGCACCTATAATTGTTGTCTAACTTAGGATTGCTTAAAATTTTCCAATACAAATCTCTGTTTACTATGGCTTAAACTTGCTAAACTTTAACAGCTCAGGCTGAAACACACCATTTTTAGTTTACCAGTGACAAGGTTTAGAAGTTACTTGGATTTTAGGATATGGAAATTATTTGGGGATTTTTTTGTTACCTCTTCCTGTCTGCCTGAATCAGTAAATCATCCATTTTTTCTGCACATCTAGGGAAATACCTCATCCCTCTCCTATCACAGTCTTCTTGGGATAGCCTCCAACCTGGTAGCTCGTTCATTACATGTAAAAGGAAGAAGCAGAGGGGTTGCATTTTTGTCAAGGGTGGAGATCTGAAAACAATTCAGAATAAGCACTCTGGAGATAGAAGCATAGCTGGTTTCTGAAGATCTGTTCTGGAAGGCTTTAACAAGGGACAGTGAGAAGCTACTCAGTCCTGCAAAAATGGAGATGCTCTATGTAAAGCGTGTGGAAGAAAGAAAACAATTTTCTTTTCAAAATTGTGTGAGCACATTTGTGACACTTGTTGTTCTAAGGAGCACAAGCAATCATAAAGCAAAAGTTTCCACATGAACAGACTGATCTCTGTGTGTGTAAGAGCAGTAGATGTCTCCAGAGGTTTATTTACAGGCTCAGGATCTCACTACTGTGGTCATTGTAGCTGCATCTAAACTGAGTAGACATTTTTACCACCTTGGTCCACCAAAATTGAAGTGTTATGATACCCTGCTATGGGACCCACTGCCTTGTCGTTTGGTTTAGGTGTGGTTTTTTGGGATAGTGAGGAGAGAGTCCTGTATCCTGTTATTTTGTCTGTATTTATCTGTACTGGTGTCCAGACATGTGCAGTGCCCTACCTTAAGATAGTCCTTAGAAAATTTGTAAAACCATATGACATTGTAGTTTGCCTTTTACTTTACTTTTTGTCTCCAAAAAGATTAATGTTAACCAGTGGTCTTGACTGTGTTTTCAATTATATATTTTGTTGTTTCATTTTCTCAAATGATTCCCCTTGAAGTTAGACATCTTATTCAGGAATGCTTTCTGGCGTTTTGTAATTCAACTATTAAGAAAATTCCTTTTGTATGTTGATCTTCCATTATTTGTTGTCTTTGCTCCCCATCTTCTGGTGTTTTTTTTTTCCTAGTTACAAAAGAATTCGTTGCAGCGAGTTGCCTGATAAGAAAAAGCCCTACAGCCAAAATGTAGACTATTACAAATCACTCAGAAATATCTTTTCACTCCAGTGCTGTCAGAGCAAGTTTGAAAATTTTAGTTCCAGGATCAGAGTCTGTTTTTGAAAACAGCTTGTCCAAAATGAACCGTGTTATACAGGAGATGTTGTTTGTTTATTTTCTTTATTAGCAAACAAAGATGATCATCCATTACCAAAACATATATCTGACAACTATTTGACTTCTGAGAAGTGGTTGCAGAAGTATGGCTTGAAAGCTCAGAAGCTCATGCTGTACGATGCACTTGCTGATTGTGTTTTTCGCCATATAGATGGGCATGTTGACATAAAAACTAAACCAGAGAATGAATGTTCACAAACTGATGCTGTGAGTATTAATTTTCCCTCATGTCCTGTGAGTTATTTGGTTTTTTTCTTTTAAAGCTTGAAAACTTGGTTGATGGATAAATTTATGATTTGGTGTATGGCATCGTTGTTTTGTAGTTTTCGTTAAAATCAGATTATTAATTATTGAGACATAGAAGAAGAATGTCTCAAAGCTTTTTGAGAATGACTACTTTAAGGACTCCTTGCTGGTTCACATAAAATCTAAAAGGAAGAATCAGGTCTGGCTTAAGCACTACTTGGTTTTCTTTGTATTTCTGTAGGGTGGGGCAAAGATTTCTTATTATCTTTGGAGGATGTGTTAGTCTCAGCTGCTGCAGTGTCTTCCAGTTTCTTAAGAAAATTTGGATTAGTTTGTCTTATATTTGTTTTTGTCAAGCTTTATCATTGCACTGTTTGGTAAGCTTCTGGTTTTTGCTAGCTGCAAGAACAAAACTAATTTCTATTGAATCTTTCTAGAAGCAAATTCTGTGACCACCATATCCCATTTTCATGTGTGATAAGCATGTACCTTTGAAGTTTGTTCCCCAAATATGAAAAACATTGAAAAATAATAAGTTTTCTACATGAAAAGTGCTTTTCTTTGTTATAGGAGACAAAGAGGAAGGTAATTCATGCAAGATACTGTGACAAATTTGTACATACCCTCTGGAAAGATGGATCTGTAGTTCATGTATATGTTACTACAGAGAAGTATAAGCAGTATGAAGAGAAAATGAGGACAGCTCTCAGACAAGTGGAAGGAAGGTTTGTGTTCTTTCACATAAAATCAGTTTGATCACTTTGCATGAGCGTTGAAAAGTTTGACGTTTACTGTCATAATAAGTTGAAGTGGCTGGTAAACTGACAGCAGCAGTACTAAGCCAGAAGTCTATTTTAATCAGAATCTTGTATGTTGGATTTCTTACTAGCCATAGAAGAAAACTGATGAAAGTTTTGAACTTTTGTTCTCCTTCTGAAACACAGGTGTGCAAGTCAGTTTGCACATTTTTGAATTACTGCTAGAAGTGCCAAAAAGTATTGGGACTATAAAGTGGCAGAGAACTGCAAGAATCATCAATAAAACTTAGTTAACAGATATAGGTATATATATATATATATATATATATATATAGGTATATACATCCTATGTACCTAGGATCCCTTGTGACACCAAGAAGTACAGCTTGGCACATGCCTGTACTGATAGTCATTATCTGCCCTTTTTGCAATTTTGCCTTGAAGACAAGTTTGAACAGTTTGGATCAGAGTCAAGGCATGAGCTATTAAGTAATGCACACAATCAGAAGTTCACTTCTCAAACTAGCTGCCTAATTTACATTTCTGCAGCCATATGGACACTTGGGTTTTGTATGACATCTACAAAATAATAGGCAGTCTAAGGAAAACATATTGTAGAACAGAAAAAATAAATGTTGCCCTCTGATTTGTATGTTAGGACAACAAGATGCCTCTTTAAAAAAAGCAGGATATGAACTTCCATTTTATTGGTGAATTTTTCTTTTTATTGCTCCTTTCCTGTCAAAAATATAACAGCCTGATTATATTTGGCAAGGTCAAACAGAATTTTGTTATTCCTTCCAGTTCATCTTACTGTATTTAGGATAACATTTACATACTGTCAAAGGAAAATTTGAGATAAGCAGTTTTGGTGAGTATGTATTTTTGAAATCCAAGTCAAGATTAAGGGCTTGCTGTTTTAAATGTTTCATCTAAATGTTAAAAGTCTTGGTAGACTTCATCAAACACTTTGGGTGAAATAACTAATGACAGAATAGCTATCAGTAGCTGCTGTAGCAATATCCTTACATTTCCATTATGTAATTTTTTTCTGAAACCTTTTGTGGAGATGAGTATTTTTCCCAGGGCCATGATGTTCCATGTGTTAAATGTCTCTGTTTCAGTGTAGATGAGTATTTTATAACTCTCAAGGGAAATCAGATTTGGACTTGTTGCAGCCATTACTGAGGAAATGTTCTTGTGCAGAGCAGTATGTATGAATGTATTTAACTGGCAGGCACACTCCAGTCCTGTTTAAAATGTAAATCTAACTCTCTGTTTAAGGCTCAAGATCCACAAACCATTGAAGCATCTGTGTTATATTAAGACTCTTCGAAGTGCTTAAGTTCTTTGGAGAAGAGGTTCTCAAGTGGTTTCCTGAGAAGGGAGGCATAGTAGTATAGGCTTAAATGATTTACTGAGATGAGTCTGGAAAACAGATACAGGAACCATAGTTATAGTTCCTTCCACATTGGATTTCCCAGCCCAAACTACCTGCTAACTGACTTCTTAAAGGTGCTGCATTGTTTTGTCTTTTTTTTTGTCTGTCCCCAGATTTCTATTGAAATAAAAAAAACTAAAAATATCTTGTGACCTTATGTAGGGACAGGAGACTGATTCATCAAGGGCTTCTGACAATAGTTACTAACAGGTATCCAGGGAAAGAAAGTACGAAGTAAGCAGTGACAAAAAGATCCTACCTTTCAGATTCTAATACACAGAATTCCAAAGATGTTACAGAACAGGTTTTGATATTTTTTTCTCCCCCAGAATTAAGTGGCTTCAACAAGGAAGCAGAGGGCTTTTTGGGAATGTGTTTGAAGATGATATCTATATTCTTATTGATATATCCCAGTCTATGAACAACAAGCTGCCAGTAGTGAAGGAAAAAATATTTCAGCTAATGCAGGTATGATAAAGGGATGACTCTGAAGGCTGAGGAGCATTTTAGAGCAAACTGATCTTTTCAGGATGGTTGTTACTGTACTTTTTTTTTTAAAAGGCTTTTTAAAAACAGCAACTTCATAAAAATATTTAGATTTTTCTTCATGTGCTCATTTTTTAGTTAAGAATTTATATTTTCCCCTCATTTATACAACTATTTGAAAAAAAATAGAGAAAATATTAAAAATTAAAAAGGATTAAGTAGTTCTTTCCCTCAAGCCACCTCCCTTCTAAAAAAAATAAAAACAAGCGAACAGAAAAATAAAAAAACAACAAAAAATCCCAAACTAAAAACAAGCTATGCAATGAAACACCTTTTGGCATTTTCATTTTTACTTTTAAGCAGTGTCATCCAATTCCATTGGCTTGTTGTGATTTGTAATGTGTGTTCTAGATTCACTTTTATACTTCTGCAATAGAGAGTGTAGAACATTTTGAACTTCCATGCATCTTAGAGTGACTTAGAACTTTGCAAAGGGACTGGCAAAGTGCAGGATTACCTCAAAAGCTGAGTATTAGGAGACACACCTAAGACAGGATTTGTCTTGTCTTAGAAATCTATAATGGTGCCACCTAAGCTTACGTTAGTATTTCAGAGACATGATTAATTTTTCCTTTTAATAGCAGGTAAAATTCAGATGCTGTCTCTTGCAGGAACAACTGAGGCACAAGAAGAGATTTAACTTTGTGAAATTTAGTGCCCAAGCAGTGGCATGGCAAGAGAAACTCGCTGAAGTTAATGAGGAAAATTTGCAAGATGCTTGGCTTTGGATAAAAGGGCTTGAGGTAATATGGCAGCTAATTATTAGAAAGGGTGCTTGTTCAAAGTTGAGTGTGTTTCTCCACTTTCTGTATGACTGGGGTGATTTTGCATATACAAGTATTTGACTTGAGTAAGCTGTAGACAATATAGATGATGAATAAAATTAAGTAGATCTGAATACTATGTGTTTGTCAGCTGTAACAATCTTTAACAATGGGCCTGTCTATAAAATCATATTAATTCAACTTACAGCGTGCTATGCTTGGTAGCCACAATGTGAGCATTGGCCAATTTGAATTCCATAGGAATCATGTCATTGCTCAGACCCTGTGTTTAAATTTGTCATTCTTGCTGCAGGACTGCTGCATGGATGAGAGGTGTTGCTGGCTAACTTACAGCTCAGAGGTGATGCAGGAGACCAAAGCCAGAAAACTGGAGAAACTTTTCTAGTCCCTTTTGATGGATAGAAAGCTAACTTTAGGTGCCATGGAAACATGAGAACATACTCAGACCAAACTTCTATCTATTCTCTCTCTGACAGCGGCCAAATCTTAGTGTTTTTCCCTGAAACAAAGCAGAACTCCTTATAGTCAGTCACAGCCATCCACCAAATTGTAATTATCAGCTTTAGGACCACTTAATGTGTAAAATATGGACCAGCAATGTTATGAACACAGGACTAAAAATCAGTAATACAAAGGTATAGATACATCCCACATTGTATTTTCTAGCACAAACCTGCATGTTCATGTAATAAAACTCCTTAGCATTATGACAGTTTTTCCTCAAATTTTTCTGAACACTTGTAACTTGCTGCCCTCCTTGAGGCTTGAAAACTTGTCGCTGTTGAAGTAATGTATGTTGTACAGCATCATGCAAGTTCAATAATACTTTGAACTACCATATTTTGATCTGGTATATGCATTAGTGAATGGCCTTTTCAATCATTCATAAAAGTTTGAATTCTTGATTATAAATTTCATTCTAAGTTCAGATTTAGATGGCTAAAATGGAATAGAAAGGCACAAGAACAGTTTATTTTCTTTCAGGGATGATATCTGCTGCTGACCTTGTAGCCTCTTTTAAGCATTGCACACATAAGTCTGAGATCAAAAAGCTGGCTTTACAGTGAACCTGAAATGAACAGAGGGTTGCTCTGGGATATTATTCAGAGTAGATCCTTTGATCCCATTTTATGCTCTGCGGTCCTAAGATTATGAATAAGTAAGCTGAGTTATAAACAGTAACTAACTGCTCCTTAAAAATTCTTACAACTTTTAAAATTTTGGTGGTAGTACTGTCATATAGTTGAAATATGTCATTGTTTAAACACTGATAAAACTAGAGTTTATTTGTAACAATAGCAATTGAGAAACCTAAAATTAACAGCTTTTACCATAAGGTACAGGGTTATTTTCTGCACATCGTCAGCATCCACCCTATGTTCCCATGATGTGAAAAGACATGAAAAAAACTGTTTTGTTTTAAATCAGTTTGACCAATTTACACATGATAATGAGTGATGTGTCTAAAACTTTTTAATTACTAAAAACATCAGGAGTTTTAGATAAATTTAACAGCTTAGGCTGGTTATTTCTTATGAGTGGGTACTGGTAAGGATTGCTTGTGAATTAGAAGATATGATAATTAAGTAGATGAGCTATCACGTTGCCTGCCCCATCCACTCTTATGTAGCCATACAGAGTAACTCAAAGAATGTAACTTCTGTTCCATTTCACCTGATTTCCTTTGCCCTTTTTAGTAGAACGGGTTGCTGGTGGGAAGAACTGGAAGAAATTTTAACACAGTTCATAGGTCTGAAGGAAGAGTGCTATCTCTTAGCATATTTTTTCATGTATGAGTCAATGTTAGATATTTGTATTTATCTTCTGTAAAGCATTATATACGTGGATTCTGAATCTCTTCTTACACTACTACAATCTTCACTGCCCTCCAGAGCAGTACTCAGGTACTCAAGTACTCAAGCATGAAACAGACTCTTATATTTTTTGAGGTTTTGCTTTGTTTCCATTAAAAGACTAAGACTTGATAAAATAATTTTTCTTACTGGTAAACCTTACATGTACCTTTAGTTTGGAAGATTTTGTACACAATGTTTCATAGGTTGACAGTTGAAGACATAAAATGTAGGGCTTAGGTTCCTAAGCCATGAAATGCATTTCACTGAATTTAGTGTAAAAAGAAGAAAAACAGATCATGATCACTAAGTGTTGTAGGTAATAAACGAATCAAACCGAATTAAAAGGTTAAATTGGCAAATTTTATTTTCGCGACCGAAAATACGGTCCTGGAAAGCCACAACCGGAAAAAACATACCGAGCCCGGGGTCGGAATTGGGTGAACACACGATGTTACCCAGCCTCTATCGCACTGGGTTCCCCTGGTGTTCACGTCGCTGTCTTGGTTGGCCTCTTTTTTATACTGTTTTTCATAGCCTGGAGCGGGACAGTCCTTTGTTTCTTTCAAATTCAGCTCTGGTGTCCACACAAGACAAAGTCCTTCCTGCTCCTTGACGAGATTTTGTGTCCGTTGTGTACTGCTTTTAGGTGGTTGATATCATCTTTACGGGGACCAGAGTCGGGGAATGCAGTCCTGGTGATGGGTTTTTCGGGAAATGCTGTTCTCCTGTGAGTTTCCAGGCTTCCCCAGGAGATAGGTGCTTATCGGTAGCAGTCCGATCTGTAGATATGTTAATTTACCTAGTTCTGAGGCAATCACTGCCTTTTCCTGTGGCTCGTTTATTTTGCAGACTTATTTTATACAAAACATGAATTACAATATGGTATATATATATATCACACTAAGTATGTGAATGACATAGGAAAAGTGCTAGTATTACTCCAGTGGAAATTTTTAGTGAGCAGAGCAGTATTTTGCTTGGCATGTTTTGTTGCTATAGCTAAGCTTTTTGTGCTAAAATATAAATGATACTTACATTAATTTGTGAAGGGGTAGATGGGAGAGAATCTGGAAAAATATATTTGGAAAACCAAGAACTCCTTTACCAGTTTTGGAGAAATAAAATTGTGCAACTCTTTTGAACAATTTTTTAACTCTTTGGTTGAGTAAAATATGTGTTTCAAGGGAGTGTGATGAGTTAGCAAGCAGATGCATCAGTGGTAAAAATGAAGAGAATGCATCTTTTGTCTTACATCTTCCTATCTGTTTATAGTGATTGCTTTTTCTTATACAACTCTGATTGCTGTTGCCAGTGTTTTGTGCCAGCATACATAAGCACTGAATACCAATCTGATATCAGTTTATGTTACTTTGACACTTGCTTAGCTTTTGTTAGCTACATAACATAAACATTTTCACCATTTTTAGTCATTTTGGTTCTGTATTATCCCTTGAATCAGTATACTGTCATTATGAATCTAAGAACCGAGGCAAAGAACTATTAGTATTTATAGCTGTTTCTTTGCTTTTTTCTCTTTGGTTTCTTAGGCTGGAAGTTCCACAAATACACTCAAAGCTCTCCAGATTGCTCTTGCTGATACTGATACTCAGGCTATTTATCTCTTGACTGATGGGAGACCTGACCAGGTATTTCAAAATACAGAAAACAGAAAATGCAGAAAAGAGGTGTCAGCAGTTGAAATTGTGAGATGAATGTCACACCTGCAGTGCTGAGTCTTGTGGAGTCTTTTGGATATTTATTGGAGTTGTTTGACAGTTTTTCTAGCTAAGAGCATAAATTAATATTTTACCAAACAATAATTTGGCTTCACGTACACTTATTCATATTTTTAATACTTTTAAGTTCAAAATTAATGAATAAGTAATTTATTTTTATCTTGTTAATATATATCTTTTATACCTTTTTAACAGCTGAAGAAAGGAAATGACTGATATTGCCTTTAACTATTAAAGTTCAACCAATACAAAAATTATATTGCAAACATTGCTTCACTTGTCAAGATTTTTGAGTATTTTGAAAAACTGAAATGTTATCCAAATATAGAGAACAGAGTCAATATATTTTTTTTTATGAGATACTTCATCAATTTTGGAGATGGTATATCTATGTTTTCACCTAATTTTTATTTCTTTATGGGAGGAGGAAACTAGCTTTCCTATTTTCTCGACCTCTACTTTGTTTCCTGGTATTGAATCAACATTTCTTTGAACTAATTTAGTTTTTTAGAAAGATCCAACTTATATACTTCCAAAAATATTTTTATATATATCCAGTGATACTAAACACTAATGTAGTAGTTTAATTTCCTAAACATAAGTAATTTTCTTTTAAAACTTCAGAAAGTTTTAAAAACAAAGAAACAAAGAATACTGATTATATTACAATTTATATAATGTGCCTTAATGCATTTATCAGTCTTTCAAAATCAGTTTTAAATTAGCTCATTTAGCTGATTTCTAATTGAAATAGCAATCTGTATAAAGTGAATACTTTTAACTGATCTATATCCATCTCTGAGCAATGGAATGACTGATTAAATTTTTACGAGTTCTCCATGTTTTAATAAATATGTTTCTAGATGCCACATTTTTAACATAAGGGTTTTCTTGATTTTCAGCCTCCCCATATAATTTTGGCTGAAATCCAACTTCACTGTAAAATTCCCATCCATACTGTATCCTTCAACTGTGATGATATAGAAGCCAATAAATTTTTGTATGAACTATCTACTAAAACGGAGGGACGGTTTCATTATTACAACATTTATTGGAGTGATCCTGATACCACAGGATTTATTGTTGTGAGTATCTGAAAATAAATATATTTGCTGCTTCACGCTATTTTGAACAGCCATATGACTTGCATTATTGTGATTTCATATTACAATAGATTACTAAAAAAGAGAGGGTTAGTCCTAGCTAGATTTGATGTGATATAAGGCAATAATATGATTATTTTGCTTGTGAAATTTTTCTAGACCACAACAAAAAAGGTTAAATATAATGCAAAGTACTTTTGTAGTGCTGTTGTTGCAAACACATTCTCCCTCTCCTGTTGCTCTGCCACTTGAAAACTAAAACCTAAAAGTACATGTAGACCAAATCAGCTCTGGAAGAAACACATGATCTCTGCTGTTTCAGAAATAAGTTACTGTTTAAAATTAAAATATGGTTTGTATCCTGTTAATAAATAAGAGAATGCAGAGCTGGATTTGAATGATAATGAGTCTATGGATTTTTTTACAAGCTTGTTCTACAGTAGCTGCTTGGGAGAGATCTATAAGGAGTAAAATATCTAGAATAGCAATCATCTATCAAGTGTGACTACGCAGCTCAACAATCCCCAACAGGAAATTCCTGAATAGACTAATAGAAACACCCGTTTGAAACATATCCTTGTTTTTAATTAAAATTGCCAATCAGCGAATTGGTTGCATAGATTTTAGAAAAAGTTGTAGTTGAACCATGAGAACAAGCAGTAACAAGACAGTACCGGGAAATTTGAATTTTACAGACACCAATTAGAAGGAAGATGCAAAATAATCCAACTCTTGAAAAATGTCAGAGTACTGGGGAATTTCAGTGGTTCTGCTGGTGTGGACTGTATGACACTGCTCATGTTGGAAAAATGAGGCCCAGAGTCTGTGTTGTACAGCTCCAGACTTGGAGATGGGAGCCTGTGTCCCTGTGGGAGCTGTAAAGGGAACATCATTGGAATTTCCTTCCTGTTTCCTCCTCTATCCTAAATGATTCCTAGTCAGTTCCAATATTTACTTGAAGAATATGTTTTTTGCTTTCCTGGGCCTGGGATAGTATGTGATACAGTTGAGATCTGTAGAATGACAGGCAGTCCCTTTTAATTACGTATCTTGTATTGTATCTTATTTATTTCCTTACTTATTTTCTTGCTTGCTTGAGATGAATGGAGCTAGTGATCTTATTACCTTATTCAGGAATACAGCTGTTCATATCTCAAGAAGTAACTGGCTAGTTAGGGAATGCTTGCCATTTTCCTAGAAGGAAGAATAATCTGAAAGGCTCTAATGCCAAGCACAAGAGCCTACCTGAAAAAGTATACAAAATTTGGAAGCTGTCCTAAGTCAGTTCCTGTCAGAACATGCATCATTTCAGTTCAGAAATGAAACATATTTTGGAGTAACTGTACTAAAACATTTGATTTTCTTGTTTTTAGAATAAAGACATACATCTTTTAAAAAGAGAAATTGATCAAGGAGAGAAGGATCTAGAGAAAGCGAAGAACTTTCATGAGAAAAGTCTGATGATGAACTCTTATAATAAAGAAAATTATCCAGAGAATAAGTATGTCTTCATTCTGTTATCATGTTAATAATAGGTGGGAACTATCTCTTACATTTCTTCTTTTTAAAAGAAGAGTTGTTGCTTTCTTACTCTTGAGGTTTTTATAACAGCCAAGGTAATGGAAAGGAAAAATCTGGAAAAATTTACTAAAGCTGCGATGCCTGAAACAAAATTATTGGAAATATACCAAGAGTCTCACATATTATGAATAATTAAAGCAAAGAGGGGAAATTATTTTTTTGCCTCCAACACATGGAAAAATTGGTCCCCCTGACCTAGAGAATTAATGAAAAATTATTGTCATCTAAGTAGATCTGGCTTGATACCTCATGACTAAACGGCTACTCATTGGAATAGGCTGATCGATACATAAATTATGTACAAATTATGTATTTATTTGTGCAGTGATAGTAAAAAACATTAAAAATGCATTAAAAGGAATCAGATTTTTAAGACAGAAATCTATTTAAAACAGTAAAGGGATGAAAATAAAGTAAAAATTTTTAAAAGTGGACAGTGATGTGTTATGATTTCACGTGTGAAAGGGCAGGTAGGACGTCCAGTATGAAAAAAAATTTAAGTGTTTATTTCAGAATTTGCATATTTCTTTTTTTTATTAATGCTGGGACATAAATACGTATGTGTGTGTATATATGTGCGTATGTAGCAGATATTTTCATTGCTGATGCTACCTACTTAGCCCTGGGATTTGAAGTAGCTATTCCAGAGCATTCTGTTTTTATTAAAAGTATATGAGGGTGTTACCTTAAAAGTAATAAACATCTTTTAAATAGACTAAGAAATTACATTTCAATAATTAAAAAACCTAATAATATTTTAACCACCTTTGAACTCCCCTTTGAAATGCATATTGGTATAACAAAAAAATATTTTGTACTGTTTGAAGCATTTGAAATCAGTGTTTAAATTGCTAGAAAGCTTTAGCTTAGCATTTTTTAAGCTGGTGTTATATATTTGCAGTAATTTCTTCTTGTCACTTATAAACAGTAATCACAAGCAGACACACACACTGTGTGTATCCAAACACATGTAAGAGCTGAGTAATTCTCTTAGGAGTAGGCCATGCTGTGCTTCAGAAGAGCCATCAGTGCCATCACATGAGCAAACTGGGCAAAGCACTGCTGCCAGTCCAGCCCGAAGAAAGAAAGCATTATATGCAGGTAAGACTCAAATGAGCTATAATTGTCAGCAGAATTCATTCACTAACTTGAAATGATTCTGTTGCAAAGCAAAAATCATCCCTCAGTTTGTGAACAAATTAAGTGTTTGCTGACTCAAGTAATCATTATTTTGAAAATCTAAACTTCTTTTCATCTCTACTTTTCAGCCATCCTACTCATTTGACCCAACCAGATTAACAAATGTCTGCTCATTCGTGCTTTGTCACAGGCCTTGCCATGAAAATGTAGTATTTTAGTGGAATGTTATGAAAGCTCTGTAAACAGCTTTTTAACAGTAGATATTAAATTAAACCTTAACTCTTTTTATTCTAAGTAAGTACATAATTGGCAAGAAGGAAGAGGTGATCTGTATTGTACCAATTACAGCCTTACTTAAACTAATGTTTCCCTTTACTACACCCATAATACTACATTTCTCCTGGAAGTGTCCTTTGTATGCAGTCTGAAACTAAATTTACCCAGCTGAAGTAAAATAAACCCTCATCTTTAGGGAAAATACTAAGTTGTACTTTGTGTTGAAGTAGTTTTCTGTTTGAGGTATTGAGAAGGCACTCCCTTAGATAGTGAATACCAAAGAGGAACTCAAAAATCCCAGGCATGTATTTGAGCAGTAAATTAGCTCTTCCTTTCTTTCCCTTTCAACAACTACAGATCAGACAAAGACAAGTCTGCTGCGAATCCTGAGCCATGGTGTGAAAGCTAGGGAAGAAAGCCCAGAGGAAGGAGTATCTCCAGAGGAAAAGGGTTTTTCTGTCAAGAAGGGTGTGAAGTGTACAACAGTTTTCAAAGGCAAGTTGACAGAACGAGCTCCAAGTGGGGCAGATGATAAGGTTTCTCCCTGCATTTGTAACTAATGGTGCCTCCTTTGAGGCAAAACTGTGCATGCAGATCTGCAATACAAAGGACTGAAACTCAGCAGAAATGCAGAGTTGGACATGAAGTTGGGTATTGTGACAGTGATCTTACAGCTGTGGCCAGACTCCTGCCAGTTCCCAAACTAGAAGTTTACAACTGGGTTTTTAGTGGGGCTTAGAAATACATCCAGGCAGTATTAATTTCTTTCAATAATTAGTCTAACTCAGAACTTTATGATACACCCTCTAAGTCATTCTAAAACCTTACCAATGACAGTTCAAGGTATTTGACTTTTTTACATTTTAGCATTTTGTGTTTAGTTTTTTATATATCTTTTATAAAGATTTTCATGGTGGTGTACCTTAAATTAGCTACCCCTGGCCACCTCATTAGTGGTAGTACTTGATATCACATTTTGACTGGGAAATAAGCTGGTTAATCTTTGGTCTTGGTCAAAAATAAATAAACTGAAACAAATTCCAGTTAAAAAAAACCAGAATTGCCTTCTTGTGTTATAAGTTTCCTGGCTGGCTGATTAGGGCTCATGAGGCATATGGTAACACTGTTTTTATTGATCAAGCACAATGAAGGTGAGGAAAAGTAATTCTCACTGATTAATTAGCAACTGAAATGATGTATAGTCCTTGTGCATGATGCTGCTTGTAGGCTCAAATAAAAAAATTGGTGCTATTGCATGGCAACTTATTTAGTCATATTTTGGTGTGCAAAAAATCTCTGAGATAACAAAATGCAAATGTTTTCTCTTAGATCTGAAAATGCAGAATGTGAAAAGGGAATCTGAAAGGTATGTGTGTGCATATATACATGCATAACAAAACTTACATATTTTCTTCACTCATTTCAAACCTTTCAAATGTATTTCAGCCTTGTGCTTCATCTCACAGTCTCTCTTTTCTAGCTCTCTAGATATCTCTTCAGCTCTTTGGTTAAAGACCCACGGCTTGGCTGCAAGGCGACTCACCATCATGGATGCCTTAGCTCCTGCAACTGTCCCTCACAGTACAAAATACATCCCAGTTCTGGACAAGCACGTGGTTTCTAAAGTATTTGATAAGGTAAAACTCCTATGTTGTTTGAAAGCTAGAACAAAACTTGTGTTTTCTAAAGGGTTTTTAAAATTAATTTCTATGAACATCATAATAACATTTTCTGGTATTGTAGATTGTTGATGTGCACTGAATGTATCATGCATATCTGAATGTTCATTCATGCATCAATAAGAAGATAAAACTGATAGTTAATAGTATGTCTTCTGTACTTTAAGTTCTTTCAGAGTTACCAGCTGATGGCAGTGTGCAGCCATTGGGTGCTGGCAATTTCTTGAGCACCACAGCCTCCACTGATACTTACTAATTCACTGGAGGATGTCTTTTATTTCATAAAGCATCTGGAAAAGAGTGCTGGTGGACATTTCCTGGATTTGTACATTCTTAACTTTTACATGTGACTGTGAACTAAGATCTTTTGAAAAGTATTGTCATTCAGTAATTAAAACTAATTTTTGAGAGTTTTAAAATGAAATTTTAAGGTGGCTGTAAGATTTTGTAAAATTTAGGGGGAAATTTGTATCAAAAAGTTTAAATTGCCATTCCACTTATAGGAAATCCATTTCAGGGCAAGTTGCTCTAATTTTTCTTGTGCAATGTATCCTACAAAAGTCCTATGAATATGCTGCAGCTCATTTCTATTAATAAAAACAGTTTCTTTAAACAATACTCAAAGAAAATGTTAAATAACTTTTTAAGTAATAAAGAAAGAACAAGGGATATGTAATAGAATGTGGTATAGTAAAAGATTTATGGTAAATGTACACAATTTCACATTTTAAAGTATTCATGCTTATTTTTTAAATTTAGGAATGAGAATTTTTGCTAAAGCATTCAGACTGTAGAAGAAAACCAGTTCCTCTCTTTGGTAAAAGCAGTTCCTCTCATTTGGTAAAACCAAGTCAAAACCAAGATCTGTAAGATTTTTTTTTATAAGTGGGATTTTTAAAAAATATAATTAAAATATGTCTTTTTATATGAGACCATTTTAAAACATTTTAACATTTCAGATGTAAAATAGCCATTTTTCAAAAAAGTTCAGACATCCAGTAGTTACAAAACTGTGCAAAACAATCTACCATAAATGCCAGACAAAAGGCATTGTGAATTTTACAAAACTCTTACATCTCATTTGTGAGCAGTCGCTTCTTTTTCCATCTTCTTCTGAATATACCTAAGAAGTCCTTTTACTTCCATGTTTCTTAATGAACAGCCCTTTGAATCCATTGCAGACAACCCTTGCAAAAAACAAAGCAGTTTGTAAAACAGTCTGTCTGTCTTTGAAACTAGTCTAAACTATAATTCAGCAAGTACTGTGTACAAGTAACAATTCATAGGAACTCTTGGTAGTCTAGTTCAGGACTGAATTAAGTTCAGTGTTATTTGAAGCAACAGATGCTGTACAGAATCCAAACAGTGATCTTTCTTTAGATTCGGGCATGTTGAGGCAAAATAATAATTTTTCTAATTTCTTCATACCTAATAGTCTCCAGTAGTTGTAATCAGACACTCAGTTTCTCAGGCAGTGTAGAATTATTGTTCTATATGTAGAGGAATGGATTTTTCTGGATCTGAAGCTGAGTATAGAAAAGAAAAGGAAGGTTGAGGGTTGCACACAAGGTGAAAGCAGTAGAATTTCTGAGCTACAGAACCCACTTCACCTCAAGCTTCACACCAGCATATCAATAAAATAGACACTAGACAGTGAGCTTGAATAGGAGACTTTAAGGATCTTGACTATTCCAGTACTTCAGAAGATTTCATTGAAGATAATAAATGTACAGAAAACTTTGCATTGTTCCTTCTGAGATCTTAGTTTTCTTGGTGTGGAATGCAGACATCATTTAGTATGATAGTATGGGATAGTATGATTTTTATTTTCGGCCTTTGCCAGCAGTGATGATAGAATAAGTGTGAACAGTTTTCTTACCTTGGAGGTGCAGCAAGGAGAAGGTTTCTATGACAACTATTCATTAACAAAAGGCTGACCTGTTGTTTTCAGTTCTGTGCTGTCTGCCAGTCTCACCTCAGTTATTTCAAAGAGGTTAGTTTATTAAACTACCCATCCAGGTTCATATTCAGAAAAGAGATAATGGCTTGTGTCTCAATTATGCCATGGTAATTCTGGGGGAAGCCTTCCTCAGAATTACGTAAATATATGTCGCAGGTTGTGGCATCTAAGTACAGGTCTGCAAGTCATGGAATTTTGACTCAGTGCTTTGCTCAAAAGAATCAGATTCAGCCAACAAAACCATCTGTCTTTGGTCTAAAATAAGAAAATTTTTATAAGGTTATTGTGCTTTGGTTTTGTCTTTAAGGTTTTGAAACTTGGGGTTTGAAATAAAAGCCATTTTGAAACAAGTGAATTCTTTTAGTGTGAAAGTTAAAATATATAATTTAGAAAATGAAAAAGATATTCTGGCAATAAAAAAATTTCTCTGTGATTTCTATCAGCTGAATATATCAAATTTCACTTGATTTGTGAGCAGTTTTCATTGTTCTCAAAGTATGCATAGTATTTCAAGTTTAGTATTTGTTAAGAATACATTCTGGTTCTTGTCTTCAAAAATATAATAATATGTTTATGCTTGTCTGCCCCTTCAATTCTATACAATGTATTTTATAAATTATATTAAACAGTCACTTTTCAAATTATGCTGTTTGTACTTGACATTACTCTTGGAATTTGTGAGGCATCCTACGTGGTGAGGCCCTGCTGAACTTCTGTTACCTTAGTTTGAGTAACATTCTAGACAACAATCATGGCCTTGCAGAACTGGAAGAAGGGTCATCACTTCCCTGCCTGCCATCTTTCAAACTTCACTTGGAAATGACAAGTAGCCAGATATCACTGCTTAGAGTTATGGGCAGAGATTTACCTCATCTGTCTCTGGCAAGATACTTTCACTGACATGTTCCCATTGTCTTTAACTTCTAAGTGATTATAAGATTAATATCATATTTGGAGCTTTGATGTGGTCTGGCACTGATGTGACACAGATTTATTAATCAGAGAGAAGATGTCCTTGGAAAGAGAGGGTGATATAAAGTCACAGCCCTGCTCCTAAAAGAGTGATTTATACTGTTGCGATTTGGAATCCAGCTATGCTGAGATGATTCAAACACAAATAAAGCATCACTGAGAAATTTTCTCAATTAAATAATTCTCTTTATTGCTGTATTTTGTGATTAATCATCTTATTCTCCAACAGGGGTTTTAGTTTAATGTAAATTTAACCTCATCCATGTTTTTCTTATATATATCTGGATCTTAGATAGGCACTTGGGGAAGATTCCCACTCAATCATATGTGTTGAAGACAGTTTTGGAAAGATTAATATTCTCTTCTCCAGCTCTTCCTTTTTTTTTTTTTTTTTTTTTTGATTCGGCATCAGGACACTGATATGTAAAACAGCTCTTCTTTTATGAACTTCTGAATAATTTAATAGGCTGAAAGATGCTGGGACTTTGGACTGAGAGTTTGGAAGGCATCTTTCCTTCTCTTGTCATCCATTTTTATCCTTTTCTCTGCCTTTTGAAGATCTACTCACAGTTGTATTCATTTTTATTTTATAAAGAAGTTGACTTATGTAGGTGTTGTCTTGGGAGATTTGAAAAATATTGAAGTTCTGATCCAGATGAACCTGATTAGGTTCCTAAGTAACCAATACAAGTTTTAGTGACCAATGTCCACCTTGCTCACTATTTGGTGATCAGTGTGATGGTGAGAAATATCTGTCTACAGCATTACTACTCTCATTCCTTACAAAAATAAGTCCTCCAGAATAAGAGCATTAAATACATATAAATATCTACTCTTACATCTGTATACCAGAATTAGATACTAGAAAGTATGAGTGTTTTAAGGCAATGAAACCTGGAATATGGTCATGCACTAGATGTATTTGTTTCATTCTGACTTACGTTATTAGAGTAAGTTGTTTGACAGTACTGATTTAGTTAGAATTACTTAGTAGTTAGGAATCTTAATTTGTAATTTCTGCATAATGGGGTTGCATAATTTTAGAAGAACTGTCTAGAAGCTGTGCCTTAATTCTGACATTTGTGGAGCTTAGATTTTTCTTTCTACAGCTTCCAGTGTTCCTTCTGGCTGTTCTGAGCCTTGGCATTCAGTCATGTGAAAACTTGTATGATAAATTATATCTATGTCTTTTATTGTATAATAGATATTACCATTGGGCCATGTTAGCAGTGACAAGAAGGAAATTGCACTAATTAATCCTTGGGCAGTGAATCTTGATGCCTATAAAGAGAAGCTGGAAGAAGCAATTAAATCCTATGAGAGGCAAGTCTACTCACCAGAAATTTATCATGGTTGCAGTCATGTTTCAGTTTTTTTCTCAGGTAGTCGGTATTTCCTCACACATGATAATTCTGCATGTTGACATTAAAACATGTTTGCTTTAATCCACCATGAACATGTAGGAGAAATTTTATTTTCGTAAAAAACCAAACCAAACCAAAAACCCCCAAAAAGACTGAATGTGAAAACAGATAAAAACAGATAATAGGCAAGGAGATAAATAACAATATATTGCTCATATTATGTTTGTTCAGTGACAGAAGCAAAATTATTTTACTTTTTGGGAGCAAACCTGAAACCAGTCATCCCTCAAGAGGAATTTCACTTTAAGATATAATTCTAGCCAGACTTTTAATTAAAATTGAAGTCCCATATCCGTAGGCTGACATTTAAATTGAGGACCTGTTTTTTGATGCTAGCTCTCTATCACCTTCTATGCATGCAAGAATATAACTGAGGCACCAATAAAAACCTGAGAATTTGAATTTGGTGTGTTTTTTTTTTTTTTTTGAGAGGCATATATGTTGTACTTTTTGATTAAGTGTTAGTAAAAGCTCAACAGAAATAAAGAGGACAAAGGCATTAGATCTCTAAGCTACTTCTTTCCATGGTCCAACTTCATGCATTTTTTTGAAATAAGGAAATTATTTGACAATAGTGTAATTCAGTAATCACATGAGAGCTTTGACTATAATTATTTTAATAAATGTTTTGAGGCTGTATTCTAATAACACTTACAAATGTAAATATTTTATATGGCCAAAACAAGTGATGACAAGTGTTTTGTCTTTGTTTATTGATTAATTCCACAGGGGATCTTTAAAGTTTGAAGAGGTCTTATTTTCCTTGGTAGCTCTATGACCATACCAGTTTTTCTAAAGCATGCTATAGCTTTTTTTTTCAATCCTATTATCCTATATAGGTCTTTTGTGGTAAAATCAAGAATTTTGATTTGAAAATGCTGCTTGCTATGTCTAGTATTAATGGAGTTCAGTGAATAAGAGTCTCTTTTGTTTGTTCTGTCACTGAGACAACACTCTTATCACTGATGTTATCAAAAGATATCATAGAAATTGATTTGTCACACACTTTAATAGAAGGTTCAAGTGGTGTATTTGTGATGGTGAATTCTGAAAAAAATTCAAGTTTTTCATTGCTGTTCCCTACTATTGAGTATTTTACATTTCCTAACTTTGATTTTAAGGGGGAAGAAAATTGTTTTTGGTTAAACTCTGATAGCATTTCCAAAGTCTCCATAAAACTCTGGTGATAAGGTGTTTACTTGTGTTTACTAACAGAGATCAATGAATCAGCATACTTACAATAGTAGGATCGAGTTCCTACTTCCATGAAATAGAGATACAGAAGACAAATCTGCCTGAAGATACTATAATTGACAGTACAAAAAAGAGATCTCTTTGCTTTTCCTCTACATGTGAAAGAGCAAGCCAGTCAAAACTTTTTTGCTCTAGGTGTCACAGCCCTTTTCTAGTAACTGAGTTTCCAAAAGCTGCAGTTCAGCTTTGTAAATAGTGGTTGGTCACAGATTTATTCTGACATATGTAGATGAAAGAATAGATCAGTACATACAGGTTTCAAGCACAGAAGCAAACATGCCAATATTTTCTCCATATGCAGATTGAGTTTAGCATCAGATTTAGAGGGAGAAAAGTGGGGGCAGAATTTTTGTGGTCTGACAGAGAATATATAGAATTAAAGGAGAAGAACACTGAAAACTTCATAATGAGTATGATTTTGTATAGCCAGAAGCTTTTATAACCAACTTAGTTATGCGTTTGCAAATTTAGAAGGCTGAAATAGGCATTGGAGCATGCTGAGACTGTATATTGAGAATGAACTAAGTACTTTGTATTCTAAAAATGCTGTGATTTAGTTTCTGGTAGATAAAATGAATCATCAAGAATTTAGTATTCAGAATATATTGTTAATGTGCTTTTTCTTGTACATGCACCAGTAAATCTGGCAAATCTACTTGTAGTCAATCAGGTTACAGTCTGAATTTTTCCTAGCAATGAATTTGTTCTTGTATCTAAAGGAAACCTGGAAAATTTTTTTAGAATTACAGTACTTAGGATCTATAGCTGAAATGAAGTAATTGAGTGATGGCTTGTTTGGGATGTTAATAGAGAAAAACATAAGCTAGATGATCTTATAAGAGTTTAAAATTTATGTCTTAAAAAGCAAAAGCAGAAAGTTTAGTGGTGCTTTTAAAAGATCTCAGAACTGCATTGCTTTGGGATAATCACTTCTGTTTTCCTGTCAGTAGTTTTTCTTCATAGCCAGAGTTTAATGAATTAGAAACCTGAATGGCACAACTGAGAGGTAATCTTAGCAGGGAAAAAAATGGAAATTAGCTTTACTACATTCAGACTACATTTTCTGAAAACATTTAATTGGAGGAACTGTGCAGCTTAACTGGCATTTAATCAATTTTGTTATTTGATTTAACTTGCTGGTGCTGAAGACAACCATCCATAGAAAATCCTGGCAGGAAGCAGCCGTGATTGCCATTAAACCTTCTATGACCCTGAAATAGTCATGCTGTTATTTGAGGGAAGATACTGTTTTCCCATCTTCTTTTGCAGTTGATAATTTCATAGCTGAACCATAAGGATACAATTTGATGATACAGTGTGCTTGGAATACAAATCAGTGCAGATATCTTAAGAAACTGTGTTTATTTGCTAGTTTTAGATGATCAGCTGCACAAGGAACTGCATTCCCTCAAAAACTGCTTTGCTTTCTTTAATAGGCGCCTGAACCTAGTTATTTGGAGAGCACTATCTCAGGAGGAAAGAGACAAGTAAGCTATCACTTTTGGTTTTCTAATGTAGCTCTGAAGGGCTGGTCATAAATATTTGGTAGCTTTTTGTCACTATTTCTATAACCAGCTGGTTTAATTTTCAAATATTTCATAAATATACCTTGCTTTCAAAAAAATATATATGATATGGAGTAATATTAAATTCTGGACCTCCTTTTTGTGGTGCTGATTACTTTTAAAGGAAAGGAATTGTGTTCCATTTGAACGTTGATTCTCTATCTTTAATCAGTATCAAGTGCCTTGGGAGGGCAGCATGTCATTGCTTTCGACATCAAAGTAAATCTCTCATCCCATAAAAAGCTCTCTAGTGGCTGGTTTGTTAAGGTGTAATAAGCACCTTAAAAGCATGTGCTGAAACTGTAGATCACTCTGGAAGTTTGTACTATGTTAACTAGCCTATTTTTTAATATTGATTTAGAAAATTAATTGCTGTATAAACATCAGTGAAGCTAGCATCTGTTTGTGCCAGAGAATAAAGAGAAGATCAGTTAATGAAAACTGAATGGGCATGAAAGAGTTCTTCACAGAAAAATGGGAATGAAAGCTAGGATGCTTTTAAGAAGACATAAGCTAATGAGTAAAAACCTACAGTTCTATCATTAATAAGGAGAACCAAAACCTCATTCTGGTGCACAGAGGAAATGAAGACTCTTGAACAAAACAGCATGTAATGAAATAAAAAAGGAAATAGATATCTCTTGATAGACAGTGAATTACAGAGTATAGAAATTTGACAGGGTGTCATCCAAAATATTTAATTATTGATAACATGGCAAATTATGCATACGAAAAAAAGGTTGTAGCAGTTGCACAGTCCATTGCTAGAGGAGCATATTAATCATTAATGTTAGTGCATAGATATTAAAAAATCTGATTTATTTTTCAGAAATTATGGCTCAGCCACTTGAATTTCTGTGTAGCTGTCTTTATATCAGATATAGTTAACCAGACATGATTGTTTGACCAAACACAGCAGTATCTGGATGAAATGCAATAACTTGTAGCATACAGAAGATTAATTGAGCAAATCTGATTCTTTATTCTGCCTTCACAATTTGTGACTCCATCTATAAAGCACAGATGTAATTAAAATTTTTCCTACTTGTGATTTAATTTCTTGAAATATATATGTATTTTTTAAGGTTTAAAGAGGATGGGCCAGTCCAATATATACAGCATAAAGAAGCTTTACTAGAGGCTTTAGAGAATTTGGGATGGCCAGTTTCCTATGAAGATGTAAAATTGTTAGAAGATGAGATATTGAAAGCATTAACATATATACAACAAGCCTCTGATCTTCAGGAAGCTGTCAAAAAGGAAACCGAGAAAAACTTAGACTCACACATAAGCAACAATAAAAAGGTAATACATGGGAAAGGTTTTTTCCCCCTAAGATTCCTTCTCACTATTTACCTCTGGAATACTTTTTTCCATGATCATAGATGATAAAGTAGACATGTAGCATTATGTTAAATAAAATGGATAGAGGAAAGAAGGTAGTTAAAAAGAAAACAAGCTTTAAGTTACTTTTTTTAAATATTGGGGAAGTAGAAGTTCTGAAGCTTCAGAGAGAGTTACAGAAATCGAGCCTCTTAGAAATAAATCGTAGCAAAGTATCTTTATCTCCACTGCAATGATAGCAGGAAAGAAAAAGAACAGATATATTAATGGCAATTTAGATACGAGATTTGTGGTTGGGTTAATATCTGATAAATTGGACTAAAAGATTTTGTAATATTGGAGTAGTTCACTGTAATCTTTTATGGTACATTTCTTGTAAAAGAAGATACAGAGAGAAGAGGTGGGATTCGACTTCATTTTTAACTGTCCCTAAAATGTAGATATACATGAACTGGTGCAATATCACAGCATTGTGAACTGAGTCAGTGGCATCTGGAGCTCATTCTGAAGTGGACACCCACTTTTGGCTAGGCAGAGAGGCTTTTTTTCTCTCTCCGTTTCATTAATACATGAGTCTAGCGTAAATACATTAGTCTAGCTACTCTGAAACTATGATTGAAGTTAAGTGTTTTTATATGTGTGTGTTCTGTAGTTTTTGAGTTTTTAAAGTCCATTAAGACTGCAAATTTGGAAAATTTGAATGTCTTCAAAAAGCAGATGATCTCAATTCATTTCACATTAGTTTGAAAATATTACATTGCTGTTACAGCTATTTTGATTATTGATTTACCTATGCTGTATAATGTCCCAATACAGGAGCAGCAGAAACATGTTTATGTTTCATTTATTGAGTGTAATTTTTCTGTTGCCTTGGAATAACCAGTGTGTGCTCTCAGACATGATGTGATTAACATTGTGCAATCACTTATCCTGAGTCAACCCGCTTTAGGAGTCTAATCAGAGTAGCATCTTCAGTAATTGCTAATCTGCAACTGAAAGGCTTCAAGAGTGAGAGGCAGAAATGCAGATGTAATTAGAATTCTGTTTATGTGGTAGAAAAACAGTGGGATAAAATGAAGAAAAATGGGAAGCCTTTTAAAAGCGTAGTTGAAGGTTTTGTGATGCGTGCCCACAAAATGGGTATAGAGAAATAAACTGCCAACTGAAATACATTACAGCAAGGAAATAGCTCATATGGCTCTGAATGGAAATTGTCATTGTGACATCATAGAAAAATCACAATTATCCTGAAACTCTACTCAGCAAAGCAGACTTTTAAATTTCCTGATGATTTTTTCACTGAATTTTAAATAAAACACCTTAGTTGTTAGCTCTTTCTTTTTAGGCACTTCTATAAAAATGGGCTAGGTTCATGCAGAATGGGCTTGTTTCCACTGGCACCCAGGGAAGAGTGGTGGTTGCTTGACTCTGAAGGTGTCAGGATTATGAAAACCCAAAGTTTGAGCCAACATACATGGAGATCTACATATTCTTCATGTCTATTCTCACTTATAGTAGGAAAGTGCAAAGACTATTATTTTTGAAAGGGAAGTTAAAAATGTAGCAGCTACTGGAAGAAGTAAACAAAGTCTCCTTCGACCATTGTGGTTTAATGCATTGCCTTCAACAGAAGCAGAGTGAAACATGGTAAAAATCCCTGAGAATCAGATGGGGCTTTTTTGTAATAAAAATACTGAATGCAGAAATGGCCACTCCAACAGTGTCTGGGTCAATCCTGCTGAACACCTAAAAGCTGTGTGAGAGAAAAGAAAGATGGATTTGAATTTAGACAGTGTTTCTGAGCCACCTGAATTCTGCACAACTCAGAATCCTCATTGTGGATTCTTGTGTCGTCTTTAGTATTTGGATTAATGTGGAGCGCTGGAAGTTGCCCAAGCTATTAGTCAAGCATTACAAATTAGTTGATAATAAATATTCAGCAGCAGCTGTCCTTTTGGAGCCTGAGGAATTAAGTAAATGCTTTATCCAAATACCTTTTCGTGTCTGTGGAACTGTAGGTCTGCTCTCAGATCAGCCGTTGTTGAGTCATATTTCAAGCAGTCAGTTAAGCACTGTGAAGAGCCTCTGGTTTAGTCTGAGTTTGAAAATGCAAACTGTTGATATAATTAATATTCTCTAGGGGTAGAGAATAAGCTAGAAAAATCCCATATATCTCCAATTTAAAATATCTCCTTGCCTCTTTTGTGTGTTTTGCTTATTTTTAGGACTTTTTTCCTTGGGTTTTTTGTGATTTTTAAGAGGGAGTTTGAAAAAAAGAGATTGTGATAATTCTAGTGAAATTGAGAACAAACAATTTAGTCAATGTTATTAATATCTTTTTCATCATTATTTACTATTAGGGAAAATAAAGTATCAAATCAAATACATTTTTTTAGAAAATAAATGTCATCAGAAAAAGAAGCAGGTCATACACATCCTAGCAAGCAGAGGTTTTATTAAGTCTGTGAGTTATTTTTTAATGATTCGTCCCGTAAAATGAGGTACTTCTAGTGCAAATCAGATTACTAAAACTCTCCTATCTGGACAAAGTAAATGTGTAGAGCAAATTTTCTTATTCTGAAAAAAGAGTTGATTTTCCCTTCCTCATCCTTTAATATGAATTGTGCAGCTTCATAATTTTTTTTGTAGGAAAATGGTGGCCAGAGCTATAATTCATCAAGGTAAATTTCTACCTGAACACATGAAAATATAAGCATTGTTATGACCATACAGAACAGGATTTTATAGCGAAAACTCTTACATTAGTACTTCCTGTACTTAGAATTATTCTGAAAGTTTAAAGTGTATTTACAATTTACAGTGTATTCTTTACAGCTCTCGTAGCATTACATTGCCTCAATTTTTAAATAATTCCAAAGAATAGATTAAGGCTGACTGCATTAGCTGTTGTAGAGAAATAATTGTGTCAAATTACAGAGACTTGAAGAAGAAAGTGGGAAGCTGAAGTCTAAGGCAAGACAAAAATATCAAATATTTGTGACTCACAAAAGCCAAAAGGTAATTGCAAGATCAGATGTCACAGGATTTTATTATCCAGGTATATATTTTTGTTCATATTTTCAGTTTTCTTTAGTGTTCCTTAATACTGATAAAACCATGTTATTATCATAATTGACTTCTTCTTTCTTAATGAAATTTAATATTACATGTGCGTATTCATGGAAAATGAATATATATTTTGTATGTGTGTGTATATATATATATATATATACATATTTATAAGAAGACATTCATTTTGTTAAGTTGGAGAGCAATTATATGTTTGTCTGTGAAAAGTGTGGAAGGAAATCATCAGCCAAGCTTCTGCATGTGTCCAAAAAGATCACTAAATGCTGCTGCCTTTTTGTTGAATATTAAGCCAGAATGGATACTAGGTAAAACTCAGTTCTGTTATTTCTTAAGAAAAATATACTCTTATGTATGTGTTCATCTTTGTGTTACCTTTACTTCTTTGGTTAGGATTTTTTTCAATTACATTTTTTTAACTGTGGTAAAGGTTTTATTATGTTAACTGTCAGTTTTGTTATGTTAACCTGATCAACTTACAAATTTCAGACCTGTGCTTGAACAAGATTTCATTTTATTTTTTTAGAAGTATTAAGAATGGTTAGTAAGGCAGCCCTAGCACAGCTTACGGTAGCTAAATGAAAATGAAGAATGTACAGTATAGACATGTCTGACCTCAGTGATGTGTGACAGCCTATAGGACTTTAAAAAAAAAAATTACCACAAGGGGTGAGAGAAAAATAATTTGAATATTTTATGCTTTTTATTTTTCAGGAACTGTGATAAGGAATATGAGTTCTACATCTGTACTTGTTGACTTCAGCAATGGGGAGAGCTATGATGTCCCTGTCAAGTTCACTATACCTGTGGGAGGTGCTATGCCATGCCCACATCTGCAGGTAAAAAGCTGTATTTTTTCATGATTGCAAATATGCATTTTGTATTGTATTTGCTCAGACCTAGATTAAATTATAAATTGTTAAAAATCCTTTGAATACATTTATTTATTTTAAAGAAGAGTTTTTCATTCTCTTCATGTGCTGTTTCAACATGAAGTTTTTCATTTGTTTTAAGCTTGTTTTCATTGTAATTCTATTACTTTGTTTATTAAATTTATGTGTTCTAAGCTAATCTATATTGTTTTCTTTATAAAACATTAATATTTCCCCATCATAGAAGAAAGGTGAGCTATTTATTAGAAGAGTTATGGTTTGCTAGCACACAGATTTACAAGTGTAAGAGAACCTTTTATACATAGTGTGACTTACAGCAGGTTTTAACCATTTAGTTTCCACAGCATGTTTTAAATCCAGCAAATAACCATATAATAAGGCAAATAACAGTAATAAAAAAAAATATAATCCCTGTTCCATTTTGCTTTTCTTTAAAATTTGTCAGCTGATTATCTGTAATCACTGCTGGTTTTTTTTTTTTGGTGACTCTTATTCTACACACCAGAAAGATGATGGTTGCAGCATTGATCCATCTGTTTTGAATAAAAGAAATGTTTATCATTGCATTGCTACATATAAAACTAGAAATGTACCTTTTTTTTTCAGTTTGAGATAAAGGCAAATCCTGATATGGTAGCTCCTGATATTTCTGTAAGTTCTGTACCCAACTCTAGAGACTTGCAGAATTTGATATAAAATAGTGACTTCTGTGTTAATTGTAAAAACAATTTTGGATAAATCAGTTGCGTCTGGAATTATCTAAAATTCTCAAGGCTGGTTTAAAAGCTTGTTGAAAGCTTTAAAATTCTCATAGAATTGAAGGGAATGTAGAGTTTATAAGAGTTTCCTCATTCAGTTCATCTTGCTAGCTAAGCCCAGGTACATTTCGAGCTCGGTCCTTTGTTTTGTGTTCTCTCCCCAGTTCAGTGGAAATTGCATGATCAGAAATGCAAGGACCAAGTTCTTATCTTTCAATGAACTATGTTAAATCATGTGAACATAATAGAATTATAATTCACATAAAAATACCTTAGTAGTTGCGTTTTATATCTTGTAAACCTCACAAGTTACATGGTTCTTGCATTGATGCTTTCCTGGTGTGCAGGTTGGAGACTATGTGTTTGCCAGAACTGGGAGAAAGGCAGAAAATGAACATTATGTACCTGCCATTGTCATAGCAACACCAGAGAGAGAGGAAACAGCTGGCAAACTCTACACAGTACTGATGTTCAACAACAGGGAGGTAAGTAAACCTAGAAGATGATACCAGTCTGGCAATTTTACCATTATTCTGTTTTTGAAGAGGCGGATAGAATTTTCCAAGCTAATGAGCTCCCTGTCCCAGAGTAGATCAGATTTCAGAGTGCAATGAAGAGCTCATGTAATAAATCTGAACAAAGAAATTCGATAGAATAATTTATTCTTAAATCATACTCTGTTCTTCCTTCTTTAATACGTTTGGTGGCTTTCACAAGTTTCATGCTTCTAAAATAATAAACACAGGGAGTTTTAACACAGTCAGTATAGTCTCAAATTAATTCCATTATATTTGTTTGGTTTGGTTTTTTTTGTTTGTAAACCATTATGATAATTTTATTGCATTTTTGATAGTGTGCATTAAAGAAACTTTTATATTAATTACCTTTATTGCAGTCTGATTACAGTTTCATTTAAACAGTTGACTTTTTATGCATATGTATCTTCATTGCTTTTAAGATTTCAGTTTAAATTAGATGAATGTTGATTGTGTTATTGCAGAAACACTGTGTAAGAAGTGAGCTCATTAAAATCAGCCAAGCCAAGTATGCCCATTCATGTCAGTACATAAGAACGGTGCAGACGGTGGATTATGAGATGTGAGTATGTGTCTCTGTTTGTTAAGAAAGGCAGGAGCCTGTCTTGAAATGGACAATGTAAAACCCCTACCTCCAAATTGTTATAATATTGAAATTAAGGACCTCTCAGACAAAGATATGGGAATAGGAATAACAGTTTTTTACTAGGAAAATTAAAGTAGAAGTACAGTATTACAAAAAACAAACCTAAAACACTGACAGAGTCAGAATACAACCTGACACCCTGTCAGTCAGCGTGTTGGTAGCAGTCCTATTAAATGGTGGCTGCAGTCCTCCTGGAGTGGCAGATGTGGTTCAGTTGAAGCAGTGGTTCTGTAGAAGGGTGCAGTTTTGCTCTGAAGTGATGATGTAGATGGGTCTGATTTTCCTCTGGAATCCAGTGGAAAAAGGCTGCTCTGAACCTTAAAAATACCAAATTTCAAAATTTTTAATCCTAAATGTAGCACTTTGAGTTCAACTATGCTGTCAGGTTTCTATGCACTGTACTCTAACTACATCTATTGTGAACTGGGTTACTCTGCACATGCAACTAAGTTTATGTGAGAATCTATTGCCTTATTTTCACTCTGGAAACATTGGTGGGATGTCGTGGTTTGAAGCTTAGTCCCAGAAAGTTCTTAAGGGGATTGCTGAAAGGTGAGATGGAGTTTCTATTTTTTTTTTTTTTATTTCTTATTTTCCTTTTAAGATACTTATTGTTATGTAAAGCTGCACATTAACTTGTAATTTTTTTCCAAGATACTTGTTCATCTTAAATCTGGAGATTGATGGAAAATGTGTAAGATGAGCATAAGCCCCTACTTATGTTCTGTAGAATTAATGTGCAGCAAGATATGAAGTGTGTACTGAAAATGCAGTGGTTCCAAGTGTTTATGGATCACATTTTCATCTTGTATTAAGTTCTAGTTTAATCCAGTTGAAATCGTGACACCCTTCAGAGCACTAAGAACCTCAGACAACCTTTGGATGGACAATAAGATCAGAACAATAATCTAAGGATATTTCTCCAGAATACATTCCCAACGTATAATAATTTGGGATTTAAAAATTCTCTGAAGCAGAATTGGAATGTCTGTATTAAACAGCCTTGATGGAATTTTCTTTCATGAATTTGTGCAGTTACTTTTTTTGAAACCATGTAAAACTTCATCATCCATAGCTTCTTCCTGGGGGAGTCTCACAATTTAACATTTTGTGTGAAAAAATGTAATTTGTTTTGAATCTTCCATTTGCCTTGACATCCACAGGATGAAGGATTTCCTCTTTCATGTAGTATGAGTACTGCTGCAAAACAATTGTATAATCCCCATCATGGGAAGTTTATTTCCAAGAGGAAACATGAACAGAAAAAAATCATAGAATCACAAAATAAGCTTGGTTGCAAAAGACCCCTGGGATCATTGAGTCCAACCTATCACCCAACACCACCTTGTCAACTAGACCATGGCACTGAGTGCCACATCCAGTTTTTATTCTTAAACACCTCCAGGGATGGTGACTCCACCACCTCCCTGGGCAGCCCATTGTAATGCCCAATCACTCCTTCTGTGAAGAACTTCTTAATGTCCTGCCTAAACTTCTCTTGGTGCAGCTTGACGCTGTGTGCTCTTGTCGTGTCCCTGGTTACCTGGGAGAAGAGACCAATCCCCACCTAGCTACACCTTCCTTTCTGGTAGTTGTAAAGAGAAATAAATTCCACCATTCAAGGCAATTTTAGATCACAGAGTCATGGGATGGGTCACCTTGGATTGGTCACAGTGGGTCATCTGGTTCAACCCCCCTGCTCAAGCAGGGTCATCCCAGAGCACATGGCACATGATTGCATCCAAATGGTTGAGTATTTCCAGTGAGGAGACTGCACACTGTCTGGGAAACCTGCTCCAGTGCTTGGTCACCCACAGATGTTCTTAATTTTCATTGAAATGTTCTAATATGATTATCATCCTTAAAGTTTTAATCTAAAAATTATGGGTGAGAGTACCAGTTGTGGGCTGATCTATGGATTCACTGAGAATGATGGAGGGCAAAGCAACTGAGATTTAAGTCCTGTGATTCCCACATATTTTTTAGTAGTGATCCCAGTACAGTTTGTCACTCAACCTTCCACCAGCTTGCAGAGAGAGCACACAAACAAATGAATGCCCTTTCTTTACTGAGCAGAATTTCAAATCTGGGAATCCATCAATGTCTTTTCCCAGGCCAAATCATTGATATGACAGTAGCCTCTTGTCATCAAAAAGCAAACCTGAAGACCATAGTTTCCTTCTTAATGCATGCAACCAGTTGAAAAGAGGCAGGCATATAACTGCTCTGAGTTCCAGCAAAATCAGCAGAAGTTTTTCCCTTCCACTTTGTTGGATTGTATTCTAAATGAAGTACTATATTAAGGAAAGATGTGATTAAATGCATAAGCAATAAGAATAGTGTCCATTCTACATTCTTTTTTCATGAATAAGTGCTTTAGTAAAAAATATTCACTCTCCAAAGAGAATTTATTAGCAAGCTGAATTGCCATTTTTATGTACAAATGAGGAGAAAATTGAGTTATGCTCTGGCAAACAGAGGAATTCTTTGGAGAATTAACTGAAATGAATGCACTAAATGGAGTTTTTTTAGAACTTTCACCTTTTTCGAGGACATGGAAGTCTGCTTTCCAATGAAACTTGTTATTTATTATATTTCTAAAATAAATCCCTCCCTCCTATGTCCTACTTAGAGGGAGACACTTCAGCATGGATGTGCACAGATCTAATGAGAAAGACAATGTTGACAGGACAATGCAGAAGCATAATTTAATTGGAAAGGAATCAAAAATTCTGAATGCAATTGTATTAGAACCTCAAAAAGAGACCAACCCTTTATGCTAAGTGCTGGAGTAGTAAGGGAAAAAAAATTAAAAGGCACTTCCCAGGTTCCCATGTTGACAGGAAGTCGTCAGTGGCCACAGATGTATTACAATGGTTTGGCTAACTCCAGTTCTGAGTTGTTTGGGATTGTCTTTTAATGTTTTTGTGGTGTGTATTAAGGGTTTGACTAATCTTTAGAGGTATTAATATAGCTTTTACAATTTTAGTATGAATCATTAGTATCTGTTTGGGGCACTTTTCTGCTGTCACTGTGGAAAGAAATAATTATAGCAGAGCAAGCACTCTGCAAATGTAGTTAAGAAGTTTCATATGTAAAGTAAAACACTGTGTGATCTGGACCCACACAGCAAAAGGGTCTTTTTTGCCCATGTCCTTTTTGGAGTCATAAGAGGCAGATATGATTAAGGGCCAGAGCCCTGTTTTAGGCTATCCGTCACTTATTTTATTAGTAAAAGGGAAACTATATTGTAGGACATTTATAGCCCTGTCAAATGGTCAAGAGTGTGAGAAGTCCTTCTCTTGTCAATACTGTAAGAGGTGTAAAAAGGTGAAATCTATGTATTTGTGAAAGAGGTTTTATGAGATAGGAGCTTTTAGCTTTGTGGATTTCCTTTTCTGGTTTTCCAGCCTGGATGGTGAGACTACAAAGCCCTGCCCTCGCCCACCTGTAGAAGATGGAGGAGAAGAAGCAAAGAAAAGTATTGTGAAGGAAAAGAGGGGAAAAAAGAATAAGAAGAGGACAACAGTGGACAAAAGACATCCCAGGGAGATTATGTCAGACTTTGATAATCTTTTGTCTCCAGAATTGAAGTAAAGCAGAGAGGAAGAAATTCACTGTCTAGCAGTAAGGAAGAATTTAGAGGTAAAGGTGTAGCTCTGGAAAAGTAACTATTAGGAATTAAGCATTTGTGATGGGCTTTTAGCTATTCCCCACACAAGAAAGAGATTTGTGCATTTCTGGGTGTTAGCCAAGTTAGCTTTCCCATGTCCTATATGATGAAATTCTTTCACCTCCTTTAGAAACTGTTCTTGACACTTTCTCAGCATGTGTTTTCACAGCAACAGCAAGAAATTAATAAAGCAGATTTCAGCATATGCCACCTTAATTTTCCTAACAGTTGTTGTAGCAGTGAGGATACAGTAACACCAAACCTTAGTACCTGCTTGTAAGCAGAGTATATATTCCCAGTCCCTCTACTGCTTGTTCTTTGTTAGATTAAAGTAATGTTTATATTGTGGGTATTAAATTATTGCACCTGTAGCTCAATGCTTCAGAAGTTAAATTGCTTTTGTTGTATGAGCTGGCTCAGTTAAAGCTGACAGCAGTGCCTGTACTCGCTGTCACTCTGGAGCAGAGGCTGGGCTAGTGTAGACCTGCCATTACATGTCAGTCAGCTCTTCATTTACAAGATCCTACTGTCAGTGGAAAGATAACAGGGTTTTTGTCCATACTTGCTAGGTGTACCTCCTTGTACCATTTTAAATATTTTTTCAACAACCCCATTGTTTATTTATGTCCAGAAGCGATGGGTTATAAATTCATCTTGTTTTCAATCAACTTGATTTGGCTCATCTGAATGTTCCTTCTGTGTTCTCACTCATCCTTTAAAGATTGCCTGCAAATTCCATTTACGTTGCTTACAGTGGGTATTAGGGTGCCCATTATATAATGAGCATTTTAACAGTGGCCTGATCAGAATTATATGAAAGTAGAGGTGTTGGGCTTGTCCAGTGGCAAACCATGGTTTACAAAGGTAGGACTATGTCACTGGAAATGCTCAGTTATCCCAGACGCCTTCCTCTTGGACATTTTGAGATGCAGATGCTGAGGAAATGTGAATTAATCCTAATGTGATCAGCAAGTCCTGTAACTGATTCCCTGCAGCTTGGAGGAGAGATTACACGAGAGCAGTGGTTATCTATGTATTTTAATCCCACCTAGATTTAGCAAATAATCTCATAGTGTTCTAACAAGGCTTCAGTGTCATATGCAGGTCAAACATGCTGAAGAAAGTACCTTCTCCTCTTCTTATATGACAACATAAATATTGAATATGGGGTTTTTTTTCTAGAATTTATTTTCATTTACATGTCCCTCTGTGTTTTATCAGAAAGGGAAAAGTCAGACTTGATAAAGATGTTAAGTAACACTATATGGTCATCCTCACATGATTTCATTAGATATCTCTTTTTCCAATCCCTCTATGTGACTGTGTATTTATTCTCTTTGAGTGTAGGTAGTTGCTCCATTTTCATACTATGCAAATGTTTCGCAGCACTCTGTGTATATAATTTTGTAAGTTATATCAAATGTGCTACCTGACCTCTGATATACACATCTCTTTGAACTGTGTTAATGCTGGATTTCATTTTAAAGATGAAGAGAATAAAGAGAACAAATGTGCCTGGCATTGTTTTTTTCCTTCTGCTTAACTTCCAGTCAAGTATGAACTATAAGTTTACACTTACTGCTTGACAGTTTGATATGTGTTGAGCACTAGATCTGTGAGATTTCCCTGTGCAGGTTAACATTTTTCCTTAAAAGTTGTCATATTTGATTACACTGATGTAGCTGTTAAATAACATGGATGAGGAGTTGGAAAGCCCTGCCATTCTAATGAATTATTCAGTTAGTCTCTATGGACCACGTATTAAAAATATGAGGTATCTAACAATGGAGTTTCCATTCATGGAGTTTGCTGAAATAAGGCTGGATATTCAAGTCAGAAGCCTAAACTGCACAAGTGAAATAACCTGTTTTCCTCTTCAGACCCCTGTACCACTCTAAAGTCTCAAATATTGCCTTTTGTACGCTGGACATATCAATGCTCATCAGAGTGATCCCTTTCCATGTTTTCCTAGTAGTTCCTTTCATTACTTCCTTAATTTTGGATTGTTTATAACAAAGGCAGATTTTAAAAAATAGTCTGCATCTCAGAGAAATGTTTTGAATAGCTGTAATATTAACAACATTTGTAGATAGGTTTCTTTTACAGGAAAAAGTTAATGCTTATTTTTTTAGATTTCTAAAAGCAGTCTGTTAAACTGGATTTGTCTGAAAGGTGCATATTCCTCCTACATATTATTTTCCTTGTCATATCAAATACCTAGGTAATTTGGATATCTTTTAACTTCTGAAAAAGATCAATAGTCCTGATCTGTTTGATTGAAGTAAAGGCATTTTCTTCATATATATATTTATATTTAATAATCTGACTGGGCTATGTTTTGTAACTATTTGATGTGTTAATCAATACTTCTGCCTACGTTTTTGCTGACTGCATGTGTACATTCATTGATTATATGAGGAAGTAGGTTCTCCTAAACTTGAATGAGCATTGCCAGATACCAAGATGGATTTTTGTGCTCCCCAGGTTAATGTGGATTCAGCTACATGGCTCTTATATAGGTGATTGATGGAGCCTTATATTCCCATAAAGCCTCATGTTTCCACAGAGCTGTGGGCTTTATATGTATTAAGGGAATTTGGACTGTTTGTGGTTTGATTTATCCTCAGCTAAAATATTTCTGATTGTTAAGAGGAATCAACAGCCCATTCCTGTTGGACCCTCTTGTGGAAACAGCATAAACAGAAGTGAATAAACATTAAGTAATTGTGTTAGTTATTTAGCATATATTAGCTTCATTGTTGTGTTGAAGTGAATTCTCCTTTATTTCTTCCAGAACTGCTATATTTGAAACATTATTATTTTGACATGTTTGCTTGCCTCTTTTAATGTGTTAGTTAGCTCTGTGTGTTTATAAGAGAGTGAATGAAAGCCTGGCAAATTCCTGCTGACTGTTGGCTAATGATTCTTTGGCATAGTAACTCAAATGATATTATTTGATGTAGCAAAACCATTGATACTTAACCCTGTCCTTGGTTATTGCAATAATTGTTTTTGTAGGTGCAATAAAATAATGTATCTCTTTCTGTAGAAAAATTCTTCTGCCTGTCTTTCTAGTTTTCTCTCTGAGAAATGTCTATGTTTGTAATACCTAATGTTTATTAGTGTAATAATGTAATGCCTAATGTTTATTCCACATAATTTGTAATTATGTAATGCCTAATGTTTATTCCACATAACTTCCTTATCAATTTTCTAAAATGTAAAAATCAGAAGAAAATTGAAATACAGGTATGATACACAGTAATACACTGCATTGCCTGATGCATTAGCAAATAATAGCTATCAGAGCAAAAATCTTCATTTTCATTTATAATGAGATGTGACTTGAAGCAATTATGCAGATAATTACTGTAACTGCCAATATGGGGTAGTTGGGAGACCTTTGAAAATGAACATTTTCTATCCTTTTCTGTGGCAAATGTAGTTTGTCTGAATTGGGTTCAAGAGTGTAGCAGCTGTGGCACCTGGCATTCTAGTGGATTGGCTGGATTTCCTGCAGTAGGATTTCCCATTTTTAGCACCCACTCATTTTCCAGTCTGATTTTCCATCTAGTTCATTCAGCATTTGGAGAAGGCTATCATAATAAAGCAGTGTTCCCATCTGTTGGTCATGGCTTGTTTAATGAGCAGTTGATGTCAATTCAGCTATGCTTGCATCTGTTCCTTACTGCAGCTGTGTGTGGCTAAGGGCTCCCCAACAGTGGCCAGATTTAGCTTTTGTTTGTCTCTTGATACCATGGTACAGCTTGGCCAGAAACAGTCTGTCTTCTCTCAGGGTTGTCTGCTCATGGATAGAGGAAAGTGTGCTAAACTCTCCATCTCTTTCCCCATAAAGAATGAAACGTGGAGACAGGCAAGGGAAAAAAAGAGCAGTTCATTGGTTTAGGAGTTGTGTTTGGGGGTATCTGAGGGCAGAGATGGAGGACAGTTCAGTCTAGATCCTGAGAGCAAGACCAGAATGGGTTTTTTCAGCATCTTAGGAAGAAACACAGAGAGCCTGTGCACTAGCTGAAGACAATAAACAGGTTGTGAACTATGTGTGATAGGGAACAGTCATTTAACAGTGCAGCTTTCACTTTACTCAGGGAAGCAGTAGTCTGGCAATGCTTTTGTACTGCAGGCAGACAAGACACAGTCAAGAAATATCCTGACCCTTGCACATGTGAACTCTAGATTTCTGTCTCTTAGGGTGCTGAAGAAGAATCAGAATGTTACTTTTGTGTATGTAAGTGCTGATGGTGCACATTTATTAGGCAATTTTCAAAGGCACACTTTTGATTTTTAAACTGCAGCTTCAGAGTTTCAGTGGTAGCTGTGGATGACAATCACTCCTAAAACTAATCATACTCAAATCTCATACTCTGTATGTATTCAATCAGTGCTGTTGGTTCCCCAGCCTGTACATCATATACTTATCCTTCTTTATTCTTCCAATTCCTTCCACAGTATTTTTTTCTACTACACAAGTGGTTTTTATATGATCATTGAAAACCAAAGTTTGAAGCAAAATAGATTATATGCTTTTGTTTACTATGTTTTTTCCTATTTTATTCTCTTTTTCCTCCAGCTTCTGGTCTTTTGTCATTCATTATGATTGTCATCATTTTGTGCTAGGAGGATGCCTAGTGGTCTCATTTGATATGACTAAGAAGTGGCTTTTCAGTGACCCTTCAGAGAAGGGTCAGACAAAGCTCCACATAGCCTATGCCTGATCCCAGCAGCTCCTGGAAGATGATTCCTGAGAAACAGTAAGAGAAGTGAATAAACACTTAAAAAATTCTCAAGCTTGACTCTGCAATTTCAAGGTAGATGTATGTATTTATCTTTACACCTGAAGTAAAGTGGTGTTGAAAAGATACATTTAACCAAATAGAAATAGATGAAAAATTAAAGTATATACATATATACATTGGTACATATACAGGGGTACATTTATATTGGATGAATTCCAGGTTTTTGTTAGCCAATTTGATGACAGATCCTTATTGTGTTCCAGATGCATGACACATTTATAACTAGGTCTGACTACTAGGATATTACTCTGCTTTGATGTAGGAATATCTCTGGTCACATATTTTCCTTTATTACCTCCTCTACACTTTGATTCTTCTATTTTAAATGCCTTTATCAGATGAAGAATATTCTTTGATTGATACTACATTCTACATTATGTTCTGAGCGAATTAGCAAATACTAAATATTGCTGCATGATTAAACAAAGAGTAATAGAGACAAAAATGAGAATAGCATTTTACCATCATTTAAGAGACAGTATATATAAAAAAATATTTCTATAGTCAATGGAGGCAGAGTCTTTGAGTATATATTTACGTATCTCTTGAGTGCTTCCTTTAGGCATCTTTCAATTGCCTGCTCTAGGTAGCTAGTTCAGATGTACACTTGGCCAGGAAAACCTTACACAGTGACTGTGCAGGTATTTCCCACAAGAACACTGGTTTCACTGGAGATCAGTTTTGGGAAAATATTGAGGTTTTGATACCTGCTTTTGTCTCAGTGTGGAGAAAAAAAAACAACAACCAACGGACATTTTTATTTGGTAAAAGAGAAATACAGAGTTTGTGCAGCCAAAATGACCATGAAGCCAGGATAGATCAGTGGGGATGTGAGAGAGTGTGGAAATTTTTTGCCTGGCCTAATTTAGGGAAGACTCAAATCCAGGAGAAATTGAAATGGTCTGTCCTGGAAGCTTCAGTTTGCATAGGTCTTATCACCTTCTGTTCTTTCCTTCGTCATGTCCTAGAGTTTGCTCTTGGAGAATGGAGCTGGCACACACATGGAGTCCCTGGTTACAGGCAGTCACTGAGGGTCTTTTCTATACAGTGAAGAGATACCACTATACTACAGCTTTCAGGAAATTTTAGGACAGGGCATTAGAAAGAAATACTTTACTGTGGATATGAACATTTCATTTTGTGAAGGAAATGGCACGACCAATGGATGGAAAAGCCCCATACCTGATGGTAGAGGAGATATTTAAATGAAAATTTTGATATTTGTTTTATCCCCAAGAATGGCTTTCAGTCACACAGACTTTGAAATCCACTTGCTTATATTTTTTTGAGGAAGATGTGTCTCAAATTAATCTAGCATTGACATGATCATCTCACCTATGTCTCTTATGATTACTGAGTGTTTGAGGCTGAGCAGGGCAATTCCAATAACATGAAGAAAATGGAGTGGGGGCCAGTTTTGTATGTCAATACTGTTAAATATGTACAGATGAATTATATGCCATCTCACAGTGACAAAGACTCGAATCCTGTTTCAAAAAATGGCTGAAGAAACTTACCTTAGTATTACATTGGGTGTAATACAAACTGTGAGAAATACAAACAGGAATGTTAACTAAGCACAGGATTGAAATGGTCAGTGCAGTTAGTATGAATGGCTAATTCTTCTGCACAAAGAGTGGCCATCAGTCACTGTTGGTTATTTAAACAATTTATGTTTAAAACCTGATGTATTATAGAAATATAGATGGTGATGGTTGAGTTCCCTTTTCAGTTGTTTTTAAGGATCCATTGCACAGTTATGTTCTGGATGTGTTCTTGACCTCAAGAAGCACCTGTCATGGGATAACATTTATTAATTTTCCCTACTGTGGCCACAGGACTTCCCTGCCTGAGTTTGGTTAAATGTTTTGTTGCATTGCTTTTTAGTAAGCTTGGAAATTGTTAGGGTGTTCTTTTCATTCAAACATTCCTGTTGGTCCATTTGCATAAACTAAGCTCTGTCCTGAGTTGCACACCCTAGTGGAGATGTATGTGAGGTTATGTTTTCATATGCTTGTGTCTGTCCTCCATCTCTTTTAGAAAGACAAGTAGTATTATCATGGTCTGCCAACTAAATGAATTTTCCATTTGAATTTACCAGATAGCTGAGCCTGACCAGGAGGGCCTAATTTCAGATTCTGTCAAGGGAGCATAATCAGACCATAAAAAATCCAGGTTGGTGCATCATCACACTGCCTCACACAAAGTTGGCAGAGGTAGGGGTTTGGGTTGTCAAGGCTATGCTCAGACTACTTATTTCTGTTCTTTTCCAGCTACTAAGATAGGCACTTTTCCCACTTGCTAAAGAAACAGCCTACACAGCAAAAACAACTAAACAAAAGGCCCAAAACAAACAAATAGAAAAGAATATTCACCTGCATATGTATTCATCATTCTGGACCAAGCCTTGGACCCAGGGGCTGGGACTCAGCCCCTGGAATTCAGGTCTGCAGGAAAGGAACAGGGACAGAACACCTGTTAACTGTCCTGTTGGTACCAGCTGTTAGAAAGGCAGGAAGCAGAAAAGTAAGACTGAATTCCTTTAGAAAGTCATCAGTAACCTCCTAGTCAGTTGTGAAAATGGGAAATCAGATCAATATCTTATCTGAGAAAAAGAGAAGCTTAATGGAAGTTTGTATAACAGACCTTGACTCAATCTGCACAGGTATGCAATGGACCGTTTCTTCCAGGGCTGTTTCTTTGCTTGCATAGGGCTTGGCTGCTGCATAAATACAGCAACGCTGTGATAGAGCACATAGCTCCTCTTAATCACACATCCCCATGGCCCTGAGTGCTCCAGGGCCAACTGTAACCCTCTGTTGTTGATAAAATGAGAGTATTGGCATCAAACCTGAGGTTTTCCTCCAGCTGGGAGGTGCTTCTTCTGGGAGAGGAGAGTGCTCAGCAGAAAAGGATGTAGGTATATGCTGAATGCCCTTGAAATCCAAGCAGTTAGTGATCTCAGTCCTCCCCACAGTGGCTCTGGAGCCAGGCCAAGAGCATTAAGCAAGTGCTGTGCCTGCCCAAGCTATGAGACAAGTTTTGCTGATGCAGCTTTGCTGGTTCTGCACAGACACACCTCAACCTGGCTCGGTGGTACGCAGGTTCCAATTTAACAGGAAACATACTGAGAGCAAAACTGTGTGAGGGAGGGTTTCAACACTTCGTAAACTCAGTCTTCTATTTACAGGGCTGTAAGAAAAGGTCAGAAGCAAACAAATACAAACACATCTGTGGCCTAAACTGAACACCAGCTCTTTTTGCCCAGTTCTTCCACTCCAAAAGCTATTAAGGTTGAGGTCTCAGCACTGGCAGTGTCATCCCTTCCTGTGAAAGTTGCCCCATGTTTTGTTCCTTAGCAGGTTTAGAAGAGGTAATTGTCCATCTCCAATGGTACTCCCTGCTCCACAGCATCCAAGCAGCTGCCTCTCTGCTATTCTCCCACATGATCTTTAGTTGCTTGTGGGTTTTGAGGAGAGGATGTTGGGAAATTTGTGACACAGGCTTTGACATGCAGTGACAGTTACCTGCATGCACTGATCTTGAGCTCAGATTTGTGACCATAAGCTGAGTTTTTGCTACATCAGACAGTAATGAGGACAATGGAGATCCCTGCACAACTCACCTTTGTTTTATTTTGTATGTATGTAGATTTTTTTTTGCAAACACCTCTGTCAGTCCCCTGAGTCAACCAGAAGCCACCTGACAGCGACTACTGCAGCAGTAATGACTACTGATCAGCCCAGACAAGAAGCAGCCTGCACTGTTTTAAGATCCACTCTACGATACTGGTACTACACAGTTGCTTGTAGGCTCAGAGTTAAAATAGAGCTTGTGTGCTTGTGCCTGAAACCAGAATCTAGGACAGAAGCAAGTAATAAATATTTGGGGATGATGACTCTTCAAGCCCAGCATTCTCCCCAGATGGATCACTGACATGACACATTCCTTGAAGTGTCCTGTTAGCCGCAGCCTGAAGGCACAGCCGGTGCTGCAGCGCTGCTGCCTCTCCTGTGCTCCGGGCGCTGCTGGAGCTGCTGCAGGCTCTGCCTCTTCTCTCTGCCTCTTCTGCCTCTTCTCCCCTTGGAGCACTGCTCTCCCTGCTGCCTGGGGCGTGTGTGACCATGCAGGGAACATGACAGGAGGTCCTGGGCTGAGATGGTCTCCTTACATGCCAGAAATTCATAGTATCACCGTCTGCCCATGCTCTTTCTAATACAACATGCTGTGAATCTACTCACTTTTCACAGATGAAATGGAAACCAAAATCTTTAACCAAGAAATGTGTGAGGCAAGTAAATTCAGGCAATACAGTGAATACAGATGGCAAATATAGAAGAATTGTTTTTTGTTTTCTTTCTTCTATGCTTCATGTTTTCAACCTTCTCTGCCTGTCTGCAGAGCCTCATTTTGTTCTGAAAGTATTTTCATTCATACTGTGTTGGTCTACCACCCACAGATGCTGCCTGTTTATTCTCTTCTGCTGTTTTCATTGATCCAACGTGAAAGTCACCTTGAACTGAAAGAACTTTGCCCTTGCTAGGTGTGCAAAGTATTAAAAAATATAAATACAAGCATAAAAAATACAAGGACTAAGCAAGTTTTTGTAAGGATTGTTGTTACAGGAGGTCATGGATACTGAATCTGAGTTTTCCCTAAAAAGACAAGATGCTTTTGGATTTAATAGCTCATAGAATGGTGGCAGACACCAAGGCAGGGTGTGTTATATGTGTTATACCTTTCATTATTTATCTTGGTCCTTTTCTTCCTGAACTGAAGCATATTTTGCCATTTACTGACCATTTTTTTTACTTACACATTAATGGCAAAGAGGTAATTTGCCTGTGGATAAATTGTAAGAAGTATAGCACCAGAGAAAATTTCTTCCACAAGAAAATTCTTGCCAGGATTTACCATCAATCTTTATTTTATGCAGCTGCTTTAGAGAGGAAGGAAACTCAGACCTTTCCTTGACAAACAAGAGGCAGCACTTCAGCCTAATAGCTTTCTATTGAGTGTCTAAGTATCTTTTACACATGAATTTAAAAATATGTTTCCAGATAATTACATTGTGAGTGTGCCTGCAGGGCTGGCAGCTGAGTGTTGGCCTGTTTGTTCCCTTAATTAAATATATGGCTAAATGCATTCAGCCACGTTAGTTCTGGCTGGGATGAGCAATGCTGTGCTTGCTGATCCCTTCAGTTCTGCCAGCCCTTGTGGTCATAGAGCAGCTACACTCTCTCACTGTGTGTTTTCAGCCTGAGCACAAAAGCTACACAGATTTCCTTCATGTGCTAAAGGACAAAAATTACTTTTCTTTGCCTCTTCTTTCTCGTTTTCTTACTGTGGAACCTTTAGCTTAATTCTGGCTGTAAGAGCAACAGGAGATTGCAGGTTTTAACTCCATAGAGAAATGGGTTACACTGGAAAGGGGGATGTTCAGGGGATGTGCTTTATAATTGGCACAGAACAGCAAAGCCCAAACATTTTCCATGGTTGGTGGGAATTTTGGGAATCCTTTCTCTCATAAATGTGTGACATTTTGTGCAGGGTGTCTGATCCACCAAGAGGGACTTTCCTAGTGACAAACTGGCAGCTGACAAATAGCTTGTGGTTGTTTTTTCTCCCTTTTCCAAGCCTACCCACTTTGTGTTGCTTTAAGAGATCAATACAATCAAATGACCAGTCTGACCAGTTTTGACCATTACCTATAAAATTGGGCTGCAAAGCCTTGAAGTTCACAGCATGCCAAAGCACTGAACAAAAAATTCCTCACCTCCCACCAGTGACTAAAACTTTTGTTCCTGCATAAATGTGACCTTGTGTGTATGTGGTTTGCAGGTGCTTTGCAGTGGTAAAAACTTTTTAGCTTCAAAGAAGTCAGGGAGAAGCTGAGAGGACAAGGCCACTCCTGCACAGAAACCAGCAAAGACAGATCTCAGAATATTTTTTCAGCGGCTCTGGCAAAGTAGGTAATAATAAAGTTTTATTATACATTGTGTCTACATGCACATCTCTTGCTGTTTGGCTTCTTTTTTTTTTTTCTTGAATGAAGCTATAAACACTCCTGCAAGGGCTTTGGACTTCTTACAAGCTGTGTAATGCTGAGCTCAGTGGCACTGCCCTTTTGACCTTCCCAGCAGTGGCCCCAGATAAGTGTGAGGGCTTGTTGTTACAGGAACTCTGGACACCAATATATGTGACTTCAGTTAATTCCCCATAATACTTACCTGGTAGTTACAACTGTACAATACTTTAAAAATGTGTCTAATTTGTCATGTTCGTGGGGTTTTATGAACTAAAATGTACACAGATATGTACAAAAATAAAGGTAGCCAAGTCTGTGGTAAGACCACACTTGACAATTTTCATCTGAGAGCTGAAATCTAAATGCAAGCACTTAGTGTCAGTCCAGGACACAGATTTGGCATCTAAGTGAATGAAAAGGGAGGAAAGTCCCATAATTCAGGATTTTAGATGTGATACTCATGAATGCTGTAGCCACAAATAGGCTTCCTGAGGAACTCTAAATAAGTAAAGGAATTTTAAAAATCTCTCTATATGTTCTTTCTCTTCAGACCCATGGAATTGAAACAAACAGGATGAAGTCCAGCTGCCCGAACATCAGTCCAGAGCTATCTGAGATGTCTAACGTTCAGGCTGGCATGTATGACATAAGACTTATTAAGGATTCATTTTGTATGGCTGCTAGATGCTGGGGGAAATAATCCACAGCAACTAAAATAGCACTGAGCCCTGTCAGTAAAGTCATTCCCTCTGGTGAGTACTGCAGGAGAGGCTTAGGTTTGTCCATTTATATCCATTACCATTTATATCTGTCTAATTATGTCAAGAGTGGAAGAAATTGTTTTGACATTAGGAAACTGCAGAAAACAAAGGCAAATCTAGTGATACTGAGGCATGCTACAAAAAAAACCAACATAAAACCAAAAAACAAAAAAAACCCACCTAATTGAAAACATTTTCTGAGCTGCTATTCAGAAAGTCATCAAAAGAATAATTATCCAATCTGCAAGCTACATTGAAAAATCATTCAAGTCTACTAATTATGAATGACATAAAAACAGAGGGACAGTCTCTTCTGCCAGCTAACAAATGACAGAATGAGAGGAAATTGCATCTAACTGTGCCAGGAGAGGTTCAGATTAGATATCAGGAAAAACTTCTTCACTGAAAGGATTGTGAAGCACTGAAACAGGCTGCCCAGGTGAAGTCACCATCCCTGGAGGTATTTAAAAGATGTGTAGATGGGACACTTGGGGACATGGTTTGGTGGTGCCAGGTTAATAGCTGGACTCAATGATCTTAGAGGTCTTTTTCAACCTAAATAATTTTAGAATTCTATGATTTTAAGAGGGGTTTGTTTGCAATTTTTTTTTTTCCCTTTACTTTGCTCTTGAGGTAAGGTCATGGACAGGTTCCCTAGTGCCATTTACACCAAGAGACTTCCCAGCATCTGATTTTTTTCTTGTTGTGAATTGTATTAAACAGGACATATTCCACAGAGTTAACTCAAGTTTTCCTTTAGGCTAACACCCTCTACTGTTCACTCCTGCATATTATCCATAAACAAAACAGCCACAATTAAAGTGACTACCAACTTTGGCATGGTACAGCAATTTCTAGAGTATTGTCCTAATTTTAGTTTTGTTATTCTTTGAAATGAGTGCAGCAGTGACTTAGTCACCCACCCTCCTTACATCCTTCAGAAAAAGAAACATGCTGCAATGTCCCTTTCCAATAGTTTTGATGTAGTATACATCTTTATGATTTATTTTTGAAAATAACTGTGATTCCTTCAGTGCCAAGAACAGCCTGATCACAATTTAATGTTGTATGCTGGGGCTTTACTTTAGCAGAAGGTTCTGAAGTTAACTTCTCTCATTTTTTATGCTGTATTTTTGACATAGTTATGAAAGCAGGGCTCCTGCCCTGCTTTAATCTCTGGTCCACAGAAAGCCCTAGAAAGATATTTAACAGTGCCAGATAAATGAAGATTCAGCAGAACACAGCACTCTACTGAAATATTGAACTTTCTGTCACATTTTCAAATGCTTGCTATTTATGACCACTGTAACATGAGTATTAGTGAGACAGATCTCACATCTTGAGCTTTGTATACAGCAGATGGAAATAAAGGGTGTTGCCTAAAAAAACTCCAAGGCAAATCATAGAATCATAGAATGGCTTGGGTTAAAAGGGACCTTACAGATCACCTAGTTCCAACCCCTAAAATGAAGTGGATAGGGTTTTTTCTTCTCCTCTTTCCTCAGCTGTTGAGGTAAGTCACTGCTATCTGCTAAGAGGCATTTGACTACTCAAACTGCTGTTGAAACCAGGATCAGAACGATGAGGGTCAGAACAAGGACACTTGGAGCTGCAACTCCCAGTAGCCTCTTATACACATTTTTTAGTTCTTTGATTTCTTTAGTTCTAAGTTTACAGTTTGACACAGTGCTTACAGACAGCAGTCAGAGATCTACCACTCATCATTTCTCTTCTTTATCTCAGAACAGTCCATCACAGAGCCTGTGCAGGCTGTTATTAGATGCAAGTAGAGGTATTTCTCATTTCATGAAAGAGACTTCTTTAATTTGTGGTTACCAATATTTGGCTGCAGACTGTCAACTGGGTTTCCTCAGACTCATTAGTGAGGCCCAGCAATGCCAGTGATTGCCATCATATAGCACAATGGGAAAGGCTTTTAAGCCTTAATTTATATTTCATGTAAGTGTCTCTCTTTCCATTAGCTTGCTGCTAATGGACCACCATTATGTGACTGGAAATGTCAATTCATTCTGTTTGGAGGATCTAGGCTGTCTCCCTATCAGTGCCTCAGGCCTGACTAGCATTTTACTGAAATTCCCCTAGAGACAGCAGGATAGTTTAATTTTCATTAAGAGATAGGATTGTCCTGAGAAGCAGCATAACAAAATAAGTGTTCTTGTGTATACTTATTATCCAAAGCTAGGGAATGTTCACCTGGGGAACATTAACAAGGCAGCATTTGTAAACGTGTTTGCTTAAATGGAGGAGAATGAAAATTCACAGGAGGATTGCACAGCTCCCTGATTGTCTGTAGTGCTTCTGCACAGCTCATGGAGCCTGCGTCTTCAGGCAGTTTGGCTCACAGAGGGAGCTCACAGCTAGGCTTGCAGTCAGCAGGAATTTCCACACCTCTCCTAGGCCAGGAGCAGTGTCCCTGCTGACAGGTGACCATGTGCTCCCCATCCCTCGGGGCTCTCTTCTGACAGAGAACAGGCTGGGGCACAGGGAAACACTGTGTGACAAAGCTGGGACTCTAGGTGGGAAGGCTCCTTGCATGTCCATGCCCTGGGCTGCTCTTGTGTAAATACCTCCAATTCCTGTGGGAGAACAACCAGAGTTAGAGGGTCACCGTTCATGCTTTGGATAGTTCAGCCTGTAATGGCTTGCACTGTGATCTTGCTTGGAAAAAATCACTGGCTTTAGGTGAATGCTCAGGCTTTTGTATATGTAACAAGGACCCAATCCTGTTACACCAAAACCTGTGGGATGCTTTCCATTGATTCCAAAGGGACACAGCTGCTACTTTGCATTCAGCATCTATTTTTAGTCAAGCCAGGTAAAAACCCATTAAATTTGGTTAAAAGAAGAGTACCAGACTCCTTGCCCCCTTTACTGTATCTCCCTCCAGTGGTGCAGAATAAGGTAAAATAAATAGAGCTCGTTCACTTAAAATTAGGACAATGTGAAGACTGCAGTGTAGAACACTAAACAGGTATGTGTGACCTTTTATGTATGTGTGACCTTTTATTTTTCAGGACATCCTTGGCTTTCGTGGGGCTAGTTTATGAAAGAAGCTTGGCTATGTTCAGTTTTCTAGTAGTCAGTTCCTCACAGGATCAGGCTGTTTAAAAACTCTGAAAAAACTCTGATGGACTTCACATGCCTCATTTGGTTGTTTCTATTCTTTGTTTCTATTTATTCTGTCTTTTAAATCTTTCTGTCTTGCATTTGCACATCATAACTTCACGGTTTTGTTCAGTGGAGCTCCAATTTTGCAGGTCCTCTGCAAATCATAACTCACATTGTTCAAATGAGAATGGCTTTCTAAGGCAGATATAATCAGTGTTTCTTTTGAAAACAAAACCAAATGAGCTTTTCTAAGGTTGGCAATTCAGTCCAATTATTTCACAGATCTTTGTTCATTTAATTCCTCTGAAGTGGAACAATCAGAAGAAAACAGGGCAGAGCTACAATGCAAACGGGAAATTATGATTTCTCAGGTTGAAGAAAATGAGATTTTATAACACATTTATTTATTTATTTATTAAGTATTATTCTTTTGTCATGCATCTCAGCAGTGCTTTATTGCAGAGCAGAGCAGAGCAGTCTTGAGGGAACTATCAGAATAATGTCAGTGCTCCTCAAAATGGAGCTGTGTAGACAAAGCCACAGGTACTGTAAATAAGCTCAACTCCATTGATTACCTGGGACCTATATTATCAGTTTAGAACAACTGAGAACTTGCAGTTTACTGCAGTGAAATGATGGTTTTTTCACTCCTTGGATAATATCATTATATTATCATAAAATATCTTGAGCTGGAAGGGATTCACAAGGATCACTGAAGTCCAGATGTGCTGGAACTCCAGATTTTCCTTTTCTAATTAATTATAATTACCAATCACAAACAATCATGGAGGTTTTGCTTAATTCTAGGCACCATGTCAGAAAATTAATCTTTAGTTTGCATATAAAACTGAAAAATACTTTGTTGAAATTAGACATGGTAATTCATGCTTGTGTTTTAAAGAGAAGTCTATCTAAGACCAATAACTTTAAGCCACTGAAATAAATCATCAGTAGTGCCCTGATGAACATAGTAATTTTGATGGATGATATCTTGCAGCTGTCAGCAGGTTGAACTTGTTGATGGTTCTCAGGCGACTGGCTTAATGATTGTACAGATGAAGCAAGAACTAAACTTGGAAAGAAAATTTCATGAAAATTATGACAATGTTGGAAAGAAGCAGTATTTGCTCCCTGAATAAGCATGTTTTAATTTATACCTAACAATTCAGAAAATGGAAAAGGAAAACAGAAATTTTTTAAATTGTCATCTTCAATTCCTTGGCAACTGTTTTTTCAGGTACTGTGAAGATGTATTACAACTTTAACACAGTCTTTTCTCTAGAATTTATTGCAGCAGCACCACTAAATGAATGCAACGACAGACTTTGGACAGTGATGCCATTCTGGACATGGACATTCATGTTTGTCGATTCAGCCTGATCCCCTTACTGTCTAGATCTGGAAGTCTCCACGGCTTTTTCCTGTGTTCCATTCACAGGCTTCCTTCACGTGGCAATCAGAACATAAGGGCAAGATGTATAGCCAGACCTTGCCTGAGGAGGAAGCCAGGACCTGTAAGGGGCACATATCTACACCAACACCTGGGGAAGAGCAACCAGAGCTTGAGCCTTTGGAGGGACAGCAGCAGCCTGGCACTTGGTGCACACCTGGTTGGTTAGCTGCAGCCCCAGTGCTTACAAAATGCTGCCTGGAGTACTCCTGAAGGATCAGCCCGGCAGGAACGGACATGACAAAGGATGCTCTTCAAATGTTTCTGCTTTTCTGCTTAGGGTTTCTATTCTGATCTTCAAAAACCTTGTTACTCTGAAGACTGGTGGGACAGCTATAGGAGGCAGACACCTGGAGTTTCTGATGGGGTTTTAAGAGTTTTAGCCATGGTCTTTTCCTCTCCTCAGTCCTTTTTTTGTGACGTGGTTCATCTTTCAGGCAAAATAACCCGAGCACTTAGAATGCCTTTCTAACATCCAGTTGTGGTCAATCTGGCTCAATTGACATGCAGCAAAGTGCAGCAGCCTTTCAGTGAGGAATGACATGGCTTATGCTGACATTTCCCAGCTGAAGAATCATTTTATGAATCATACACACTCTTTGTTTCCAGCTCTTCTGAAACCTGTGAAAAGTAGAATAAGAACTGAACAGGTGGAGTTCGGGGGAGTGTGAAAGCCTTGAGGGAGCTTCAGCAGAGGAAAATGAGGGTCAGCACCCTCAAAGAGGTCAGGAAGAGAGCGCTGAAGAAGAAATTTACCCTGGGTACCGCGAGGAGAAGCGCCTCTCACGATGGAGAGGGTGTCGGCCCAGAGCAGGGCTGAGAGCGGCTGTGGGCTGCCATTCCCCCGTGGCTCCCCTCGGGAGGACGCGCAGGAACAGAGCCAGAGCCCGGGACATCACTCCCCGACGGCTGCTGAGAGGGAGCAGCGAGCTGGCAGCAGCACGTCCCCGCCGCCTTCCCGAGCATCCGCGCCGCCCCCGGCCGCTCCGCCGGCGGCGGATGAAGGAGCCGCGGGCGGTGCGTCCGAGGGGAGGCGGCGGGAGCCGCTCTCCCAGCCGGCCCCGAGCTCTCCTCCCGAGCGCGGCCGGGAACAGCGCCGCGCCTCTCCGCCCCGCACGGGCTCTCCCGGCGGACCGGACCGGACCGGACCCGGCCGGCGGCTGATGCGCAGCAGCAGGCAGATGGCGGCAGCCGGACCCTGCCCGGCCCGGGGGCACTGGGGCCGCGGCCAGCAGGGCTGAGCGCCCGCTGGGCACGGCTCCTCCCCGCCGGGGGACAGCGGCTGCCGCGGGCACTGGGCCGTGCCTGAGGGACAGCGACTGCCACGGGCACCGGCCAGTGCCTGAGGGGCAGCGAGCACCGGGCCGTGCCTGAGGGACAGACAGCGGCTGCCGCGGGCACTGGGGAGTGCCTGAGGGACAGACAGCGACCGCCGCGGGCACCGGGCCGTGCCTGAGGGACAGCGACCGTCGCGAGAACCGGAGCGTGCCTGAGGGACAGACAGCAGCTGCTGCGGTCACCGGGGAGTGCCTGAGGGACAGACAGCGGCTGCCGCGGGCACCGGGCCGTGCCTGAGGGACAGACAGCGGCTGCCGGGCCGTGCCTGAGGGACAGACAGCGGCTGTTGCGGGAACCAGAGCGTGCGGCCGCCAGGGGCTGTGCATCCCCGCTCCGCCTGCGGCCCCGGACCGGCCCTGCCGTGTCCTGCCCTCCCCAACTTTCCTCGGCGTGGCACGAAATGTGCCGGGGCGCCGCCGAGCCCATTTGACGTCTTGATCCTCTCCGAGAACTTAACAGGATCGCAAAGCCCTTCGAGCGGCTTTTGCCGTGAGCCGGGCTTAGGCGCTGCGGCTGCGGCTGTAATCCGGCCGGGCCCCGCGGAGGGGCGGCTCGGCGGGCGCTGCCCTGCCCCGCCGGGCCCTGCCCTGCCCCGCCGCCCCCGCCGGGCCGCCCGGGCTGCGCTCCCGGCGCTCCGGAGCGTGTCAGGGCCGGCCAGGTGCAGCGCTGCCTCAGGGAGATCGCCCGGGCCCCGCATCCAGGCAGGCGGACCGACGGACGGAGCTCCGGAGTTCGGATGCTGCGGAGGGGAGCGTGGGCAGGTGAGTCTGAAGCAGTAACCCTCGCTGTCTGTCATGGCCGTGAGAGTGGCATCATGTCCTGCATCAGACTTCAATCTCAAGCCTTAATTCAAAAGCTTGATAAAACTTTGTTTATTTATTTAATTTTAAAGAAAAGTTTTAATTTGATTACTCGATGCAGAGATCTGTGAAAATGCAATTAATTAATTCAGGGCACAAATCTTTACACAAGTGGGGCTGAGGGGATTTATTGTACTCCTGTTGACTGATGCTTAATTTTACTAGCTTAATCAATGTGTCTCTTCACTTCTCCACTGTCTGGTGCCTTGGAGTAAGCATGAGACTGTCAAATCCTATATAAAAATTGCCAGCAAATACTACAAACAGTGAAAGGGAGTAATTTTCTGGTGATTCTGTTGCTTCCAGTAAATTGACCTCGGTTCTAGAAATATGGCATCTTTTGAAAAAGTCCTGTACTGTAATCCAGGCCATAGTCTGCCTTAGAATGTAGAATACGGTAATAACTATTGTCAGTGTCTTTCTTCAATGCAAGGTCCCCCCATTTGCCAAGAGGAAAAGTCTAACAAAGATAAGGAAAAATGACGTGAACATTACTTTAGGTCTCTGAAGAAATGATGTTAAATGTAAATGTTGGTACCTGTTGATCTACTTGTTTTAACTGTATTTTCTTTTCCAGATTTGTAGTTGCTACATTCAAAGCAAATGGTTTAATGATTGTTGTATTTAAAATATGTAATTTTTATTTTTACACCTGAGTAAAACTACATCTGTAATTTCAGGTGTTGCATATTTTGAAATAGCATAACTGTGTGTCTTCAGTCAGCACAGTCTTTGGTTTTTTCCCTCTGTTTATTTTTCATGTTGTTTTCTTGGAGTATGCATGCTAAAACCATCTGATTAGAAAAAATACATGTTGCAAATGAAAATGGGACTGCCAGGATGTTGAATCAGCAAGGGTAATCATGGTAAACAAGTAGTGAATGACTTGAAGGAAGAGCACATCAGCGTTGAAAAATTATACATCGTCCTTCTATATCAGCATGTCTCAGCTTTGCCTTCTGTGTTTCCCAGCCTTTGTCATCCAATTTGCACCCAAGCTCAGTCATTTAGGTTCAGCACGTTGTCCTACAGCCTTCTCCAATGCTGCCATCTCATTTCATTAGCATCTCTTAAATCCTCTTCCTCGTTACCACTTGTGAAACGTGACACGATTTGCCTCTCGTGTTTCCCCAGCCAAATGGGATTGCTCAGAAAGTGGGCAGGGAGTGAATTTGAATGGGATCAGTCACACGTATGCACGTGCACGCATGCAAACACACACATTTATTTTATAGGCACACACTCAGGACTGTAAACCTGCTGTGTTCATGCTGCATTCGTGCCCCTGCTGTGTTTGCTTTTAAGAGTTAACTGTGTGAATGCACTGACAGGAGACATTGGCAGAACTGGTGAACTTTAGAGCGGCAGAAGCCTTGCTCTGAGCTTATTTGCTGTTAGAAACATGGATACCTGCACCGTGCTAACCCATACTGGCTACAGAATGATGTCACTTGATTGTCCAGTCAGCTGTCATTTTTAATTTGCTGTGTTTTAATTTACTTTGTTAAATTCAATATCCACAGCAAGTTTCTCCTGAAAAGTTTCCAATCTAAAAAAGAATTCATCTTCAGAAAATGGTCTGCAGAAAACTTCAGTAAATCTTAGAAAATGGAACTATATTGCGAATAGTTCATAGTTACAGAAGGGAAACTCAGTCCAAATAATTCAATTTATTTAAATGATTATTTTGGTACTACAGGGTACCAGAGACTCAACCATCAAATAGATCAAAGGTAATCATGTGCATGTCATTCTAAAACTAAAAATTATACATACATGAATAATGCAGTGCTTTGTGAAGCGCATGCACATCCAAAGTACCTGTGAAAGGTAGAGTATTTGACATCCTTGGTTGGTACTGAGGCTATAGGCTATGCATATAAATTATGTGCATTCTCAGGAGATGTCAGTGCTTATTGGCTGTAGAAAATGCAATATGATGTTGCAGACAGTAATTTGGAAAAGTGTTCTTTTAAAAGAGGTCCTAGAATTTAAGAATTGTTGATTTAAACTGTAATGAATTGATGGGGGTAAGTTGGTACTGCTGATTGGTTTTTTTTTTACTCCCTGAGCTTGATCTAATAGCCTTCATACAAAGCTGATTTCCATGAGTGTGCCTGAGTCCAATCTGCAGGTGAATTTACAAACCTCCAAAGCATTGAAGAAAAGGTTGTGCCTTATCTTCAAATCATGTCGTTGTTTAAAAGTTCAGTGTCCAGTCTTTGATTTGTTGCCATTGGTGGTTGAATCATTGGAGCTGCAGCCTGTCACATTGCACACACGGGAGATACATAAAGCACAGCTGAGCTACAACTATTAGCAAGTGATATAACAAGGATCATGTAGGTGGAGGTCAAATCCCAGAATAAATCCCAAAGATTTATCAGGGTTGAACCTGAGAGGCTGTGTGAGGATTTGGAGCATGTCTTAACTAAAATGATGTAAGTGATCCTATGCAGCTTATCACTGCTTTCATAGCAATAAATAAAATGTTGTAAGCTTCAAGACCAACAATATTTTAACAACTGCACAAACACATAGGATGCATTATGAAATCATATGCAAAGTCATCTTTTTCTCCTTGAAAAGGAGAAAAATATTTCACCTTGAAAAGCTCTTTTTTTAATTCTGCCATATTTTCTTTCTGTAGTCTTTTTACTCGAAACAAATAAGCTTTAAGAATACTAAGTGATGGTATAAATAGCTTGATCTGTCATTATTACTTGATATATTTACTTTGTATCAGGTGTATTAATTATTGGCTGATAAGCAATTTTGAATTAAGTTAGGTTGGTTTAGCATATTCTGCTCCTGAAGGGAACTGCTAGGGTAGCCCAGACATGAACTCTCAGTGCTCTTGAGGGGGAGACTAAAGTAATTCAAAGATCCTTCACAGATATTTGACAGGCTGCATAGCTCAATTTGATGCCCTAGCAGATAGCTGTCAACTTCCTGAATTTGTTATAATTTGTAATAGTAAAGTGTGTGCCTGTGTGTTGGGATTTTTTTTCCTGCTGAGAAGTTGCAAAATTGTCTGAAACCCAGGCCACAAAACTGCTCAGAGGTCTTGACTGTGTTCAGATTGCAGTGGGTGCTGAAAGTAGATTGTACTGATGCCATAGGTGTTCTCAGAGTACTGAAAACCCATGAGAAAGTTATTGGTATCCCATAATCTACTGGTAGTGGGCTCTGAAAAAGGAGGAAAACTGGTTTTGTCTTGCTTAATTTGAAGCAGACTTGAAAGGTTTCTAAGTTTTGAGGTGTAGCTGCTCAGCACAATGCAATTTGCTGTAAACAGGTGAATCAACTTGGGAAAGAGGAGAGTTATGGCCATGGGTTGGGTGCCACTCCTTTTGGCCTGGAGTTAGAAGCCCAGTTATTCTCAGCATCCCAGTTTAGTTTCAGTAATTTCACATCTGTAGCTTCCTTCTTAGTGCCTTATTCTTGCTTAGCTACATTTCTGCATTCCTATTTCAGGAAATCCACTTGGTGGCAGAGCCCTTAAAATTTAGATACTGCAGTATTCGTAGCTCTAGTTCTAGGTCTTTAATGATGTAGTTCTAGAGAGGTAAATAGAACCTGATTTTCAGAATTAGGAAATACTTATGTGAATCTGAAATTTTCATATGTTACTTGAACTCATACTTGTTGTCAAACAACTGTCTGTATTGTTAAAAATACTTCTTTTATACCAGACAGTGCCTTAAAAATAGTTTGACACAAAACCTCAGTTGCTATTGAATTCAAAATGAAGAGGATAAAAGAGTTGGACCATTTGCATTTCAAGTAGAGAGTGTTATTGCTAATGTATGTAATTTGTTAAATTTTTAGTAGGATAATACATCTGTCTCATTTAGCTGTAGTTTCAGTCTCAGTGATTTAGGCACTGAAAAGCAATGTTCTTGAGTGTGGAATTATTAATCTCTTTCAGGTAAGTACATTGGTAGCAAGGAAGAAAATACTAGGTGAGAAAGCATGTTAAAATACTGCTTAAGGCATTGGTAGAGATGCCAGTCTTTCAAGAGCTAGGAGGGATTCAAGTTTTATTTTGGTGGGTGACTACATTGAGGCTCAGAGGACTGTGTCTGTCTGTCTGTCCATTTGTTTCTCTTGTTAAATCACTTATGAGCTAAATACCTGTTCTAAGTGCCTAACATGGATTTACCAGCCTTGTCAGCATTTAGGTAATCACGTTTTACCCTCAGTGTAATGATTAGCTTTAAATATTCAGAGCAAAGAGCGTAGTTCCCAGGTCGGAGATGTTATTTATAAAGGGCAGGTACCAGTGTGGGATGGGTGCAGCTGGCAGGGGCTGTGGGCCCAGATATGAGCAGCAGCCAGGGCTGCCTGTGCTGGACACAGCCAGCTCCAGCCAGCTCCAGCTCATCCCCTGCGGCTTTTTTTTCAGGGAAAAAGCACTTGAGAAAAAGTAGGATGCCACTAGGGCAGTGTGTGGGACTGAGGGGTTAAAAAAAGGGTGAAAACTATCTCTGCAGAAAGCAAGGTCAGAGAAGAAGGAGCAGAGGTGGTATTGTGGGCACTGGAGCAGGATTCCCCTGCAGCTCTTGGAAGGGACCACGATGGAACAGACATCCACTGTGGGTGTCCATGCTTCTGTGGAGCCAGGATTTCCTGAAGCAGACTGTAGCCAGTGAAGAGGAGCCTGTGCAGCAACAGGTTCTCCTGACAAGAGCTGTGTCCATGGAGAGCTCACACGAGCAGGTTTATCCTGCAGGACTGCAGCCTATGGAGTGGATCCACACTGGAGCTGTTTGTGAAGGACTGCAGCCTGCAGTAAGGCTGGATCAGAGGCACAGTGTGAGGAGGAAGGAATAGCAAAGAGGAAACTTTATGGACTAACTGCAGCTGTTTCCCATTTCCCAGCCCCTGTGCTTCTGGGTGAGGTAGAGGAGTTGGGAATGTAGGGGTAAAGTTGAATCTGGGGAAAAATGAGGAGGAGACTGTTTTGTCTTTATTTCTTACCATCCAGCTCTTATTTTAATTTGCACTAAATTGGGTTTTCCAGTTTGAGCCCATTTTGCCTGTGGTGACAATTGGTCTCCCAATGTCCTTTTTCTTCCTGTTTTTTCTCTTGACCCATGATGAGCTTTCTCATCTTACTTTCTCCCACTGGGCTGCTGAGGAGGGGAAGTGCAATAGCAGCTGGCTGGGCCTCTCGCAGCCAGCCAAGCCCAACCCACCATTTGTAAGGACGATGGTTTTGAAAATGAAGCTGAGCTCTACTCACTTCTTAAAACTGCCTTGTGAGAGCCAGTGTTTAGTGTCAGTTTTGGCATTGCAGGTTCCAGATGTTTGGAGCCATCTCTCTCTGTGGCCCTGCAGAAGGTGTTTGTGGAGCCTCATGGCTCTTCAGGACTTTCCTGCTGGCTGACTCCTGTTAAGCTGCTCCTCAGCTGGTTACTTGCCATATTTTGGATCTAATGTTGAAATGCCAATCTCCTCCCTAGACTACTAAAAACATTTATAATTAGAGTTCTTAGAGGCCTGGAAATAATTATTCTTCATCAGATAGCTAGTAATTTGTCAGAACATTATGGGCTTTATGCTGTGCCGAAGCAACATGGTTACCTTGCTGTTTATTTCTATCAGTCCTGTGTTCATCTCTCTCTTCCACAGCTGGGCATATGTAACACACTTTCATCCACTCTTCCTCCCTCCTTCAAAATATATATTAATATATATTATTGCTTAATAGTAGAGTTGTATTTCTGTGATTTTTTCCCCCTCCTTTCTTCCAGTACAGTGCAGAATAAGAGCTCAGACTACACTGTATATTGAACACAAAATTTACAGCTGAAATAATTGTAAGGGATCTGAAATGAGCAGAAAATTTAGCTACATATTTTTATTTATAACTTTTTAGTCTTCACCTTTCTAGGGTGAGCAAGCCCCATTTTCTTCTCTCTCCCTTTTCCATATCTTTAATCATTCTTGCCATGCTGTTACCTTTCTGCTGATATTCTGCTTTATCTTTCTATTTAAGAGAAGGACTTAGAGTGTTCCAGATAAGTTAGCACTGTTATTTCATGGAGCAGTTTTAGTGTTTTTTGTGTCATTAACATGTTCCATGTATACATTGTCAGTTGTTGTGTCAGCAAGCCTGCCCTGCAGTGAGGACACTGTTTCGCTGAGCTGTACCTGTGTCTTAAGTTCATAAATTGGTTTGGGTTGGAAGGGATGCTCAAAGCATCATTCAACCTGGCCTTGAACACTTGCAGGGATGTGGCATCCACAGCTTCTCTGGGCAACCTGGTCCAGTGTTTCAGCACCATCATCGTGAAGAATTTCTTCCTAGTATTTAATCCAAAACTATCCTTTCAGGTTCCCTTTCTGAGAGCATATGGTTCAACTGGAAACATGTAGGGCAGTAGTTTTCATGCTTTTCACCTGTATTCATGGGTTTCCATTTGCCCATGTTGCACATCACTTATCAGATTGAGAAATTGCTGTAGTTGATGTTGGCCACCCTGAGGTTCCCTGCACTCCTTTTGTTTCTCTTGCCTATACCATTTTTTGCTGTCCTGAGATCTTACTGTATCACCACTTCTTTCCATCAGCATAATTAACAACAGCTTTTCCTACAGAGCCCTGAGGAATACTGTTATTAAACTTCTGCAGTGGTGAAAGTGACTATTTAGTCCTGTTCTTGCTTTCTGTCTTCTCAGTTTTTTAATCCAAAATAGTGTTTAGCTTCTTTAGTGGCATAGCTTTTTAACGTCTAAATAGTTTCCTGCATTCAGTGCTCCACTGGAACACTCAAGCATTTCAGGAGGTTTGGAATATCTAATTTTAGTATCTATTAAAATTGTTTAATTCCAGATTAGTAATATCCAGTTTCAGCCACTTCAGTTTTAAGTTTAAAGAAGTACTGTACTTAGTGCTTTTTAACCAAAATTTCAGGAGCTGATGCACAAATGCATCTGAAAATCCACGTGCCATACCTACAGCATTTGAAACATAGAGAGTGATTGTTCACTAATTCCAGTTTCAGAAACAATGAGTCTTCTCAGTGAGGGAATCCATGGTGTTGGTAGCAAATTATCTATATCATCCCAAGACTTCAGAAGGGTTTTATTATCTCATGCTTTTATTGTTTTAACAGTTTTGTTTTTTTAACAGAGTTGCTTACTTAGTTGGAGATTCTAACCAGGTGACACTTGTTTTTAAGAACTGCTGTAGGTAGGCATCAATCCGATTGTGAATCATCAGAACTGATAAGGGTAACTGTTAAATGTCAGAACTAGTAAAAAACTTAACTCAGTATTAAATTTGTTCTGAAAGTACATCTTTAGAAAAAAGGTTAATGCTTTGTTACTTATCTTATGAATAATTCTTCCTATCATCAAGCTTTTAAAACTCTGAGTTATGTTTTTAACATAAATTATCTACACTTTAGAAGTTAATTCTTCTGAGTGAACATTCCAATCTGAGAGTGGGTTGAAAGAATTTAATTTTTTTTATGTCAGTGTGTAGTAAAAATGTCCATCTTCTCCCCAGTAAAACTTCTGTTCATCAGCATGAAAAAGGCTCAGTTTAAGGTGAGACACAGTTAGACATTAACTGGTTTGCCCTGAAGCAAAATTAGTACTGAGGAATACTAATAAAAATTTTTAATATTAAGTGATGTCCAAGGCTGTTTCTAGAGGAATTTTACAATTTCTGGATTTTAAAAAACCCCCAGCACTTTAAAATATATTAAATAATTTAAAATGTTGTATCATATTTTCTTTGCATGTATGGGAATTGAGTGGGGGATAAGTCAGGTGTCTGGTTTTTAAGAAAGTGGGTGCATAATATTCTAATCATGGATAGTGAGCTTTGTTTCAGGAATAATTCGGGTCACAAAGTTAGTTTCTGAAAGATCTGTATTTCATTTGGTGTTGAAGGTGGATCTTGTGTAGTCAGTGAGATAGAGGATAATAGGTGAAAAGTGGACACAACCTAGTGTGAAGGAGTTGATTGATCCTGAGAGAATTTCATTCTAGTCATATTTCAAACCAAAAAGGTTCCTGAATGGAGTTTCGAAACATTTTTTTTTTCCTTTTTTAAAAATTCAAAGCTTTCACTGAAATCTTTCAGTCCTTCATTTGTAAGACACTGGTCTTGAGTCTTAAAACTCATTTTGTAAGTGGTAGATGTGATATGAATTTGGAAAGGCATTGAAGGTCAAATCTGTAAAGGAATTCAGACAAATTTTTTAAAACTTGTGGGAGATGAGCTGCTAAATATCTTAACAGAGACTGTTTTGAAGCATTAGTATAAAACCCCCTAGTGTGTGTTTAGTGCAGTTTTAATAATATAGAATTATAGGGTGGCCTGCATTAAGCTAAGGGGTAAATAACATTAATTATCTGCTAGCTTAATATGGATTTTTGGAATAAAAGCTTAATCATAAAATAGATAAAATTAGCATAGGGGAATCAATGTAAAATGGAATGGGTTGTCCTAGCACATGTATTACCTGGCTTTTTTTGGTTGACTTTCTCTCTAACTTTCTTTTAATGAGATTTGAAATGCAATTTCACTATGGATAATAGGTATGACAGTGTGGGTAGTCCATAAAACCCAGAGACTAAAAGAATATGGTGTCATGTAACCCTTTATCTTTGGTCATGATGAATCTTGACTAACACTTTTCTGTCTTCTGCAAATAAATCAAGAAATACGTGTCATGTGTGTGTGTAAATATCACTGACTGTTCTTCAAATGGTTGACATTGCTTTTTGCTGTTCCACTGTTTTAATAAAAAACTGTTTTTAAGTACTGAGCAGCCTTCATAATTTTTTTCCCATTTCAGCTGTCATTTAGATGTTGATATGTAAAGCAAAATGGCAAAAATCAACACCCAGCACTCCTACCCTGGTATGCACAGCCTGTCTGTCAGAACTGTTGATGAAGATATCGAAAGGATAGAAAATGGCTATATCAGGTAAGACTTTCCTTTCATCACAGTCAAGAGTACAGATTTTCTGCATAATTTGTGGAACTCCTGTAGCTCTGGGAATGGGAGCTAGAATTATGGGACTATTGTGCTGTGATATTGTTAGTCCAGCGCACTTAGCAGTGCACCAGACTTGACAACATCTATCCAAAGTACAGAAGAGACAGACACAGGGAGGTTGTCATGGCTTGCAGTTTTAAAACTTGGAGCTGTATTACCTCAGTGAAAAAAAAGCCAATTTTCACCTCAGAGGGAATTACACTAACTCATTAAAGAGAAACCTCTTTCTCAAGTCAGCACATAGGTAGCAGGGTCTGTGCTTCCAACAGAGTATGTAGGATTTGGTGAAAAAAAAAAGGTCCTTCCAGTACCATGCAGTGAAGGCTTGGGAAGGTTTTTTTTAAAAGCAGCCTCTGCAAATTGCCTATGATAGTTTGAAAGTTCCTGTGATAGGGAAAATTTGTAGGGTATAAAGAATATTAGCATTTTTGTTCTGGATTTTCAGAGTGTCTCACTGTACAGAGGAAATGTAATAGTTTCTTTACATTCACCTTTCTCTAGTTTTGAAAGTTCTAAAGTTTGAAATGTTCCAGTGAGCTTGCACTTACCTATTGCACAGTGCCAGTCATTCCTCTAGAGTGGGCAAAGCCTGCTGGGCCTGTGGAAAGATGCATGAGGATCCATGGCATCTGTAAAGGTTAGCAAAAGTTTTCTTTTGCCTTGTTCTGGCCAACCACCTCCTCTGTGTGGACCTTGTCAGGCTGTTCAAATGCACACCCTAGACTAGAGCACCTAGAATCCTGATGGGCTGATGGGACTCCATGCATTATGGTGAATTTTGGATTGTTTGTCCCTAGCAGCTATGGATGCTCTGTTTGAATGGTCCTTTTTTTCTTCTTTCTTTGCTTACATGATACCTTCTGTCACATAGATGCACCTACAGCAGTGAAAACGGATCTGGTTAGCTCTGCACAGTAAGGCTTGGCTGTTGTAGTTAGACTATCCCATGGTCTCCTTAGGGTTTCTCTATGGTCTCTCCATTAACAGTGATGTGTTAGAAAAAGTAAAAACACAGGTCAAAATGAGCCTCTTCCTTTCCTTTTTTAACTGTCCTATTTGTAGCAGATGTCAGTGATTGGCAGCTCATAGAATGGAATTACTGGCAGGGAGGTGAGAGTGGGGTTATAAAGGTTTAAATGTAGAATTAAATCCCCGTGATCATCTGCAATTTCAGAGGCAATGACTTTGACAGATAGAGGGACTGAAATAGTAATTGCACTTTATCATCATGGTGATAGTCTTGAAGTGGCATTTTTTTCAAGCAAAGTTTGATATTATCAGCATTAACTGCAGGACTTCATAGATGGATAAGAATATACAGTCTTGCTTTGTAAAAGAGATCTCATATTTAAAATTTTTGGATTGTTGAAATGGTTGCTGGTAAGTATATACAATACCTTTATAGTACGATTCAAAATTTTTGTTATTTAAAAAAAAATTAGATTTGCTTTAGGATATGTCTGGATCAAAAGATAGAAACCATTCAGGTCTCTATCTTATATCAAAATATGAAACTATAGATATTGGTAAAAAACCACATTTGCTGGAGTAACAGCATTTCTTCATTGCCTTTACCTTCCTCCAGCTCCTGTTGGCTATAGTTCAACAAAGCAATTAAACACATTACTTAGTCCTTATTAAAGTCAGTGCGTGTTAAATTTATGCTTAATGCTAAGGATGTGCTTAAGCACTTTCCTGCTGTGAAATGAGGTGTTGCCAAGAAAAAAGCATTCACTGCAACAGTTAACAGAAAGCTGCTGCTGATCTTTAAAGTGCTGTACTCATTTATGCTGCAGTGATTCATATGCCCATTTTCTTACTCTGTAGTGTGTTATAAAGTTGGTTCATTTTGTTAAAACAAAAATTAAAAAATCCCAAAAAATAACAAATAAATCTTCATTTTTAAATGTACAGAATGTATAGAAACAGCTCAAATAGGAGAGGCTGCACATTAGTTTGTAGTCACAGGCTGGCTATCTAAAGTTGAAAGTAGGATTCACCTGTGCCCTATAGGCATCAGGATTTCAGTGTCTTTATGTTCCTATGTTCCTGCTGTCCTGAGTGGAGATGAAGTGAGAGTACTGATGGTCAGCAGCTCAGCTTATCCTCAAATACAGTAACTCTTCAGGCTCCTTTGGCTCTCTTGATTATTATTATGAGAGGTATTTAGTTGCCTAAAATAGGCATCAAATGCTATTTGAGATACCCTTTGAAGCATTTAGCTCGTGCTAGTGGATGCGAGGAGAGACCTGTGTGCTCTGGAGAGGTCCAGTAAAGCATTCTGAGGTGTTCCAAATCGTACCAGACTCTATTCTGAAGCAGCTGAATCAAGCTCTGAGATGGCCATTGGCTGAAATGGGAACTTAGATACTTACTAGGCAGTGCCATTAACAATATTAGAATTTATTGCTAAGATCACATAAAATATGTATTACTCGGTAAATGGGAATAAAAGTACTTAAACCCAGCCAAGGTAGTGCAGTCTAAAACACTAATTAGTCCAGTATCCTTTCTCCAGTAGGTCTGTAAGCAATTTCACCAGGAAATACTAAAAAAGGTGGACAAACTGCTATTCTCCCAGCATTCATATCAAGAGAGTTCTTGGGCTGAATGTGGGCTCTGTGTATCTGGTAATCTGTGATGAATGCCTGTTCCATAAGTTTGTTCATTGTCCCTTGGAAGGTTGTTAACTTTGGCAACCACAATATTCTCAGCACTGGTGACATAAACTAGGTTATAAAAGTTTTTTCAGTACTAAATGGTGTTTTGTTTTTGGAAGAGAAGTAGAAAATAGCTAACAAGTTGAGAATACTGGGACCATCAGGTTCTATTGTTCTTTGAGTAGAAATAATAAAGTTTTAATTCTTTATCTGCTAGTTTCTCCTCTGTGAGTGCACATAAAATTGAGCTGCTAATTATCCTCTGTGGGCATTCAGAATGCTGCTGCCAGCTCTTATGAAGGTACTGCAAGCATTATTTTAGTCAGTGTTTTCCTGGCAATACAGATTAACAGACTCATGTGAAAATTCTTGTTTGCATTATGGAAAAAAATGATCCTTAATGGACATAACAAAGTCTTGTAAAAGTGAATACTAAAGACAGTAAAATACTGAGAAAAACAAGGAGTACTATAAAAAATATCTGGACCTTCATAAAGTTCAGGTTCAAGTGAAGTCAATTTCAAAACTCCATTACTAGAAGACAAGGCTAATTTTTTTTTTCTCAAATGCTAATTTTTTAAGTGCTAATAAGTAGTGTTTAGCTTCTGAGCTTGCTGGAATGTTTCACTAGTTCATATTGGATGGCTGCAGAAGAATAGGAACACAGGCTTAGCAATATGATTATCAAATATATGCTGTATTGCTAGGGAGAGGACACTTAGCTAGACTGTTTCCTGATGCAGTGGTGGAGAGAACCAGATGGGGGTGAGTCTGGTGAAGGCTACATGGAATTCCTTAAAAAAATAATTGTTTTTGCAGAGCCCATTCACTTCGTGAGGATGCATGTTCAGAGCTGCAGGGAGTCATTTCTGTGGAGGGAGGACATGTACCTGAATCCCAGGCGAGTTCCTTCACTGGCAGGGGAGCAATGGCAAGGTAAATTACTAACTAACATAATTTCCAGTATTATGTTCAATTTGCTGAAAGAGACTAGTCACAATTTGGAGGCCAAAGAAATCACTTTCCAGAGAAAACGGATGGAGTCCAGCTGAAGTAGGTCTGTAAGAAGGAAAAGAAGTTGCATGTGACCTTAATCCGTCACTTATTGCTAGTAAAAGTCTTAGAATCTGAGAGAAGCTGAATAAGCCCAAACAAATTTGTCAAATATAAAGAAATAAATTATTTTTACATAACTGTATCTGAAAATACATTGAATTCTAGGGAAATGCATGAAGTGAAGCCAGACTGTAAAATAATTGGATAAGTGTTTGGTTCTGGCTGATAGCTGATGCAGTGTTTGTTTCCTATCAAATAAAACATAATGATTGTTTCCTTTTGGTAGATGGCTCTGGAAAGGGAGGAGACAGGGGATCTTTGTGTTTTGAGTGTGAGAATTTCTCTCAGTTTTTAGAATCCAGTTTTGATTTTGAAGCAAAACTGAAGCTGACCATTGTCTTAAGTTGTTTAAATTACTGGGACTTAAATATAAACCTGAAGTGGAGCTTCAAAACCTTCTTGTGTTTGCTTTGTGTCTGAGACTGCAGGGCTCTGCCTTCAGATACCATAGCTACACACAACACAGATCACAGTCACTTTAAGCACAGTGTATTTCAAACAGCAAAGAAAAAAAATTATTGTAAAACTAGGGTAATTTAAAAAGCATTGTTCACACTTCATCATTTTAGATAGTGGAGAATAAATTTGTATTTTCCCGCTTGGTTTTCAGATAGTGACACCACCAGATGTAGATGACAAAGTCTGCAGGAAGTTGAGTTTAGATGAAAAAAGATTACAGGTGTGTGTTTTGTGTAAACATAATGCACACGAATATATAAATTCATACTGAGAGCTTCCTTTTTAATCTTTGTTTGTAGTTTCCTTTACCCTTTTTCAGGATCTACTGAATTACACATGTCTGTAGTGGCAGTTATGAACATAAAGGGAAGTTTGTGATGTAAACATGAATGCCTAGCAGTTTAAATATTAGGGTAACGTAACATGAATCTTGAATGGAAATTCTCAAAGATCTAAGACAACTGCATCCGATGGACTTCACAGAGTATTTCATTTTGAGATGTAAAGGCCCCCACTCAGCAAGAATATTCTGTTGCTCTTGCTGTGGCGATACAGTAGAATAGGAACTGATGTGGGAGGTATTTTCCTGATCCACTGCAGAAGGTGATCTATGAAATTGTGGCAAGTGGCTGGGTTCACACTGTTACTCCATCAAATTAAATTTCATGACAGGTGGAGATGTGGAGAAAAATCCTGGGCTGGTGTTTGCAGGGATGTTTTAAACCCCTCATGTTTCTGTCTGGTTCAGTGGATTTTGTGTGTGTGTTCCATGCAGGCTGTCACGATTTGTCTTATCTGTGAGGTCATGGGCCACAAGGCACTCACACCACGATGACCAAAGGCCTGATTCTTTCTTGGAACGTGTCAGAGGGCCAGAGCTTGTAGAGGTGTCCACCAGGCAAAGCAACATCCGCTCCTTCCTGGGTGCCCGGGAGCGGCCTGGGGGAGCGAACAGGTAAGAAGAGGTGCTTACACTTCAACTGAAGATGATTGAGGTTATCATGTTTTCTTGGTAATTAGGATGCAAGTTGTATTTTAAGAAGCTGGTAAGGAGCTTAGCATGGGAGATGAACAGAGTATTTAATGCTGCCCAGGAATCTTCACGTAACTAAAGTATTGCACTTTCAACAGACTTTCTCTTTCCTCCTCAAACACACTGTGACCAAGATCTTGAAGTAAAGGATTTTGATCATGCTGCTTCAGGCAGAATGATTTCTCAGAACTGGAATTTTATCAAATGTAACTTGATTTTGCTAAACTGCTCTCAGCTGAGGAGAATGCAATTTCTATTTCAAGAATCTAGGATGCTTCTACTTTTGGCTTTTCAGGATCTTAATGTGCATTATTTGTGAGTGTTAGGAAATGGTAAAGAAGCAGTTGTGCAGAATGTATCATTGCTTTGCTACATTGACTAAGGAGTCCGACTGATAACATTGCAGAAAGTTTCTGATGAAGAAATGACAAAAACCTTTGGATGCTGACTTCACTTGTTAGCACATATGCAGTATTTGGTATGGAAGGCAGGTTCAATCCTAATTTTTTTCCAGTAAAACAAAAGAGAAATCTCTATGTGTTTACAGTTCTTTGACTTGATGAGTTATTATTACTTTATAAATGTATGATATGGTGTTTTAAATTTAACTCCAGCTAAAATGGGCAAATGAAGTCTCCAGACAAAAGCTGCTTTTGTTTGGCATTAGGCGTTGAAGAGAGGTAGGTAAGCAAGTAATTAGTTTCAAAAATCTCAGCAAGCAGTTCAGATTAAAGAAAAAAATCTTTGAAGCTCTGTGCATTATGGAGATTACTTTGATTTGCTGTAGTCCAACACAGCCTTATTATCTTCACTTGATCAGCTCTGTACAAATTCATCTCAAGAACACATTTTAGTGAATTAGCCAGACTGTTGCCTGATTTCTCAGGTGTCTGGATCAGTAGCAACTGCAGATGGGAAGTAATTAGAGAGAACAACCTTGATCATGGGTCAGCAAACCTCTGTATAAGTCTCTTTGAAGTCAATTTGAGAGCATCCATCCTTACCTTCTCAGTTTTATGCTGTTGCTGGTTGACAGTAACTCTCAGTTGTTGTATCATGAAGGCTTAATTCTGCAACAATGGGTAGGTATGCTCATTACTTATCTACAAGCCTTGACACTGCATCTGTGAAGAGGACTTGAAAGGATTGAAGAAAGCTTAAAATAGTAGCCCAATAAGTACAGGGCTAAAAATAGTGAGGTGCATCTTGCCATGCACTAATATGCCTAAGAACAGACTTCAGACATCACATGTGGTCACAAATGTGTATGCCAGGCACATGACAGAAAGGAACTGGTGCCTTGAAGCACTTATGCAAAGGGGCTTATCACAACAGTCAAAATTGACCTTGCTAATCTTATCAGTGCATATGTGAGAAGCTCGTGAGTCAATCTGTCATGTCGGTAAACACGTGCATGAAATACCAGCAGCCTTTACCCTCTTTAATGTGTTTTATTTAATTTGCTTGCAGTCACTGGCCCTTGGCCAGGTTTAATGTCAACTTTAGCAACAACACCAATGAAGAGTAAGTACTGTTTACTTCCAAAGACCTTTCTAGTACCAGCACCTTCTCTTTTTCCCTATCCAACCTAGTAACATTTGTAGTATAAACTCCTTAGTTCGTCTTAATCCTTTCCTAAGAGCATAGTTTTATTATAGAGGAAGGTCTAGTTTTCTTAGTATGAAAAGCATCCTTTGTGCTCCCTGTGAACTTCTTTTTGTCTGAAGGCACCCCTTCCTCTCAAGCAATGAATTTGCCTAAGCATTTAGTCCCTACCTTCTGTAGTTCAGCTGGCTGATTTTACTGCATTACCAATTGATGCATTAATTTTTCAGTTTTTAAATCAGATTAAGGTTTTAATTTTCTAATAGTGGTTTTCCTCTTTTAACACACTGGTCCCTTTTTGCAAATCAAGTGTCCCAAAAATTTCAGGTTGCCAAATGAGAAGTGGATACTGATGAAGGCACCAAAACCCATTAATATGTCCATATTTTAAAAGTCTGTGTTTCAATTCAGCAGGGGCTGTTGTTTTAGAGAGACAGGCACCATAAGGCTGGTATTGCCACAGAATGTCTGACAAAAGCTGACCTTTTGAGTCTGTTTTATATAATTGACAAGCTATTTCACAGTGTTACACCAAAGAGAAATTTATTAAACAATGTGAAGAGCTACTGTAATTTAAAAGCACCCAACATCAATGTTTTTTGCTTGTCTTAGACCACAATAATCTGAAGACATACCTGCTCTTTAGTAACCAGCAGCAGATCTGTTCTCATCCATAATGATAGTAGTTTTCATTCCTTTCCAGTTGAAAACTAAAAAAACAAAACAAAACAAAAATTAAGAGTCACCAGTACATTTTCTGATTATGTCAGAAATACTTCTAGAAAGCTCTTGGTTTTTTTTTTTTCCTCCAAATAATTCTATCATAGGCAAGTTTAAACTATACATTTTAAATGATACTGAAAAACCTTTGTGCATGTAGCTGGACAAAAGATCCTCCTGCTCCTAAAGCAACTTTTTTGTTTGGTTTGATAACTTTTGTTCAAAAGGAAAATCTGTGTGCAGTGAACAGTGACAGAAATATGCAGACTTTTATTTAGACTGATATAAAAGAAGTGCTATAAGCTTGGACCTGAGCCTGCTATATGGAGCCCAGAGGACTGGTTTGGACAAAAATACTTCCGCCTTACTCTGTTTCTGACAAGGACTCAACTACCATGGGCAAGACTTTCATCCTTTCAATGTCTCATTATTTTTAAATGAAGATGAGATCTGTCTGTCTACCTGCCCAACAGTCTGAAACATACTTGATTTGCAAAGTACTTGACAGATGAGGAATGTAAATATTTGAGTCTTTCATAGACTATGACAGTGTTTTTATAAGGGTTGATGAAGTAGGTTTCTAAGTCTGAAGCCGCACACAGTTTAGAAACAGCATGGATGCTGCAGTGTTGGAGTCAAAGAGAACAGACACAAACTGTTTTATTAGTTACTGGGTTCCAGTTTACTCAGTGTTATCTGGTAAAGAAAAATGGATTTTTCATTATGTTAAAGACCTAAGTGTGCCATGTCTTGGGGAACTGTACATGATGCTTTCAAGTCTTTGGTTATGGCCAGCCTTTTCCTCTGAGCAACTCCCATTGCCAGGCTGCAAGTAGATGGGAGTATGATAAGCTGGGAGTTACCACAATAGAAAGATGAGCAGAGGCAACATAAATAGAAGAAAATCACTTAGGAAAGATACCTGTAGTTGACAGATGAGTTTGTGGGAGATCTCAGGCCAGAGAAAAATAAGTATCACTATTAGATGCTGTGTGAAATGCAGTTTTTTCACTTTTTAAAAAATAAAACACAAACATAGGAGGGAATTGAAATTGTCAAAATATTCCCTCCAAAGTTCACCACTACTTTTGGACTGATTCTTGACCTCAACCTACTTTTCCCTGCATAACAAGATCCACAAATGTACAGTGGCCCTACTCTTTGAAAATTCTGTGTATTTGTAACTCTTCCATTCTGACAAGAATGCCAGGCATTTGAAGTATTGAGGAGCTACATTAATGCTAGCAGCAGCAAGTGTGCATTTGCTTTTAGATCAGACACCATGCATGGTAATCTGCAGTGAAATTCTGACATACATGTTTTTTAAACAGGAAGAGGTTTTAGGGGCAGATTGGAAAATGAAGCAGAAAAGTTCTGGACAGTAAGTCCAGAGAAATAAATTCTTGAGAAGCAGTTCCTACTGCTGTGTAGGAATCAACCTTGGTAAATGAAAAAAATCTTTCTTTGATTTGAGATGCAAGTAGAAATAGAAGATCAGTCAATCCAAAGATTCTTTTCTCCTCCAGTTCTGCTTCCTTGCACTGTATACTTTTGAAGGTTTCAGTGGTGTTGGTCAACTTGGTAGGTATTCCCCTGGATGTGGCAGAGGGGAGGAGCTCAGCATTTTTTAGCAAATAAGTCTTGGATTTTCCAAAGTACACTGTGGTGGTGCATTACTGTGGAAATTTCTAAGTGTAAGAACTGGAACAGGTGCTCGTTGTTGATTGGTGAAAGCTGCTACTATCTTAAAATTGGTGGCTGCCATCTCCTTTGGAGAGCTTCTTTTTCTCTGTAACAAGCACATTCCTAGATGTGACTGCCATTTACAGCACAGACCATTCTGAACAATATGAGGAAGTGTACACAGAAAGCACAGGTCCTGTGGACCATATTCTGTCCTTGCTTTGGGATGTTGCTGTCATTAAGCTCATTTGTCCTTTCTTGACACCAGTGCAAAGGGAGACTCAGACCTCGTCTTAGCAGTTCAGAGGAGAAAACAAAGCTCCCATGGGAGCAGAAATCCATGGCTTTAATTCAAACCAGATATGTATGGGGAGTTTTGTTATCTACATATGCTGTAGTGTGAGGAACATTTAGGCTTTTCTGTCTAAGAAGGACATGTTCTGCTTCAAGGACTAGACAAATTTCAAATAATAAATGAGATCTCAGATGATGGATTTTCTGCTTGTGCAAATGAGCACTTTCTTCACATCACATTACATGATTCTTGACCAAGGCATGTAGCATATCCAGCTTTAAGATTAAGTATTGTCAGAGTCTCGAGAAGGATGTTAGCTTCTTGTAAGTTTGAAATGTGTTTCTGGGCCTGTCTGCAGAAGTTAATATATTTCAAGACTCTTCTGTTCAGGCAAACCTAAGAATGGGGCAATTCTGATCCAGAGGCAATTAATTAATTAAATTTTTTCTGGATTTAAAGAACCATGAGAGGAGATCCTAATTTTTTATAATTACTATGAAAGCTTCAGACAGTCACACTGAGATTTTGACTGTGTAAAGAAAATAAAGAACGTTGATAGTTTGGTAAGCCATTTCACATTCTGTTATAATTTGATAAATTTTTTTTTTAAATTCCTGGGTTCTTTAAGAGTCAATCAAACTGAAAGCATTTACTTAAAATCAGCCTGGTATACTGATGTCTGAGAAAGTCAAGAAGGTGTGGGCGACTAATGCAGGGAATCAGCCAGCTGGTTACCTGATGTGATAGAGTGGTGGTGCCAGGGTGAGAGGTCTCAGCCTCTAAACTCTTTTTTCCAGTTGGATCCCTGTCCTTCTCTGTGCAGAGTCTAGTCTTGTTTCCCAAACCTCCACCCTCTCCCTGAACTGCTCAGAATTGGTAATATTGCTAAGCCTTGCATTATGTTGTACAGCAAAAAGGAAGAAAAGAAAGAGGTTAAAGAGGAGAAAAAAGAGGAGAAAAAAGAGGAAAAGAAAGAGGAAAAGAAAGATGACAAAAAAGATGACAAAAAAGATGACAAAAAAAAGGAAGAGTAAGTATAAAGAATGAATGTGATTGTAGTAGCACGTCTTCTACACTACAAAATATGGAATAACATTTCATTGTAACACTTACAATTGTTCAGTAAACTGCAGATTCTTAGCCTGTCAAATCTTTAATACTTTTGCCCCTTTGGGAAGGTTTCAACTGCTCAGCAAAGTTGTTTCATTTTGAAAACTAAACCTGTGTTTAGGTGTTTCAGAAACATCTTCCTGTGTCAGTAAAAGAGAATTGAGCTACCTCTAGTCCTTTGTGTTGAAGATCACTTTTTAATTATGACAACACTTTAGGAAACCAGCCTGCTTTGCAGAGTTGCACAGACCTTTCATAGTTCCAGAATTTCCATAACGATACAGAGCAGACAAACCAAAAATCTGGTTCATCTTACCATGTCAAAATATCTTATATATAGAAAATGAAAGTTTGCTAGTAAGTTTAGTTATTTCACTGGCTGGTATATTTAATTACTTAATATGGTCTAGTTCATTGCTACTAATCACTAAAATCTGCTTCTCTTGGTTAGGGGATATGGTATTTTTCAACAAAATGAGGTAATTTGAATGCTTTTGGGAGAAATGTTCTTGCTTTGTTCCTGTAAAGCTGACCCCAATATAGCACAATTTAGTATTATCAGTAATTAAAAATAACAATGATGGCAGATAAAAAGAGAATGCATTTGGATGGCCTTCACAGTTATGGAGTATGTTAGAATAATATACTATAGGTTTATATGTATGTATATGGTGGTACTTGAGGGCATTCCAGATGGAATCCAATTGATCTCAGGATCTTTATTAATCAAAGCTTTTAATTGTTTTTTTTTTTTTTTCCCAATTAGAAAGCACTCTCTTTTCAAAGCACTCTCTTTTGACTTTAATTACTGTGTTGTGAAATGCTAAGCTTTGCAGTAGCCAAGAATGTTTTAAAACATTTCATCAAAGAAAATTAGTCTGCAAGGTAGTGTACTCTGACATATAGCAACCGTATTTCATGGTCACCAGTTTTGAGGTGGTGACCTATTTTCTGGAAGAAATGGTTTAAAACCAGTAGTGAAGATGGTAAAGTAAATCCTTTTTAGATTAAAGCTGCTTCCTTTATTCACATTGCCTGGACATTCAGCTGTGGTAATTACAATTCAGCAATGGTAATGACAGAAATATACACAGATGTGAAATAAATTATCATTACGTTTTAATATATTTGCATTCTTGGAGATTAGGAGAAGTCCCACAAATACAAATTCAAGCATTGCCTGGTCACATATTCTGCGCACTGTTGTACAGTCCACAGATCACACTTCTACTGTTGAAGTAATTTTGCAGCTGTGGACCTCAAATCCACTACTGTATATGTCCTCTGACTACATGCTTAATTGCTCTCTGTTCCATATCAACCTTTCTCATCCTGGAGGTGGGCACTTCTGTGCATACCCTGTGCCATTAGCCATACTGTTCTTTAAATCTTTTTATTTCAGGCCTGTGTGCTTCCTTTAGCATCACTTCCTTGTTGTGAGGCCTAAGGACCAGGACTGTGAATGTGTGAAATTTCCTTTTACATACTAAGACATGTTTCAGCTCTAGGCACACACACTCTGTGTGCATATGCACACAGAAATTCTTATTTGTACAGACATGCATTTGAATACAGTCATTTCCATAATAGAATTAATAGAATTTGCTAAAAATCAACAGCCTGCAAAAGAAGGCTCTTTCTCTAGCAATGAAGTGTAACCTTCTAACTGGAGTGATAGTAAGAAACATTTAACTTTTTTTTCAATGTCGGGGTTAATACAGAAGGCTGTGGGTTTCAGCCTGGGAGATACAGATGTCTGTGTTTTTCTTTCCACTCTTATTTACTTTTTCCAAAGTTGGGTCAAACAAAGAAATAGAGCTTGTCAGATGGGATACCTGTATCTCATCTGCGCTGCCTGCATGGATCCTTCCTGATCTTGGGCAGCTGTGAGTTCATGGTGAAATAAGCAGCCTGAAGAAGAGGGAGATGTAGCAGGTTGCTTGCTTACATTTCCAGTGTAAATCTGCATGTTTTACTTTCCAGGCCGAAAAAGGAGGTGTTTGTGATAGATCCTTCAAGCAATATGTACTACAACTGGCTAACCATAATTGCAGCACCCGTGTTCTATAACTGGTGTATGCTAGTGTGCAGGTATGGACTTGAGTTAATAACAATTTTACATTTCAATCATTATGTTTCCTATGTAAATCACCCTCTTATCTGCCTGCACTATCTTTTGTGTGACTTACCTGGAAAGTTTACAGTTCATATGCCCTTAGGGACATATGACATATATACCACTGGAAATAGATTTGCTAGTGTTTATTTTTTTTCCTTTTTCTCTAAAAGCAGGTGGATATAACTTGCAGTGAGTGTCCTCCTGAGCACTGGTGTGGCCTTTGTGTGCCACCTGCCGGCTGGTGGCTGAGCTGTGTTCTGGCCACTGCATCCCTAAGCACTGCCAGGGATGAGGGCTTCCCACCACCTGGGAGAGAACAGAAAGGAGGGGTGTGAGCAGTGGTGGGGCCTCTTAATTTCATATAATGCATCTTTTGGATGCTCGAAGGGCAGGAAGATTTAACTCAAGTATTTCCCATGGTAGAATGTAGAAATCAGTTTCAATCAAAGTGATGTAAGGCTGTAGAAAGGGTTTTCTTACACTGTGTTAGATGGTAGGGATGAGGATAATATAGATAGAGGCTTGCCACTGAGAAACAAATCTTTTATTTGGGAATTATCTTCATGGAGATGTGTATCATGTGAAACCTGAAGCAATTTAATTGTAGGGATATGTGTAATCCTCCATAAGTGTACTCGTATGGCATTTATGTATTTGAGTTGTACTCCTGTCCAGAACACCTTTGAATCCTGAAAGATCCTGGTGTCTGTTTGGACATAGCTCTAGTCTGCAGATGTCTGGACATGGATATTTCTGTAATATTTCTGTTCCAGAAATGTGCACTAATGTGCAGCTAGGGCACATAATGCAAGTACTCTGCTTATGCAGTTGGCCTAATTTTTTTTTAATCTTTGTTACTTTAGAGCCTGCTTTGATGAGTTACAAATGGACCATATTAAAATGTGGCTCTTCTTGGATTATGTCTCTGATATTATCTATATTATTGACATGTTCGTCAGGTTCAGAACAGGTGAGTGTTTCTGGGATTTTACAGTGTTTCCAAATACCACAGTGGGATCTGACTACTTCAGAACACAACAGTGGAGGCTTTTGGAAGATGAAGTGAAGTGTCTGATCAGTCTGGATTTTTTAAGGCTGTACATTCTAACACTTGCTACTCACTTTTCTGTAAATTCAGTTCTGTCAGTAATAGGTGTGCCAGATGCTGAGTGCATAGCCACTGTGGGAAGGGACAATAGGGCACTTGGGGCAGGAAACCGACTGCACCCCACAAGCGCCGTTTTCTTAACCAAGCTGTGCAGCATCCTGGTCAGAAGTGGTTATTGAGTTGGTCAAGTGAAAGACCTGGCACCTGTGTCAGCCTTCAGTCTGTGGTCCTATGCCTGGCACAGGCAGTGTGGCCCCTCTGCCATCATCTGTGCTTCCTGCAGCCTCTCTGAGGTCCTGTCTGGCTTTCCCACTGCCTGATGTTGGGATAGGGTTAACCCAGGAATCTCTGCTTATGTCCTGCCTTCCTGGAGAAAGAAAGAGGATCTGTGAGGGCTGTGCCATGCTATGTGTGAAGTGGTTCTCTTCAGCTTCTTGTAATCCAGGCAAGCTGAGATTCCAGCCTTAAAGTGGTATCTGTTTTAAACTGAACAGAGTCATAATACAGGCCTAAGCAATGACGTACAGTGATCTATATCACCAAGTTATTGAACAGCCCTTTTTGCACTTTGGTGCTTGCACTTTGGTCCATGCCAGCAAGCATCCAGTGTCTGGGGACAGCTAGGAGGACAGCTGAGGTTGGGTGTTGTTCATGGTGGTGTTTTTGGAGGGGCCTGGAAGAACTTACATGTGAATAGAAGCTGTCATGGTACCTGGTCTTTGGCCAGAAAACATCTCCAGTCCCATTCTCTTCACTGCTGCAGACACAGCTTCAAAATGTCCCTTGAAAGAATCCAAAACAACACTGATCATTAAAAAAAATGAGAGTAATTTTCATTCTTTTATTTTAAAATCATATCCTTTTTACCTATTTATTTAAGTCATGCTGACAGCTTGATGCTAATTACGGCCTGTGACAAGTTGCAAACATAATTACAAGATGGGCTAAAAATGCTGTCATGTGGGAAGGACACAACCCATGGAAAGCCAAATTTTTAAACTTAGCAAGTACCTTGTTCAACAGGAAAGTCAGTTTCAGGTACCAGCCTAAATCACAAGAGTGCTGTATTTGGGGCAGGGGGGATGTTCATCTTCTTTGTGTAGTTAAAATGCCAACTAAATTTACCTTCTGCAGTTGCATCTGTTAATGTAATGAGAAAGAACAGAGCAGAAATTAGGCGTGTCCCAGGAAAGCAAGTTATAAATTGTCATGGGCTGTCCTGATAACGATTATATGTCTGTTAAAGCCTGACTGGAATTTGAATTTTCAGGCCTGGCTTGCAACTGCAGAATTGCTGGAGCTGTCTCCTGAATGCTTCAGTGCAGGTGTCTACTGTAGTTCCAGGCACTCCATGAAAGAAGTTGCTTCTTTTAGGTGGCAAAATTTTTGTCAACTCTCTTTACAGCCCCTTCTGGCTCTGCCTTTGCCTGCTACCTTTTCCTGTGAGTCTGCAAGGTCCATCTGCCCTGGAGAGAGCCTTTGGGGAAGAGTGAGACTTTCTGCTGTCTGAGGGCAGGGTCTGCCTATGAACTGAGATCTAGTTAGCCCCAGGACTACTCTGATTATCATGTTCTCCTTGGTGCATTTCTGTCCAGCTGCGGGGCCAGTTGGACTGCATTTCACCTATTTGGTGCACTGTGAAACAGAAAGGATTCATGTCTCAGCAGCTGGTCCTGTTTAGCATACACTGTGTTCTAATGCTTTCAAAAGATTTTACTGTAAGACTTCAGTTCCATGAGGGAACAAAAAGCTGAGAGATTTTACCCCTTTCAGGAGGAAGGTGTTTTCAAAGTTATTTTTCATAACTGTGTATCAGAAATTAATCAGTCTGGCCAGCTTTTCTGTTCAGTTGTATAACTAAAGGGCATATTTGAGCAATTATTTACAAGCTTTTTCAGCAGTTTTCTGAGAGGCAACATATGCATGGCACAGGAACTACTTCCATTTGTATTCGCCATTGGATCCAAGGCCAGATACACACAAATAGATGAGGCATGTATGGATGCACCACACATTCCAGAAATATAGCCGTGCTGTATGGGGCACAAAGAAATGCAGCTTGGTGCTCTGCATGAGATGCTTCTCTGAGAAAGCTATAGATGGCTTGTAAGTTACTAAGGGGTTCGTAAAATGTGATAATCCTGGAGACACCAGGAATGTTTTGTTTTTTTCTCAGTGGACTTTTTCTCCTGAAGGGCCTAATGGGCTGACAGTTAGATATCTCCATTGCAATTGCAGCAAGTGTTTTGCAGTGCATAGGCTGTTCCTTGTGGAACATTTCTAATGATGTCAGAGGCACAAAAGAGCACTGTGGGTGGACTGTCTGCAGTAGAGGTCCGTCACTGCAGTTTATATCTACTTGTAAATTTTTAAAATCTAATACTTTTCAAAGTCTTTGGAATGAAAAAATACTGATGTGTGAAAGTCCGCTTAGTAGCTCTCTCACTAGAAACACAAAGTGCAAACCTAAGAAAATCATGTCAGTTCTAACATTCGACACAAGAGGAAAAAACATGACTTAGAGAGGGGGATAACTACATTTATCTATCTCAAGGATATCTGTATTGTTTGGGAAAAGTTTCCAATAATTCATTATACCTATTTATTCTTGGTATTTATTTTTAAATATTCCACTCCTATTTTATACACAATTGCTTAACACTTGCTTAACTTTATTAGGACTCATGCCAATGATTAATGAAAAATTAGACACTTGAATCTCCTTTTTTTTTTGCAAAGATACCTAAAAGAAAAAGATTCAGCTGTCGCAGAATAGAGTGGAAAGCCTCAGCAAGCACTGTTCCAATAATAGAATTACTGTTCTTAGTCATTATATATCAGCTTTGAAACTTGATTGAAATATTTAAATATGCAATTAAATGATCTCAGAGTCTCAATGCTAGGCATGACAGTACAAATTTTAACATTCTTAACATTCAATGTAAGTCACCCGCTACTGTTGATGGTATTTTTATTCTAACAAGTAAAATCTTTTTATTCTCTGAAGGCTTCCTTGAACAAGGCTTGCTAGTTAAGGATGAGAAGAAATTACGAGAACATTATACCAAAACGACGCAGTTCAAACTGGACGTGCTGTCTCTTGTGCCAACGGACCTGGCATATTTCAAGCTTGGTTTGAACTACCCCGAGCTCCGATTTAACCGCCTGCTGAGGATTGGTCGGCTCTTTGAGTTTTTTGACCGTACCGAGACCAGGACAAATTATCCCAACATGTTCCGTATTGGCAATCTTGTGTTATACATTCTTATCATCATCCACTGGAACGCGTGCATATATTTTGCGATCTCGAAGGTGATCGGCTTTGGAACCGACACCTGGGTGTATCCCAACGTGTCTGTTCCGGAGTACGGGCGCCTCTCCAGGAAGTACATTTACAGTCTGTACTGGTCCACGCTCACGCTGACAACCATCGGAGAAACCCCGCCCCCGGTGAAGGATGAGGAGTATCTCTTTGTGGTCATCGACTTCCTGGTGGGCGTGCTCATCTTTGCTACCATTGTCGGTAACGTCGGCTCCATGATTTCCAACATGAATGCTTCCAGGGCAGAGTTCCAGGCCAAAGTGGATTCCATTAAACAGTACATGCAATTCCGAAAAGTAACTAAGGATTTGGAAGCCAGGGTTATTAAGTGGTTTGATTACCTCTGGACCAACAAGAAAACAGTGGATGAGAAGGAAGTTCTCAAAAATCTGCCCGACAAGCTGAAAGCTGAAATTGCTATCAATGTCCATTTGGACACGCTGAGGAAAGTGCGTATATTCCAGGATTGTGAAGCTGGACTTCTCATTGAGCTGGTGCTGAAACTGAAACCTACGGTCTTTAGTCCTGGTGACTACATTTGCAAAAAAGGAGATATTGGAAGAGAAATGTACATTATCAAAGAGGGAAAATTGGCCGTGGTGGCGGATGATGGCATAACCCAATTTGTAGTCCTAAGCGATGGCAGCTACTTTGGTGAAATCAGCATCCTAAACATCAAAGGCAGCAAATCTGGCAACAGGAGGACAGCCAACATTAGGAGTATTGGTTATTCAGATTTGTTCTGCTTATCTAAGGATGATTTAATGGAAGCTCTCACAGAATATCCAGAAGCCAAAAAGGCTCTGGAAGAGAAAGGACGTCAAATTCTCATGAAAGACAATTTAATAGATGAGGAGGCAGCAAAAGCAGGAGCTGACCCCAAAGACTTGGAAGAAAAAATAGGGCGACTCGAAGTAGCTCTGGATACGCTGCAGACTAGGTTTGCAAGGCTCTTGGCTGAATACAGTGCATCGCAACAAAAGGTGAAACAGAGGCTTGCCAGAGTAGAAACCCGAGTGAAAAAATATGGTAGTGGCAGCTTATCAGTTGCAGAAGAGGCTGAAAAACCTGAGGAGGAGAAAAAGCAGTAATAGAGTATTTATATTTCCTCATTTATTGGAGAAGGTTGAAGCACTGAAAGCCATAAATGTATGTAAATATGTGTGTGCATACATAGACATAATTATTTTTATATGAACTCAAGAGAATGGTTTTTAGCATTTTTAACTGAAGCAGTATTTTTTTTGTAAATAGAACACTCACCTTCTTCTTGGGGGGAGATTTGATCCAGCACTTGGTACTTTTTTGTACTGAGAATGGGCTTCTTACAAGTCATGCTCAGAATGTCTATTGTGTTTGGCACCTGTAGGTCTTGACACACTGTCTCTTCCTGCACATCATGCCCTAAGAAGGCATTGTACTCGAACTACAAGAGATTATGTTTTTTTCCTTTTTAAGAGCTTAAAAAATGTTTATAGGGTACCCTGCTCTAATTTGCTACTTTAGTAGCTGATTGAATGCATGCATGGATGGATGTCTGGGTTTCTCAAAATCTTTGTTCTTTCACAGTCTGTGCAAACAGTTGGATGACAGCTAAGCAGTGTCAGGTACCTGGCCATTGCAGTGCACCCTGCACATGTCTGAAATAGCTGTGCTTTCGGATGCTTTAGTCTGATTCTCTCTACCGAGCTGGGCTCTGCAAAAAGGACCATGCTGACAGAGAAGCAGTGCTCATTCATGTCCCTTCTGGCAGGGTCTGTGACAGCCTTTGCTGCTCTGAAACTGCTTCACCAGGGGAGAGAGTAGGGGATGCTCCCTTGTGGTTTTTTTAGCCCTGTTCCACTGGTAAAAGGAGTTCCCTAAAGCTCACTGGTGGAAGGGTAATATGGCTTCACTGAACCTGGGAAAAGATGTGTGCAGCTCCCATATGTAGGGTGCTGAGTGAACTCCATGGCAAATGGGCAGTTCCCAGGGAGGCTACTGAGAAATCCCATGGGCTGTCAGGGCAAGCTGTCCCTGCCTGCAGGCAGCTTGCTCCCACAACAGGGTTTCTGCAAGGCAGGGAGAACAAGCCCTGTGTTGCAAAGTAATTTCAGTCACTTAGGCCTATGTTTTCTTTCTTTTTATTTCTTCTAAGGATGACTACTCCATCTCCCTTTGCTGTTTACCACTATCTTTTCTCTGAATAGTTGTCACACTACCTTGTTTCCATTAGTTAAGGAGAATACAGAAGATACTAGCTTTCTTTTTTTCTGTACAGTATTTTGCTGTCATGCAACTTTCCCTATGTTATTTTCATCCTCCTTTGTCTCACTGGCTTTTGAAAAGTATGGAGTAGCAGGGGCTGTTCAGCATGTATGGCATGGGGTCCTCCAGTGGCATTAGATATTACTATGGGCAGTGCTGATTTTGGTTGTCCTCAGGCCTGACTTATTACAACATCTGGGATCGATGGCCTGTTGGAAAATTGGTGAGAAACCCACTGAGAAGAGGGTGGTTTAACTGGGTGGTAGTGGAATGAAAAGAGACAGTTCTGCTAAACTGAGTACAACTGCTCAGAGTAAGTCCTCATCTCCACACAAGCAGCTGTTCCCTTTTATTGACACTTCTGACCCTGGTAAGGGAGACAAATGTGCCAGTGAATAAGGAATGGGGGCTTTGCCAGCAATACTGACAAAGGCACAACTGAGTAGTAATGTCCACACATGGCCCTTGTCTAAACTGCTGTTAGCCTAGAAACCAACTACACTTTTGGATCTTCCTTAGATTTGGCTTAATCTCCATAATCAAGATATCCACTGATTGTAACAAGTGGTTTGGAAAGTAGCCAAGATCTGTTTGTGGCCAGTGGCACTCAGGAGTATTGGTCCATCAGCTGAATCTTGTCCTTGTTTTCTCTAAGGGCTTAAAGGAAATGGGGGAGCTCCAAGAGGCTGGTTTTGGCAGGGCTGAGGTGGAGCTGAGCTCACTGCAGGGTACCCCTGTGAGCACAGACAATGCCATCACAGGCTGCTCAACTCAAAACTTCCACCTCCCGACAGAGGCGAGTACCACACTCGCCTTGGCTGACATTCACTGCTGTGTGACTCAAACCCACTGTGTCTGGTAGGGGTTTTGTGCATATTGACATGTTCTCCATCTGTCATCATTCTCATACCTATCTACCCAACATAGCACAGCTGTTCCAGCCCACAGGGTATATACGAGTCAAACTTTAAAGTACTCTTTATACCAAATTTATACCTGTTAAAAACCCTAAAAACCACCGGACTGCTTCTTTACCTGATGGATAAGAACAGCTAATCTCTCGGTTAAATACACGTTTGCTCTTCCCTTTCTGTGCCTCTTGATCTGGTTTTCATACACCAGAAAAGAGCATTTTGATACTATTGGCTTCAGTCACTTAGAAACATACAGCTTCTGGCATCACATCCTTTGATGTCTTTCATCTCTGTAAAATGTTTTTTCCTCTTCTTTAATGTGGCTACACATGTACATTAAAATATTTTGAGTAATGTTCAAGCACCTCTGTGTTTTCTTTTACCCATATTCCTCTAGATTTTAGTGTTTCATGACAGACTTTGATCATGTCACCATTATGTGGCCTGGAAAATCGTTAGCAGATCTGAAGTGACAGAAAACTAAGTGGGAATGGTGGTGTCCCTCACTACAGGGCAGCTAACACCCAGCTTTGGTCCTGGGCTCATTTTGACACCATCCCTGCATTTGCAGATACTACTCAGGCACAAGAGCCTGACCATTTTCCCACTGCCCAAGGGGTGCCAGAGCCTGTCAGGCTCTTCATGGGTTACCACCTGTCTCCTGTCTTCCCCTTCCCAGCTCCAGGCAGGGCAGCACAGCAGGGACAGTGGCTTGTCTAGCAGAAATACGTGTGTGCAGCTTTCTGCTACTCACTCACAGGTCACCTACCAGAAAGTTGCCTGGCACAGGCTGGGCTGGTCTGGTCCTTCACCCCTGCCACAAAAGAAAGCAAGGCACAGGGTAGTGCTTACAGAGCATTGAACATAGGCCCTGAATCTAGAAATAGGTTTAATGGCCACAACACCCACTTCACGTGGGCCTAAGCAGGTAGCCATGGGCTGGCACTGCTGCTCCAAACTGCCTGTGCTGAGGGAGACACTAGATAGGAAAAGGCTAAGAGGTCTGAACATTTGCTCCCCATGCAAAAGAAGAGGAGAGGTGGTGGAGTGGCACACCGTGCTCCAGCTGCTGCTCAGTCAGTTTTTCCAGGGAGAGGACCTCAAGCTGTGGACCCTATACCCAGATAGCAAACAATTTCAGCCTTGCTCCACTCTGAAGTGCTCTCAGTGCCCTCCCCGTACTTCTACCCTCACCCCCTACTATTATTTACTTTAGTTTTTACAGCAGAAAACTGCCCTGGCAAATCCAATGAACTGGACTACAGAAGCAGCAGTGACAGCAAAACAGTTCATATATTTGTATAGCTGAGGGTTGGGGTTTTCTTGGCAGTGCAGCTCTTTCTTCAGAAACAGCCCAGGAAAGGTAAAACTGTGCTTTTAAAACTCTTCTCCAAGGCATATCTAGAGTTTCATTCCTGCCAAGTATTTATTAATGTACAATATGAGGGCTCTACCTCACCTTAAAAACCAAACTGCTCATTGTCCTTTCCTCCACAAAAGCAAAAGCACTAGTGCTTCCTCTGAGCTGGTCCGTGTGTTGCTGGCTTTGGAAGACACGTGAGATATTCACAGGCCAAACTTAGGCCAGGCTGTCCAGTGAGATGACACAGGCAGACTAAGGGAGAGCTACTTTTCACCCTCAAGATTTGCAACATGACAGCATTTTCACTTGGCTTCAAAGTCCCCCAGCTCTTCTATTAATGTTTCCAACCTGGAACAAACAGAAAGAATCAAACCCTTGTCTACATAATTCAGTGTTTGCAAAATCCCCTCATGTATCCCTGAGAGCAAAACGAATTATGCACTAAAAGGATCTGGCAACTGTACAGGCAGTTAAAGCATAACATTGCAGTTGTGAAGCCATCAGTCTGGGACTCCCCTCTCCTCCCCAGCCCAGTTCATAGCCCAGAGCATGAGAAGGGTGGCTGATGGGGGGGGAAACCACACCAGCTCTGAGGAACAAGCTCTAGGGCTGAAGATGGTCAGGCCTTTTGTTTCTGAAATTCAGATTTTGCAATCATTTCCAGCTCACAAGGGCTGAGGCTTGCTGCTGCCAATGGCCCTTGCAGCTTCACTGCAGCAAATACAGCTCTGCTGTTCTGTGTTTGCAATCCTCCCCCTTCCACACCCTAGCAGCAAAGGGAGGAGGAAAAGCTTTCACTCTTTAAGCAGTTATTTAAGGCTGAACACAAACATTAGCTTTACTCCAGAAGCAGCAGTTCTCACAGATTTCCTTCCTCAAAAGCTGGGAGATACAGGTTGCAGTGCCAATGGCTCATCTTCCATGGGCCGTCTTCTCAAGAGGCTGAGGACACTAGCCAGTCTAACAGAGACCTGTCTTATTTGTACAGGTGAATCAAGGGTAGAGTACTAAAACTAGAAGTGCAGAAACATGGAAGGAATTTACTAATGGATGCTATTCAATTTTTCTTTCGTTAGCATTTGCAGTGTCTGGTACCAACCTTTCTGTAAGAGGGCATCTGAAGAACACTTAACATGGAAAATCAGGCAGAGCTTGGCCATATTCTAAAGCAACAGGCAGCTTGATGAATAGCTATTAATTTCTTTGCTTTTTGTCTGTTTTAATATAGAATTTCTTTAGCTTTCTGACAAGGAAAAAACCCCACACCACTCTGTTCTTATTGCCAACAATTATATCCCCTCATTGCCCTGGAAGGGGAATCACCCCAAAGCAGCCCCTTCAGGTGAGCAGCATGGCAAGAACCCATGGGCACTAGTTGCTTTTCCAGAGAAGGGGACAGAAAAGCACAAAACTTTTTTTTTTTTTTTGTGTAGCCTGCCTGCAGGTCTGATGAATCAAACCAACCATGCTGTAAAGATCTACTGTTTTTCAGAGAACCAAGTGCCAATTCCTCATCAAAGTACAAATATTTTACTTGCAGAATAGTGCAGATAATTAAACCAACTTACTGCAATGGGATTCCCACTGTTTCTTCAGTTTCTCAAATCTACAATTTTCAGATTACTTGTAGATTTAGGCTGTTTAAAGCAAGTCCTCAGGCTGCTTGTTCACTGGTTGGCATAGGAAAGCTTCTCTTAAAGCAGCAGCTTTGGGTACTGTCAGTGAAGAAAATGATCCAGAGGTGGCAATTTTAAGTTCTGACTACTGAAAACCCAATGCCTCATCTCCTTGCACTAAAAGCTGCCTCTGACCATGCTTGCATCAAAGTTCAGAAAAAAGCTTATGTGTAGCAGCACAAAGCTGCAGAGCTTTTCTAGCAAAGCACCTCTTGCATTTCCAAACACACTGGTTGCCTCCACAGCTCATTTATCCTGTCAGCCACAGCCAGGCTTCTCTGTGTATGGTTCAGCCTGAGCACTGACAGCACAGGGAAGGCTCATGGCTCAAGGCAGATTGACAGAGGAGCTGCCCCAAGCAGAAACGCTTTCAATTCAGGGCTCCAAGGCTGACAGTTTCATTGCCATAACCTGACTGCTCCAGCTGTGAGCACTGGCAGCCCAAGGATGAGTGTGGTGAGGAAGAAGAGGAGCAAGAAAAGAGCATGCAGCACCTCTGGGCAGCTGGTGGCAGTTCAAAACCACAGCCAGGGGTGACAGATGTGCTGGGCAAGGGAGACACTCCAAGCTACTCAGCTTCCTGCCACTGGAGAAGGGCGGCTGGTACAGAAGGGATGCTGCAATCTGAAGCCAGAGAAAGAAATCAGACAGGGGAGCCTCTGTAGAGTTTTCTAAACTGATTTACACTGGTGGCAATAAGAGGCCCAAGCCAGACCAATGGGTGACAGGAATGACTCCAGAAGGGCTCCTCCCCAGCCACTGGCACTGCTGAGGGCAAACCACAGCCGTGCTGCCTACTGCATACAGAGTTTAGTCCTACACAGCTTCACTCTTAGTTGGGCAGGGCAAAGAGAAAATTTCAAGAGCAAACTCAGGAGGTGCTGAGACCAACCGGTGCTGCCATCAGCTACTAGGAGACCCCAGAGGTTGCAATCATCCTCGGAATCCAAGATTCCCAGAGGAAAGGTAAAAAACAGCAGAGTAAGGCTGCTAGCAGCTTCCACCTTGCAGATGCCAGGAAGAAGACAGTTGGAAGAGCATGTTTTTACCACCCACAGACCTGCAGCAGTGAAATCACTGCCACCAGTGGTCCCCAGTGCCACTGCTGGGCTGCAGCAGGACATGGTGTCCAAAAGCGCTGGCTCCAGGCCAGTTCTTGTTCTGCAGGAGAAGGCAAGAGCACAAAAGAGGGAGAAGGGACTGATCCATCCTCTGAAGGCAGAAACAGAGGGCAGGGGTGGTCCCAGAAAGACACTCCCAAACCCAAAAAACCTTTCCATAAGGTTTAAACCCTGAGAAATCCTCTCCTCCAAAATCAAAGCTAGCACAAAAACTGTTTTGGATGACAAAACTTCTTGTTCAAACTACTTCAGGTCTGGAGCAGGATTGCTTCTGAAAGGCCTGAGGATGTGGTCTGGAACAACTCCTGGCACAGCAGCAATGCTCTCACCCAGCCTGGCTGCTGGCCACTACAGCTAGAGCAGAAAACAGAGGCTGGTGGCTCCAGCTCTACACCAAATGAGCCAGACAGGGATTCTGTTAGAAAGGATATCCCCTTGAGAATTTTAGTTTGGGAACGAGACCGTTCCCAGAGAGATTCAGATGCAAAAAACCAGTGCAACAGCAACACTTATCAGATGCTTGCAGCAGTCTGTGCCATGCTTTTAAGGAAAGTACCCATAATGATGAAACCAAAATGTAATTTGTTTTATTTCAGGTGGCTTGCTATAAAATTCATAGCATTCTTCATGCATAGATGAAAAAAATAAAAAATCAGTGTGCATGACACAAGGGAGATTTTTCTTTTGAAAACACCCTTTCACCTAGAGAACATTCTTGTGCTGAATTTCCCATTTTTATTAAAATCAGTTATATTAGGGAACAAAACCCCTTCAATTGTAACATATTGACTTACCTGATCTTTACCTCTTGCTGCTCAAACACAGAGTGCTTGCAAAAGGAAATATTAAATCAAAGGTAGCAACACATGATGCATGGCAGCTCAAAACAGGGAAATTCAACTAGTTGTCATTTCACAGCCAGTTACTCCTGGGCACTGTTACTTTCTCTGCTGTCCTACACAGGTCTGGAAGCAGAAGGATGCAGCAGGAAGACAGTTTTAAGGGATTTTCTCTGTGCATGACCCCAGTGGTACAGCAGTTACACCTGTGGTGACGCTAAGAAAGGCTTCATGTCAGCTTTGCATGTAGCAGTTGAGCTGCAAATCTCTGCAGTTTTTATCTTCCCTTGACATTGGTTAGTCCAAGTGTTGAGCCACGGATGCAGGAGCAGCAGGATCCCTGCACATGCAGTGGTTCGTAGTTGACCTGTGCTGCCTGTCCTTTGAAGGGCAGAAGTCTAACTCCAGCAATTTCTGTCTAACTTTCACACTCAGCTCTGGTCTCAATTTTTAAGTCTCAAACTATGCACAAACCTACCCAGCAAAATAACATAGGAGTTCCTAATGCAATCTTATTGTCCTCAAATAGAATAATGATTCCCACCCTCCACTTGCATCTCCAGTGTCTTTGTCTCTTAGACATTTCCCCAGCACAGGATCTATACTGAACAAGACATCCATAAACACAAGCACACTAGACAAACTTCAGCTATTTATCAGAAGCACTCTCTTGAGGTATCCTACAAATACTGCAGAACAGAACAAAACTAGTGTATCTACAATTAAAACCACCTTCCCACACACTTTTTAACTGGGTTAATGAAGAGCAAGAAAAACCAACAGCTGAAGACATCTTCAGATGGACCACTAGAGAAAAGTAAAATGCCATTTCATGGGTATTCCAAATAAATTCATCTGGATAAGAAATGACTTGTCTAAAGACTAATGCCAGTAACAACTTCTATTTCCAAAGCAGCGTCCCTTCCATGATTCAGTATAAATCTAAATTTTTCAAAATTAATTAAGTCCCCAATGGTCTTACAAATTTTATGACAATTTAATTAAACTTTCAACTATGAACAAGAACTGTAAGTAACTTATCAGAAACCCTTGTGACTCAGACTAAGCATCTTGTTAGGAAAGGCTTTATTTTGAATAGCTTAACTTGGAAGAAATTCCTGCTCCATCTTGCATGCTGAACTAACAGAGTTTTTCTGAATAAATAAGGCACAGCTCAAAACATTCCACCCAATTCATATTCATCATAAAAACTCTTGAGGCAAGCAGGAAATTTTTAATCCTCTTGTGAGATTAAAAATTCACCTGGAGATAACTGGCTACAACAGTGCGACAGCAACACCTTAAAGCTGATGATGTTGTCCTCTTCTGGAACATCAGCAGCACAGGAACCAATTCCCAATTCCAACTCCCTGCTTCACAGAGCAGTAGCCCAGGCAGGCACACTGCAGCTCCCTGGAGGCTAAGCCCACAGGCCCATCACACCTGTGTGGTGTCAGACGTGACAGGAAGCTCCTGCTTCAGCAGTGAAACCACTGCTGGGTGAGGCACGGACTGACTACCATAACACAGAGCTCCTTGGAGCCCTGGGCTCATTTCAGCATCAGCTTTCCTCAGACTGCAGCGTTGGAGGGGGTCCCCTTGCCTGTCACCATCCTGTCTCAGGCAGGCTGCTGCCTGCCAAATGGAAGACAAGCCCAGTGAGAAGTTCACAAAATACTATTCCTTAGTTAACTGAACTGTGCTCACTCCTGACAGCTGCTCCTGAAATCTTTTTAGCAATAAAGAAAAGCTTTGATCTTGTAAAAGGTGATGTTCTGTTTACACAGCATCATGTGCTAACATACCTCCACAGGTAACAAAACATTCCTTCACTCCTAATTAAATCTGACACAGTGCCACATTAAGAGGACTCTTTTCAGGGCATTATTTCTCTTGCACTCTTATAACTTTTGAAGCATGTGATTGTACAACACACAGAAGCCTCATGGCCCCTTTGCACTGAGGTTGGAAACATCCAGGCAGTCTGTTAGGGTGCAGGAGGAGATACTTGAAGAGGTATTTTTCTTTTGTCAAATGAAGCAGTGCTGAGATGTCCAAAATATTTTCTTGTCAATATATTGAAGACACCCTGTGGAGAGAACACCACCACACTGGCATCAGACTACTGCCTTGGAAGAGGAATCTTCTGTCTCAATCAAGAGAGGTATTTCCATCACACATAAGTACATTTAAGTCTCCAAGTTTTATAGACCTGAACTTTGCTAGACACTGTGAAAGACATTCCAGGTGTGCCTGGAGCCCAGAAAAATCCCCAAACCAAACCAAACTTAAAATGAAATTTTCCCCTTCAAACAACAGAACATTGACTTGAAACTTCTGTAGGACAGGAATGCAGCCTGCAGCTGTAAGACTTCAAGACTTATTTATTTTAAACCTTATCAACTGGTGCTGCTGAACAACTACTGCGCACACACCAGCATTAAGAAGATAAGGTTTCAATACAGTGGTATTTGGAGGGAGGCAGTATATATTTACATGAGAAACCAGTCAAATATTAAACACTTATATCTTACCTGAAAATGATTCCTTGAAAAATAACTTATGCTTTTGAAGGCCAATGCAATTATGTATTATTTTAATCTTAATGCTAAAGGAAAACAGAAAGACCATATTTACAAGAGAAATTTGTATTGCTATCCAGTTATGCTGTCTGCATGCCTTTTAGACCTATATAAAAAACCCCAATGTGAATCACATACACTTGTCAGCTGGGTGAACCACAATCCACAGCTAAATCAGCAGAAGAGTTACAGGGATAGAGTTAACAGCACTAGACTGTGAACACAGTACATACCACACAGCAGTATCACATAGTGATAGCACCTCAAGGCACTCAGCAAATGTTCTTACCACTTCCAGTAAGAGCTGCTCCAAACTTGAAGGGCTCAGCAGGCACTGTTGTCAACCACTCCACTGAGAGGCAGGGTACCTTCTGTTTTCCTCCTCTGGGACATACAAGGTGGGCATACAAGAGGGCAGGCCCTAAGGGACACCTCTGAGATCAAAGGCCAGAAGACAGACAGCACCTCTCCCTCCCCAGGAAGTTTCAGTCCCGTGTGTCCAAGCCATCTGGCACAGGCTTGAATTTGAGAGGGGAACATCGCCGGATCCCACATCACTACAGTTCACTTGTGGAGAGCTTTCCGTACCTGCAACCCTCAAATTATGCAGTACTACAACAATTTCTAATCAAACCATTTAATAGCTAATTTATCAAAGTAAGAAAGTAACTTGTTTTCTTTTTCACTGAACCATGGTGAAAAAAGGTCATTGTTTTATTCAGCATCATAGTTACATAACAGTTGTCTGTTTCTATTACTAGAAAGAATTTATTAAAATAGTCCTGAAAGACATCTTTTCTTTTTCCAATGATTTCAAAACTAAGCCTTTTAATGCCAATTCCACACAGTCACGGGTTTGATCGGTAGTAGCCAGTTATAGCAACTGTCAAGGCACAAGCTCAGCTCTGCACACCCGCTGCAGCTTGTATTGGAAAAGAGATATGCCAGTTACATCTGCACTTACAAATGCATAATCCCTTCATTGTATATTGCAACAGGAGAAATTAACATTAAACACAGACTAAGAAAGGTAAAGGATTTATTTCTGATATGATTTGTAGAGTTAAATTAAAAACCTACTGAATACTTTATGTAGTAGATGAACATAACCTTAGTACTTACTTTCTAACAGTTTATTTAATGGTTGGAAGTGTACAACATGAAGTAGGCCTCACGTTTAATATTGTTCAATTTTGCTTATTGTTAGATGAGATTAAAATACAGTAGCCATCCCTTTAGACTATGGTGCAACACTGATCATGTGCCTTGATAGGTAGGAAAAATGATTCATTAAATAAATGATGATGACATAACATGTAGGGAAGACTTTGGATTGTCTATTTTAAATGTCAACATAATAGGCAATTAAGAATAGAACTTCATTTTAAGTGCACTTCCACATGCTTTGTTAATAATATAGCAAAAACTTCCTATATTTTTTCCAGACACTTCACTCCCTACTCTAAAGCTGTTCAGTTGAAAATGCACTTTCCCCAGTAAACTTCTTTTTTAAAAAAAGTAACTAAAATTTCTACCCTTTCATATGCTAAGAAATGTTTCCTAATTAAAAACACAGTTTGTTACAAGACATGTGAAGACAACATATAGTGAAATGAATTTTAATTGTTGTGCTGTGACTAAAGTAAAGTTCTCAAGGCTGCAATTTAACATTCCAAGTTCTCCCTTCCATCTTTATTGATTCTTAAGATTTTGCACAGAAATTCTTTGGGGGCTAGAACAGCAGTAATTGCATCACACTGTTTTTCAAGACTTCAAGTTTCAAAAGCAAACTCTTCAAAAAGTACAGTTCTTGATTTGATTAGATACAGGGACAAAAATATAGCACATACTTGAAGGTTACATGGTCTACAAATGATGGCAATATTTTCCTTGGGAGAGTACAGTTTGTTTTCTTGTAAATACTCAAAAAGGCTCAACTTCAAGCAGTAATAAACACAAGCAAAAGTGATTTAACCCTTAAAATAAATATTCAGGAAAACCTCTCTGTACATACAAGTGAAAGAATATGTAACACTTTCACGCTAAAAGAAAAAATAAAGATTTTGTTCATATAAGCAGCTGAAATCTGCTGTTCCAGCCCAATGTCCCCAGTAAAGAAGGGAGGCACAAACACAGGTGACTACTGTAGCTCACTATCTTATGGCCTTTTTTGGACAGGGACATCATCACCATCATTTTTTAATCCCTTTTGTTATACTTATTACAGCATGCCAAATCCTTTGGCATATGTGATGGCCTTCAATAATCTCTCTTTAAGCTTTTCTTTGCTTGAGTACTCCGGAAGCAAAAGTACATTAAAGCATGTGTGAGATGTAGGTAACCTGTGGGATAAAAAAATACAAGAATTCAGATCTCAGACCGTGCAAAAGAAATACATCTTTATCTTACAAGTCCAAAAATAACGAATTTGAAGAAAATAAACTTTTCTTATTGATTCAACTTTCAGATTTAATTAGGTTAATAACTTAAAAGCAAAGAATTCACTTCCATTTATAAAAAGCCCCCAACCAAAATGTAGATTTTGGGGTTTTTTTTACCTCTCTGTATCTGGGCCATTTTTGGCGATGATCATCTTTAACTTTCCAAGTCCTCCCACAGGGGCTCTGTCTGTGCCTGTTGTAAACTGTAAGAATAGTCTTTTCTGCTCATCTGTAAATGAATGGACTATTTCCCAGAATTCCCTATCAAAGAAGAAATCAAAAAGTAAATAAACTGTAAACTTTCTTTGGTATAAATAAGAATTTCAAAAGTAATTGAGCTTTGAAGGTGTAATAATTCTAATCAATCTTAACATCAAGTTTAAAAGTTGCATTCCTAAATCAAAACTCTCAGAATGTATTTACCAATAAATGAGATTCAGAAATAGAAATATTACTAAACACTGCAGTTTAACTGTCTTTAAACATTAATTTGACTCTGTTGTGCAGATATTTTATTATTCCTATTTCCTAAGGAATTATAATGATTCAACAATGCTTATACTATTTTCTCTAATGCCAGTACCTGAGAAATATGATATTACACATAAGACATTTGCATCTCCAGTACTACAAAAATACTAAATCTTACAATATTAAATTCATTATGAAGAAACAAGCAGATGAAGTGCTTTTTATCTTTACAAAATTAGAAAATAATTACCTAATAATAAGAGAGTCTCTTGTATAGCCACCATCATATTCTGTAGTTTCTTCTAGTGCTTGAAAATCTAAATTCTGTAAGAAGATAATATTTTTAAAGATGTCCACTAATTATATACTCAGGATCAAAAAAGAAAAGCACCACTCTCTAGTGTATATTCAAAATTCTTACCCTACTTCCACAAATTAGTAATTCAATTTCCTCTGGTCTAAATAAATATTTCAAAGGAGATTCATTGGTCACCATGTGGAATCCTCTCCGAAAGGCCTTGAACTGCTTTTCTACTGATTTATTGAGTATGTAGTCAGCATACAGATTGACAAATTCCTGCAAGGAAATAAACCCCAAAAAACCTTAGTGCTTCAACACATGCCACTTGAAGAACTTCCCAAAAATACAAGACCCCAAAATACATATAATTCTGTAATTCTATGCAAATTATCTGAACTCAGCTTTTACTCAGTAAAACAAAAGAACAAGTCTCAATACTCCTCAAACATGTCAAACATCCCACCCAGAAGCTGCGTGTCCATGTATCAATGCTTTCTTTAAGAAAAGCCTTTTTCTGTTCATAACCACACTGTGCCATGGCAATTTTAAAAGCCTTTATAATTTAAAAATTTAAAACCTTTGTAGGGTTCTACATAATTCTACATACAGTATATCAAAGAACTACAGATTCTGTTTAAAAAGTTGGGTGTACCTTTCTGTTTTCATTCGTAATAGGAATTTTATCACCGTTTTCCTTTAAATCATGCATCATTGGATTGCCAAAGAGGTCCGTGTGAGATATTTGAAACGTTATCATCATATCATCTTCCACACTTCCTTCATACTCTAGCAAGTCTCTCAAACTCTGATACAGAACCTAACAGAATAAGAAATATATCTGTCAAAAATAAACTTTGATAGATTCCACTGAGTAATACAATATATGAAACCACCCGCCTCAAAAAAGGGTTGTTATATTCTATGACACAAGTCACCTAAAAATCTGCCATAGCAGTCCCGATAATTATTTATTAAGCTTAGTATCTGGAAAGAGAAACAATAGAAGATATTAAGATAAAAAAGAAATATGGCAATCATTGATAACTCCCTTAAAATAGCTTTTAGTACCTACCAATCTTCTAAAATGCAACAGTCACATCTGCAGTTTAAGAGCCTTTCATAATATCTTCTTAAGTCTTTTGGATCTGTCTTTACTTAAGGCATCCAGAATATGTTACACTAGTAAGGGGAACATTTATGACTTAAAAATCAAAGAAACCCCTGTATTTATATCAGGTAAAGTTCAGAGAGTAGGCTTTTATCTTCTACTTCTTATTTAAAACCCAAATCAACTAGGAAGTAATCATGAAGCAATGCAGATGGGGTAGTCTTTAACATAAGAAGACATTTATGAACCAAAAATAAAAAAATCACAAGTTTGGTCAGAATTTACCAAGTGGAATCTGAAATTACCTGTAAGAGTTTGCTCTATTCAAAGGAGCAACCAGCTTTCCTCCCTGCTATGCTTTAGGAAAAGCCCAAGACTCTCTCGGAAACCAAAGACTATGCAGCAAAGGAACAATTATTTGGCTGCAATAGAGGTGTAGGGGCTAAAGAATACAAAGTGAAGGTGAAAGTGACAACTGTGTGCAACTGCATTTTTATAGTGAAGCAGAAAAAATAAATTTCCCCCCAATGTTTTATTTGAAACATGAAAGTTAACATGTAATCCCCAACCGCTCACTATCTCTGTGTTTTTGATTCTTCCAAAGGACATTTAAAAAGGAGCTTGCAATGAAAATCACTGGACTTGGAACCACTGGTGGTGAGGGCTGGTGAACATCCATGCTCTGCAGTATTAGAAAAAGCATTTGGAGACTTGACTACTGTGAATTTCATTTTGGGTTTGAAAAACTCATAAGTGTTTAAGTCATATGAGAACACAAAGAGTTAAAAAGGATTATTTTAAAAGAAATCAGTGTAGATGTTAGAGAAGAAATGTAAGAGCAGGGAAGAGGAAGTATGAAATGCCCTGACTACCATGTTCCATAGAAATACATTCACTTTTTTTTTGTCACAAGAAGTTTTGCGTATGTAATAACAGTTAGAGGAAACTTGGGGCACTGTTTCTCAACATCATTATACAGAGAAACTGGTGAATCTGGCATGCTGTTGCATGTAGCCATCCAAAGCAGACCAGATAAAGAATTTTTGATAACACATACCCCATTTTCAAAAATGAAAGCCAGGTTCTTTTTAGACAGTATCATTTTACTTATCTTTTTTGAAAAGATGGAAGATTTTGTATAACTGCTGATAATAGGGAAGTGTTCCATCATTTGAAACAAAAAGAAGTTGCTAACAACTCCTACCAGCAACATGAGGGGAAGCCACTGGTGCTCTCTGCAGGCAGAGCAGGGCCAAGACATCCTGCACACACACTTGTGTGCTCCATCTAATAAATGCACAGCTCAGTGCTTGTGTACAGCCACTGGCTGGGAATGGTGTGGGAAGATGGACACTCATCACTGCTCTGATAGGGATATTCATTAACTGTAGGGATATTCATAAACCACCTCATCTGTCTCTTGCTTTAGACAAAAGCCAGTAAAACATCACGTCTTTGCATGTTTACTCTTACTTGCACTTTTTTTGGGTAGTTTACTTCTACAAATAGCTATAAACAGCCCAATTTTAGAAGTCTCTTTGGGAAGAGACATGCTTGTTTGCTTAATAATTCTTAGTAACATTTAGGAGTTTATGTATCAAAAAAATAAAGCTTTACTGATACTGAGCCCTATTCATTGATGTTATTATTTTGATTCCTCCAAACCAAATGTAGCAAAAAGTTTTATTGTTTATGCATTTATTTTAACCAATACAGACTCTTAATGCACGACACTAGTTATTTCACTTTCACTTCTGACAGTGATTTTGTGTTTAACTGAAATACAGATTAAATTACTGCATGGAAAATGCACTATTAAAGTCAAAGAACATAACGAACTCACAGGATGAGAGTCTGCCAGATCACGGAAAGTTCCTTTTTTGCCCATTAGCTTCCTGTAGACAACCATGGGGAAATGTACATCCAGTATGCAGTTGTTGTAAATAGCCAGTCCCAGTACTATGCCAATCAGGGTAAACTGACCCTCAGTTTCAAAAGAGGACGGATTAAACCAAAACAGTTTTGTAGACTCATCATATGTGAACATCCCTGTTAATAAAAAAAAAAAAAAAAAAAAAAAAAGAAAAAAATAAAAGAAAAGTTGAACAATTACGGTTGCAATTTAGTAAAAATGTCACATAAAACATACCATTATAAAGACATGTTTAACTTAACATTATACTGAATTGAGTGGCAAAGAGAAACTACTTACCTTAAGATAACTGGAGCTGCTCAAAACACTGTTACTCACATCATCACTAAAAGTGTGCAAGAGAACTGTGATACAACATCCTGCAACACTTACTGAAGCTGCATATACACAATTTTTGATCCCTCCACTACTGAGGAACCAGCAGCACACTAACAACAGCGATTGTTACTTTGATAAATAAAGAAGTACAAGAAAACACAGTCAAAAACATGTGGATGAAACAACCCTGAAGGATTCTTAATTACTAACAAGTGACAGCCTTTCCTCAATGGCCAGTTCCAGCAAAGGAAGAGGACTAGATGCAGCCCTCCTACTTAATTAAAAGCTATGATGATGGAGCAGGGATTGAACATCACACATGACTTTAGAGTTAGATGTACAACAGATTGTTTGCTTGTTTCAAGGACCTTTACTAGACCATTACTACAAGGACCATTATTGCAGCTATTACACACATCTGAACTTGAGGGGAAAATGGACAATGGCCTGAGAAGGGGTTGCAATTTTAACAGCTTGTCACTAAAGGGAGTGGTTTTGCTTCTCTCATTCTGTTCACTACTTCAGGTGACCAATTTCCTGCCCAGCTCATAAGCTGAGCACTTCAACAAATAGCTGAACTGGTGCATGCCAGAAGCTGCAGGGAGAAAATGTGAAGACAAGAGACAGGCAGAGGTCCTTACCCTTTTAGCTGTAGCGAGACACAAGATAACTCTTGTTTATGAAACTGGAGTTAAATTATTTAAATGAAATCCACAATAAAATCCATTGCTTACCTGACTAGATACTGAAGCAAGATAAATGCAAACCCCATAGACTTAAGGTGAGAGAGACCACCCTGGAAGGTACAGTCCCAGTCACCTGCTGCTTGTACAGCTGTCACCATTTTCTGGCAGAGCCTAAGAAAAACTGTCCCAGGCTCCTTATACTCAACACACCATGTGTTGAAGAGTATCAACTACATTTGCTACAAGGATTTATCTAGTCAGCTCTTAAAAGATAAACTTGTTTACAACCTATGAGATGTAAAACCTGATTACAAAGCCACATCAACACAAAATTAAAGACTGAAAATATCATCTTCATTCAAGAGACAAAGACTCTTTCCTCATTCCATGTAAGGCAATAAACTGCAAGCTCATTCAAAGACTCTGCCTATTCTCCAGAATGTGTCTCAGTAAGTGACTAGGGCTGGATCAGCAGTTAGGGGAACACACAAGTAAGAGACTGACCCATCAGATAAGGCAACTGGAAATCAGAAATGGATGAGCAACTCAGGCATATATAGGCCAAACATTATATAGAATCCTGTATGCCATTTTCTGAACTGACTAAAGTAACTTCAGGATTACTAGCACATAAAGCAACAACTTGAACTTTTTGGAATATGATGGAAAAGTTAAACTGTCAAAACAAACAACTGCAGCAAATGTCTAATAATGAAGGATCAACAGTTTACACAGATCCACATCTGGAAACACTTTAAGGTAAAGTACCCCTCACCAAAATTAAAACTACAATATATCAAAATCATAATAAAACACTGGAAGAAACTGGACTCTGCAAGACGGGGAAAACAACTGCCCTTGAAGTTATATGAAATTATCACTTTTTCCCCTTTACCATGGAATACCTTTACCAGTATTTTTTCTGAATTATTGCCTCCTTTGTGTAAAACTTTAAGGTAGTTCAATATGGAAATACTGAAAAAGTCAAAGAAGCTATAATAACAATAGACATCTCTCCAAATACACCTATGAGAGGACAGACTGTTTAAATTCCACTTAAAGGATCTCCCTTGTTTTCTCAGGTAAAGAAAGCATTTGTAAATCAACAGAAGTCACACTTGATATATCTGGTGCATTGCTATACTGCAATGCATATATATACTATATATGTATATACACACACACTGAATGCAAGCTACATTTTCTGCTTTTACACGTTTATGCCAAAAGCCAATAACAAGCTTTTTTCCTCCAGGGTTACTATGAATACAAAATGTGTAAATACTTGTTTACATTTTTAATAGAGAAGTAAAACAAAACATGCATGCACATCTAATATATTATCTACATTTAAATGCAGGGAGTATATATACAGTGCTTGGATCTTAGGTAAGCATGCACACTTTAGCATCACTAAATAAAGAGTATTTCAACACACTCACACAAATTCTGTTTAGATAAACTCAAGTTGAAAATGTACTTATTTTGAGTTGAAAATAGAATTTCACAAATTGAAGTACTAAGAGTTATTTTGCCATACTTCAAAGCAAGCTAATTCAGATTCCAAATCTCTCCAAGTTAATTGCATTTTTCAGAGTCAGTAAGGCATGTCTATGGTTCACTTGTTATAAGAACTGGCTTGCATATGGTGAAGGGTAAGTGCCAAGGTTCAGATTTTTGCTACTTATTCTGGGTAATTGATACTTGATACTACCTCTCTAATCCAGTCAAAAGAGATTTCTGTGTATGCTCATCAGTTTTCTAAGCTACAAAACCAAGAACAGCAGCTTTCTCTTTTAAAATAGTCCAGTGAAACCAAATTAACAGCCATGAGCTGTTAGGCTTCTTTAATGGAAGCCATTACAGGAAGTACAATGTAACATCATATTTCACATAAAATGTGAAATTAGTATAGGAATCTGGCAGGTCTCATTTCTATTCTAACATTAAGTATTCTTATCATTTTATAACATTTTCATCTTTTCAGAGTAGCAGACAAGCTGCACACTAAAAGAAGCATGTCCTTGCATGAACGACTGGTGCAGGGAGCAAGGGAAAAAAGAATATGATGGAAGTATGACTGCTGAAACACAAATGTAAAATTTTGGCTCTAGTATATCAAATTACTCTTGGTTCTTTAAATACAATCAAATTTGGCACTGTTGTCACACTTTGGATCTGCAGAACTGAGACTATCAGATTTATTAAGCTGGAGGAAGTAGAGGAAATAACTTGAAGCTCTTCCCCTTTGGTTTGATTACTAATTCTGGAAGCTAATCACAAAGCAAAAGGAGGAGAAAGGTGAGAACAAATAAAGGAATCCTGCAAAAAAACCCTGTACTACTGATTTATATCCAAACAAGTAATGATGGTTCTCATTAACTATACACAGTTACTCCTTCCACCATTCCTCCTTTAAGAGGATGACTGCTGACAACACAGTGAGCCTCAATGTACAGCAAACACTCTCCTGACCATCAATGAATCTGGAGAGCTTCAGAGAGAAGCAGCAGTGGATATAGAAAACACAAACATAGAACAATCCAGTTTGGAAGATCACCCAGGCCAAATAAGAAAAATCTGTTAAATCAGTAAATTACTAGAACACATACCGATATCTGGATTGAATATTTCTTCCACAACCAGTTGAAAAAATTCTTTGGAAACACCTCCTTCATCTACCCCTTGCTCTCCTTCAAATTCAACATACAATTGCTTCTTCAAGTCTGCAGGATTTTCCATGGCAATCATCTCTAGCTATTGAGTGAAGAGATAGAAACATTTCATTAGTGAATCTGTTTACTGGAATAGTTTAGTATCAAATAATGAAACCAAAAGTACCCCACAAATCTAAGAAGAAAGTGAGCACAAATCACAACAGTAAAATAAGAGAAATCAATAGTAATGCTAAACCACTCTAAGCATGTTTTAGAATCTTGGGATTAACAGCAAGAAACTTACCACAGAACTGATCTGTCAGTCCATTAAAAGCTCACTGGCTGTTAGCATTCTCTATTTCTATTCTTTTAAGCACTTATTTAAAACAAGTTATTGTGTTGCACACAATTCACAGAAAAAAGAAGAAAACAAGATGTATTACTGGGATAATTAAATTCATCTGACAATGAAGATTCTGCAATATGATCTACATGTTTGACAATAAAAGGCTTTGTGAAGGGATTACACAAAGATATGTTTTCAGAGTGGGAGACAGAAAACAAGACTTTGATGAGTAGTTGCATCTCTCAAACAAAGAGCTGGGGAAAAAAACCTAAAACAAAAAAAGACAGTAGTATTACAGTCAAATCAACCCCCTCTCCTTGACCCTAATGAGGAAGTCTCAAAACTCTCTTGCTCTTATTTCTTCAGTGCCTTTAAACAGATCTACTGCACTGCTGCTTTGAAAGTGAAAAATCAGGCCAAGTAGAAAGTCTGACATGTTACAAGACAGGGTTTCAAGTCTCTATAAAGGCCATTAGAGGCCACAGAATCACAAAACAGTATGGGCTGGAAGGGACCTGGAAAGATCACCTAGTTCCAACCCTTTTGCCATGGGCTGGGACACATTCCAGTAAACCAGCTTGCTCAAAGCCCCATCTATCATCACACAGTTCCAGGGATGCGACATTCCCAACTTTTCTGGGCAACCTGCTGCAGTGCCTCACCATAGTCACAGTAAAGAATTTCTTCTGAATATCTAATCTAAACCTCTCCTCTATCAGTTGAGGTCATTTGCCCTTGTCCCATCACTACATGCTGTGTAAAAACTTCCTCTCCAGTCTCTCCAGCCTCCTTTACGTGCTGGAAGTTTCTATAAAGTCTGCCAGGGGCCTTCTCTTCTCTGGTTGAGCAACCCCAACTTTCCCAAGCCTGTCCTTATAGGAGAGGGGCTCCAGCCCTCTGATCATTTCTGCATGCCTCTTCTGGACTCAATCCAACAGGTGCACATCCTTCTTATGGTGGGGACCCAGAGCTGGATGCAGCACTCCAGGGGGAAGTCTCACAATAGCAGAGTAGAAGGGGACAGTCACCTCCCTTGACCTGCTGGCCATGCTGCTTTTGATGCAGCCCAGGGTGTGGCTGGATTTCTGGGCTGTGAGTGCACATTGCCAGATCCCTCACTTGCATACACCAAAAATACATCCTTTCAGTAAATCAGAAGTTAAGCAAGAATATTTTGCAGCTGATATGAAATATGCTACTTAAAAGCATAAACACACTGGTTACACTTCTGCATCACAACTAGACTAAACATACATATGTGGCAAAGAAAACTCAGCAGTAAACTAAGGCACAGATGGACCTGTATACTCCTCTACTAAGACCATATTACTTGTGAGATTTGCCTCTGATTTGGACTACTGCAAATTGTACTTACCTGCAGGTGTCCTTAACATGCTAAACCCTACCTTATGCACACATGCCAACACTCTTTACAGCATAGAATTTTATTACAGAAGTGTAAAGTAGAACAGAAACAGAACAGAGAAGGTAAAGGCAGAAGTTATGACACCATTGACTCACAAAATCACACCACCAGCAAGACACATTTTCTCCTGCTAACTGCCAAGTCAGCCAGACATGATCCGAGCAGCGCAGCAGGGTAGGATGTGTGAGAGTTAGGGGGGTTATCATAATGGATTTGAAGACTTTGAAGCACCTCATGCAAAAGGAGCATGTGGAGAAAAAATTGCACAACCTGGTATTGAAAACTAAATTTGGAAAGAGAGAGAGTGTAACATCATAGCATATAAATATCAGTCAAAAAAACCACAAAGGCAAGCCATGAAGACCCCAATAATGACAGCAAATGAGATTCATCTATATTTCAATGAGCAAACCACATTTTCTGAAAAGCTTAGCTATGTACTACCTAAGCCATTTGTATAAAAAATCCTTTTCCTAGGCCAACAATGGAGCTTAAACTATGTTCCAAGTACAACTTGCAACTTTTGAAAAACAGAGAACTAGCATTTATTTTAAAACTGTAGATTAAATGTTCAAGTTGGACAGACTGAAATTCTCCTATTTGGATCCCTTCCACTTAAAACCAACAGCAACAAAGCTGTGGGTTTTTTTCTCCCCAGTCATGACTTTGTTGGCTTTGTAGTCATTACTGCCAGTAATTTACTATACTGCATGATTTATGAATTTTCATGAGTTCTGAGAAAGCATATGTTGCCTCTGCATTTCTTTTGGGATAGCAACCCTATGTCATAGTGTGAACACTCTCTTGTGTAATGGAAATGCACAAAGAAAATTGTTCATATTTACACATATAGAGCAGTTAAAGAAATTTCAAAATTATTTTTGGCTAACAAAAACAGCCTAAAAAAAAGAGGAAGGAAACAGTCTTAGCTGAGCAATGCTGGCTAGGCAGATTAGAACAGTGCAGTGGATGTCTGCAAGGGAGTCAGATAAAGGATTACCCAAAAGCCAGCATTTTGACCAAAGCCTGATGCTACTTCGAGTAGATTCTATAAGCAGGAAAATGCTGCTAAGCTGCTCAACTCAAAGTTGTGGGTTTAGCTGCTCCTTTGAATATCTGTGTCAACACTGATGCCTCACAATAAAAACTTAAAGCAGTGGGCAACAGCAGCAAAGAGGACAGTAAGGAGGCACTAGATTTTAACAGAACTGCAGCAGTGCTTCTATAGCAGGGAAGTATGAACTTCAGTTATTGCTGTCTGGCTCTTGGGTTTTTTGGGGCTTTTCTTAGTTTGTTTTTAATAATCACAGCTACCTCAACCTTGTCAACATAGATGCTGCTACATAAACACAATCCAGATGTGTGAATTACCAAAGTTTTAGAAGTTGCTCTCTGTCATGATGGTTTAACTGGCCATGTCATTGAAATAATCATTAGGTTTTCCAGGGACTTTCTAAAAAGAAGGTGCATGGCATGTCTAAAGCAGCAGAAGAATGTATTAATTGAAAAGCTGAAAGTTGAGAGATGATGTCATAAAGAATATCTATATTTTGTTTGCTGAAACAAAACAATGTACCACAACTTAAGACATTGGGTGATTTTACTTTGTTTACAGAATAATACTGCTTTCCTGAAATATGAGGACATTTAAAAGCTTAATGTAACACCAGAGTTTGGTAACCTGCTTAAAACAGATAGCAACTGAACTAATTTCTATGCAGTTTAAAATGACCACAAACCACCTTAAGTTCTAACATAACATAAAAGTTCTCTTTAAGGCAGAGGCCAGAACACTTTTCACACTAGATAGCAAAAATGGCAGAACACAGCTAATTTAAGCCTGAAAGTACCTGTGACACATCATGACATAACTCGGTCAACACATTTTTCTAAAAACCAGCATGGAAAGTAACAGTTACAGTTATAGACAAAGCAGCCTTTTCTCCAGCTGTACTTTACAGTTCCTGCATTTGGAGCTTGCACACATCAGCCACATGCTCTGCATCCAACCAAGCCATACCAGTGCTGACATTTTCACCTGAACACACAAACGTCAACTTGGTCTGAAACAATGTCAAATCCCCCGAAGTACTTAGCTCCTAAAACAGGAGAGAATCTGCCTACTGGGTTCAGGTGTCACAGAAGAGTTTTGGTCTTCAATAAACTCAGCAGTCACTTACAAGCAGAAGAGGGTTGCTGCCCTAGCTGTCTGCATTCCATGTGAAATTTGTCAAAATGACTTTCTAATTTGCAAGCAAGTAGAAGACTGATGCTGCTCAAGGAAACCACCATGTTCCACTTGCAGAAGTTGTGTGTCATAACTCACACCCTTTAAATTACTGCTACCTGAGAAGAATGCCACATTTAACCTGGGCCATTGGGGCGGGGGAAGAATAAACTCAGAAGAAAGGGATGAAAGAAATAGCTCTTGGGGAACGAAAAGGGAAAAAAGAGGATTTAAGGATATATTTCCTTTCATTACTACCATACTCACACAACGTGACTCAGCACTACAGCTAACCTATTAAACCTGCTAGATAGAAAAAAGCATTTAAACTGCTTTCAGGAATTGAAAATTGAGCTACCAGCTCCCAAATGTAAGGGTTCCCAAAAAAACTGGGGACTAAATTGTTACAAATTCTAACATTCCACCCTTGTCCCCAGGTGACTTTTCAGACTAACATATATACAAATATGTATACAGTAAGTATATAATACAAGGAAAGATGTTGCATTAAATAATTTCCAATAAAAAAGAAAAAATAAGTTTCTGAGGCAAGTTTCATACATGTAAAGAAATTGAACAAGAATTAGTAAATAAAATCTTTCTTTAGATGTATGTGTTTTAGGGAACTCAGATTCTATCAATAAGCAACTTTAAACATGATAATACCTTAATAACAATACTGATAGGAGAAAAGGAGCTTGGTAATGACTTCATCAGCTCAACTAATGAGCAGAAAGCCAGTGTTTAGTGTATTTGCAAGAAATCACAAAGGCTGATCAATGTATTTGTTTGAAAAATATTAACCATCAGTAAGGAAAACATGAGTAAAACTCAATATCATTTTAGTCAATATTCTTGAAAATGTTTTTATCAGGAAGTTATAAGTTATTCCACAGATACTCAAAAAAGCCTTCACTGACTTTTCTGTGAAGACACAGGTCTAGTGACATAAATAGTAATTACAATTCAAAAAAGTCTGTAAATATTCAAACATCTGAAGTTAAAAAAATATGAAATTGAAGGGTAAATGTGTTGGTACTTACAATCATTACCCATATATCACGCATGGTCAGAAACATTTTGTCACTGAACAGATCTAAGAGCATGCTTTCACTACTGAAGATCATTATCTTTGAAAGATCTTTCTGGTATTTTCCAGTGAGACCCTTCCTAAGTTCAGTACTGTACACCCGTTCTGATATTAAAATGAGAAAAAACAAATGAAAGAGAATAGGCACACTGCGGTCAACAGCTATATCAGAGTGTTCCATTCACTAACACTTCCTGGGGAAGATTTAAAATCTATTCCTTGAGCAATGATACTTTGTATCATCAGTTAAGACATATCAGTAGTTAAAAGGCAGATTCTGTATCCACTTCATACAACACAATTTCCCTGCATCCACATCATCCCACAAGAGCTACCTTGTATCATCTGTTCGAAACAGCACGTAACTCCCTCCCTCCACATCGAACGGCAGGTCTGTGCTCATCTCCATTTTACTGAATATAATTGATTTTCCACTTCTGAGACATGCCTGGGCTGCACTTGGTCATGTTGGCTACCACTACAGTTTAGTACCTGAATTTAGAACAATTTTATATTTTCCCTTTATTTTCTGTGCCGGAATAAACAGTTTAAATTCTTACTTTCCTCAGGGCTGTGATAGTCAGGTCACCATAATTTAGTATCTCTGACAGCTTAAATTAACAGCCATAGAGGAACCATGGCAACTGCCCAGGCATGTAACTCAGGCTGCTAGGCTGAGCCAGAACTGCTGCAAGTGCATCACAATTTAGATTAGAATGTTTGATCTTAGTCTGAATTAACTTTTCTAAACTTCCTACAGGCCAAGAGTGTGCAAAAACAGTGACTGCTCTGGTGCCACTGCAACTTGATGTTGCCCACAAGCTTTTTAAACTACACTAAACATATTTTTTTTGTCCTCAAAGGTTTCAACTTCCACAACAAGTAGTGTGTGAAAGAATGCCTTTTCTCATATTTATGGACCTTCCTTCTTATCAGCATAAAGAGGAAGGTTTGCTTTTGCTTTGCTGGAGTTGACATTGAAAAGAAGATCCTAAAAGTAGCTCTCATGCTCTTTTAGCTCATCCTCTTCTAAAGAGAAAGTATTATCTCTCCCTTTTTCCCAGTATTTATGTGCCCAAAACTGAACATTCAGGGAATACACTCCATGACAACAGTATGACAAAACATAACTAGAAACAACTGTAAATCTGATAGGCAGTGAAATTACAAAAAGTATTCTTAAAAAAACTGGTACACAGTATTTTTATATTTATTTGCCTAATATAAACTTGAGTTTACAGACAGAAGCCATTTCTGCATTGCAGAAATTTTATTTTTTTCTTTTGGTACTGAAGACAAATGTTTTCCCTGATAAGTCATAATATTAGCAATTCCCATGAAGCAGCTAACCCAGCTGAAAATTCCTAGGCATACAGAAAAATCAAGGTAGGAGGTCATTCAGGGTTCTCACAATTGAAAGTAAAATGTTTTAATTCTAACTTCTATCTGAAAATCCCTATCATCAGAAAACAATCCAGGACAGTGCAGAGGACAAAGAAACAGAAGTTGGTCACTCTCACCATCAAGATCTGTGCAGGATCTGATAATGGGGAATAAGAGCTATTTGACACTTTAAAACATCTAAATCTGCAACCACTCTGAGCAGAAGTAGTTCTGGTCATAGAAATCTCCAGCATCATGCTTAGAATTCAAACAACAAATGTATTGGAGATTGTTCTGGAGGAAATGTAGTATATATGCACTCACATTGAGTCCTCAGTTACTCCAAGCCCATGTAGTTTGCACGAGCCAGAGCCAACAAACCCAGGCACCAGGCTGCTGCGGGACTTACCCGGACAAGCGCATCATCGATGATGTGATCACGTCTCACTTTCAGTCGCAAATACGGGTTGAGCTGCTGCCCCTGAACTAAGCTGTAGAGCACAGTTATGCGTCTCTCACTGTACATCCGGATCCTATTGTCATAATACAATCCCAGGTTCTTGGTAACAGCATTCAATATGAAGGGACAGGTCATAAATGAGAATTTATTCTCTGTTTCTACTTTGAAGAAAGTGTAGTCTTTGTCCATTTCTAGAACATCATTCAGTGGTTCATTAATAAATTCTTCAAAAGGGATAAGTGGTTTTCTGCAATCTATAGTTTTAACACCAAGTTCAGTTTCCAGTGGGTCCACTCGAGGACCTTTTTTATTTCTTCTTTCCTCACCCAACAGCTCTTGAAGAGTTAGTTCACTTGATTCTGGGATGGGTTCTTCATCTTCCTCTTCATTATGATCTGTATCCACATCCCCTCCTACTACATTTGCATAGTAAACCATTTTCAAGCACTTTGAAGCAGCAACAACGGCATCATCATCATTCACTAGGTTACGACTATTGAACTCGTTGCTTATGACTTTGTAAGTAATAAGCTGCTGAAATGTTTCCATCATTCTCCGAATTTGATCTGCTCTGTACTTAGACCACAATCTGACAAGTTTTGCTTGAGCTGCAAGGGGTAGTTTGCTCATTGCTTTGCAAAACAACGGTAGAGCCATTTCCAGATATTCTGGGCTATGAAGATTGCCATTCTCCATAACGATAATAAACAAATTCAGATAGTTAGGATCCCGAGAGTACACATTATGGTAAGTCAAGTCACATTCCACATTAGGTGACAAGTACACAAGTGCATTTAAAAAGGCAGTTTCTATTTTTTCATTAGAAAGTAACCTATCGTAGACCCGTCTGACTGCTTCAATATCTACAGACACTTCATCTGGGCCTAGTTTTTGGAGGTTATTGTCTCCCTGTGTGTTATCACCTATTCTTGATGACGAAGATGATGATGCACCAGAATCCTCTTCCATAGCAGCAGCCGAACAGGCAGCTTTTTCCTTTTCATCTTCATCTTTGTCTTCATCCTTTCCTTGAAGAGACTTGAGCTCCTCCTTGGTGTGCTGCTTGGTTTTTCGGAAACTCTGCACCAGTGCTTCAGCACTAGAAAACACTCTCCCAATCACCCGGATTAAAGGGGAATAATCCTCTTTTTCTCGACATAGTTCAAGAATTTCATATATCTTGTCTTCTGTTAGAAAAGTCACGTCTATAAAAAAAATAAAAGTATTAGTTTTATTAAGACAAAAATTAAAAATATAAATTATTTCTGGTTTGCCCTGCCCAAGAAATCTGTGTGTCATATCATCCCTAAAACTCCAAAAATAGTGGTGAATAAATTCAAGACAGATACTTTATAATTTCATTAGCATGAATAAATCATGATCTTATTCATTGACCTTGTAAGATACTTTATTCATGGATGTCAATCAGAGAATGTGCACAATGGTGAAACTGTTTTGCAGCCAATTAACTACATTTGGTAGTTAACAGTACTGTATTGTCTAAACAAGTGTAATCAGTAAGAGGTTTAAACTTCACAAGACTTAATTAATAAGGCTGTGACAATACAGTCTTCTAGTAAATCTGCACAGTTAATGCGTAAGTCATTAAACTAAACAAACTAGACTGCATCAACCTCTTTTTTCAAACCAGACCTTGAAGAAAAGACTCAATCACTTGTTTTGTTGTACGTTAGTGCTAATATAAGACTTCTTATTTCTCCTCTTCATGCTTTCTGCAACTGTTTTTCGGACTAAATTGATGCCTGAAAACCCTCCTAAAACTCTCAATATATGCTCTGAAATTTATGCTGCCTTCTAAATTACACATACAGTGTGGCATGAAGATTATCTCTTTGTACATTAGGCCTCACTAAGATAAGCAACTTGGGCATACTCATCAACATGTTACTCAGATGAACAAGATGGTTTGCACACATCATCTGCTCCCAGTACCTGTCTGTTCCCCCTCTCCCCAAACTCCTAATACAAAATAAGTAATTTGAAGGGTACATTTGTTATTTGAAATCTTCCTTTCTCTTTAGAAAAAAGAAAGAAAACATTATTTATAGCTTTCTATGTTACTTTTCTAACAGAATCCACAGATGCTTTCACATCAGGTGACAATATACAGAACCTGAAAAGATATTCTAGTTTAAGCAGATTCTTCTGAACTGACACTGATTTAGAACTAAAACAGAATCTGTTTAAAAGCATCTCTTAGAAAAATCTCAGAACTGTATTCACCAACCGTACTAGAACTACCTACCTTTGCAGAAAGAAGTGTATCATTTCAATAGACATTTAATAAAGATGTACGTTAAAATATTTTGAAATGCGATAATCTACACTGATAGTCATTCCAAGAAATCATTAAATTAAAAACAGACGATGCAAACCAGATGATGCAAAGACAGCCAACCTGACTTTCACAGAACCCCAAGCCACTCTAAGAGCACATATAACACAGGAAAGGTTAATCTTATTGTCTAAGCTTAGATTGGCTTCCAATCTGAAGACAATGACAAAGCTCAAAACTAAAATCTGTTCTGTTAAAAAAACAGCTCTATTGAAAACATTACGAAAGGATTCAAGCTTAGTGCAACATCAATTTTTATCTGCTGCAGTGCACGCTCAGGAAGCAAAACTTGTCTTAAAAGAAGCCTTAATTTTCTTGTGTTAAGAGAAATTTATCTGCTGATACAACTAATGTTCCATGACACGGCTCCTCAAAATGAGGACCACAGTCTCAAGTTCATTGACTCTGGATCACAGACATTATTCATAGCATGAAAATTATCAGCACAAGTTGACAATTTAACAATACAATGAATTTCAGATTTCCATACTTAAATACGAATTCCTCATTCACTCTTTCAAAGGTTTTAGTATTCCAGGAACTCTAGAAAAGTCATTTAAGTAATTATTTCTGAAGGGTATTTCTTTCAATTTATTTAGAACTGTCAATCCTATGTTAAGAATAAAAGCAAGCTACATATCCTTTTCCTTGGCTTTGCTAAACTTTGCTGCAGATTTCCCAGTAACTGTAGTAGTTACAAGTTTTAAGATAGACCTTAAAAACAATTCAGAGTGCTAGATTCCTTAGACATCACCCAATTCCAAATGTAACTAAGTCTCAGATGAGCTTTAAGAATGCATTAAAGCCCTCTGTCTACACAGCTACAAAGAAAGGTCGATACTTGTGATGCTCCAAGAGAGAAGTCTGAGTCACTGCTGTAGCCAACAGACTGTCTCTGAAGGTAGGCTGAGAAGACTCTTAGGTACCTGCCTTGGGGAGAGGGGATGGTTAGACAGAATAAGGAAAATTCTGTCTCTGAAAAGCTCCATAAAAAACTCAAAAAAATCAAGAGACAAATCACAAAATAGACTTAATGTGCCTCTTGCTCATTTAATACTACATTGCCTTCCCTTTCCCCTTCATAGTGTTTGCCTCTCTGCTTATTCAGATCATAAATAATTTGGGTACAAATTTATCCTTGCATCAGATAAAGAAGAAACTGATGCTGCTAATTGACTGGAATACCTTATAATGGGTTGCTTATAATACAGCACTATGTTTTATTGATAATTCTGTACGATTTTTAAATTTTTGCTGTAAACAATTTCACGTTCTTTAACTGAACTTGTGTTTATACCACTTTTTGCCACAATACTTAAAGGTGATCTCCTCAAAGGTTAATGGCTTTTAAAACCATTTGGCCTGGTTTCTGGGTGTGTTTGCATCATGGATTTTGGTGACAACTAATGTTATTCTATTAGTATGTATTTACTATTAGAGATAGTTTGAAAAGCTAAACAGAAGTTTAGAAAACATACACAGACCAGTATTTTATTTTATACTGGCTTAAAAATAACTGTGCTCAAACGTTTTTTAGCTTAGTGAATGTATTGCCTATCACCCACTGTATAATTTTTTTCATCTGTTATGTTTCTTAACATAGAATCTGAAATCAGTTAAAGTATAAGTTTTAAAATTTATTAACTGCAGAATAATTACAAAATTAGCAAAACTAAAACAGTCAAACAACAGCATTTAAAGCATTCCCATATTTGCAAAAATCATTCTTGTAAGACTACAAATGCAGGTCGATTAACAGAGATGTGGTCAGGATCCAGATTTGGAATCAGTGTTCAGCATTAATCCATCCATTTTCCTTAATCCATAGTAAAATACTCAATTGTCCAATAGTGTATTTTACTAAAGTCAGCAGAACATCACCAGAGTGAATTCTGTTGGCTTGAATTCATGTATTTGAAATGTGGTTATTTTTAGGAAAACTGTAAACATCTTACCTTTAAAGTCATCTCTTGGGCCTTGCATTTCCTTCTTGTTCATTTTTCTGTCAGTGCAGGAATTGTTATGGGCACCTTTGGAATTGTTTTCTAGGTAAGCTGAGCTTGTTCCTTTCTTGGAGGGATGAGGATCACAGAGTTTTGCATTAATCTTATAAAGCTCGAGGGCCTTAATGGCTGCTGCATTGTTATCCATACGGAGAAAAGTTGGACAGGAAGCACAAAATTCATTCGTGCAGGCTTCATTTCCACAGCCCTCAGTTAACTGGTGGTAGTAGCGCTCTATTAGATGCTTTGCAGCTGCTCGCTTCCTGTAGCAAACATTCAAACAGTAAGTACAAGGATTAGTGGAGCTTTCACATACAAAGCTCATTCAATAGCATCAGCAAGGCAGAGATTAGTCAGGCACTGAAACACAAGATTTCTGTCAGAGAGAACACATCAGAAGATTTTTTTAAATGCAGGATTCTCATCTTGACAAATGCAAATATATTTAACACAAAATTTAATTTGTGGGTTCTATGTAAGTAAAAGATAGATCCTGTTTATGCATAGTTTTCAGCTTTACATCGTAGTGCTGCAGTGGAGCCAATCTTGTAGAGTGCTGAACAATTTCAACTGTCGCTAAAAAAGAGAGCAATTTGGATGCAAAACAAGGCTGCAACTGAAACAGAACTCCATGTTGTACAGGTGTTGAATCTAATATATAGTACTGAGGCATGATTGCACTGACAGATGAAAAAGGCATGAAACACAAAAATTCAGACATTTATTTAGCAATACCATCAATACTACACTATTTATCCATTTTAACAAGATTCCAGATGACCAAATTATCGTATTTAGTATATTTAAATCCATACAAAAAAATTTCTTAATTAGACTGATGCTAAAAACACAATTATAAATAGCCTAATAGATATTTTTTCCTCAGCTTAAATAAATTATATTGTTATCTAAATAAAAGAAAAAAAACACCCCAAAAGTGCTATCTGCCAAATCCATCTGTTTCTCCTGCCATTATAGGTGGCAAGTATGTATTCTGAAAATTCACAGTGGTACTGCTGAACAAGTCTAGTGCTCAGTACTATATATATGCACAAAAAAACCCATAACTGCCCTATTAATAAGGTCACAGACTTCTACAGAAACATGCAAATAGTAAAGAAATCACTGGAAAGCTGCAGGTAATCAGGACAGAAGCAGCTGCATGCAGCACCAAGAGCACCATGTTTGACCACATTTCAGAAAGAAACCCCCTAAATCTCAACTTCATTTAAGATTTTAAGTTGTTAATGAAAACTACCAACTATGAAAGATTTCAAGCATTCTGAGTAGGTTTAACATACAGGTTTAACATAAAGGCCTTTTGTGGAACTTTAGTGATACAGTACTATAAAGATTAGAGCATCAGAAATTGTGATATTAACTTAAAATTGCTTTTCTGATGTTGATGCATGCACAGATTCTGCACAGAACAAGTACTTCAGAACTGAACTGCTAGACCCACTACTTAGCACTGGCTACACCTTGCTGTTGATAATGGCTGGTTAAACAGTAGTTTCAATGCAGCTACTTTAAAAGGGAAAATGTTCTGAGAGGAACTACTGAAGTGTGTATTACTCAGCAATAAGACCTCTGTCTCTTTCTTTTCACCCTTCGAGATCTCATGATACACGAGAAGAAAATATGTCTTACAAGGAAAACAATTACTTTGATGTCTACCTGAGGTTTCAAATGTCCCAGTATGTTCCAAGGAAAAGAAAACAAACAAAAAAAACAGCTAAGGAAAAAGGTTTCCCTGGCACTTTGAGATGGATGTGGAAAGAAAAAGCAGCGTGAGCAATACCATTAAAACCATTACTGTGTAAGAGGGAATAGCTATTTCCTAATCTAAGAGAAGAGTTTTAGTCTCTCACATTTTTATATGCAGACTTAGGAATACCTGCCTCTCTCTACGTACATCTAAAAATAATTGGGTTTTTAAAATCTTGTCTTTCATACTTCAGCCATCAGTATAAAGGCTTTAAGAAAAATCACCCAAACCCCGCCAAAGCAACAGCGTTTTAATAAAACTTGGACCAGTAAATTGTGTCAGAGACAGTTATTTCTGAATGCAAAATTTTGTGCTTTGATCATTCCTGACTTTCAATCATTCCAGACCTCCAGATTTAGAGTGTGAAACACTGTAATTTGTAAGCATGTTAAATATTTAATATGAAAAAGGTGAATTTTTACACCTGAGCTGTGGCCACCACACCTTTCTAGCTCACACATCTAATTTGAATAAAGTTATATCAACGCATAAACATTGATATAGTAACAACACATTTTATCATCTTAAACAGCACTCCTTTAATCAGGTCATGTCTGAGATGCCAACAGATAAAGCTAAGCTTAGACTTGTTTCTAACAGCTAACTTCTGAAGGGCTCAATTTTTTTTTTTGCTTTTAGTTTTCAGCTACCAATTACTTCTCAAACTTTGCCATGCCTACAATAAGGCTGTTTGTACAAACACTTCTATTTTGACTTGTGGTTGGAGACTCACTGACTCAAGTTCTCTGAAACTCTATTAGAGACAGGTCTGACTGAAGGTTGTATTTTATTTTTTATTTTTTTTAAATCCAGTGTGGAAACAAACAATATGGTGTACAACAGTACTAGAATACAGCAGTATTAGAATTTCATAGAATATCCTTAGTTGGAAGTGACCCACAAGGATCATCAAAGTTCAACTTCTGGCCCTGCACAGAACCATCATCAAGAATCACACCACGTGCCTTACAAACACTTCTTGAACTCAGGCCTGGTGCTGTGACCACTTCTCTGGGGAGCCTGTTCCAGTGCTTCACCCTCTGGGTGAAGAATATTTTCCTAATATCCAACCTAAATCTTCCCTGACATAGTTTCATGCCATTCCCTCGGATCCTGTCACCACAGAGAAGAGATGAGTGCCTGCCCCTCTGCTTCCCCTCATCAGGAAACTGTTGACCATGATGAGGTCTCTCCTCAGTGTCCCTCTCCAGGCTGAACAGACCAAGTGGCCTCAGCCACTCCTCATACGGCTTCCCCTTAAGGCCCTTTCCCATCTCTGTAGCCCTCCTTCAGATGCTCTCTAATAGCTTTGTATCATTCTCATATTGCAATACCCCAAACTGCGCACAATATTCAAGGTGAGGCTGTCCCAGGGCAGAGCAGAGCAGGACAATCCCCTCCCTTGCCCAGCTGGCCATGCTGTGCATGGTGCCCCCAGGACAGGATTGGCCCTCCTGGCTGCCAGGGCACTGCTGACACACGTTCAACTTGCTGCTGATCAGGGCCCCCAGGGGCCTTTCTCTGATGCAGGTCCCTTGTATTTGTATATATACAGGTCCCTTGTATATATATACAACAGCACTTGTATTTGTTGAACTTCATGTGGTTGGTGACTGCCCAACCCTCTCATTTGATAAGGTCTCTCTGCACGACCTTGCTGCCTTCCAGGAAGTCAACACCACCTCCTTATTATCACTGGCAAATCTACTTTGTATACCTTCAAGACCAAGTCATTTATGAAGAGGTTGAGGAGGGACAAGGACAGAGCCCTGTGAAACTCCACTAGTGGCAGGTCACCAGTCTGAAGTCACCCCATCTACTGTAACCCTGTGTGCCTGATCTGTGAGCCAACTGCTTATCCCTCACACAATGCATTTATCCAGCTGTGTTCTGGACATTTAATCTAGAAAGATATTGTGAGAGACAGTATCTTTATGAGATTATCTTTATGAGAGACAGAAAAACTTTATGGAAATCCAAAAAGATGACATCAACTCGCTTCCCTTGATCCGCTGGATGGGTTACCTTGTCATAGAAAGAAATTAGGTTTGTCATGAACCCGTGCTGGCTGTGACAGATGTCTGTGGTGTTCTTCAGATGTTTTTCAATAACTCCAGAATAATCTTGTCCATAATTTCGCCAGGCACTAACATGAGACTGACAGTCCTGTGGTTTTCAGGATCATTCTTCCCATCCTTCTTAAATATTGGGCCAACATTGGCCAGTGTCCAGCTGACTGAGACCTCTCCAGATTCCCAAGATCACTGAAACTCCTCGAGAGAGGCCTTGTGATGACCTCAGCCATCTCTTTGAGTATTCTTGTATGAGTTCTGTAAGGCCCCATAGACTCACAGGGATCCAGCTGGATCCTCTCCCCTCTCCCTGGCAGCTACTCCACAGGCTTTTCACAGTACCTCAGACAAATGATTTAGGTAAATAAATAAATTTAAGTGAGAATACAGATCTCACAAGGTAGAAGAGAATTTGCCAAACCTTCCACAAGAGCTATCCTTACTGAGGTATATTGATAAAAAGACTTACAGAAAATGCAATTCTGAGCAAATCAGTGTGTGATTTTACAAAACAGACATTCCATACCACAACATTCCCACTGGTGTACTTCAAGTATTATTATCATTGTCCATTGCCAAAAGCCCACACTTCCTACTTCTATGTTATTCAGCAAAAGAGCTTGTAGCATATTCTCTGTATTGGCCAAAAATGAAAACCTGATCTCTTTCTACATTCCCCCGCTCATTTAGTATGCTGAAAACTAAAGTTCTTGGCCTGAGGCATTAAAACTGGTTCATCAAGCAAAGTAACATAAAACCACTCTCTATTCTTAGCTCATGCTACACCCGTGAAACCGCAGCTCTCTAAGTTCCTATAAAGGGATCTGGTGAAGAGCAACTGGTCCCTTAGAAAAGGGCCTAATTCTCTGTACATTAGAACACACAGTTACTACTGTAGCTTAGGTTGTAGTGACAGACTTGCATATATATTTCTAAACAGTCATTGTTGTTGCACATCCAACTATGAAACTGCACTGGTGTGGCTGCAGTTGTAAACATTTCACAGGCCTTTCCTTATGACTGAAGGATAAATTCCCACTCACTGGGCCTTGTATAACCTCCTTGAGCAATATGAACAGCTTCAGTGAGGAGGAGAGGCACCTAAAATAGACACCCAACTTCCTTCCTTGAAGTCCAACAATTTCACAAGCACATTTTTCTGTTTAAAACAAAATTACCATACACTGACTTAGTTTGTAATAGTTGCAGAAAAAAAAAATTGCCTTTAGGCTTTCCATATGTTCTTTAGGTAATAAAAAGCCAGATAATAAGTATTTTGCATTTGTTTTTTTAAATGGTGCCAAAATTGTGGAGTATCACAAGAAACATATACCACCAAGCCAAAGGTGAACCTGGGCTGCATTTTCTGTAGTAGTTTTTGAATGTCTAAAACCTGTAAAATAAAAAAGGACTGTACTGGTTCAAAAGTTCCTATAAAACAGAATTTAATTTGCATTTCTCAAATATTTTAAACTAAATACAGAGAAATACCATGTAAAGGAATCTCTTGCCACAGAGAAAATCAGGAGTTAAAACATTAAAGGAAGTTTTGAAAAATTTGAAGCATGTAATAATTTAAAGTTCCCCACAAAGCGTTTACATTCAAGTTTACACTTACATTCAAAACGTGCCTGAAGTTTAAAATATCTGCATAACTGCATCATTTTTGCTCATAAGTTTACCTAAATTTTAGAAATACAATGGATGTTTCATACTTGTCTGGAAATACCAGCACAAAATAACATGCTTCTGAATGGTTTCTGTTTAGGACACAATAATTGTTCCATTACTTTTACACATAAATCTCACATTGGACAGGAGCGTTGATCTGCTGGAGGGCAGGAAGGGATCTGGACAGGCTGGATTGATTGGGCCAAGGCCAACAACATGAGGTTCAACAAGCTGAAGTGTCAGGTCGTTCCCTTGGGTCACAACAACCCTGTGCAGTGCCACAGGCTGGAGCAGAGTGGCTGGAAAGCTGCCCAGTGGAAAAGGACCTGAGGGGTGTGGTCCACAGCAGCTGCACATGAACCAGTGTGTGCCCAGGTGGCCAAGAAGGCCAATGGTGACCTTCCAGCCAGCAGGAAGAGGCTGTGATCTCCCTGTTCTTGGACCTTGAATCCCATGTCCAGTTTTGGGCCACCCACTGCAAGGAAGACACTGAGGTGCTGGAGTGTGTCCAGAATACAGTAATGGAGCTGGTGAAGGGTCTGGAGCACAACTCTTACAAAGAGCAGCTGAGGGGAGCTGGGGGTGTTTAGCCTGAACAAAAGGAAGGTCAAAAGTGACTTTTATCACTCTCTACAGCCATCTAAAAGGAGGCTGTAGCCAAGTGAGGGTTAGTATCTTTTCCCAGGCAACCAGTGACATGACAAGAGGAAAATGGCATCAAGCTGTGCCATGGGAAGCCCAGGGTGGACATCAGAAAAAAATTCTTCACTGAAAGAGACATCAAGCTTTGGAACAGGCAGCCCACAGAGGTGGTGAAGCCATCATCCCTGCCTGGAAATGTTCAAGAAATGACTGGACATGGCACTTGGTCTGATGGTCTGGTTAAAAAGGTAGTAATTGGTCAAGGGCTGGACTCAATGATCTTGGGAGTTCTTTTCCAGCCTTGATGATTCTATGATTGCTCCAAGATAGCTAATTTTATTGAACGGAAATTTACAACACCCTGTTATATAATGGCTACTAAAAATTTAGAAATGCCAAAATATTTACAAGCAATTTTCTTAACAAAAAAAAAAAAAAAAAAAAAAAAAAAAAAAAAAAAAAAAGCAAAAAAAGCATTAATTTGCATGGAAATAAGGTTTGTCTTTTGGGTAAGCAAAAACCCAGGAAACTGTTTTTTTTAGTACTAATAGCAAAGCAACTTTCAATGTGTTAACAGAGGCACAAAGAGACATATCTGCAACAGTTATACTACACTTTGGAAACAAGATGACCAGTATATAAAAAACTGTTAAAGAAGGTGTTGCAGATGGTGGTCTTTTTGAAGTTAAATATTGCTTCATGCAAGTTTCAGCTTCAAACTTTGCATGCTGGTTTTCCTGCTTCTGTTTAGTCAGAGTAAGAACAGCAGTGCTAGAAAAGACAAACTTTCAGTAACAGCACTGCCCACACAGAGCTTTTCAAAACCCCTGCACACCAAACTGCCAAACACTCCACCCACAGCTGGAGCCCAGCCCTTTGTTCCAGCAGCGCTGTAACACCTTCTGCCTGCCTCAGCCTCCGGCACCACCTGCAAACATGCAAATATGCACCCTGTCAAATGTGCATGTGCATGGAGCTCACATTTTCCAAACTCCATTATTTCCAGTGTGGAGGACTCCAGTAGCAGGGGTGGATTGTGAGCCCCCCTTGGACCCCCTTGGGCTTAACCCAAGGGACCTCCCTTCCCACTGTGTATTCTAGATCCGCTGTTTCTCTGGGAACATCATATGCTGACAAAGGCATGGCACTTCCTCAGGAAGGGCAGCCCTGAGAACAGATCTGCTCTGGTTATATGGAGCAATGCAGGAAGATAAAGGGAGTGAAGAATACAAGGCAGCATCTATCTCACAATCTTGTCTCAGAAAGATTGCCTTGCTACAGTCATATTAAAAAACCGAGAAGGGTTTCAAAATTGCAAAGAAACCCATCCTGAAAAGCAGAGAGAAGGAAAGATGAACACATAGAAAGCTGTATGAAGACAGCCAGACCCTGCCTTGATATGTGACACCATAATATAGAGAGTGAAAACACATAAACAGATAAGAAGCTATTGGTAAACAATCAAATGATGTAATTTAGTGCTAAGGAGGTTTTAAGAAAGTTATACTAACTGGAATTGAAAGTCAATGGAGATGCATGACAGGAGCAGACAGAAAATGCTAACCTTAACAATTCTAAGACCTGAATGAATGCTAAGATAAAAAGACTCCTAACTTTCAGATAGCATCAAGATGTTCATCACATGGAGACCTTGAATTTGAAAAGTTAGGGATAAGCAAGACTTACATATGGAAGATTTTGCTGTGTAAGACTCGGAATATTTTCTTTAAATTTCTTTTCATTCACACGTGAATCATATATGACTATGCTCTTGGTATAAAGCTTTGCAATTCAAAACATGGAAATAAATAAAGCAATTATATCAGCCAACCAGAGCAAAACCAGAGCAAAATTCATTGTAAAAACAAAAAAGCACTTGCTTTAGTCCCTGCATTTAGGAATTAATTTTAGGCATGTAAATAACACAGTAACTATTTTAGCAACACAGCAGGCTTGCAGGTCACAACTCTACCACTCAACCTGCCATTCCACCTTATGTGGCAAGAGCAGCTAGGCAGCAGGATTGCAAAAACACTCTGTAACAGGTGTAGAATACATCACCTTGTGATACAGTTTAAAAAACATCTATATAGCTACTGTATAGTTACTAATCAAATATGTGAATTCCTCCAGCTTGACTGGCTCATATTTATTTTAGACAGATAGTTAAAATTTATGAAGTCAAGGCCACTCTGATCACTGGTCTATATCAAAAAGAAAAAGTACTCAGCTACAACACAGAAAAGTTTACTACTATAATTTTTTAAGTTTGGTTTTAAGGAAGATAAATCACACACACAGAAGAATTGTCAAACTTTTAGAAGAAAAAAAGTTTTACTGCCTTTTCCTTCTGATTTATCCTACATCCTTGAAGTCTTTGTTTCAACCAGTCTAGGTGAGTGCTGCTGATACATCTTTGCTTAAAATGCAAGCAAGTAATCCAACTGATAACATCCAGAGTGGACTATAGCCAGGCTGCAGTCTGACTTCCCCTGCTTGGCTAGGCCAGGGAAACAAGATGACACAATTCAATTTGCTGCAGGAACAATAAACCACAATGCAGCATGGGCCACTACTGGAGCAGGAATAAGAGACCATGTCAGGGCTTTTGTCCTGTGACCTCTAATGCAGCAACATGCAGAGTCCACATAGAGTCACTTCTCAGGTCAGGATCCCTGCAACCTTCACTCCTGAGAAAGCAGCTGGACAGCACTTCGTTAGTAGACGGTATGAATGAGGGAAAAGAAATCTGTCATAACAGGAGAATTGCTTCTCTTAGTGCAAGAAAAGGCTTCAGTGCAGTGAATTGCTAATAACACATTAGAAAAGCCCTCACTGTTTCCTCCTTATTTTTTAGGTAGGCAGTCCAATGTGTGGGGAGGTTCACTGCAGTTTTTCTCCTCCTTAAGTTGGGCAGCTACAGCAGAGAAGCCCTTGAGCAATTCACAACTATGTCCCTAGCCTGCAAAACATCCTGAAAACTGCATCCAGCCCATGGCATGTAAAATGCTACACTGCTGGGGGAAAGGCGTGAAGGAGACAGTTTAAGGTCAGAGAACAAGTTTGTGGCAGAAGAAAAATGAACCCAGACCCTTTGAAGCCTCAGACAGCACACCAACTACTGGGCTACATTCCCTCTATTATTTTGGAACTCATGCTGTAAGCCAGAAGAGCAGTTTGTGGTTTCCCTGCTTGAGTTCTATGACAGGACAGTTTGAATAGCTAGAAAAGAATTTTGTTTCCTAACTCACAGAAGAATAAAGTCTCAAATAATTTTTTTACTGGTCTCTAATTCCTGCAACCCCTTTGAATTTTGAATTGAAATGAATGTTTCAGCCCACCACAATGTTGATTTTAGTTCACCTTGGCTTCTAACCTAATGAAGACAGACAAAAAAAGATTCAGACCTGTCAGCAAGATGCTCTGTGAATATTGTTTAGTGAAACAGAGCTAGTTTTTTGTTTCTAGGAGTAACTGGCATACAAATTCACCAAATTAAGTCACAATTTCCTTTTCTCAGTTCAACAACACATCTGCCACAACAGATACCAGCAGATATTGGGCTTTACTACGGAAGTGTCTTCAAACCCATGCAAAATGTTAGTGAATGGCAGGTAGAAATTACATCCCATAAGATTTCTGACACTGTATTATGCTACCATCTACTGGTTCACATTAAATTAAAACTCTGAACCTCCCCTCCAAATTATTCACCCTCAAAAAAAAAAGAAAATCAGTCTCTGCTTAAAATTGCAAAATATTGATTTGAAATTTTCTAAGGTAATTTCACAGCTTTTGTCTTCTTTTTATTAAGCAGATGCAAGAGTGACTGTTGTATATGTTCAGAAAACTTTTAATCAAGATAAACCAAACTCATCCACTCATTTACTTACATTCGGCTAGTTTCAATGTTCTCAGAGTGCGGTTCTCCTGGTGATCTGCAAAACCAGACAGAAAACCTTAAGCACTGCTTGTTCCTTCAAGTCATTACAATATGAAATTATGAAAGATGGAATGCGATGGGAGTGTTATTTCCACTAAAAGCATCAACTTTTTGATACTTGCAGATTCAGTTTTTCAAACTCTAGAGTATAGTTTATTACACAAAACATGATAGTACAATTAAGCCGAATTTCCCTAAGAAGGAGAGCACTTTTTTCCCCACCGCTTACACAACAGGAGCCATTAGGGAAGAGATCTGCTGGCAGTACTTCCGCATTCAGCAGGCTACACAGTGCTCCTGTTCTGGGCTAATTCTTCATAACCACTTCTGTAACCAAAACATGTACTCAAAGATTATCAGTGATCAGCTGCAACCAAAAAATTCTCTACAGAGCTGGACTCTTAAGAAGTAGCAGCTCAGAAGCAGGGTCCAAAAGAATCTCAAAGCAGATCTCACATCTATCCCCACCTGAATTCAAGGAGCTAATCTCACAAACTGCTTTCTGTTTTCTTCAATCCAGCCAAGAGATCAGCCAGTAACATTCAGAATTAAGTGTTATTGCCTGGCACAAGCAGTACCTGTGTTTAGCTTGGCAACCTCATTGACTTAATTTATTTCAAGGGGTATAGCTCAATACTAACTTAGACTCAATCACAGTTATTTAGCTCCTCCTTACTCCCAGGTTCCTTAAGACAGCACTGATTAGACTGTTAACTTTTTTTAGACAGTAATTTTTTTCTCTTTGAGGGAGAACATCCCCCTAGCCAGTGAGTTTGCAGCCAGACTAGCCAGAAGACAAGGCAGTACAAAATGCAGCAGTTTTGAATCCCATCATCTTAGGATGCCTTGAAATCAGACCTTATAGAATCTTTGCTTGGGTACAAACTTTGGTACAGAGACCAGAACTGCCATGCTGGAAATACTGAGCAAGGAGTGGAAACTGAGCACAGCCACTACAGTAAAACTCTGCAGCTTAGATGAACAAAAATGTCTTTCATGACAGCTCCTAAAAACAGAAGTGAGCTGAAATCTGCAAACAGAACTAACTTTGTAGGTTTCACCAGAGTCTGCTGGGAGACATCAGTTAGGACGGCTACGCACTTTCCCGTAGCTTTACAGGGAAAAAAATATTGATAGGAATGCAATTTCTAAAATTCTTTATTATATAACTATCTATAACATTCTAAATGCTATTGCAAATCCCCACATGTAGCCTGATACATTCCTTTTTGCCTGTTTCATTGTGCTATTTTACTGGATGGTCTCTCCTATTAAAGCTTGGACTGCTATTCAAATTCTCTACTAGAATTTTAATTCCCCTTCTGAAATACCATAACTTTTTGGATTCTACTAAACAGAACCAGTGCCTAGAAGGCATTTCTGGCAGACAGCTTATAATTCCTAAGCTAGCTGGATACTGTGTGGTGACAGATGATGCAGAACACAGGAAATTATTTGTTTGTATTTCATTAACTTATAAAATTTAATGGACACTAGGGACAGAATTCAGAACTTCCTATTCAACTAACTTGATACTCATGCTTAAAATGTAAATACCTTTAACTGAAAAATAACATAAAAACTACCCAATCTCAAAATTTGGCCTGTATTTATTACCTCCAAAATCTGTTTCCCTTAGTCATTAAATTCAGGACTGACAAGGCAGTTGCTGACAAAAATTTTGTGCTCAGCAGCACAAAAAAAAAAAAAAAAAAATTCCCTTTAATTCTGGTGACCAATGCAAGCCTCTAAATGCTAAGTGAAAAGAATCTCAATTTTTTTCCCCCCTTATTCACGTGAGCATGTAAGTGTTAGAAGCCGGAATAGTAGAAAGATGCATATTTATATTTATACTGGTTAACTCCTCTATTTACTTCCAGGATTTCAGAAAATGGTAGCAAAATGTCTGGATATTTAAGACTTTGCTGTCTTAATTCTAGTATTGGGACATAAAACACATTGAAGTCTTGGGAAAAAGTAGTGCTTTTAGTTGTTATGAAAATGCAAAGGAAATCGTGGTGTTAAAAGAAAAACGTCAAGAATACTCATTACTTTCAGCCTTTAAAATAAAAAGCAGTATGAAGAATTACAGAAGAAGAACAGATTGGCATCTAAACACTGCATATAAAATAAGAAGCCTGGTTATCTGCAATACAGACAAGTAAACAGCTAGCAGTATATGCAAAATCTTTTTCTATCCTCATTATTTGTAAGAATATTATCAGGGGTGTAACGAGACAATACAGTTTGGTGTATGTTACTAAAAAAAAAAAAAAAAAAAAAAAGGTTGCATCTATAAGATAAACAATTTAAGAAAAAACACCATTTAGGTTGGGTCAAAAAAGGTCTGGTCCTCTAAGGTAAATGGTTCTGCAGAACACAGGGTGAAAATTCCTTCAGCTTATCATTTTCTAAAACATGAGCAGACCTATTATAACTGATTTGCAGAACTATTAATGGACATATGAACTTAATTTTAAAAGGTTTCAAATGACAATGTAAGCACCTAATAAAATGAGCTTTGAATACTCAGTAAAATGAAGTGGAGGATCAATTTAATTACAGGAACTGTACTTGTTTGCTGAGAAGCTATTTATTTTGCAATACCCAATTGTTTACAAACAAGATACCTTGTTATTTCCTGTGAGCAGGCAACAGTACTGAAAAACAACTATATAGTACGGCAAGACGTCCTTTCATCATGCTTAAAATCTGAAACAAGAGTTCTGTTCAGAGAAAATCTCAGAGCAAATGCTCTTAAAATTTCAGCTTTGAATTAAATTGTAGATACTGATCACAAGACATCAACTAATCTGAATACTGCAGTATGAGCTCACAAATTCAAATTGTGGGTCATTTCTAATAACACAGGGAGCAACTCCTCCATTCTACAAGTCACTCCTTTTACCTCCAGTGTACCTCCCTAGATGAGAAAAGTAATGGTATGTAAGCTTACATACACTTCAATATCATCAAGTGTCCAAGATAAATACTTCAAAACAAAAACTGAACACATGCTTGGATAAGCATACTAAACAACTTATACAGAAATTCAATATGACAGTAAAAACTACAAGATACTTTTAGGTGATAGTATTGTTCTTACGAGGGATATTATGTAGTACCACAATACTTGTATTTTAAAAAGCAGGCAAGGACAAACTAAATGAGCTTTGAAATCACTGTTAGCAAAAGTATAAGTCAACTTTGCCAGCTGACTTATCTTAAACAAACAATGTAACTTAATATTATTTATAAAACTAACTTCAAGCCATACAAATTAAATACCTTAAAATAAACATCATAATAGAAAAACTCCTGAGAAACAACCTGATATGCTTCATGCTTACCTTTTACAAGCTGTGGCCATTCGGTGACATCAGGGTGATCACAATTTTGAGTCACTGATCAAAACCGAGTTGTTGCACCAGTCCTGTATCACGCTGGGCTAAGCATAAGCTTAACAATTCTAAATAAGTAAAAATAATTTAATTAAAAGTCCTTAAAAATTATTTTCAGTCAATTCTCTAAATGAAAAAAAAAAAAAAGAAGAAAAATATTGATCTAAGCATTGTTTTACCAGCAAGATTAAGACTTACTTACATTCATTTTTTGTATGACATTCAAACTTCTAGAGTAACTCACTACAGTACCATCAACTGGTAAACTTAAAAATTCAGGAACTTATTTTTAGTCTTTCTAGATTATCAAAAACCATATCCATCTCTTGGACTAGTGGAAAACACCCAATATCAAGACAATAAGCATTCAAAGACCTGGAAGTGTGTGCATAAACATGAACTATAATTTCTAACTACAATAAAATTCTGGTGATGTTTTGCTGCTACAACTGGGCTAACATTGTTTCTTAGCAAGGCTCTGCTCCCAGGGGAGCAACAAGTAATCTGAACTTTGTTATGTGCCTCTCCCCAAAAAGAAGTAAACTATAATTATGTAAAAGTTTCATAAAAGCAACCTTTGCTATCTAAGGCAAATCTTTTAGGTTCTTTGGTCCATTTATATCATGTGTCTTCTCTCCTCTCCCTTAAATTTTCAAAAGTATATTTTACCTGTCAATTGTTTCCCGTGATCTGGCTCCACTGGTATAAATTGAAGGGTTGGTCCTTTACTTTGTCACGCAGGTGGCAGCCAATGATCACTCAGCAATACTCGTGCCCAGAGCGCCCTGGGACCACCCCAGCTGATTACTTCCATGGCTGAAAAGGAACCAGTTAGTCTCTTACCTACTGCTATTATCTACTCTAAACTAAAGTTAATGGATAAAATATTTCCAAACATAATCCTCAACACTCAATTCATCCCCTTCTCTCTCCCCCCACTGCCAGGCTCCTAACTGTGCTGGAAAAAGCCAGAAAAGAAAAAAAGACCTCTGAAGGAGAACCAGATGATAAACAGTATTCACTTTCTGCTAATATAAAGTTTTGATAAAAATTGCAACCTTAATATTTTATTTAGCAAACAAAAAGTTATCTTTCTCTTAAGAGCAGTAGATATGAAGACAGACCTCTGTATAGTATCCTGACAAGTTTACTCCTGTGGTAACCCAGATGAAACCCCACATTTGCAGGTTGCCATGCAGCAAAAGCCTCACACAGAACGAAGGTGCACAAAGCTATTGAGGGCACAGCCACAGCTCTGCAACACCTGTTATGCAGACATAACAATCTGGTGCAAATACTAAGAGAGCACATCAGACAGCTTTAAATATTTAGTAAAAACCATTTATTTCTTTACTGCACCTTCTTTTGTGCTTCAGTCCAACCTATTACAAGAGTATTGCAGTAAGACCTTGGCAAGGCCCATGATTTTTTAAAGTTTGTCACAGAAGCTGCCCAGTTTTGCCATTCTGCCATAAATTCTGCACAAAATAATATTTGTCTTTGTTTCAGAATGATGCTTATTAGTTTTATCATTCCTTGAGAAAGGTAAAGTGTCATCTGTTGATTTTAACATCAGTAGTATTTGAGTGTTCTCACCATAACACAAGTGCAGTTGACACAAGGAAAGTAAAAAAGAAGTAGGCTACCAAAAATCTCCAAAACAAAACAGAGGTTCTCCAGTACTTATGTTTCATAGGTGTAAATTGTCAAAGTTTAACTGAGCCAATGCCAGGAACATAGAACAATAATTAAAAGCCAGCTGGACAGGTTCCTCATCTGTCAACATTACACTACAGGGTAAAAATTTTCTATTTAATGTTTGCTGACCATCAGCTGTACAGAAAGGCAACACCCAAGATGCTGATGCAAAACTAAGGAGATGTAAAACACTGCTACGCTTATGACATTCTGATTAAGACCTGAAAATGTCCATTTTCAGGCAAGCCTTAGTTTTGAGAAAACAGATGTCTATTCTAACACTGCTTCTAGCACTTTGCCCAAGTAACTTTTAGTACACTGGTCAGAGGAAAATGGCATCATCTCCAAAGCCTCATTGGTTGGGAAACCTCCATTCTGTCTGACTAATGGAAGTACCTGCTCATGTTCTGGTGTGTGCCTGGTCAATGACTTCCTACCTAGACTTGGTCCTGTATCACTCAGACTATTGACAAAAGTTTATTACAGTAGTCTTCCATTCAAATGGAAGCATGCTGGAACACCAAGCTGTCATCAACATTAGTAAAACAAACTTTTCCTAGGGCTGTTTCATATGGGAGAAGTCATGAACATGACTGACAACAGTGAAGGAGCACATGGAATGCTGGTGCAGGATTCAAACTCTGCCAGATTTTTGGAATGTTAAAAAATATACATTAAATTGGCAGTTTCACAGTCATAGTCAAGATAAGCTTGTGCCAAGGCCTGATACAGATCCAACTCTGTTAGTCTGATTTACCACACCACTGAACATAGTATGTAGAGCAGTTCTGTGATAGGAGGCAGTGTCTCAACTGTCACAAATCTCACTGAGCTGAAGTTAAATCTAAGTTTTGTTGGGAAATTTGTATCTACAAACCAAATTTGTCATGGGCCAGAGCTTTGAGTCAAGTAGTACAATACCTTAAAACTAAACTAACTGTACTGTGGTCTAAAATTCTCATGTTTCTTTTCAGCAGTCTTGATGCAAAAAACAAAAACCTTAATGAATCATTTTTCTCCTTCTCATCCTACCTTCCCCACCTATCCTTGCTGCCACTCCTGTGAGACAGAATATGATTGGCAAGGATTCAGATCAAACAATAAATTTTTCTAAAACCTTACTCATTTATGAATCAGCAGAGTAGTGTCTGCTGGCAAGGAGACCAGCATGCTGAAACACAGGGGGAGTGGTGAAGGAGACTGCCATCAAAGATTTATTCTGAATATATTTCAAAGGGCATTTTGACTGCTTGATAAAAAAAGGCACAAAAATCCCCAACCTGGTTAAGACAGTCAAAAGACACTACATGATTATGAAAGGAAAACCTCACTGATGAATACACTAAGATCTTGGATAATGGTATTATGAATTGTGAACTGGTCTAAACCAACTGCTTTTCTGTCACAGGAATTTCTCTACAAAAAACGTCCTGTTTGTAACTTACCTTACAGAAGACAGAAATAGCAGCCCTGGAGCAGACATTTATTCATATTACTCAAACAAATTTCCCTGGTCCTCACTGTTATGATCAGCATGGCTTACAGTTTAGGCTTTTACAAACACACTGAGAAGAAACCCAAGATGGCTGCTGGTCTCTTTGGGACTGGGCAGGCTCCAGAACAGACACATTTGTGACTGTCCTAGTGACTATTTAGTAGGGGTAGAATCAACCAGGGCTGCAACAACTCCTATTACAGTTGGCAAGACAATAAACAAGGATTCATGCCTTCAACCCACGTAACTGAGGAATTTTGTGACTTGAACTAGCCCTCATCAAAAAGGAATGGGATAAATAATGTTTATGCAGTGAGTTGGAACATCTATTTCTCCAAGACGGCACAGGTGAATACTTTCTTAAAAGAATGTTCCTATCAACTCAAGGAATTAAACAAGAGTGAAAGAACAAGACCTCAGAAAGGAAGTTCAGATGCATCAAAAGGGGTTAAAAGCAACTTTGTTGCATAATTTGATGAAAGATCTGGGCACATTTCCATCAACCTTGAAAGTCTACAAGCATGAGGCAAGAAGAGGTCCCCAGCTTCAACATACAGACCCTAAAGCCACACCCTGGATACTTCAAGGGCTTTTTTTCCAGCAACCAAAAAAAGGGCAAATGACTTCCAGGCACCAATCACTTCTTTGAACATTGTTACTTACATGGATTCCCTAAACCATGTACTATCCCTGCGTTATTTGACAGTCACCTTCTGTGAGAGGAGTGCAAGCTGGCAGCTGACACACAGTATCTGAGGTCTAGGAAGATCCCCTAGGAACACTTCCCTTATTTAAACTGTAATTTCTGACTGATTTATTAAAAGAGTGGTACTTATGGCAAGTGGCACTTGTAAGAATTTAGGTTTCCTTTACAAAGGAATTTTAAGTATCTATCCAAGTAATTTTTGATCCAAATTTAAGATTCTCTTTTTGATCTATGATGAAAATAAGGGTGATTCACTGTACAATGAATTACCATGATCCACCTTACCTTTCAGTACCAGAATTTGAGTTGCTTAATTAAATATAACCACCTCTCTCAAGAATATACCACTAAAGACAATTTTTGAAGGTCTTCTGAAGAATCCCTCTGAGTTACCCAAGAATGAATTTTACATATTTTCAGAATGACTTTAAGCACCACAATGAAACAATCATCTATACAGTAAGAAACTGACACATAATAGGAAGGCCGGCCTTTTATAATTTGAGATTGAGTCAAATGTCCTGGAGAATATTCACCAAACCCCTAAATTCAATCTTAATTGTCACATGCAGAAAAAAAAAAAAGTAATGTAATAGGCATGTTTGAGCTCATGTTTCTTCACAAACTTGGAAGAAAAAATTACTTTTCTTGCTTGTATGCTGCCTCCAATGCAAAAAACATAAAAAAGATAAGCTTTCTTCACCTAATTAGTAGGCAAAATGATTACTGATTGTACAGTAAAATAAAACAGCCACTAATACAACCTGATCTTATAAATCCTAACGGAGACAAAAAAAGCACCAACCAAACAGTAATAAGGCCTCTATAAGAATTTTTTTCCCCACTTCCTGGTAAACCAAGCAATTCAACTAGTAACAACAAATGCAAAATTATATTAGTTGGAAAAGCGAAATAATTGGGTTCTATCCTGGAAATTGCTAACCTAAAGTGACTGAAGCAGTCACAGCTGATGTACAAATGTACACAAGCTCCCATATATTACAAAAATAATGATAGATATGACTCATGAAGGGTCCCTGGAAGAGTGTCTGTTCATTTGCACAAAGTACTCCACACATCTTCCAAACTTAAACCCAGTTCTCCAATTATTCAGTATTCTTTAGAAGTGTTCCGGAAGTAGTAGAAAAGAGCCACAAAAACAGCATGAAGATAGAAGAAAACGCCGTGTGACTAGACAATGAAAAGAGTTCAAAGTTAATCAAGCCTATCAATATAGATACTGGAAGTCTTCTCATAGCACAAAAAGAATACATAAAGATCTTCCAACTGAAAGAATGCATATAAAATTCTTATGAATAGAAATGGAAGGCCCACAAATTCAATTTAGAGCAGGAACAAAAGCATGCAGGATAATGAGAACACTTAACATTTGAATAAATTATTTGGGATGGGCATCTGAATTTGCTACTATCTTCAAATGAAAGTTAGTGTTACTCTAGAATCTACTTTTCAGTAAAAACACTAAAATGCTTACAATAAAAAGTTGCTACTGAGTTTCATAAAGGTAGAATTTTTGTCTATGTCAATACAAACAGATCAAACAGATTTACATAAAAGCTCCATCCTACAGTATTTGTATACTTACTTTGCCTAGATGTCAATACTCTCCACTGTACTGATTTTGGCTGGAATAGAGTTAATTTTCTTCATAGTAGCTAGTGTGGGACTGTGTTTTGGATTTGTGGTGACACAGGGACATTTTTGTTATTGCTGAGCAGTGATTTCATAGATTCAAGGCCTTTTCTGCTCCTCACCCCACCAGGGAGGATGCTGAGGGTGCACAGGGAGTGAGGAGGGTTCACAGCTGGGACAGCTGACCCCAGCTGACCATAGAGACATTCCATATTATATGGCATCATGCTCAGTGTATAAAGCTGGGGGAAGAAGGGAAAAGGGGGCATGTTCAGAGTCATGGCATTTGTCTTCCCAAGTTACTGTCTCATATGATGGAGCTCTGCTTTTCTGGAGATGACAATATGTGCCTGTGCATGGGAAGTGGTGAATGAATTCCTTGTTTCGCTTTTTTTTTGCACAGCTTTTGCTTTACCTATTAAATTATCTTTATCTCAACCCACTGGTTTTCTCACTTTTACTCCTCCAATTCTCTTCCACATCCCACTGTGTGGGTAGGTGAGAGAGTAGCTGTTTGGTGTTTAATTGCCAGCTGGGGTTAAACTATTGATATCCAAAAATCTCAGAGTAAAAGAAAAATGCCTAATGTTTGCTCCCACTCCCTCCCCTCAAGGCAAAAATAGAAGCCTACGTGTTATTCCCATTTTCTACAACTGCCCCTGCAACTTTGGACTCTAGATTTTGCCTTCAACATCTGGTTTAGGTTTAATACTTCAGTGAGATCATATATGTATTTTGTACACCTTTGTAAAAGCACGAAAGATCCAAAATTATCCTTAGCTTCTGCGTTTGACACTTAGACCACAGCTGATTTTTCTTCTTCCACTACTGACACCCCTCTCTGATTTTTTTTTTGCATTTGTTTCTATTTCAGTTATATTATACCTGTTACTTCAGGCTCCCTCCAAAATGATACACAGCCATGAACAAAAAGCCCCTTCTACACCAGTAGGTGAAATCCCATCACCTCCTTAAATGTCTTTTAACTCTCCTTTTATTGACTACTCATCGCATTAAGTTACATTGCAGTCAGGTAAGTTTTACAGCTTCGCTTCAGCTTTACTACTTAAGCTTTTATTCCGTCTGTCCTCTTGTTTATGCTGTATTTTGATTTCTTTCATGCTGCCTTCCATGGAAAGCATCTTTCTGTTGACCAAGTTCTTCAGCATGTTTGTTTAAATATAATTGGTATTAAAACCAAGCAACCATGCAATTCTGTAGCATGACATTCAGCTTTTCTGATGTTCCATTAGTATTTATTACTCACAATTTGTGGGGGATTAGAAGGAATTCTTCATCAATTTATGAAGCACATACCATCACAAAGACTCTATGCATACATACAGTGGCAAGCAGTTAAGCAACCGGAAGAAAAGCAGCCAGCAGGAATAATGGCAATAAAGAAATAATGGCTTAGGTCTGAAGAAGAGCCATCATACACAGAACTGGTATCGACACTGGAGAGCAAGAAGCAGGTGGGTGGTCCCAGTGGTGCTGTGGGTGCAAAAATGAATATACACTACCTGCCAGATGCCTGCTAGAGTAAAGGACCAATCTATACAATTCTCTCAGGAACATCTGGATTGTGATAATGTAACATTGTAGCTTTTTGAGAGACAATTTTTAATTATTACACACTACAGCTAAAGTTTCAGCATAGAATTAACAGTTTTATTAGAGCCTGTCTATAGCTTCCTACAAAATAGAACTTAAAAAGACATTAAACAATTCTTCTGCAATTTTGAGATTTCTAAACTTTATTTCTAAGTTAATTATCTTGAAAAAAAAAATCCAGACATAAATCCATGGCACAGAAAACTTTAATCAGCTGTTACTTAGCTCTTCCCCACAATTTAAGTGGTTAAAACATAAAGTACACACATGGCTTAGAAACTGTTATTGAAATAACTACATACAGTCTTGTATATGCATTAACAGACCTATTTAATATGGCAGAAAAATTAACCTAATTGTTGTTTTTCTGAATGCAGTGATGCTAAAAGTTTCAAAATTCTTTATGTACCAAGTTGCAGAACTATAGAACTTAGAAGACACAGTACAAAGTGGTGCAGTAATACCAGGTATTACCAGAGAACTACACCAGCATAAAGTTAGGAAATGGCAATTAAAATAACTACAAGTTCAAGTTCCAACCCTGCCACAATATATGTACATATTTTTAAGCTGGTGGGACATTTAAGAGCCTAGACAAAAGAGAGATACCATGTGCCATGGGTTTATGTTAACACTGCTAAAAAAGATTATATTTCTGTATTTTCAAGCATTCCTATTTGTAAACTTGACTTACACTGATCATTGTTTAAATTTTCTGCAAGTTCTTAACTTGTCAAGTCACATCCTCACCATAATATTTTCAGTAGTAAATTAAAAAAAACAATACAGCTTTCAGAAACACACCAGTTCTTATCCAATCCATGGAGAAATAAATGGATGGTAGCAGCATGATGATGAGCTTGTTAAATCAAAAGGGAATTCATCAATGTTATATCATCAGTATTTATTTTCCCCAAGAAAAATCAAATAAGTCAGTTTTCTAGAGAATTATGACTAAGTAATAGATGTAGTTAAAAAGGGGGAAAAATTAATGTGTGCCTCTTCCTGAATTAATTTTCAACCTTTTTTAAATCTCAGCAAAGACAAATATAATTATTTGCTATTACAATTAGCATACAAACAATGTAAGTGGAAACATAAACATACCATATCTTTCCAGAGCTGCAGAATCTTGTTCTTTCAGATCCTAAAATGGACTTCTACAGTTCTTGTACCTATAATGCAAAACATTACAATTCAGTTCTTGCACTATGCTCCCTACCAATCTCAAGCTCAATAAAACTTCAGGGAAATACTTTCAAAAGTGCCTATTTGATTAGTCATAAGTCTGCAACTAAAGGAAACACAGAATCATAGAATATGTCTAGTCAGAAGGGACCTACAAGGATCATCATACTCAACTCCCCATTCCTCAAAGGACTACCCAAAACTAAACCATGTAAAACTAAATTACACTTCTCATAGAAAAGCACAACTGAATACAATTATTATGTTAGATAAACTACAAAAGCATGAAGTTCATACACACAGTCCCATTCTTTCCCCTATAGTGATGCAATAGACTTTTACAATTCCATTCATTCAGTTCATTACAAACACAAATTTTCTTTCTCCTTCCTTCCCCTTATTTTGTCTTTTTTTTTTTTCTTTTCTTTAAGAACTGGCATTTATAATAAGAAAAAAAATAAACACTCAAAAGAAGTCACAGATAGAAGCAAATCTTTCTGCTGGGTGCATAAAACTGCTGGAGTTGGAGTTCAGTATGCTCTTCTATGAATTCATTTTCAGAGAAGTTATAATTAACAAGGGACTAAAACATACTTAAAATACTTTCAACAAACACCTAAAAGCACAACCAGCTTTGAGAGAAAAGGTGACAGAAACAGACACCTGTAACTAAAGAAAGACAGGGGCTGTGGATTCCCCATCACTGGAGGTATTCAAAACCAGGCTGGATGGGGCTCTCAGTAATCTGGTCTAGTGAAAGTTGCCCCTGCCCATGGAGGGGATTTGCAGTTGTATTTTTCCTTAAGGTTCCATACCAACCCAAACCATTCCCTGATTCTATGAAATCTACTAATTACTTTCCAAAAAATTAGTAATTTGGCACAGAATTTCACATTTTCAGTACTGTGAAGATTTAATATATAATTTCTTGGCTTAAAACTCTATTAAGAACAAACAAATCCAATGCAGCTGATTTAGGCTGATCTCCAATATAGATCAGGGTTCCCACATAGGAAACCTCAATCTGGTTACCTTAACAGTACATTCAGTTTTATTTTAAAATATGTCAAATCATCAAGAAATCATTTAGTATCAGGAGCCAAATTATGAGGGAACCGAAATGGGGACCCTGGATAAGTTTTGCCACTAAAACTCTTAAACATTAACAATGTCAGGACACTTTTTTGTGTTTAAAAAAAATTAGTTATGTAGGGCGTCCTACAAGCTCTGTGAAAAAAGACTGCTATTTCAACAAACAATTCTACTAATTATGTAGATTTCTGTACAGTTAGGATTACTGTGTTAATGATATACAACTGTATCAATAAAACTACTACCACTCAGGAAGAAAAAAAGAAGAAAATTTTATCTGAACAATATGAGAGAGTAACTTATGATTTTCCCTGTTTGCAAGTAGCACTTCCACTCCATATCCACAGCAGAAATTCAAAATACCTTATATTCTACAAAAGAATAATTCTTCATTCACAGTGATGCCATTAGACAAACTCAGTTAAAAGTATTCTCACAAATGCAACCAATATTTTCACACCTTGTGTCACAGGACTTCCAGATTCAATGTATGCATTTGTTCTTGTACAGACATAGAGCAGTGTCATCTGTATAAAATTCTCTCATTCTCCTCTAAGATACAAAAGCACAAATTTTCAGTGTGCACAGAGTAGGAGGACAGCACCAAATACAGCATGAAAAAGTATTGCATATACATCTAGAAGGGATCTTATGATTATTGCCCAACAATAGAGAAAAAAAAAAATGGTTCTCAACAGAGCTGAAGCTATGGAGTAGTGTAGGACCATACCACTGATAGAGAAAACAGGACCACAAAGGAGGAGATGCAGACAGGTTATTTGCATAATAACACACAGCAACAGAAGAGCAAATCCAACACAAAACTGAAGTTCCTGGACTTCCTCTCCTTCAGTCTCTCCTCACCAGCTACCACTAAGGCAGAACAGAGTTCAGCAGTCTACTAAGTCTAAAGTCTACATTTGCTCAAAGGCTACATAACAACACAGAAGGAAATAAAGCTCTGTAATGCTCGTCTAACAGGAATGAAAATTATTACATGAAGTCAGATGTACTTCAACATTCACCTCCAGTATACTTAATTAGGCACCACATCTGCCTAAAAAAATGCAAATGTCAATGTAAATAAAAGTTTGGCCAACCTTACTGCTTCCATTCCACATTAAAAAATCTTGATCCATCATGTGACTAGAGCCAAAAGAGCTTCTTGTTTACAACTGTGTCATACATTTTCAATCAGAAAAGGAGACTTCAAGGCACACTGAATTATATCAACACAGACAGTAAAGCACTGAATTACTGCCTGTAGCATACAGAATTACAAAATATTTAAGAAATGTATGAATTAAAAAAAATATTTTGCAACTCTTGTGTCTGGCTCGATAAAAGATATCATAAAATCATTACTATCAGGTACTTAGATTATGTTTTCCACTTGTGGTTTTGAGTTGTGTTTGCTTGGTTTTATCCAGTAACTATAATACAACAGGAATAGAAGAAAAAATTCTGAGATCACTTCGCTAAAGAAATAATACCTAGTATTATAAATTTTCGGACACAATTCCAAATATTAAAGTCCAATTAAGAATAATTTTCTTCCACAGCTAACATTCTTAACAATAAACAAAAATCATATTGGTCAAGTAAAAAAAGACAAGTATGTACAAATTCACCTTCTTTAATCAGATATTCAGGTTATAGCAATCATGCAAACCTTAACATGGAAAGGGCTCAATCTTTGCAAGCAAAAAATACCAGATTCTGTTTCACAGAAGTGATACACTGTCTTGAGAGCTCCCTTGACCTTTAAATCTGATGGGATTTGCAGGTTGCGTAGACTCTTAAGTATGTATTTCTACTGGCTACAATAAGCAAGTTTTGCTACACCAGCTGAAACACAAAGTGTTGCTACTCAGCTAGTGTACACTAGTATACCTTGGACTTTCTAAAAATAAACCTGGGTGTACACACAGAGCAAAACACAATATTCATCACCAAGACTTTGGACATGAGATTTCACTACGAAAAAACAAGCAATCATTATCCAACTATAGCTATACAAATAAGAAAAATGAAAAAAATTGTATTAGAAACAGAAATTCTGAGGGAGCGATAGACCTCTTCCATATTATCTAACTCTGAAGAAGTTTTTGATTGCTTTTAAGAAAATGACAAATACCACCTTGTAAAATAAAAATATTTGAAGCACTAATTAGCTCAAATATACAACTAACCATAATGGAAAAACAAAACTTGTCTACAATCATTATAGCCTTTCTTGAAGTATTTTGACCTATATTCCATTTGAGAAGTTCAGTTCCTTTAAGAGCTACTCCACCACCCACTAACAGCCCAAGCCTGCTGAACTGCAGCTGCTCCAGCTTGGGTCTCAGGGAGCATACCAGAGCAGGAGTACACAAGTAGTGCCAGAGCCTGGCTGCCTGGACAAGCCTGGTATCTCTCAGTGCCTTGCACACTTGGCAACACAAGAGAGATCACTCTTGTGCCTCCCCTGCACACAGCTCCTACGGGCAAGGGAGAGAGGGTGTCTGTCATCCTGATCTCCTAATTTCATTGATTTCTTTGGTGTAATGATTATCAACAAAGTATTAAAAAGTCTTAAAAGCGGTCTGCCAAAGGAAGCAAAGAGCATGGTCTTCACAGCTAGAACTCTAGCTTGGTCAGAAGTCCTGTCACAGACCTGACACAACACCAGAATGAAACGCAAACTATGTGGACTAATCATTGCCAGACCATTATGCAACAATCGCCAAACCCGAACAGAGGTTCTGTAATTTTCTGCTTGTGATCCTACCGCTCCACAGGCCATCAAGATCAAATTTCCTTTGGGTTTCAAACCACGTTTTAGCTCTTGATACTCAAAATTTGTCTTTAGTTGTTTAGGTCACAGCTTTGACATTCTGTCACACGAGGAAGGAACATGAAGGCATATAGAGGACAGGGAGATTTGAGACAGTCAGCATGGCATCAACAAGGGCAAGTCCTGCTGGACCAACTTAATGGGCTTCTGTGACAGAGTGACTGCATCAGTGGACAAGGGAACAGCTAGTGGTGTCATCTGTCTAACTTCTGTAAGGCCTCTGACATGGTCCCCCACAACACCCTTTACCCTAAATTGGAGAGACAATGGACAGACTCTTTGGTGGATGAGGAATTGGTTGGATGCTTGCATACAGAGGGTAGTGGTCAATGCTTAATGTTCAGATGGACGTCAATGACAAGATCAGGGGTCCATGCTGAGACCAGCATTGCTCAGTAGCTTCATCAATGACAGACACTGGGACTAAATGTACCCTCAGGACACCTACAAACAATACCAAGATCTGTGGCTGTGGCTGATATGCCTGAGGAATGGAACGCCATCCAGAGGGACCTGGACAAGAAGTGGGCTCATGGAAACCACATTCAGTGAGGCCAAGTGCAAGGTCCTGAACCTGGGCTGGGACAACCCCAGTATCAATACAGGCTGGGGGATGAGGGAATTGGCAGCAAAAGTAATTACAGAAAAACCTGGAGATCCTGGTTATTGGCAGGCCAGCCTTGTCCCAGCAATGTGTGCTTGTAGTCCAGAATGTATCCTCGGCTGCATCAAGAGCAGCATGGCCAGCAGGCTGAGGGAGACCAGTCTGCCCTTCTACTCCTCTGAGACCCCTCCACCTGGAGTGCTGCATCCAGCTCTGGACTCTTCAGCACACAAAAGGCATGCACCTGCTGGAGTAAGTCCAGAGGAGAGCCACAAAAACAATCAGAGGGCTGAAGCAGCTCTCCTATGAAGAAAGACTGAAAGAGCTGGTGTTGTTCAGCCTAGAGAAGAGAAGGATCTGGAGAGACCTGTTTGCTTTTGTTTAATACTGAAGAGGAGCTTAAAAGACAAAAGAGGGCAGACTTTTTACAACTGCCTGGTATGACAGGACAAGAGGTAATGGCTTTTAACTAAAAGACAGTAGATTAAAACTAGATATAAGAACCTAATTTTTGACAATGAGGGTGGTGAAACCCTGGAACAGATTGCCCAGGAGTAGGAGATGCCCCATCCCTGGAAATATATATAGTCAAGCTGGACAGGGCTCTGAGCAACCTGATCTATTTGCAAATTTCCCTGCTTACTGCAGAGGAATTTGGACTAGATGACATTTAAAGGTCCCTTCCAACCCAAACTATTCCAAGTCTATGGAAAAAAAAAGTAATGCACTCCATACCAAGCAGCCAAGTGGTACATCAGTTCAAGCTGTCCTATATCCACCACCACTGTAACCCAGCTCTGGGTGACAGCCCCATTTCTGTCACGCTACATAAGATAAACATGGTTCTCAGAAGTAAGTGATGTTAGTACACAGAGCATGTTTGTAAAGTTATTTGAATGGATGCAAACAGCAGTGCTTTTCAATGAAAAGTACTGGGACAGCTACATACTGTGAATGCCCTTTTCAAGCCACCAGATCAAAAAAAAAAAAAAAAAAAAAAAAGAATTCAAAGCTCTGCTTTGATAACTAGAAATTTATCTAAAAAACCCATATATGCTTCTGTTCTAATAAACACAAGTAGCTTCAAAAGAAGCAGATCACCCCTCTTACCTAAGACAGTGAAGTGAGGGTCCAGAAGGAAGCCACCCATTTAGTTCCACTCAGCTGAACAACTGCAGGTTCTCCTAATTCTTCACCACTGTAAAACACGGGTAAAGAACCATGCAGGATGGTAACGGAAAGAGTATCGGTAAAGACTGACTTCCACCCCCTTCCTCCATTCAGCAGTTTGCATAATACAGGGAAGCAGGCTCAACCTATTAAAGTAAGTAAGAAGTAGTTAATGCTTCCTTTAAGAGATTCATTCATAAGACTATTTGTTAGACAGAGCTATGATAATATTTAATTTACAATGTAATTTTGCACCCAGCAAGTTATGCTGTCAATAAGCTCTATCCCTCCAAACCACAGGAAGGTGCAGCTATTCAAAAATAGCAATTTTAAGTGCTATTTAGTCAGATGTTATATTGCCAAACCTGACTTTTGGATCTCAACATTATTTGATTTTCATATCCTTTCTATGAGGTTATTTTCCTGAAGAAATGTGTCACCAGCTGACACAATGAAGTGTTGCTTCATTGCAAAATGTTACCTTTAGACTGTATTTGCTGACTTTCTGCTAACCAGACAGGTATGTTACATACATTACTATTCCTATCAACCAGCTTTATTTCTAACTTTTTTTCATGGGCAACATAGCCTTATCAGGCACTGCCTGTTAATACAAAAAGTTAAAGCAGTAAATGTTAAGGTCAAAGTATTTAAAGTAACAAAATTCACTTCAAACACGAGAGGAATCAGCTACTTAGTACAGCTTATAGAACTTCAGTGAGGGGGTAGTATTTTTTTTTTTTTAGAAAGTAAACAGCATACTCTAGATTTTTTCATTACAGATCCTGATAGCAAATGTATTACTCCCCTCCTTCCAGGTATAAATCAGAATTTGATTAATGACAGAAAACCTTTTACACCGCTTCTTTAAAAAATTAACAGCTACTTTAAATACACTGGATACTTCAGAAAAACTGTAAAACACACCTCCTTTGTTTAAAAATCAATATCAATTCATTAATTAGAGTGAAGACTTGGCCCACACTACCAGAAGGAAGATTGATGCTGGAAATGAGATCTATGCCTACATACTTCATGAATTCTTTTCCCTCTTCCCTCAATTGCATGTTCTATTTTTAAGAATTAGTAGCTTTCATCTTCAGGTGTATGAGTACACTGGTACGGGGAGGGAGAAAGACATTTCCTGCATTTAATGCTCTTTGGACATTCACTAAGTAAAATAAAACTAAAAGTAACATAGGGGAAAAAAATCTTTCCTGCACAGCAAAAATTAGGATGATGCATATTTACAAAAACATAAATACTGAATTAATTCCATAATAAGTGTCATATAATGTACTATGCTAATTACTGCATATAGAACATGTTATATGTTTAAACATGCTCACAATTAAAAATGTTTATAACTTAAAACTCAGCTCAAAGGTATTTCCACCCTCATTATTTACCTGGTTAAGCAGAACCTGTGAATTCTGAGAACTAGTAAAGAATATGTCAACAAAGGACATAATCATAATGACACAAGCATGATTTTTATACTGTGTGTGCTGGGCCCTGGTGGTACACATGACATTTTATACTTTCAAAAGAGAAGTTAAATGATATGAAAAAGAACCTGATTTATTTTCTCAAGTTGATTAAAACAATCAGGGACAATTTCCAGCTGCCCTAACAGGGACTCCAACTGGCTGAGAACATCCCTAGATGCATTCAACATATACACACAGTTTTCAATTCCATTCACAAAAGAATCACTGTTCCCACATTTTTAAACAGCAACAGCAATTTAAAAAAAAGGAAAAGACCAGAAGTCTTGTTTGCTATTAAAAAAAAGGATCAAACCCACAAAACTTTAGAGTTCTGAAGAGGACTTGGACTGAGAAATTCAGGCTTTAAAACACTGTTGTGAAATAGTTTCTACTTTTTCAAGCCTGACTTTTATTACAAAGTCACAGAATGAAACCCTGAAACAAAGCCAAACATATCAAACATTCATTTTGGTATCTAGCTTGGTGCTTTTATTTCTACAATCTTGGGAGATGCTCAGGATACTGCAATGAGGAAAAATAGAAACACCTCTGATAAACAAAATGAACTTCTTAATTCCAGCAGGAAAGATGCTACATAAATTAGCAAACACTTAGTGGAATGGAAGGTATTTGTAAAAGGGAGATTAAGCATCTGTAATGCTATACAGAAATAATTTCAATTAAAAGTATCAGCTCTGTAAATGTAAATGTAGTGGACTAGGTTTTCTTTCACTATTTTCCTGTACTAAGTTGACAGAATGCACTATAAACTGCATCTGTTTTAAAAGACAAACGCACATGATAGTTTTTTTCTACATATCCATATCAATTTAGCAATACACATTTCGTACTTTCATTCAACACACTCAAACTGAGCTTTGCCATATTTTCAAATTTCTAAAAAGTACCTTCAACTGTTTTCACAATGAAAGGACACAACTATTCAGAGACAACTAAATCAAGCAGTTCATGGGAACTGTAAGCCCATTTTCTAACAGTTTTCATTCTTATCAAGTAATACACCTCTCACTATCCCCATTATTTCCCTCTCCCCCCCATCATAAGTGTCTAACAACACAGTATAACTCAGAGCGTGGCTTCTTCCTTAGCAGGGAATCTCTCTAATTGGATGCTATTTGCATGAATTAGGAACTTAATCTTATCTTTCAGACCTCTCCCTTTCAAACCAGTCAGCTAGTCAAAAAAAGGAAAAAAAAAAAAAAGAAAGAAAAGAAGATAAATCGGCAATACAATCACATAGGCCTTACTTACTTAAGAAATCAAAGCTAAAATTGGGCACAATTTTTCACTGAGAAACTTTCTGCTAGACATGCAAGAAGCACGGTAAAATCACTCTGAGAAGCCTATTTCTCACAGGTTTGCAGACTCCTACTGAAGCAGGTAAGTTTCCACACAGAGGGACCAACCCCGAAGTGACATGTAAGACACACACTTAGTCCCAGAATTAGACCAACACATTACTCAGAAGGAAATATAAACAAGTATTTCCATTTCCATTAACTGGAGAAAAATGCAAAGGAATAACTAGAAGTCTATAAATTACAGGTTCTTGACACTTAAAGTAGAATTGTGAAACATGTTTTGCTTCTTTGCTTTCTTCTACAAACAGTAGTAACTTCCGAATGACCACAACACATCATCTTAGACATCTGGTTTACAAATCAAGAGTGAACTATAACATCCTTTAACAAAAATACTTGTAGGTAGCTTAAAAACTGAAGCCCAGAAAGTCCTGCAGCGAGGAGCGACAGATCCCATGCATCAGCAAGACAGCCTGCTCAAAGATTCAGATCCTGTTCCTCAGACTGGACAGAAGGTAACGCGAGCAAGTGGTCAGACCCACTTTGTGGGTCTGGCCTTAGCCACTAGTTAAGAGACCCTCGCAGTACTTCCCATTCCGCGGCACCGAGCCGTCCCATGCCCGCAGCAGCCCCGAAGAGCAGTCACGGAACCTGAGAAACCTGGGAAACTGAGGCAGGGGCAGGCTGGGTTCACCCAAGGTCGCCCAGCCTCCCCGGGGGGGCGGGAGAAGCTCGGAGCCACCCTCCCGCCCGGCCTTCCCGGCCCCGCACCCGTGTGTCTGACGGCGCCGAAGGAGGGACCCCCGGGCTGCCGCCTCCCCTCCCCGGCGCGGGGAGCTGGCAGGGCCGCCTCCCTCCCCTTCAGGGCCAGCGTGAGCCGGGCGCCATCCCCGCTCCCGGCCCTGCGCAGCGCCCACACCGACCTGGGCACCTCGGCTGCTGCTCCCGGGCGCTCCCGCCGCCACTGCCGCCCGGGCTCATGCGGGGGCCGCGCCGCACTCGGGGCCGGGCCGCGGGCGAGGAGAAGGCGCCGCCGCCGCCGCTGCTGCTGCCGGTGCCGCGGCCTGGCGGGGCGGGGAAGGAGAGGCGGGCGACGGGCCGGGCCGGGCGGGCGCGTCTCCTCCTGCTGCTGCTCCTGTGTCGGCCGGGCCGCGCTCAGCGCGAGCCCCGCACCTCCATCTTGGGACAACGCGGATGTCGGCGCGGCGCAGGCTCGGGGCGCGCGGGGGGGGCGCGCGGCAAGAGGGCGGGAGAGAGGGAGGGAGGACCGGCCGTGTCCCGGCGTGCAGCGCGGGCGGGGGCGAGGCGAGGCGAGGAGGCGGCGGCGCGCTACCCACCGCGGGCAACCATAGAGAGCTGCCGGGCCGCGCCTTCCGGCCGTGTGCACTCGCGGCGGCGCCCGGCGGAAGAGCGGGGCCGCGGCGGCGCCTGCGCGCCCGCGAGCGCGGGGCGGGGCCCGCCATGTTGGAAGAGGGCAGCGCGGGGTGGGGGCGCCGGCCCGGGGGGCGCGCGGGGCTGGGCGGGGCTCGCGGCTGCGCGTGCGCAGGGTGCGAGGTGTGAGGGGACACGGGCGGAGGTGTCGGGTACACCTGTATATATACATATACGTGCACGTACGTACACATATATGTATACACAAACATATACAAATATAAACAGGAACACACGGGTGCACGCGCACAGCCGTACTGACCCACACACAGGTGCCCAGCCGCACACCGGCTCTGGAGGCCGGCGGGCAGCCCAGGCACTGGTGGCACCGCAAGAGGCCATCGCTCCCCTGGGCAGGGAGAGTGGCCGCCACCAGCCCTGAGTCCCTCGGCAGGTCCCCACCAAAGTCCAGCCTGTCCGGCAGGCCTGTGGCAGCCCGCCCGGGGTTTATCGGGTTTAATCTGGGCAGGGAGCCATGGCCGGCTGGCAGAAGCGAGCAGTGGAAGGGGAGTGGCCGGTGACCTCTGGAGCCGTGTGTCAGCCAAGGCATGAGAGGACAGGCAGTGCCAGGCCTGGGAGGAGAGGACGGGGAGACCGAGAGCTGGGTGACCCATAGGTGGCCAAGCATGGGGACAGCCTTGCTGTCCCAGCCTGCAGCGCTGGGCACAGAGCCACCACGGTGTAAATTTAGGTCATCAAATGCCGGGTGTTATTCAAACCTAGCACCCCGGGGGGTGCACAGAGGGCAGAGCTGGCTGGTGGGGCTGGAAGGGTCGGGACTGGGGCCGGGGGACCCTCTGCTCCTGTGCAGCCCTGCCTGGCACCTGGCTCTCTCCTCTGCCCCATCCATAGTTTTCCCATTGCCTCTTGGATCATTCCTTTCCTTCCTCTACCTACACCCAGGCCTATGTGTTGCAAGTACACATTTTGTGCAATGTTAAAAACACGAGTAAAAGTTGTGTTTTGGCAGGTGAATGTTAAAAGCAGTTTGATGAAATAATATTGAAACTGGGCAGTGCATGTAACATTTTACTTTTTTTTGGATATTGAGTTTTTTAAGCTTTAGATATATGGAGTTACAAGCTCAGAAGGGGGAAAGGAGTAAGTAGAAAAAAAAAAAGGAAAATAGATCTGACTCTTTTCTACATTACCCGTTAATAAAGGCAATTAAATAGAGGTGCTTCTGTCCTGGTAGAGAGAATGCTCTTTTGTTTTGATTTGTTTTAAAAGTATAGACTAGAAAAATGAGTAGTTCTCAAATGTTAAGATAAGCTGTTAAAACCATAAACACGATACTAAAGCCAGGTTCTGGACTAGGAAATAGGTATTTAAGAGGACATGTCTTCTTGGACACAATTTTGCAAGACCTATTGTGTTTTTTGCTGGGTAATAGCTGTTAAGACCAGTGGACTCAAATGGCATTATTACAGACCAGTGCAGAGTCCTCGTACTTGCAGAGGACATGGTGGGCAGATATATCATTGAAATATGAAGATTGAATGAAGTGTTCTTGTATTTCAGTGTGGTCTGAAAGCAGGGTACATTGCTGTGTTCAGATGGACATTGGTAATCATCTAAAAATAATCACTGGCATGAACACAGCCTTCTGCATCTGGAGGCTCTCTCCCACATAGTAGCAAAACCTGCCAACTTTCATGTATTAAAATTTCAGATTCAGGCCAAAGTTTATTGTGCCATGATGTTTCCTGTTACCTCAGAAGTAGTAATATTGAAAAACTGCATATGGAAAATTCACTGTCTTGCTACTTTTCCCTTGCTCTGTTGCAGGGCTTACATGTCCGCTCCTTACCTCCTGCTTGGATGTAAGGATGCTGTGGGGAAGAATGTCACAAGCTGAGTCCAAGTAAACATCTGCTCTCTTCTTACCTGCAGAGCCTTTTCTTCTCAGCTCAGGCTGGTCAGGCATTGTTTGCTTCTGGTATATCCATGCTGGCTGTTCCCAGTCTGGAAGTTCTTGATCTTACTGTGTCTGGAAATAAGCTCCCGTATTTTCAGGTGAAGCTGCTCAGCTGTATCGTCCTTGATCTCCGTACCTCAGATCTCCTTGCTGCAGCCCTTGGGGATATCTCACAAACACTGGGATTATTGAGAGATGGCAGAAGGTGGCCTCACAGGGACATTGGCCAGCTCTGTTTGTGTTATCACTTGCCATCTGATCCCATGAGCTTACATATGTCCTGTTTATCTAAGTAGTCTCTAACTTCATGCTCCTCATGCAAAAACAGCGTATTTCTCCCTCAAGCTTTGCTATTCTCCATAAGGATCTGGGAACTCCAAGAGTACACCATACCAGCAGTGATGGCCTTGATGTACTCTTTTCTGTATCCCATGCTGCTGATGCTCTGTTGTATTTAGAAGCAGTGCCACAATTTCCTTAGTCCTCTTTTTGCTGCTGATGTACCTACCAATGCTCTTATTTGTCCTTCCCTCACCTATTTCAACTCCAGTTTAACTCTAGCCTTCACTATTTTATGTCTGCATATTCAGGTGATGGTCCTAAAGGATGGTGTTTTTAAATCCTCTGTGTTTCCAAATAGTAGCTGACACTTGTTTGGATTTTCTGGCCATTGGAGACCATAGATTGTATATTTTTTTCTGTGGATTGCAATCCTGAGATCTTGTCCCATGTTAGTAATGAGCAATTCATAACCCATATCTGCTCTGAGGTAATATAGTTTAGGTGTGTCACAAGTTTTCTGCTGAAGAAACCAATGCAATTGTGAGGGAGGAGCACATGGTAACGGACAGAGGAAATGTGCAGGATGGATGGAGCTGATGTGGATGCTGGTGGTTATTTATTGCACTGGCTAGATTCAGACGTAGGGGAAGGAGACTTCTGAAAAGGACACAGGTATGAAAAGACTCACCTTTCTGTTTTGAGATGTGGGACAAATCACATTGGCAGAGGACAGAAGAATGATACATTAAGGAATATACTGCAGACTAATTGCAGTATAGCAGTGTTGCACAGATGACCGAGCTGCATGACGGATTTTGTTTTGATTCTGCTGGGGACAAGTTGCCATTTTGGGGGAAATACTAGATCACTTTTAGGTTTTGCAGCATGTGATTGGGGCTTCTTTTTTTACTTTGAGATAGTGTGACTAGCATTAGACTAACTGTGGCCATTGATGTGCCTAAGTTGCTTGTATTCCATTGGGGATGATTTTACTTTCCAGCCTCATTTAAGTATGTTACATATTCTGAAGTGATGAGATGCTAGGGTACAGAAATGCTTTTGCTGCCATGAGTGCTTTCAGCTACTTTACATTGGTATAGCCAGCTGCTGGAAAGCAACTGGATCTGCCCAGCTGAGCAGGCTCTGAATTTGGAGAAATCTGGCTGGAACTCCCAGTGGAAAAGCTGCCACTCCCTCCCTGCTTTCTTGCTAATCCCTGCAACTCTAGGGCCTGGGTATGGACTGCAGCTGAGGAGAACAAATGGTTTGAGTGCCTTTTGCAGTGATCCTTTCACAGAGTAGGCTCTGGTGAAATTCTTCAATTGCATTATTGAAGTAATGCTTGGTGAAAAAGTAAAAATCAACTATCATGGCTAATAACTTGGTCATGAAGTGGAAGTCCTGTAGAAAATTAGTTTTAACATATGAATATTTGGAAACAGGTTTTTTTCAACTGCTGAAGGGAACAAGCACAACTTGTCTCATAGACAAGTCGTATGGAATAGGCAGTGGTTCCCAGCAGGAGGAAAAAGACTTTAAAAATAGAATCCCAAGCCTCGTTCACAATTTACTTATGATGCTGGAGAAATGCCATCGTGAACCAAGTCTGCTGCATATTAATTTCAGTAATGTTGATATCTCACTTCAGAACTTTGTGGCAAATAGTTTCCTGTCTTTGTAAATACACAGAGAATGCTGTGTGTGTTCTCATTTAGTTTGAAAACCTCAATACAAATGGTTTGATAATACTTTTTTTGGCATTCATTTCAAATAGTTATGTGAGAGAAAATTAGATTGTGGAGCTCTGTAAGTGTAACCCCTGAGGTGATAGGGGTTAGAGACTTTGTGAGTCAAGCCAAATGCTTCAGCATCCATTTTTTATTGCAGATAAAAAGATAAGGGATGGGTAAAATAAATCAGTGATGGAATGACATATTGAAGTTTTGAGTTTCTGAAGACTTCTCAGTTGAGTGAGGTTGTTTCAGTTCCTCCCTGTGAGCTGAAGAAAGTTTCATGATTCATTTGCTGAAATAAGCTTGTCAGGGAGGGTCTTATTTCTTTGAATGCTTTGCCCAGCCCAGTGGCCTCTGGAAGGAAATAAGGTGAAAGGAGAAGCAGCTCACATGTAGCTCTTTGTCTCCAAGTCCAATGTACCATCTTTCTGCAAGCCTTGCACTTAGGTCCTCCAGTCTTCTTGAAGACTGAGCAGAATATAGGTGACATTTCAGTTCTTTCTCAGGGGGTGAGAGGTTTGTGGTTTGCTGCAGGTCTTCATTGAATTTCCATGGGTCACCTGTGCACATAAACTGGAAATGCTCTTTATTTTGACCATTATGTGGGGTTTTTTGGTTGTGTTTTTTTTTTTTTTTTCTTTTCCTTTTCCTTTTCCTTTTCCTTTTCCTTTTCCTTTTCCTTTTCCTTTTCCTTTTCCTTTTCCTTTCCTTTCCTTTCCTTTCCTTTCCTTTCCTTTCCTTTCCTTTCCTTTCCTTTCCTTTCCTTTCCTTTCCTTTCCTTTCCTTTCCTTTCCTTTCCTTTCCTTTCCTTTCCTTTCCTTTCCTTTCCTTTCCTTTCCTTTCCTTTCCTTTCCTTTCTCCTTTCCTCTTTCCCTTTCCCTTTCCTGCTGTGCTGTATTACACATTTTTCTACGTTCAGTCTGGCCCTGGTTCCTGACTATCTGTTTTCAGAAAGAAGTCTTGAGCAGTTGTAGCTGTAAAGGATGCTTAGGAGCAATGCTTTTGTTTACTCAGAGATTTCGTGGGGACATCTTGTTGTGTTTTGAAGCACTCAACACAGCTGAAGCTGCCTTACGTTACACAGCTGTGCAGGTTTGGGCTAGCCATTGTTTTGGTTGTAGAAGAGGAGCCTGACTGACAGCTGTTCTTCTGACCACATGCTTACATTTTTTTCTCAAGATATATATAGAAGGCTGATTTGCTGAGCAGAGCAAAAAAGCTTTGTGTAGTTAATGTGACATGTATAATAATACTTGGAAGGATGCAGGCAACTGCATTTATAAATCTGCCATGGCTAAAAAAAAAGAAAAAAAATCTGACAAGCAATCCCAGTACGAGCACGTGTTTTTCTAAAAAGGGGACCTCGTAGTACCTAGTTGTAATGTTGCTTTTGAGACAAAGCACTCTGTTTTTCCAAGAGAACTTGTGTCATGCCAGAAATTCACTTTATCCTTGGGTTATCCTGCACAGTGACAAATTCAGTTTATGACTTTTTTTTTCTTCTTTGGAATTTTAATGTCATAATTACTTTCCTATTTAAACAGCTCATTCATTGAATACAAAATATGGTTTGGTTATTAGCACTGCAGTGGCACCTTGGTGAAATCATGTTCAACCAGTTCTCCATATTTTTTCCAGTCAATAAATGATTTTTAAAAGGTCATCATGACATAATTGAAAAGCTGAAGGCTCAGGTAATTAGCATCAATATGCAGCTTTCTCCACCCAGTGTTTTATAAGCTGCTTTACTATTACTGTTGTGTGGGGAGGTTTTAATTTGAAAAGGGCACTCGTGAGGGGTGTCTACATGAAGATGAAACCTTATTTAGCTTGAGAAGAAATAGCATCAGCCATGGCTCCAACATCTCTTAAGTGCAAGAGGATGTTAGAAGAGAAGCCCATCTCCCCTCCTTTCCTTAGCAACTGTACTCATTTTAGTGCAGATGTTGCCACTGAAGATCACACCAGCCACAGCTACATACCAAGTTCAACCTCCTGTAGCTGTTAAGGACCTACCCTGCAGTATGACTTTGCTCTAAAGGTAGAATGTACAACTCACAACATTTCTTCATTGGTGTATAAACATCAGATGCTTGGCTGGTTACCCCTTCCAGGAAAAATGAGGGATGGGGAAGAAGATGAAGAGCTGGAGCTGCTTCATGTGCCTTGTCACAGTGAATTGCCTGGGTTTAAAATTAGGTGGAAGTTTAATTCCTGTATTTTGTGTATTGCTCCCTGTCTTACTTCCAAGGAACATTGGAGGAGGAGGAAGAAGGACAAGGGTCTAGGAGTTGATCATTGAAGAGTGTAGCTGAGGAGAAGAGGACAAAAATGTTAATTTTTTATCAAAGTGGGGATGAATTATGTTTGAACCCAGAGGTTAAAAGTAGTATAGTTTGTTTGTGTCCTGAGACAACTGCTATCCCCAGGGCTGAGCTCTCCACAGAAGTGTAGGATTGAAAGACACCATACAGATAAAGTTTTATGCTTGGAGTTCAGCTAGAGTGTGTTGGTGGCTGAATCTGACCCATGTGATCCTCTCACACCTCTTAACCCCAGATGTGGAAATTACTCTAGACTGTAATACCCATATTGCAGAAGAGATCACCCAGGCTATTTTGGACCCAGCAAAAGTATTTGATAAGTGTTTGATCTGGCAGAGCATTGAACATCTCTCCCATTCATATTGATCCAGCAACTGCCCAAACATAGATCTATGGTAAGGCACCTTCTTTGCATTTTTTTTTCTTTCAGTTTTGCTTTCTTATTTTTGTATTTTGTAAGATAAGAAAATAAAACTTTATGTCTGGCATGCTAGAGGAATACAGCAATTTCCACTGAAAAGGTGAAATCCTATGTGACAGAGGAAAATCCGCTTGAAATGTGTGTGAGTTTTTCTCTGAATAAGCATGGAATGATTGGCAGTTGGGATGGAAATAGATCTTGGAGTTTTACCAAGGTGCTTCTGAGGTCCCTTCTTTCACTGCTTTTCCCTCTCAAATATGATGACTGGAGCTGTCTGGATGCAGGACTCATTTGAAACTAAAAATAAATATCTTTTAAAACAGGATCCTCATTCTCTGGTCTCTTGGAAAGTCTGCTAAGGTATGATACAGTTTTTGGTGCTGATTTTCTAGGCTGATTTTTAATCTGTGTAAACTCTGAAATGCTGATTTTACTTTATGTGGAAAAGGCTAAGCTTGTGAGTAAATTATTGTGTTGCTAAAGATCTGATAAGCTCTTTAGTACTAGTTCTTTCCCAACCTTCAGTACTCATTTATTGCAAGTACATAAAAATAGAATCAGCTGCTTCACTTTGTTTGGAGACATTGAAGAAGAAATATAGAGCTCTTTATGCACATGAGAATCAGATTCAAACAGATAAAATGAATGTTAATTGTGACTTCTTGTCATGTTTTCCTTTGTAAGCCTAAAAGTTCCTTGACAGCCTTGCAATTGTGGAAAGAAATATTTGTTTAGAGCCACAGAGTAGATGTGATTCTGTGCCCTGAAAGGCTGAACTGACATCACTTTTGCAGAAGGAAGCAGTAGGTGAGTGCTTCTATGATTTTTCACAAATTACATCTGATTTAAGAAGTATCCTCACCATACCAGAGAGGCTATTGAGAAGGAATATAATCTCATGCTTCTAATTTGATCAAAATTGATGTCTTTGCAGACTTAAAGGCATCATAAAGCTGGATGAACACTCACAAGGCAAGGTAGAGTAAGACCCTTAAACAATGTAGGTTCTGTAATAGTGGACATAGCATGGTGTGCTGGGTTGCAGTTTCTTTCATTTATTATATGAACAAGACTGGATGTTTGTCTGTTATTTAGGGCTTCTTACCTGAACTGACCATAAAGGAGGTGAAAATAAAAAGTTAATTTTCAACTGTTTTGTTGTTGGACCCAAAGTACTAAGAATTGCATTTTTGAAATTCAGTCACAAACTCCTGTGTTGGAATGGAAAATTCTCCTTCGAAGCACAAATTACCCTCTCCAGCTTGGAGTGAACAGCTGAAAATTGCTGAAGAATCTGTCATTGGAATTAATGGAAATGTGGCAAGATGCATTGTGTAGGATGGGAAGGTTATCTTTTATTAAAATACCCATACTGAAACTGTTGTTACTAAGAATTGCATGTTAGACTCCAGAAGGAATAACCTTCAGTTTCCAGTTTTGGTTAATTTCATGCTTACAAATACTTAACTTCTTCACTCTTAAACTAAATTAATGAGCCTCTAAATGTAGTAAGTACTTTTTTTGTTTGTTTATTTTTTTCTTTATCTGTAAAAATACTCCTCTTGAACTGAAAAGCAAGATTTGCACAAGAAAAATATTTTCCCTGAGAACGAATGCTGTGGCTTGACTTCCCTATCAAAGCTGCAGTTTTTTCAAAAGCTTGTTTATAGGCATGTAGGGTCCTCAGCTAAGAGTTATATAGCACAATAAGTGCTTGCAATAATTTATGAACTGGAATTAAAGTTGTAGAGTTATTTCTAATACTATAATACTTGTAATGCTGGAAATAGTGTTTTCATACAATATGTCATATGCTTCATTACTAATTAACAGATAACTCTAGCTATCATGTCTAAGTAATCTTTCTTTTTTTTTTTTTCTTCCTTTTTAATTTTCTTTCAAAAAATTATGTCAAATCTGTGAACTAAAAATGAAAATAATATCAGAATTAATGTCAAAACACTCAGGGTTAGATATGAGCTCTGAAGCTTAACACTAGGTGAAGTTCTGATCCTCAGTTTTACTGTGACTGTATGCAAATGTGGGATACATAAGGAACAATGGCTTTCTTCTTCATGTTGAACTTTCATTATGTGCTGGTTTTGTCTGAGGTAATTTTCTTCAGAGTGGCTGATAAAGGGCTATGTATTTGTTTTGTGTTAAACACAGAGTTGATAATATAGAGATGTTTTTGTTATTGGTGAGCAGGACTTACACAGAGCCAAGGTCTTTTCTGCTTTTCCTACTGCCAGACTGGTGTGAAGACTGAGAGTCCATGGGAAATTTAGGAAAGACGTCTTCGTGACAGGTTACCCAAACTGACCAAAGGCATATTCCACACCATACAACATCCTTCCCTGTATGTAAAGTGGAAGGGAAAAGGAGGAACAGAAGGACATTTGGATTGATGGCATATGTCTTTCCAAGTCACCATTATGCATGATGGACCCCTGCTGTCCTGGAGATAGCTGAACACCTGCCTGCCTGTGGGAAGCCGTGAACTAATTTCTCCTTTTGTTTTGCTTCCATGCATGGCTTTTACTTTCCCCATTAAACTGTCTTTATCTCAACCTGTGAGGTTTCTGGCTTTTACTCTTCTGATTCTTTCCCCAGTCCTGCTGGAGGGGGGGGGAGTGAGCAAGTGGCTATGTAGGGTTTGGCTGCTCCTGGGGTTAAACCACGACACCTTAGAAGAAGAAAAGGTCCCTCATGCTGTCCCATAGAGAACATCATGAGATGTCATCAGAGACACAGTGCCTTATCTTCCTTGCATAGACCCATGCTTGTGATGAGTGAGAACTGGAGAGGCCACCTCACACACTGAAACCCATTAACAATCCTTTATGATCATATTTCAGTTTCCACTCCCTTAAATTATAAATAAATAAATACAGGTCTAGCACAAGAGAAGATTGCTTTTCACAGTATTTATGCTACAGACTACATGTGAGTCATGTGACTGCTGAAATATTTGAACTGCAAGGTCTTTTATGTTACATTTACATTAAACAAAGTCTTTCCTGACCTACTTGAGCAAATAATTCTCTTGTGTACAGAGATCATGACTTGTCTCATTTTCAGATGTCTTTTGCTGCCAGTGATTGGTCTAGAAAGTATTTTGTTTTCCCTAGCTTTTCTGTTTGTATTTATGAGGGGGGCTGGTGCAGGAAAAAAGAAGGAAAATGCATAATAAAGGCTAACATTTGAAAAGGTTGCTTTGGAGTATTAAAACATACCTGTATTGAGATATGGTACACCTATGGAAAGGACAATTTTTAATTTTTACCCTGATGAGGAATTGGTAAGGAAAACAATAATAGCTTATTTTTGTTTTTTTTTTAAACAAAGGGGGTTTGAATGAATCAATTTGTAATTGTTATTTAGAGACACTGTCAATCTAAATGAGTATTCATAAGAAATGACCTGACTAATAAGACCCTTATATCATGTAGATTCTACATCAATGGTTTTCACTGTCTAGTCTGCTGTTTTACAATTTCTTTTTTTTTTTTTTTTTTTTTTTTTACCATTTGGGGATGACTTGATGTTTGAAAAGATGTGTGATGTTGTTAGCTTTGTGGCTGTGAAAATGTTTTCAGTCAAGGCAGCATAGATAAAAGGGCTGCAGGGAAAGCATCAGGGAGGGATGTCTTTGCTCTGTGGGTGCTGACAGAAGCTGATTATTGAAAGAGTTGTTCCCTGGACACTTGTGCCAGGTTCTGGTAGCTGAAAATAGTGGTGATTGCTGTAGGGCTGTCTGTGAAGAACTGAATTTATCTGTAGATAAAGCAATCATAAAGGTACTGCATGTACTATTATCACAATACTATTTTTATCCACTTGGGAAAATGTGAGAGGCTTTGGACAGCCTCTGTTGATCTATAAGCATCAGGGTCCTCAAGATGATGAATTACTAGGCTGAAAATGCCTTGTACTGGATTTGGACCAGAGAACTGGATTTGGAAGCCAGTGGAATTTATGCAGCATTGGAGTCCTATGGTCCCAGGGGACAAACCTGTGTGTGCTGCTGCCAGAGATCTGAGTTAAGCACAGAGTAATAGCACTTGGGGAATTGTAGCAAAGTCCAAACCTCCAAGATGGGCTTCTAATATCTCAGCCAACTGGACAGGAAGAAACATCCCTGACTACTGCTGCTAGCAATTGTATCACAGCAATGTGGGATCCAAGCAGGAGGTTTTACATTTAGGGGTCAGATTCCTTAGGGAGTGCAAAATGGCCCCTCACATTTTCTGCACTAGATAACAGATGAGTCATCCTCTCTGCAGAGTTATGTTCTGACTAGGGATGAAATTTTTCAGTACTGACCTAATAACTTTCTTCTTGGTGTTATGCAGAGCAGAAGTGGGCCAAGGCTAACCTTTCAGTGCAGCTATTTAAGTAAAAGTAACACCTCATGCAAGTAACACGTCAGGTGTGAAACTTGCAGGAAGTCCCAGGGTGTCTAGGTGGATGTCTGAGACACACTGAGGGGGTGTCACAGAAAAGGAGTTTCCTTCTCAGCCCTCCTGGCTTTTGTTCTCAAAGATTTATAACAAGTTTTGCCAGGATAAACCAAGTGGCTTTTCCCGACTGCATCCTGTATGGTCTGTGATGCCCAAACTGAATGGCCTTTAACATTAGTCTTTAAATCTTTTAATGTAGTGATTAAACATGACAGGGATTAAGTCCTTGCCCAATAGCAGCTCACCTGGGTGCGTTGTTGGTTAGATGCAAAGCACAAAGCCAAATGCTCTTAAGTACCCAAGCATACGGCCGTTTGAAAATGCAGCAAGACCCGTCACGTTCTGTGATTAGGAAGCATTTCTTCTTTATTCAAGAGAGAGTGGAACAAAAAGGTGCCAAAAAAAAGCCTTCAGAGCAAAAGAAATAGATTGTGAACAAAGGTTGGAACAGAAATTAATAAGTTTTTATCTTAAGTGTTTTTAAAATATATGTATATAGTATGGTTTAGATATATTTATGAGGTATCTAGTCTAATGGACAAAGAACTTAAAATTTCATAATTTCCTCAAGTATCAAGGCAAGAGCCTAAATTATTCATATAAAGCAAAACAAATAGAGTTTGACACACAAACCATTAACTAATAAAAACATTCTTCTGGTTGCCAAGTCACTTAAAAATCTATCAGGAAATGTCATAAAGGAGGTATATGTGTGAGCCATAGAGCCTTCAATTATGCCAATGCATGTTATATTCATTCTTGTAGGCTTTTTGCCTGTGTTTTCTTTGTTCCTCATTGTTTTATGTGGATTTTATGGTTAACACACAGTTCATGAATGATTTAAAGCTTGTTCTGGAGACAAAGTCCTTTGTTTCCTTATTGGCCTTTTCCTGTGATGCTAATTACTATAGCAACTGAGTGCTTCCCATGGCTTTATTTTCATAACATCTTGAAATGTGGAGGGGGTAGCATTACTGTGCTTTACAGATTAACAACAGAAGGTTTGAGGTAAAAAAATGATGTAAGTTTATTCATTCATAGAGGGAAAGTGCCATTTAAATTAAATTGTCCATTGATGAAATGTCCATTTGTTTTTAGCTGGAAACCATCCTGGGAAGTGTGATTGTGTCATTCTGGAAGTGTGATGATTTTTTTTCCTCAAGAAGAATAAAATCAAAATATTTTCCTTCTGTGTGCTTCAATTTAACATGAATACATTTATGTTGCACTGGCTCCTGATATCCCATTTGAAATCTCTTCTAAAATTAGGTGAGCTCAGAGGGGAGCAGAGTCCTTGGCAGATTATGTCTCCTAATGCATAGTCTCTGTGCAGGGGTTACATGATGCTATGTACTGCAGCAGATGAAAATCAGGTGGAAGCTTGGGTTTCTAAAAAGCAAAGAAGACAGGTAGGTTTATCATACTATTGGTTTGTGTGGACATGCAAACAGCCAGGACAAAAATGTCAATTTCCCTGCAGAACGATTTCCCTGTGGTAGGTGTGCAAAGAAGAAGGTGGTAGACAGCAGCTGCCAGCTGCCCTCTGTGGGCTGACTGGGGGCTTTTGGGAAATCTTTGGGATGCTTTCTCAGAAACTTTCATAGGCATTTATGGGCAGAAAATTAAAAAGAGGAGAAACTCAATGTCTCTCAGCTCCCAAAGCTTTTGCTTTAAATTTTTTTTTACTTTTTCTTTGCATGCTGCTTTGCACCTCTTGCTCTTTCCTGATGCCACATGCTCGCCTTTCTCTGCATCCCTGGTCCTCCCCAGCCTTCTGTGCTTCTTGTACCATGTTTTATTTATGCATCACTCTTCCTACTGCCTTGCTGAACTCCAGCCCCTGCTTTGCCCTTTCATGCTTTCACTACTCAGCCAGCCCCAGTTTTCCAGTTCTACACCCCCAAGTGTTGTTTTCCTCATTGTCTTGACAGCATCCAAACCCTTGTTCCCCATTTTGTCCTCCTGATCTTCTTTGCCTTTTCCTGGTCCTGTTGCTGGTCCTCATCTGTCCTACCCCTGCTTCCCCCAAACCCTGCAGACTGATGATCCCCAACAATGAGACATCAGTCACTCTGAGGAGACTTCTCTGAGGCCAGAGGGGCTGTGGACATCAGAAAGGCTTCTCATGGAAAAGCAAGATGTGTAAAACGGGATCCTTTGGCAGGTCTGGGAAGGATGGTGAGGGCAGAGAGTAATGGGCAGGGGGCAGGTAGGGGCCCGAGGTGGAGACTACCCCATTCCTACAAGGTGCCTTTTGGACTGCCTTGTTATTGCCAGCTCCTCTGTGGGTTTGCTTTTCCCTTGCTCTCTGAGACAGCAAGGGTTAACCTAAAGGGAGGCAGCAGGATGTGGCTGAAGCCTTTGGCAGGCCTGCCTGATCTGTCCAGCAGCACCTGCCTCCTTCTCTCTGTCCAACCTCCGATCACAGGGCTGCCTCCTCTCTTGGGCAGAAGGGTGCTCTTTTGCCCTGCTCTTTTTTTTTTTTTTTTTTTTTTTTTTTAAATGCAGAGTGGCATGACCCAGCTAGGATTTTGTAAGGAAGAGCAAAGGATACTCTGACCCTTCACAAAATCCCATTGCCTGAACTGCTGCTAGAGGGAAGTTGCCCCCACAATGGGGAGAGGATTTTCTACAGAGGAGATTATTTGCAGCAAGGTGTGCAGGGGTGGTCAGAACCGTCTTCCAGTTTAGCTGCTGCTAGCCTAATTTTGAGATTGTTAAGGAAGGCTGGAGAAACAGGGAAATGGTGCATAGACTGAGGACAAAGAATGTTGACACTGAAAAATTACACAAGGCAAGACATCATCCACATGGCAAAGAATCCACAGATTCCATAGAATCCACAGTGGTCTGTACTTACTGCTGGAAATGTACCTTATCTGTACCTTACTTCTGAAAACTGTTCATCAGTATGGGTAGCACAGCTGAGTTAGGTTTAAGGAAACAAAGACTTTGCCCAAAGGTATTGTCTGTCCCAGCAAATGAACTGAAAATATGAAACATATGGGGCAATCTGATTTTTAACAATGCTTTAACAAAAACCAAAAAAAAGGGAAAACACTTCCACTGTGTATTTTACAGCTTCAAGGACAGCAAAAAATCACTGGCATGATTTAGCTGTATCTGCAGAGCTGATGTAATCCTTATCAGTAGGGAGTTATTTAACAAATCTGGGCAGAGCTCCTGCTGGTGGCATCTGTCAGACATCTTTGCAGTGTAATAGGTGATATGTGGATGTTTTAGGGTCCCTGCTCTAGGTTCCTTTGTTAGAGCCTGTCAGATCTTCTTGTTGACAAACTTTAGAACTGGGCTGTCCCATGAAACAAACACACACATTTAATCCAATGTGCCTTGGACCCCCAGAAAGTACAGGTAGAAATGGTAGAGGCCTTTCTGATAGCTTAAATTGGGGTATTTTGCTATCACTTGTATTTCTTTTGATCTGAGAAACTCACGAAAGAGGATTCAGGTACCCTTGCATTGAGTTTCACAGGCAGAATAATCATGAATGTTGACAATAAAAGTGCCTGTGTTATACCCTTTGTGGAGAGAAGCAGGAGGTGAAGACAGCAGGTGCCTTGAACATTGCCATGATGATGGTCACTGTGGCAAGCAGAGGTCCCAGAAAGCCTGTTTCAGCTAAAATAAACCACTGCAGCTTCCCTCTCACAGCAGGCCAGAGATTTACACATTTTACACTCAGTTTAGGCTCCTCTCAAAGTTCTTGCAGCCTCTTCTGAATTCCTGCACACACATAATCCCCAGCTCCTGCTAAGTGTCCAGGCAGCCCAAAAATAGCTTATATCTTTATGCTTTCAAAGATCATTGTTGCTAGGGGGAAATCCCTGCTGTTTCCTCTTCATCTGTCTCTGCTTCTCTCCCCTTTGCCAGTGAGGATTAGGCTTGACTTTTGCTGACTTTGCTGTCTCATTTCCTGTGATGGGTTGCCAAGCGTTCCACAGTGAGACAGCAGTTTTCCCTCTGTTCCTCCATTTCCCTTGGCTGCCCCACTCATTCAAGGCCACAGGGCTGATGATTTTGCCTGGTTCAGGGATGTGATAAGGCTCTGAACTTTTGCTGGGGGCTGGCTTGCTGCAGTGGGTCTGAAAAGTGCAGTGAGGTGGAGGAGCAAGTGGGGGGCCACAGGATTTTCATAGACTTTACCAGGAATGAACCAATTCAGAGTTTACTAATATTCTGCATTGGTAAAATAACACAACCTCATTTTGAACAATTTTTTTTTTTGTGGGAGGAAGTAAACCATTATAAGGAAAAAGTTGTAAGTTGTATATCCATGCATGCAAGTGTGCACACATGCTTGTTTGGATTCAGATTTGATAGCAATTAACACTGAAAAAATGCAAACACTTTTTTAAAAATTTGTGTCAGACTTTTTCATGAGCCTCAAGCATTGTCACAGGACCTGACTGGTTGCTGATTTTCAAAAATGCAATGAATTTGTGATCTCACTGAAATTTCTATGAGTTTTAATAAGTACAAATTATTAAGACAGCAAATAAAACTTTAAAGACCCATTTTTTTTCTCTTGATTTTCAAATAAGGTGATTTATTATTATTGTTGTCATTCTTGCTGCCAGTCTGAGGTGTAGAGGCTAAATTTTAATATTTTTTAAGACACTCCTGGGAAACAAATGAGAAAGTATTCTGCATTATCATGGATGGTTCACATTCTGCTCAACTTGGTAAATTATAATTTTCCCTCTTCTTATTTTCCTTCTGATTGTCAAAAGCATTTTTTAATTTCTCCGAATCACTCTGTAAATTTACATTCTGGCTTAGCTGGTCTACTTTTCTATTTTAGAAAAGTCAAATTGAGTTGGCTTGGCAAAGGAAATTACTTCCACTGGTGAGAGGGTTTTCCTTGATGAGAGGGGTTTCACTCAAGTGTTGGTTCACAAGATGCACAGTTTCCTAACTGCTGAGCTGAATTGACACAGATACAAAGCTGTCCAGCTGAAGTTGTTGCTCCTTGTAAAGGCTTGAATAGGAAGGAAAGTTGTTCCCTTTCCTCCCCACCCCTGTTCCCTGCTCCTGCAGGTCCAAGGCCAGGTCCAACTCTTTGGGTGTGCTGCCTGCAGGGCAAGCCTAAGGATGAGCAGCAGCAGAAGGGATCTTTCCTCTGCTTTCTGTTTCAGGTTTCATACACGTGCTCATTCTCTGCCACAATCACTTTGATCTTCACTGGATTAAGTTTTTAACTCAAGCTGCCCATCTCAACTGGACTTCAGTAAACCTAGGAAAGCACATTATCAATTTACAGGGAGAGGGATGCAGAGCCAGGAGATATGAGAGCATCTGATGCCAGTGAAAAGGCTGAAGATATCAGACTTACTAAGTTTTTTTGTTTTTTTATTTATACTTTATCTTGCTGCTGTCTTCAGAGGTGTTTGAGCGGTTGATGATTGTGTAGACAAGGTTGTCTTTTCTGTTCCATTGATGTTTATCATCTGTTCAAAAAGTTTTATACATTCTAAGCTGCTTAAAGTCTTTTGGCTTTACTTTTTTTCACCCACTGAAATCATTCTACCTGTCTCTGACTTGAGAAGTCCTATGCAGACTGAGAACCTGATTGTGAAAGGTCTGTGAATAAGTATTTCTACTGGTTAATATTCTGGCCTGATGCTGGAGAGCAAAATATCTCTGTCTGTATTAAAATGCTAACCATTCTAAGCACGGCTTCAAAGCTTATATTGGTTATGGCAAAACCTCCTAATCATTCTGATCATTATTTGTGTACTGGAACAGTTCCTCTACATGACAATTGAAAATCAAAGAGCAGATCAGATTGATGGAGTTCTCAGTCATATTTCTTTCTGAAGGGACTGAAGGAAAGAGGTGTCTGAATTTTCCCAGGCATTACTTGGCTGTTTTTCCCAGCTGCTCTGCCTGGCTCTCCCCTCTGGCTGAGAACAGAGGATGAGCTCTTGTGCAGAAATGGGGAAAATCTCAGAGCAAGTCACAGCCCTCAGAAAAAGTAGCTTGTCCTTTATAGAAGAAAGAACTTCTAGCAAGTAATGTTTTATTCTCTTCTTTAGGGGAAAGAAAAACTACTTGCAAATAACTGATTTTGTATGTCATGGAATTTCAAGTCATTAAGCAAAAGTAAACATATGATGCATGGATAGAGGTGTCAAGGGAATCTTTTCATCTGGACTTTTGGAAAGTGCTACCCATGAGTTGTGTAAAAGCCTAAGTTATGTTCACCTCCTGCAGCAGGGTGGCTGCATAATTAGCCATGTGAAGTGGGGAGGATGCTGCATTAGAAGATCATGTGAGAGAAGTGAAGTTAAAATAGCACAATAATAAAAACCATGAAGCAGAACTGATGCTTGAAACAGCCATCCACACACATGAAGGAGTAGTAGTTGCATTTCAGAACCTCTGCTGCATGTGAAGAGACAAAACATCTCTGAAAACATGCTGAAACAAGGAGGGTGGCACATTTCTGAAATACAGAAATACAGAATACTTGTGTTACACCACCTCCTTCTGTTCACAAATCTTTGTTTGTAGACTAGGTGTTTGGCCCACTCTGAGTCCCTGTACAGGCAGCAGACAGAGAGGGACTCCTGGATGGAATCTCCAAAAGTGGTGAAACATCCCTGCTTGCTCATGCAATCCCTGAGACAAGCACAGTGGGTCTTACTGAAAATTTTAACAGAGGGCTGAAAGAAGTGGAATATGGAAGTTATGCAAAAATTGGTCCTATTTTTCTATTTAATATCTTCAGAAAAAGCCAAAAATCATTTAGTTTTAAGGAAAAAAAAATGAAATTAATCTATCTGTTTTTACAGTGTGTTTCAGTGATAGCAAAACCACAGGAAAGCTGTCAATTAATTGAGTATGAGTTAGTATGTGTGAGTGCCAGGGGTGAAATTGAGACCAGTTAGCAGAATACAGGGTTTCTTTGTTCATCTCAGTCCTCACTTGACATGGTGGTTAGTTGTGTTAGTTTATTCATCTCTGCTTGTCCTAAGGTGACTTTATGATGCTTGTATCCCCAGTTGTCTGTTCTATTTATGCTAGATGTTAAGTTCTGCACCTTGAAGATGGGTTCTGAGAGTGAAGGAGAGGCAGAAGATGCTCACAGTTTGTTTGCAGAAGCTGCATTTACTCCCCCACTTTCCTTCTCTTGGACTGTGTTGTCTGCAGCATGGACAGCAGGAGCGAGCTCTCCTTTGCTTTTAGTTAGTTTTTTTTAGTTAGATGAGACCAGAAGTTTTTTGTAACTGTTCAGCTATTGTTCAGTCTGGGAACACCAGGACTGTTGTCCAGGGGCCCCCCAAGCTGCAGTGTGGCCTGGACACTGGACCCAAACCCTGGAAAGGAAGACCAAAAACTGAGTGAGCCGAGCTACACCCCACGAAAAAGACTCTCTATCTGAATTTACCATCTCTTCAGAACAACAAAAAGTTCCATGATTTAATATTATTAGTTTTTTTCATGTTTGTGAGTACTTGGCTTATTAAATCAACAGTTTTTTTCCACTTGTCTCAAAAAAGTTTGTATCTCCCAAAGCAATAGGGGAAAGGGTTGCTTAAATTTGCTTTCTAGAGAGACCCCATTTGGAAGTTTCCTCCCATATTTGCCCTAAACCAAGGCACCCCTGAAGACTATTGTACCCAGAGCTTCTCTCTGTTTTCTTCTGCTGGTTTCTAAGCAGGAGCATTATTCTCTCAAAGTCTGGATGTTTGGGAACTGAGCTGAACTGTGGGTCTGGTTTTAATTTTTGCAGTCCTGCAAACTCTGTCTCTTTTTGTCCCCCTGTGGTCACATTTAGTGTCTTCCAGATTTTTCCTGTTTGCTGGCACAGTAGAACAGGACCTGTTGCTCCATAACCAGCCACCCCTGCATCTGCTCCAGCATCCTCTCTGGGACAGTGGAAAGTGCCAGGTTTGGCAGTGAAAGGTCTGAGAAATTTTAGAGCATGTTAATTAAATAGAATTTCCTTGGAGGAGAACAAATTTGCTCTTGCCCACCCTCAAAGATCCTTCAGCCTACACTGGAAGATAGCCTCCATTAAAATCAAATTACATCTTTAGTTTTAACACTTGATATAGTCTTTTTTTTTTTTTTTTTTTTTTTTCCATGAAAATTTCTATTCCTTTTTAATTTACAAAAATTAACTCCTGGTCTCAATTGTCTCTGGTGGAAAAGAATAGCACCAGGCAGCTGCTGTGGGAAAGAATTGTTCTTCATCTTTTGTCTTTCATTTTCAGCAGATGCCCTTCTACTCCTTTATGATGAGAAATGATGAATAGAAACAACTTTCTTTGGTGCCATTCATTAATTTGAATACCTTTAACTCTAAGTGAACAGGTTTGATTTTATTTTCATCTAGAAGCTTTTCATGGCCTCTGATTGTTTTCATTGTCATTTCTAAACTCATTTCATGTCTGTTTTGTACTTCTCAAGGTGTCCAGAACTGATCATGATGTGCTCAGGGTAATAAAAAATATTTTCAGTATTGTTTCTCTGTTCCATGCTTTTCCCTTCCTAACTGTTCTTCTTTTTAGCACTATGAGACATCTCTGCCAAAATGCCAGTGACACTCAAGTTTTTCTTACTCTTCACAGTTAAATTTAGAAGCCAGAAGATACAGTTTATATTCTTCCTCTCAGAAAGCACCATCTTCTGTTTGAAAATGCTGCATTCATCTGTGATGGCATCTTGCTTTACTGGTATCTCACCCAAGTTCCTCTCTTGATTTACTTCGTCTTCACCCTCCCATTTTTTGTTCCTTTTCAAACTTTCTCAGCAAAAAAATCTTTTGCACTTAGCTGTCCAAGACTGTTTTGTACCCACATTTTATTCCTCTCCATTCCCAGAGCCTGAGTTTATAACAAGATAACTTGAGTAATCTTCTACATTTAGTAGTGTGCATATTTAAAATACTTTTAATCTAGGTTAGATCAAGGCATTACCATGGTTTATTAGCTGGTCTACAAAAGTTTGGCTTGTCTATTTTGACTTATGGCAAAATCACTTCATCAGCTAGGATAAATCACTGAAGTTCACTCAGAAGCACAGGTGCCCATCAGCTCATCAGTCAAACAGGCTGCAGGAGGCCATGGGGCAGCAAACAGCAATAATTAATGCCATATTTGTGGGATTTTTGTTTATCTCCTTGAGACATACTGACCTACAAACAAAGAGAACACTGTCATTGGATATTTCATTATTACATCAGCCATCAGAGAGGCATATTAGGGGATCAGAAAAGATGACCAACTTTATTTTTAAGTAAAAATGCTTATCCAGGAATTGCTAAATATTTTCTCATCACTGTAAGGTAGTATAGATTCAAAAAATGTAATAATATATATTTTTAAAAGAATTTTCAAATCCTCTCCACAAATGCCTGTTTCTTATTTCTAAATTGCCATTTTCTGACTTGGGGGACTGTTTCCAGGGCAACATAACAAACACTGAAGGAAGTACACGAGAGAATTCCCTCTTCTATTTTAGGTGAGAGTGATGTCCCTCCCCTATTGCTAAGGAAATGAGGAGTATTTTGCACTGAAAAGCACTCATTGTGCATCTCTGCCTGAAGTACACAGAGCCTGTGCAGTCTGTTTTGTACCTGATGTTTGCCAAGAGATGGAGCTGCAGAGTAAGGCACCTACCAAGCCTGACCCTGTAAATCAGGAGAGATATAATAAAACCCTTGGCAGCAAAAACCTGTAGCCTCTCCTACTGATGCCTGTTACTCTTCCCCAAGTGGCAAGAGGCTTATGTTGGGCACTTAGCCAACTATGTTCAATCTATTCCAATTTACTTCATTAAGCTGTGTCTCAGAAAAGCCAAGAAACAAGCTGTATTAATCTTGTTGGATATCCTGGCCCCTGCTCAGATAATGTTATAGAAAATGCTCAGCAGCCCCACAGTTGAGCAGTAACAGGATGAAAACAGCTGCTCTTTTGGACTTGCCTTAAAACCTCTGTTCCTACAAATACTCCAGTGAAATGTTGGTTGCACTGTGTTGTTGTTACTCAGCTAGTAATTTTCTGGGGTTACCTTCACAATTTAGGCATTATGCAAAACATGTTTCAGTTTCTAGGCGCCTGCAGTGTGAGACAGAAGATAGCAAAAGGATTCCCAAACTGCCAGAGACCTGAGTTTGTCACTCTGCAGTGTCCCTCCCCATATGGATTTACAGGCTTAGCTCTGGAAAGCTGTAAACCTGTGTCAGTACTGAGCAAAGCCAAGTATTTTTGGAGCAGAGCTTGGGTTCAATGCTGGGTTAATGCAGTGATCTGGCATGACTGGGCCAGCTGCCATCCACACCATGCTCCTGTCCTTCCTGCCCCAGCACTCTGGCAGGCAGAACCAGCCCAGGTTTGTCTGTACCTGCCTGTAATATCCCAGGATTGCCTGGAGCTACTATGGGATTAGGTACAGCATGGGGAGCCTACTGAACTAATTGGGCTCCCACCCCTCTCCAAACCCCAGGGGATTCTCAGAGCAGACATTCCTGCAAACCAAGTCACTCCACGTGCTGGGTCTGCCCAACATCTGCCACATCAGTTCCCATGCCAAAAAAAAAGAGCCAAGGATTGACTTACCCAATTACCCTCTTGCACCCATGAGCAGTCAGGGCATTTCTTTTTCAAATCTGTGTTCTGCTTCATTTGCTTAATTCAAAATCCTCTACTGGTCAGTGCCTATTGATTCTTTTGGTGAGAACTGCCAGATTAACATGGGATAAATTCTGCCTCTCTTGTGCTCCCAGGTGAGGGAGGAAAGGAGACATCAGTCTACCTCTGCCTTTGGATTGCAGTGCAAACCTTGGGGTTGCGCCAACCAGTTTTGATCCCTTCTTCTAATGAAGATTTAATAGATTTCATCCTTTGTGTTATGTAAATAAGACACAGACCCAAAACTAAACTGGTTAGAAGAAAAGCTACTTATATGTTTGCTAAACAGGGTTGAGAACACTCTTTTTCCTCCCTGTATTTTCATGGGAAAAGGCTGACCTGAGTTATAAACATAACTCCAGCAGGAAAATCTTGGCTGGGAATACTAAGGGGTTCAAATACTTGTTGGGATAAGGATTTGGCAGTCTGTGTCTAGTTGGTATTTCTCTTTGGGAGTCCAAGACAGCTGTTTGCTTGCTAATTTCTGTTCTTTTCCCTAATTTTGGGCTATGAGAGGCCCCAGCTGTCAGATATTCAGAAAATTTACATAGTAGCCCCAAGATAATTTTGGAGTTTTAAACTGCACAGAGTTAGAGAAATATTTTCTAATCTGATTTCTCAGGGAAAAGTCTGTTTGTCAGTCAGTCTGTTGTTTTATAGTAGGACAGGGAAGAAAATCCAAAATTAGTACAGGAGAGAAATGAACTATTTCATACTTGTAGGTGACATGTGTCTGGTCAAAGTACATGTACATTTCAGGCATGTGTAGATCCAAAATAGCATAACACACATTGTGCCTTGCTGTAGTGTCAAAAGAGAGAAGATTTTGACATGTGGGGAAAAAAAAAATCTACCTGACTTCAGATGATAACTTTTTCAAATACCTGTGGGGTTTTAATGTGGTAAATCAATTATGTTTGTTTTTTTTTTAAACCAAAATAATCCCCTTAGACTTAAGGTCTTGTGATACAATGACTTCCAGGTCCATACATGCCACTAGAAAATGACTCCCAGTTTTCATAGCCATGTCTCTGAGCCCAACAAGTCCCTGTGGAGCACACACTGGTCTGGTGGGAGTGCTAGCTGGGGCACTGGGCTATGGTTCAGGTAAAATGTTCTTGTTCCTCACCTCTGAACACTCCCCACATCACTAGTTAGAAACTGTAGCTGTAGGTAAGCCCTGGTGGCTCCCTGAACCTCTGTGCCTCAGCCCCTCTGCTTGGTAAGTAGAAACATCAGTAATGGATAAATGTAATATGTTTTGTCCTAGCTTAAAGATACTCTGCTTTTTACAGGTGAGCAATGCTTTCCTACTGTCTCCACTGTCTTTGGTTTAGAGGTGTGGTTACTGACAGAGCAGTGGGAAAGCAATTCCACATGGAGCTCAACAAATCCACCAGGAAGCTCTTAAGAGGTTTCACTTAGTGTTGGAGAGATGCCAGTGTATTTATGTACATCTATCAGCTGGTTACAATACAGCTTGTTGGGAGCTTTTGCTCTGTGAAAGACCTGAGGCAATTTGGTCCTGTCTCCTGTGCATATTTATCTTGCTTTTCAGGGAGTAGTTTCATGCACTGGAGAGCAGACAAACCACATGCATGGAGCTGAGCTGTGTTTTAAAAAAGCAATTGAGAGAGATATTTTTGCACTGCACAGGTAGTTGATATTTTAAATGATGCAATTGCATGCACATACTTTGTTTATTAAAGATAAAGCTTCTCTTTTGAAGTTCTATAATTAAATAACCACCTCTTGTTGAAGCAGCTCTATTTTCTATGTTGTGGCAGCATTCAGTTCCCTCTGAGGCCATGAGGACATTGCTCTACTCCACCTTAGCCAGGAGCTGGTTGTGTCTGGTGCTCAAAACCTGCCAGCTTTCAACAGAAGAAGTAAGCTTTGATGGTTACTTCTGCAGTTAATTCTTGATACCAGACAAAACCTTTGCTTAAACAACAGCTTTTTTCAGTGTCTAGCTGAAGTTCTATGCTATGCTGATGTTAGATACTTTTTTAAGAGTGTGTCAGGTAAAGCAGACATCTGCACATTCCAGTTTTGCTCCTCTGGTAAGCCATGGTGTAGTAGTGACTCAGACATTAGGACTTTTAAAAGTCATGGGATAGTAAGGACTGTTTGAGCCTCTGCTTCTTCCTGTGCCTACCTGTTTGTAAAACTGATTCAGTGTCAGTTATAATGGAATCATAATGGAATGAGTACACACCACATTATTTTAAAATTAACTTATATGTGTATTGTGGGTTAACACCATACATAAGTTTGAAGAGTGGGAAAACAGAAACATCAGATTTGGGCTTTTAAAATTAAAATACTAATGTGAGGAGCTTGGAGTAACTGGACAACAGATGACATTGGTCCATCCCTTTAGCTAGGTATTTTGTATTTGGTATTTGGTTTGGCTCTTTGGGCATTCCTTTGGGACAACGTGATAAAATTTTCTAGGGTGATCTGTTTAAGAGTAGTTTGGCCTTTGAGAGGCTTGGGATAAATGTCACAGCTTTTGGAAAATTTGTGTCCAGCTGCATTATTCTCACCTGTTGGAATGAGCAGCTTCAAAGACCAGCAGGGATTTCTTTTTTCTCAGACTGTTTTCTCTGACTTTCCTTAACCTCACTGCTATTAGGTTCAAGACTTTTCATAGTATGTGGGTTCTACAGAGTTCTCTTTATTTATGAGGGTGGGTGGGCTGTGCAACACATCACAGGGTTACCAGTGCCAGGTAGTGGAGAGGCAAAACCCTTTCACTTTTGGAGCTGTCAGTCCTGGTGCATTTCACAAGCAGCACATTCAACCTTTCTTCTTTGCTGGTGGCCCAGGCTGTTCCCTCTTAAGTTCCTGCCCTGTACTGATACAGCAACAGGCTGACAGATTTTACACCAAGAGCAGTGTCACAGCACTTCATCCTAACAATTTAAGGTGGTCAGTTCAGGATATCTGGAAAACTTTCTGTGCTGCTTCCCTTACCTCTCTGGACCTTCAAATTCAAGCCTATTTTTCTTCCCACAGAGACATCAGATTATTTCCTTTCCTGCTGCATTCCCTTCTGGAGCACTCTCTCCATTGGAACATACAGTTCTGTGGAGAGGTATAGGCAATGCCTGGCTATTTTTGATATATACTTTAGCAATGCCAAGTGCTTGTAATTCCTGGACCATTAGACTGCTGGAAAGCCTAGTTCCATAGGAAATCTGCTTAGTTTCCCACCAGCTCACAAGCTCAGACTTCTGGCCAGTGGTCCAGAGGCAACTCTACCTTTCTGACAGCTTTTGATTTGTATACCCTTATAAAGACAAAAAGTGTGTCTGAGGCTCCCTAGCAGGGATTGGATCAGAGGACACTGCAGGTTGTGACCATTACCTGGGCATCTGAGCCACATCTGTGGTCCATAAGGGTCAGGGCATGTGTTTGAGTACTGCTCTGTGGTTTCCCACACTGCTTGGCTGGGCTATCCTGGCTGCTGGCACAGGTATTTTTAGTTCTGATTACAGCTGCAGATACTGGGCACTGTGAGGAGAGCAGCATATGCCAAGGACCCTTCCTGCCAGGCACTCTGAACATGGTGACCCTAATTTTTGGAGGAGTTTGCCACACACAGGGGAGAGCTGAGTTCTGCCTTTTGTCCTCAGTGTCAGGGCACAGCCCATTTACTTACATTTTATTCCAGACAAGCCAGTAGGTGGCTTCTGAGAGATGAGCTGTGCTCCCACAGCAGTGTGAAGGGCTGTAGAGAGCACTCCTGCTCAGATGGCTTGAGGCTGGCTGCTCTGGGGCAGGCTGGAGCCAGCCCATGGCTCAGCTGGGCATCATCTGCTGCCCTGTGCCTCTGCTGCTGCTATTACTGTCATTGATATTGTGATGAGAGCAATGAACTGTGACTTTCTGGGCTTCCCACTTTCAAAATGATTTGAAGGCTCTTCTCTGCCTACCACAGCAACACTTTAAGGTCAGAAAATTGCAGGTGCAAGATTCATGCCATGAGCTGGGGCATAAAAGCCTGCAGGAGCACATGGAGGCAAACAATGGGCTGGGGTTGTGCTGGATGGTGGTGATGGGCAGACAAATGCAAAGCAGGTGTCACCACTTTCACACTGCCCAGGTGGAACTGCTCCTGGAGCCTGCTGCCACCCAAAGCTGAGGGTAAAAAACCACTTATCCAGAGCAGATCATCAAAGGCCAGGTCTTAACAAGGAACTTTTTTTGTTATTTGAGAACAGATATACCATAACAGTTTGAACTGGTAATTATGAAGTCCCAACTGTGCAACTTCTTAAGGGCTGCCACCCTGCATTGCTGCATCACTGTGTGTCCCCAGGACTTGTGCCAGGTGTGCTGGAGATTTCCTCAAAGGCTGACAGCTGTCCTGCCATGTCTTTCAGTGGCTCCTTGGGAGTGATGGGGCTGTGAGTATCAGTAAACAGGGACAGCAACAAGCAGATGTTTCCCAGTTTCCTCCCCCAGACGGGTGGGTGTTATGTGTCTGAGTATTTTCTCTTCCTGCAGGATGTCAAAAATGGCAGGCTGCACCCCAGCAGCATTTGTGAAACCTCACAGTGAGTCCTTCTAATTCACTGTGCAGGAAACATGTGAAAATTCCTTTTTCCCAAAAGAACATAAAAGTTTTTGAATAACTTGACAATATAAAGAAATTATTTATTTGACTTTAAGGGGTGAAGAAACAAAATTTGGGAATATAACAGTCATCCTGGTTCAGTGAACCAAAACTTCAAAGATGTTTTTTCAGGATGACTGGTTTTACAGTCCTGACGGAATTTCTCCTTTTAATTAAAACCAAGGAGTTTTCAGAACATGTTACATGCATCTTGAATAAGAACTATTCTGGGACTAAACTAAATCTGAAGTAGTTCTCCTTAAGCTTCAATAACTGATCCATTCAAAAGAGGGATAAACCTTTCCACTGTGAATCTTAAGTGCTGTATCCTTGTTAATCTTCTTTTAATTGATGGCAAAGACAGTTCTTGTGTTTTACAATCAGTACTTTCCAGTTGGTGCCATGCTGAATGTCTAGGCCTTAAGGTGAAAAAGGAATTCAGGCCTGAAAATGCTGCACTGCTTGCTAGGATATCATTATCTCTTTGATATAATTATAATATAGAATAAAAAAGGATTGGTTAGAACAGCTGCTTCTTCCTTGCCACTGTGATCCCACATGTATCCTCTGTTTTATACCTGTGCTAAAGCATCATCTGAGCATAGAAGGAGTTAGCAACATGTACTTTTATGAGTCACACTCCTGATGTTTCTACTTGAGACAAACCCATGGACTATTTCATGGTTAGCTTCATTTCCACATTTGAAGAACTGGAGCTCATGGGAGCCAATTATGATTAGCATTGCTGAATGTCCTGGTGTTCTTTGCTGCTTTAGTGATATGCTTGCTCTTCTGGATAGCCTAAAAAAAGATAAAAATATGTTTTTAAAACATCTTGAATAAGTTAGCTCAGAAGTTTTAATGTTTAGATCAGTCAGGAATATCTGAACCTAGTGTCAGCTTAATTGGTTGGCTTTGAGTCTGGTGTTAAAAATACTTCTTCAAGGAAAGACCAGGCTCTAAGTATTGTAATGCCAATGTATTTCTCAAAGATCTTAAATTTTTTTCTTGCTTTTTAAAGAGACAATAATTTCTTTTGTGATTCATAAAAGTAATGTTTCTTGAAAGATACTATAAAACCATCTACACTGTCATTAAAGGTGACATATTAGTTGCACTAGTTGCAAAACTGATAAGAAGTCATGGAGTTTGCAATGAGTTATATATCCAAACAGGAATAAACAAATCAAGGTAACTCCTGTTATGGAACTCCTGGGTGAAAAAGGGAATGTCAGGTGACATATTTTTCTTATATTTTACTCAAAGATGAGCTTTATTTTTCTGCTGTCAGTGCATGGTTAACAGTTTAAAAAAGGGTTTATCCCAGAATCAGCTGTAGTCAAAGAAACAGGAATTGCTTTACTGAAGTTGAAGTAGTTGGCTTAACTACCAAAAAGCATGGTATAATGAATAGACTTAATTTTCTATCTCTGTTACATTGAAAATGCACTTGAAATGTGATCTTCCTGCATTTTGATTTTTTCAGGTTCTTTTAGAAGTAATCACTGTCTACTAATAAGAGGCAAGCTCTTACTGTGTGCATTTCTAGTTACTATGGGTTTATATTTCATTACTTGAATGTGAAAAGAATAGTTACATTCTTAAAGAATTTTTTCTAGTTGTTTCTCACTCCTGTCCCAGCTGTGGTGAGGATATGTATTAATTATACCCAGGTATGACTCCTCCAGGGCTGGGAAGCCATGAGAACACCCAGACACAGCATACAGGGCTGTGCTTGGACACCTGAGTGGGAGAGGAGGAAGGGAGAGGATAACACCCCATGTTGTTTCACTGCACACAGATAGCCACAACTCACACTTACACATATGCTCTTGCCTTTAGCTCGGTAGTTGTTCTCCCCTGCAGCTCCGTGCCACGCTGCATCACAGAGCATGAAAACTGTTGGAAAGCACAGAGGCTGTTACAACAGCAGTGTTTGCCACCTAAGTGCCATCTGCTCACCAGTGCTGCAAGTTGAACCCACCGCTTGAACTGCTTGGAGGCAGCTGAAACGTGATGCAGAAACTTCATCAGAGAGGGCTGCTCCATGTTTGTGCTGCTTTCTGGTGCTTTGGTGGAACCATGCTGTCCTCCTGGCCTAGGGAAAACAGGAGTCAGTCTTTGGTTGGGTGTTTTTATAAAAAATATTTGGTCTTCTTCGAAGTTGCTATAGTTTAAGGGGAATAAAAGGCATCTTGGGTGACAACAGCAGAAGAAATTCATTTTGAAGAAGAGAATAAAGCTGGCCCATTCCCTTATGATGGGAGGCTGCAGAAGAGAGGAGATGGAGAAGATGAACTTGTTAGAGCAAAAGCCAGGCTTGACTTCATGCTTTACCATTACTTACCTTGTTTCACTTTTTCCAGTCTCTCAGACAGGCTTAACATCCCTAATGGCAGCTGTTGCAGCAGGAGTAAGTCACTGTAAGAGTTCATCTCATTTTTTAACCTCTCCTTGTGAGAAGGATGCCTGTATTTAAAAACACTGCAGTGCCAAGTGCAGTATACTGAGAGGAAATGCTGAGGTAGATTGCAGAAGCACCATGCCTATGCTCTATCTGTGATAGATGAGTTTGCTGGGAAGCTTTTTTTTTTGCTACTTTCAAGACTTCTTTTGCATTATTTACTTTGTTTATCTTGCAGAATGCAATCCCTTGGGAACAACGAAGGTGTCATGGCAAGACTCACGTTTTTAAGCCACCATTAGGGACAATACTCAAGGGACAAGGTATTCTTAGAGATAAGGAGACTTGGAGTCAATGCAGATAGTGCTCAGGAATTTAAAACAAGCTTTGAGCCTCACTTCAACCAGGCAGTCTCCTGAGTGCATGTTAACAGTAGGGTAGCTCTGAAATTTTGAGTAGAGAGCAAGCCTGTTACAACCCCAGCACATTTTCTTCTAGTCCTACTTTCTGGACTTCAAAAATACTGAAGCAGTACTGGAAGTTAGATGTAATTGGGATTCTGCAGATAGCACAGCTGCCTGACACAAATCCTTAGAGGTTTTTTTCTTTCACAGCATAGCCTGGAAAGTCTGGCCAGGGTGTCCTCTGCAGGAGCTGCTAATTAAGACAAGAGAGTGGAGAGATTTAATCCCTGTTGCACTCCAGGTTTCAAAGGTGCAGCATTTTACCCTTCACTTTCCTCATGATGTTGCTTTGGGTTTTCTTCTTGTCCCTGATCAGAGGAGGCTGTTTATTGCTTTTGTGTCTCTCTGGTCCTTTGCTGAATTACTTGTGCATTAAGAAGGTGTAAAGGCCTGCCATTTCTTACCCTCTGGTCACCAACTTATGGTTCTCAGTCTTTATAAATCTGATAGAATCAAAGAAACAGCAGAACATCTCTTGTTTCAGTGTAAGAAAGAGAGCTGACCCTGTCTAGCTTGATGGGAAAAGCTTGGAAACATGAAGAAGGTATAAACTGTATTGGCACAAAGAGAAGAAAGACTCCTCAGCCTATTTTTTGAAACTCACTCTTTCGGTGCTAACTTCAGGATTTTGACTGCTTTGCAGAAGTGCTGTTGCCAATATGCTAAATTTGAATGCACACCCAAACACATGCATATATGTGCAGCTTTTTGGAGCTTGGTTACTCAGCCTCCTTCTTGGTGCAAGTTTGTTTAGCAATCATTCTGCCTGCTCTAAACACCAGCTTTTGCCTAGCAGAGGCATGTTCACTGCTTCTCAGCAGGAGAAGTCAGTCCTGCCTGTGCAGAACATGTATTTTCTGGTGCTTTGTTCAGTTGTGTTTTGCTTGTGGGTTCCCATCAGATCTCCCCCTGTATCAGTGCATGTCTGAAAGGGCTTCCTGACACCCACTGTGTCATCTCCAGCTCCAGGTCTAAATCAAGCAAGGCTGTGGCTCTGGCTGTCCCAGCTTTCCTTCTCAGTGCTGTGAGCTGAGTGTTGACTCTTCTGAGTAAACTGGTGATTCATATGAAAATGCTCAGCTGTGTGGGAAGAGTCACAGAGCAGTAACATGAAAATGAAGGTTTCTTTTTCCAAAGAATCTTTTGCAAGATTTTACTTTTGAAAATCTTTTTTTTCCCTTCTTCAGATCACAAACAGAAAATCAGATATGTTTATTATTTTTTTCCTAGCTTAAAAATTATAGTTTATGTGTGATTTCAGATGAAAATCCCCCTGTCACATTAAGAAAATAGAAAAAGAGTTTTAAGACTGGCACCTGTTTCAGTATTTATTTCCTTCACAGTCTCTCTTCCTCATTGTCTCTGCCCTCCATCTCTCTATCTCTTCCAAAGTTGGAGGGAGAGTCTCCTGAATTCTCCATTTTCTTCTCATCTGTTTCTTCCTAGCTCTGAACATTTCACCTCACCTTGTGGTGTTTGCCTCACTGCAGATGTTGCTCAGTAGCTTCTCTGAGGATATTTCTCACCTTTACTGAGACATCTCTGTGTCTTTCTGTGGGTCAGGTTTTGATAAACAAAGCAAATAAGAAGATTATGTGATGATATCTTCAAGTCAGAAGGATTTTGGGCTGCAGTGGGCAGAGTCACTCAGAGCTACCTTCCTCACAAAACTCCTATTTAAAATTTGTGCTTTGCCTGCATCCTCCACAAGGCCAGAGCCTCACAAACAACACCCTGTGGCAAGCAGCATGGGAAGGAGCTGGACAGCAGCACAGAGATAGAGCATCATTCTGGATGGGCTTGTAGCCACACACCTCCCTCCTTGGGCACTTTGGGAAATTAAAGGGGAAACTAGAAAACAGAGCTCTTGCAAAATCAGCTAACCATCAGTCAGAGGGCTGCTGGCCCTGATGAAGGCCCTATATGGTGTCTGAATCCTGCTTTTATGCATTTTAATGTTTTTGAGAAGTATATTTCTAATGCCTCAGAGAAGCTGAGAAAGTGCACAGCTTGCTGCATGGTAGGCCCAGTGCTTCACTCAGAGTGGCAGATTGTATTTTTCCTAATGTAAAGATTATTTTTTTTTCCTGTAATGGGAGGAAAAATGTAATATTGTGTCATTTGTACAGGACATCAGAGATGTGCTGCACTCTGGCTAAAAAGACACCGCAGAGCCTGGAGTAACACAGTCCTCACTGTCACTTATTGCTGGCAATTCTGCCAGGGAATTTCACTTTTAGGCAAGTCCTGCTGTAAATATAATATAATAAAAGGGGAGGCAGTGTGGGGGTCAGAGTAGCACAGGCAGGAGAGAGATGAAGATTGCAGTGCTCAGAGACATGTGGATGGAAGCTCCTGTCACTCTTTCCATGACCCCACGCCCCACACACACATGCAACCTCCAGCACTTAAAAAAGCAACAAGGAAATAGATTCAATCCCAGTGAATTTTATCAGCTGCTCCTTAATACAATCAGACTGGTAATTATGGTATAAGCTTAATTGTTCCTGTCTGGAATGAATGGTGTGCAGCCAATGAGCCCCGTGGGCAGTGGGAGAGCCCTGCCTGCCCTGCTGGCAGAGGGATGGAGGGATGCAGGGTACAGGGGATGGAGGTGTGCAGGGATGCTGGGTGCTCCCAGAACACAGTCCACCTCCTGGGGATTTTTCCCAGCAGATGTCACTGTTCACCCACCAAATAAAACCACTCCCAGGCAGTAAAGGGCCTTGGAAGAAGCCACCGCAGGCTGTTACTGAAACACGAAACACCTCAGAGGAACGTTTCCCCTCGGGGACGAGAGTGAGAGCTGTTTATTTTGGTAAAGATGGCATGGGGTGGAAATTTGCTGTAAACCTGGGGGAGCTGTGCCTGCAGCAGCCCCTGGCCCAGCACTGCCATACCTGGCACACAGCTTCAAGGTGGGCAACGGGGGGTGGATGGGGAAGAACCTCTGAGGGTGGAGAAGGAAAGCTTTAGCTGGTCTCACTGATGTTCCTGCACTGCAGGGTTTAGTAGCATTAAATCATGACTAACAATTTAGTGATTCAATCATGACATCATTTTGTGGTATTAAATCATGACTAGCCCTACCCACGCTTTATTTATTCAATATGTAGGTCCTTATGATGTTATATAGATACAAAATTCATACACAATATTGGAAGAGCTAAACTATCTTTCCCTCAGTACATAAATCAGCCATGAGCAATATGAAACTAGGCAATTTACACTAAAAGCAACTTACATTCTTATTCTCTTTTAAAGATTTTCAGGGATACTCTTCAGTACTCTTCAGGAGAGAGGCTTTGTTTTCCATGCAGTATGACAGAGCTGTTCCTGGCATGCAAGCAAAGTACCACTGCAGAGATATGCAGATACAACCATAAAGAAGCTCAAGACAGCCAGGTGACAGATGAGCAGAAATGCTGCACTGCACACAGGAGACAAGGGAAGCCAGGGTCTTGCTGGCTAATGATGGGGCTGGAAATGGGATAATGGGCACCTTCAACGTGGGACATCAGGAATGTCCACAATGGTATAGTTGCAAACCTCATCCTTGGTGATTTTGCACTTTAAAACAGGAGAGAAGGCGTGCATCAAGAGAAAAGCAATCATCTTTCTGCTGGGACATCATTAGCCTGGAACATGCTGACACTGATAGGGGCATGCAGCACAGAGCAGCAAAGGGCAAAACTGTGTGCTACACACTGCTTATCTCAGGGCCCCTGTGTGCAGAGCACTCCTGATGCTACAAAATCTCTTGAAGAAGGGCTTCTCCACCTGAAAATGTGTTCACTTTTTTCCATTTCAAAATCCTGTATTTTCCTGCAAGCCTAACCTCCCTTGTCTGCTCACCCCACTGACACACTTGTGCTTTCATAAGCACAGCAGGCTGCAGTCAGGAAGAAGTTTAGACTCTTTTCCCTATTGTACTACACAAAATCTGATGCTGGATCCCTCCTCTCATCTGAATTTCCAGACTGAACTATTCATAGTCACTTAAACTTGTGCCAGCATTGTCTTTTGAGGTGAGGAGCTCCTCTGCCCCCCAGCAGGCATTTCTAGGAAAGCAATTGCATCTCCCTCTGTCTCTCCTCTCTGGGCTCTCTGGGTTTCTGCTTGTTGGACTGGCTGCACAGTACTGGTCCTCCTAGCAGGCCCACATAGGGTCTGGGCATTTAATGTTCCTCGTTGTGAGGAGGGTGAGCAGAAGTGGACTGTTGTGCTGTGTGAGCCCCACTTGCACCCTGTACATTTGTTTTACCAGGCATTTTTCATTTCTTTAAAGAGCTCATGATGGAAAAGTTTGAGTTGTCAATGATGTCTGAAAGCAAGTGTCTGTGTTCAGATTGAAAACTGTTGCTAAGGCTCTCTGAGATTGCTCCAAAGGTGATTTCCTTGAGGAACCTCACCAGTGGTTTCCTGTTATCTCAAGAGCTCTCCATATGGGGCTGCTTCAGTCTCATCTCCAAAGAGTGCTTCATCTACTTGGCATGTCCTGACAGTAAACTCCATTTCCAGCATTATGAAACAGTGGTGAAGGTGGCTCTGTGTGGAAGATGACATATGTAAATATGCCATGGGTGGGCTCAGTCACTGCTGTTGTTTTCATTGTTCATAAAGCCTCAATAGAAAAACAATTGGTTTCAGCAAAACAGTCATTGTGTACCCAAACACTGTAATGACTGTATTTACTCATGGGGTTGGGTTCCTGCCATGGTCTCTCTTTAACTCATGAGGGGTTTCCATCAACTTTGGCAGGAATGGGAAGAGTTTGTTACAGAAAACATTGGAAGCAGATCATTTTGGGGTCAGGGAGGAAATGCCTGTGAGATACTGGTGAAAAGGAAGAAGCCAAAGCAGGGCAGGAGGCCAGAGCTGGGTCTCTGCAATGTGGCAGAAGGAGAAGCAGATTATGCCTCAGGTGCTTTTGGGGTCCAGGGTGACTCCCCTCCTGCATGTGCCAGTCTGGACTGTGGGACCAGCCGTGTCTGGGAGCGAGGAGCCCAGGTCAGCTGCTGGGTGAAGCACTTCAAAGCTCTTGTTCTCAGACAGTGGGTGAGTATTTTGCTAAGGCTGTAGAGTGATAAGGCACTCCTTCATCATGAGTCCTACCCTGCCTGAAGTCTGATTGCCTCACTTGCAGCCTCTCTGCTCAGCCAAGAACCATTATAAATTGGCCCTCATGAAATGCAAAATGCTTGTCTGGCAGAGTTAGGGAGGACATATTCCATTCCTTGGGTTTTGCTGTGACTGAATAACACTGCAGTGAATGGATGAGCCCCTGGAGAGCACCTTGTTTGGGAGAGGGATTTGTCAGTGTCGGAGGTGTAAATTAAATGCAGTGCAGACCTGGAGTCAGTGAGAGGGGAAGCTCAGTGTCTGCACATCATGCTGATGCAGTGTGTGCTCCTCTGATAGCACCAGGAAGAGTTTGGCTTGCCCAAAATAGAGCACTGCAAGCATGGGCATGAGAGGATTGGGTCTAAATAGCATCAGACCAAATACAGAGAAGGGGCCTCAGTTCTAGAGCTCAGCAATTTGCAGTGAGGTGTGCACAGGAGGACTCCCAGCTGTAAACCAGCTATCCAAGGCTTCTGCTCCATTCAGGGGCTTGATTCAGGCCTCTCAGCACAGGACCAGTGGGAAACCCAGGTCCTTCTGAAGTGGCAGATGAAGACACCTGGCTGGCAGTGACACTAACCCCTAACTCGTATTTAGGCACCTGGGTGGAAGAATCTCACTCACAGTGTAATCAAAATACAATGGAAAAAGGCCACTGCTGCATCTTTAACAAACCACTTTGTGGATATGAACTCAGTTAAAGCAAGTGGTGGTGGGCTGACTTGCTGCAGGCTCTGTTGGTGGGTTAAGCTGGGAACAGTCTGTCAGCACATGCCTGGGGCTCCGGTGCATCCTGAGGATGACCCCAGCAAAATGTTTTGGGACTACAAACTGTTTAAAAAATGTGTATAAGCTGCTCTTGATGGAAAGTTTGTGCTTTGCTAAATTATGCTATTTCATGAAAAATGCCACCTCCTCACAGTAAAATGCAGATTTTTTGTTGTCAAAAGGTAGGTTATGGAAAATGTGCACAGAGCCAGGGTACAAGGATTTCTTCATGTGGGATACTGGGCTGTCTTGTGGGATGGATCATCTTAGCTAGCTGCTCACACCATAGCAGCAGCAGGAGAATGAGGCTCCTGAATCAGTGCTGTTGTGAAACACAGCAATACTCACAGCCAAACTTTCAGAGGAAAGCTCATATTTTGTCTGAAAGTTGGTAATTTCCATGGAAATATCCATAAAATCTCTTCACTTATTTACATTTTGGTTGCAAAAATAGTTTGCCTTCTGACTAGCCCTAGGGAGGACCAACCTGGGAGAGGCAAGGACTCCAGCTCAGGGGTGTTCAGCAAGGTAGAAGGCAGAAACAGCATCTGTGTTTCAGATGCCAGCAGTCATCAACATCCAACCTGGAGTTACAGGGGAGGTTTATGAACGCCAGGCAGAAGGGGAAGCTCAGACATTGCCCTCACAAGGCAGGCAAGATAGCATCCTTTAATAGGTGGCTCTAAGCAGAGCTAAGACATACTAATGCTGGGAGAAATGGCCTTTGAGAGAGAGTCTTGGAAATGTGGATTACAGGGTTCGCAAAGAAACTTTTTTCTAGAATACAGAGACTTTTTTTAAAGCTAGAGATGGGAAGGAGACTGAGAAAAATCAAGGCAAAGTTACCAGATGGAACAAAAACCAGCTGTACTCCTCCTGCCATTCCTCTGTAGGCTCATTAATAGGACTTATCTCCTGTTTTTTACCACCCATCTTGATGAAATATCTATGAAGCACAGCAGAGACTGCTACTGCCTCTGTCCAGAGGAAATTGGCCAAAGTGCTCAGAAGCTGCTAAGAAAAAAGTGGACATACAGGAAAACCCTCTGATCACATTAGGCTTGTTTCCTTCAGTGCACAGGCTAATAGCAAACCTGTAAATGTGCCCATGAACTGATGGCCCTGCTGAGCCTCCCACTGGACTTGGATGGACCACAGCTTGTGTGGTCTATGCTCAGAATCAAACAAGGTCACAGCTTCTCAAGGTGATAGTTTAAAAGTCTCTTTTACAAAAGATGTGGAGAGGCAGAGAAAGGTAATGCATTGTTCAGGGGCAGATTGAGGGAGTTAATCTCCCTTGTTCTCCTGCTGTGACCATGGCATTGCAGTACAAGAAGTTTTTTTGGTGTGCAATACTCAGTTTCACAAACCTGTGAATCCATAAGTGGAACAAAATAATCAGAAACAGAAGCCTACCTAGAATACTTCAAAGAAGTCAGGGTTGTTACTAAAAATTTGCTTTTTAAAATTTTCAAAGTGACACAAAAGTCTTGCCCAGCACTTAACACCTGCAGATAGTAACAGCTGCAAAATCTCAGTAATTATGCAAACAATGTTCTCTGAGCTTAATTTAACTTTCCCCATCCTTCCCCTTAGCTAGAAATTGGTACTAATAAAAGTGTTTATTTTTAAAGAAGGGAGATGTTGGCAACCAAATTTCAACCAAATCAAGGAAACAGAACTGAAGACAGAGCTCTACTGCCTTGTATCTGTCCTTGATGCTGTTAGAGGACTGTGCAGTAAAAATCTGGGTTGATTTAATGAAAATGTGGGATTCATTAGTTCTCCCATCCAGGGTAATCCACACTCATACAGTTCTTCACCACTCCATGTGAAGAATTTAATTTTAAAACACAAAAGCTGTTAAATTCAATGAATGGCAGTAGAAAAAGTGGGAGTATGACCCTTTGAAAAGTGCAACAAATTTTTTTTGGAATCCACCTTCTTCCACAGAGTGGGGAAAGTTTTCCCTCTAGGCTCTAGAATATGCATCAAGATGCACATATATCTCAAATAATAATGTTTATGGCAGAAAACATTGACTTGGTCTAATGCTTATAGGACTATTGAACCAAGAGATGAAGCTGTTCTAGGCAATTCCTCTTCCATAAAATGCTCTCTGATGGTCCTGCTAGTGAAGAAGCATCTTCCTTGATGTGGGAAATACCAGACCTGAGATCAAACTTTAAGATAGGAAAACTTAATATTTCAAATTAGTTTCTTAACATCTTAAATAATCCATATGGCAAAGATGTTAATGAAATTACTTCTACAGCTTGGATAAAGCCAGCAGAACTCTGTGATGTGTAAGAAACTGTAAATGTTGCACATGATCCAAAAAAGCTGTCCTGCCTCTCTTTAGAGAAATTTCTTCCTTGCTAGGTCTGACTGCACACTGACTGTGAGCACTCCTCCTGCAGTCACACCTGCAGATGGAGAGAGGGGAGGAAAATGTGGTTTGTGTCTTCCTCTCCCAACCCTGCCCTGGGAGGAGCTGTGTCAGGGAGTGCTTGCAGAGGAGAGTCTCTCCAGCATTTAACACCAGCAGTAGAAAGGAAAGGGAGGCTCAAGATGGGCACCTTGTCCCTGGGCTTTGCACCACAGTTTGCAGCATGTGCAAAAAAGGCACAACTCATCCTGAGAGCTACCTGCATTTATTGGTAGGAGGGGAAATTCCACATTAGGTAATTCTCACCCTGCACACTCAAAAATAAAGTAGGCACTACTCAATGAGAGTGGCAAATTGCAGCTTCTTGCTTTCTGTGTCCACAGCTTGAGCCTGGTGCTTTCCAGCCAGAATGTCCCCAGCTTGGTTTTCATTGGATTTTCTTTCTTTTGTCCACACAAGGGTATGATATCTCCTTTGTTTAAGAAAGACTTTAAGCTCTCTGAATCTGTCTGTCTGATCCCATCCCTCCAAACCACTTTGTGCTTTGTCCTCCAGACTCTTTTACAATTGAGAGAGTGGATGTTGATGCATACTATGGGCCAGATTCTGCCATTCTTCTCAGTTGGAGATGGTCCTAATTCAAGTTTTGGTGACAGGGTGCTGCCTTAGAAATGCAGGGTCATAATGTGGACTTCCAGTATTTATTGTTTCCCATTTAGAGCTCTTACAAAAAAACCCCAAAACACTCAGAGGTCCTTGTTGTCAAGCACTCTATAAATCTATGTGATGATATTTTCATTTACTTTTTATTTACTAGTTTAAAATGCCACCTTCTGTGATTTATGTCTTGCAGTGTTCACCAGCAGCCTTTAAATATATCAGAGCAATGATTTATCAACAATTTTCAACAATTCCCTATTGGAAGTGAGGTTTTGTGTGAAAAATTAGGAATTATAGCACTCTCACATCAGGCAGTAGCTTTTGACTAATAAATTTTGCACCCAGACATTTACCACTTCTTTAGTTTGCAAATGATGATCATGATTCTTAATGGTGCAGTGTTAATAATAATTAGAAAAAAAAGAAGATGGCTTTCCAGAATATGACTAAATAGGGCTGAATACTTTGTTCTAGTATCCAGGACTTTGTCAGCTATTACCAGGCAGTGAAGGAGCATTTATTCAGCTTTGAGAGGACCACAAAAGATACATGATTAAGATTAATTGTAATTATTAGCTTCCAGTGTGTGAATGTTGAAGCAATGCAGTGTGCCCTCGGTGCAGTGCCCTCAATTTGAGCGACTGCTTTGCCTCTGCCCATCCATGTGCAATTTCTTTGCTCCACACAGAGCCCAGTATTAGCCAAGTTCAAAGGACAGTACAGATAATTTAATACTCTCATGCTTTCACTTGTTAGTCATCAAGATGAAATTAGTCCAAGAGAAAAAATGCTTAGAGGATTGGCTCAGCTCTGCCTTAAAATTAGATGCCAGAGTGAGACAGACTCCATGGGCAGCTCTGCTGCCCTGCTGGACCATTTCCATCATGGATGGAGAGAGACAGGCAGACCCAAAGGGAAATCAGCCAGTGTGATGTTTGAATGGCTTTCAGAAGTGCCTGTCTGGTGGCTGCAGTGGGGCCTGGGCATGCTGTGTGCTCAGCATGATGGTGCTAAGTGAGGTGAAACCACGCCTTGCTTGCCCTGTTCATCCTTTTTTTCCCCCCTTGTTGTTGGTACTCCACCTGGCTTCAGCTAGACATTGCTATTTAGAAACTAGTGCCAGTCTTTGCTGAGTTCATACTAAGACCAAACAACCCAGTGCTTACTAAATCTAAAAGGAGATTTTATTTTTTCCTCTTTCCATGTAAAGGTGCTGGATTTTGTCCCGCCTATGGCTTCCCAGTACAAAATCACCTCTGAGCATGCAGAGCAGAGGTCTCATTGAGATTATAGCCAGTGCCCAGCATCTGGTTGCCTTTAAAGCTCATCCAGCTCTGCAGGGACTCATGGTTCCAGAGTGAAACAGGAATCAGAGACAGTCTGTAGGGTTCAAACCTTTTCATATCCTTTCTCCAATTGAACATCCTTTGCAAAATGAAAGAATCATCATCTCATAATTCTTGTTGCCTAAGGAAATTACATGAAAACAATCCACCTGTTTTTTTAATGTATTGCTTGAGCCTAGAAGAACCATCATCCCAGAGACAAATAAAAGATGTTTATGAACTTCCATGAATGCATGACAGAGGATGTATAAATCCAAGTTATGGAGCTTGTTCTTTTTTGTTGTAAGTGAACTACTTGGTGCTGGAAGTGTAGCCACCTATGAAGTTGGATTAGTTGTAGAACTATTGTTGTCTGTTGTAGGCTTGTCTATAAAAGAGGCAGGATTTGGTTTGTTTTGTTGGCTTGTTTTTTTTTCCTTTTTCTTTCATAATATAAACATTTAGATACTTTCAGGGTCTTGCTGGGATGCAGTTAGCTTTCTTCATACCAGCCTGTGTGGTGCTGGGCTTTGCATTTGTGGCTAAAACAGTACTGAGAAGACACCAGTGTTTTGGCTACTGCTGAGCAGTGACTCATGGCTCAAGGCTCTCACCCCAAAAAGACCAGGCTGGGAGTGGGCAGGAGGCTGTGGGAGAGAAGTGGCCAAAGAAATATCCCACACTGCATGATGCTGTACTCAGTGATAAAAGCAGAGGCAAAAGGAAGAATGAGGAGACATCATGGTTGTGATATTTGTATTCCCAAGCAATTGCTATGTGTACTGAGGCCCTGCTTCCTAGGAAGTGCCTGCTGATGGGAAGTAGGGAATAAATTTCTCTTTTCGTTTTGTTTCTCTGCACAGCTTTTGGTTTTCCTACTCAACCCATGAGCTTTTCCATCTCATTTTCTCCCCTCATTCTGCTGAGGAGAGGGAGGGAGAGTGTCTGGGTGGGTGTCTGGCAGCCAGCCAAGGTGAACCCACCACATCCAGCACAGTGTTCCACTAACAACTTCATAAACCTCCAGCCTTTGTGTGACTTCACAGTTGGATATTTGAGATTTTAATTTCTGTGTTGCCAGTGACAAATTGAAAGGTTGAGTTTTGCTGTGAGCTGTGCTGAGCCTCAGAGGGGACCATCATGACAGTAAAGGTAGGAGAGGCTGTAAAAAGGTATAAGGCAGGGGAAGCAAAACCAAAGGCAAATGCTGTTTGTGATTAAAAACAACAGGGAATCAATTCAGAATAACTTTTTTTCCCTTTAACCAGTGTTAGTTGCTCTGCATACCTGTGCCAGACCCCCAGCTGAAGCTGCACAGCTCGAGGGCTCTTGGCTTGTCCAGATGCCCATGCCAGAATTTAGACAGCTGGTGGGTGCCACTGTGTCAGCACTATCCTCAACCAAAATATATATTCCTTACACAAAAATCAGAAATTAGAGGAGATCCTCCAGGAGAGGGCTGAGGAGCAGAGCCTCAAGCTGGGTTTTTTAATGACCATCTATGAATAGCCTGAGAAACAAGATCATTAAACCTATTCTTGCAGGGATTTGCTGTTACATTTTTTTTCCCTTTCTTACTTTTCACAGAATCTCAGTGACTCACCTGAAAATTTTCCTCCTCCAACATCACTTGTGTCTGACATCAGAAAGCTGATTTTCCTTGTCCCTTTCCAGGACAAGACCAGTGGCAGCTGGAACTGGGTGGTGAACCTCTATCTGTCAGGTTTTCCTGTTGGGCATTTCAGATGTTAGGACAAAGAACACTCAGTAATGCTTAGCATGGTAATAGACACCATTTTTTAATGTTACTTGTACAGACAGCAAGCCATCCTTACTCATTGATCTGACTAATAATGATGTTTAGGCATCTCAAGATACCCCCAGGTGCCTTTTGGGATTTATTAAAGTTCCTGAACAGGGTGAGATCATAGGTGCCCTACATCCAGTCCACTTCTTCAATGGGCTGCACTGCAGGAGTGGATCCTACAGGATCCAGGGGAGCCAGGGGAGCTGACAACCATCTCTGCTTAGCTGAGAGCAGCACCTGGCTGGGAGGTGAGGCTGTTCAGCACTGCAGGCAGAAGCCTCACATCCAGGCACTTGGCTGAGAGCAGTGTGGGTTGGAGGCCCAGCCCTTAGCATGGGGACCTGTGTTTTGCTGTGTCCTTATTTATTTCAGTGCTGTGGGTTTGGGGGTCCTGCCTGCCTCAAACACCCACCATAAACCCAATCTGGCTCCACAGCTTAGGGCAAGGGATTCAGTGCAATGCAAGGCAAGGCACTTCTGCTCCCTTTACTTTAATGCATTTTGAGTTTTAAGCTAAAAACACACACAAGTCTGCAGCAGTGACACATAAGTAGAAGGTGTGGTTTACAGTAACTCAGTTACTCTCATAGTCATAATGATCATAGAACCATAGAACTGCAGAATGGTTTGTTTGGAAGGAACCTTAAAGACCATATTGTTGCAACCCCTTGCCAGGGGCAGGGACACCTTGCACTAGACCAGGCTGCTCAGCCCACCATCCAGCCTGTAATTAACACTTCCAGGGGTGGGGCATCCACAAGTTCTCTGGGCAATCTGTTGCAGTGCCTCACCACCCTTGCAGTGAAGGATTTCTTTCTAATATCTAATCAGACTCTGCCTCTTTCTATTATGCTTTGTCAGACTTAGTGTAAGCTGGGCTTCTGCAGCCTCTAAAGCCTAAATGTTCAGGTGCTTATCTGGATTGCTTAAGCTGGGAAAAAAAGAATTCCTGTGTTAGCTTCAGTATCTTATTTCAACTGAGATTTTCATAATTTCTTTTGGACTCTGCAATTTTACCCATCATTGTATCTGATAAATCTGACTCTGCTAAACTGCAGAGGTTATAAGCCTGTAAAACAGTGTGGCCTCAGCAAAAGCACAGTAGTGAAGTCTGGGAGAACTGGATGTTTCAGAAACAAAATGGAATTTTACTGTGTATGCTAAAAATAATGTGAGTGCATTGGCTGGGACAAGGACTCCCAGATAAGCTGAAGCAGCAAAGCAGAAATCTTCATTTGGCTATCAGAGACATGGAAGGGTTTGCAGGGAAACTTCTGGTGAGGGTAGTTGCTGGTAGTGATTTTTCTGGCCCCAAAGGTCCCTGAACTTTTCCAAAGTTTCACAGCCTTTCACTGAACTTCCCATAGGCAGAGCATCCCACAGGATGGCCTAAAGCCTTCACCTCTCTGTTTCTCAGCATCCTTCTCATCATAGGCTCTTTCATTTTGTCCCCTTGGATTCCCCAGCTTTCAACTGAGAGACCGTGGGATCAATTTGCCAGCGGTGCAAAGCCAGCGTGTGCCAGCCCAACTCGGTGCTGATCCCCTCTGTGGGAGCAGGCTGCCTCTGTTCTCATTATACAGCACTTGGCTTTTCCTGCAGTCACTTGGGCTCCTTCTGTTGCTGTGCTAATGTGGGGGTGTGTGAGTGTCCATCCTGCTTTTGCAGTTTCCAGGGAAGCAGAAGCCATGCTAAGGCCCACCAGAGGGAGGCTTTGGGAGTGTGAAATTGGTGTCTGTGCTGCAGGCTCTGGGGAACAGCACAAAGGCAGCTGGGGTAGTACAAGAGGGCTGTGTGTGCTGGAGAGACCTGGCATTACTTTGTCCTTTATATTTTTTTTTCAGCAAAATGGGTGGTGCAGTATTCCTGTGAAGTTCCTGTAGAGAGGATGTATGTGGTATTACCTGGCAAGCTTTTACAGATCCACTCTCTGTGGCTCAGGGGTTTTCCTCAGTAAGCAGCTGCAGCCAGACCATCCTGTTAATGGTCTTTGGTGGTGTTTCATGAGCTGTTCTAAATCCTTTTGAAATTATTACCATTTCTTCACTTTGCATTATCCTGTGCTGCTGAGTTCAGTGATATAATTATGTGCTGGGTGAAAAAGTTCTTCCTAATCTTTGTTTTAAACCTGCTACCAGACCATGCTACTCTTCCCAGAAAACCAGCAAGTAGGGACCAACTTTCCCTATTTGTTTTAGCAAAGTGTGTTGACTTTGGAGGCCTGTGCTATGTACCCCTTCAATCCTACAATTTCCAAAGTGAACTCCTGGTCTCTTTAATCATTGTTTCATTTGGAAGTCATAGATTCCTGCTGCCCACCAGCACTGCTTCCAACTGTACTGTATTCCTTTTGAGATGGCATAACCAGACTGGTACTCAATATTCCATGAGTATATACTCTGGGGATTTTTACAACGGCATGACAGTATTTTTTTCTTCTTTTTCTCTGTTCTTTCACTTGTAATTCCTTCAGTGCCTTTTTAATACTGCTGAACATGGATTTACTCCATAGAAGTAACACGTGGTTTCAAGATTTCTTTCCTGACTGATTAAACCTCCTTAAAACTCCATTAGATATAGTTTAAGGTTTTGGTTTTTTTTTTTTTTTTTTTTGTTTTTTCCCCATTTTTTTGCACTTACAGACACTGAAATTTGCCTGCCATTATCTCCATGTTGTGTAATTCCTCTGCAGCTTTGCAGCATCAGCTTGCCTCCAGCTTTTCCTACAGCTGGACCTGGCTGCTCTGAATCACTTTGCACCCCCTGTGAACTTATCACTTCACTTCTCCCCCTTTTCCTTTCCAGCTCATACATGGATATGCCATTTAATACATGTCTCTCAAATCACTGGATCCTGCTGTGAAATCCACTGCAGTGTGAACTTGGACCGTATCTGTGTCCTTTGTGTTACATCTTCTCACTAGACACTGATTCAGAAGAGTGTGTTCTCACATGTATCCTGACAACTCAGATGTTTAACAGTCTTTGGCAAGGAGCTTGTTCAAAGCCTTCTGAAAATCAAAAACATGTACCCCTCCAAGATAGCATCCATTTGCTTGCATACTAATGTCTCATTTCTTCGGTTGAAGTGAATATTTATCATTTTATGGGAATTCTAGAAGGATTTTCCTGCATAGGGTTTGAGTGCTGTTACTCATGTATAAATGCCAGAGAAGATCATTGGCAAAGAGTAGCTGCAGTTACATGTCTATTTACTGAAGAAGTTTAAGTTAACCCAAATCATTTGGCTTTGAATTTAGTTGATTATATCATTGCAGTTTATTTGACTGTGAGGAGAGGGACACTTCTTCATTGTCTGTTAATGACTGTTTGATGAAGAGATCAGGCCAAGGATATTTGCAGCCCCTCCTGGACATATTACCACTGAGCAATTCACTTAGTGACAAGGACTGCACCCAGAGAAGTGGTACCTGGATCTTGAACTCTCCATCTGTCAAAACAGAAAAATAATCATCTCCAGTCCATGCCAAAGATGCCATTATCAGCAGACAAGACACAGTCCTTTTTTGAATAAAAGGACAGATTGCAAGCTTTGACAAATCTTGTAACTAAAGGCAATTATATAAGTATTTCTGTTTTGTCTTTGTCATGCATACATGAAGTAATTTAGAGTCAATATTAAGGACTATATTTTCATCTCCATGTCTTAGAATGATTGCTTTGGGAATACCTCTGTGCCTTACCTATAAAACCCAAATAACCTTTGGTCTGCCAAGAGCCAGCTGTGAAGGCAATTGTGGATGATTGCTATTACAAAGACTCACATAATAAAGCTAGTTATGAATAGAGGAAGAAGATAAAATGTTAATACTTATCACAATATCATGCATAAGTTTTATAATTGTTTCCTCAAGATGTTGTAACAGACACACAACCTGAAGACAAAAACATGAGATTTAACTTTGGCTGTTGAAAAGTTTGTAAAGACACCTGTAGAAGAAAAGAGAAAGGGAAAAAAGTGACTTTTTCATCTCTTTGCTGGACATGGAGCACCAAGTGGTGTCTAGTGCCAGACACAGACAACAACAAGGGAGGTTTCACAGACGAGAAGCAAGCAAGCAAGCTTTGAACATCTTAGCTGGGGCTGGCATGAAGAATGATCTCTGTGGTTCCAGAGAGGACAGGTGGATGTTTGAGGAAAAGGTGCAAGAGGAATAAGAAATAATCTCACAAGAAAAGAGAATATGTTCATTATTATTTGACTTAGGAAAAAAAAGGTAGACACCAGCTGCTATGGGGGATGATCTCTTTTGTTAAACATGCTCTTGTTCAGGAAACTTATTTTATCTTTTATAATGTCATTCCATGATTGCCTATCAATTTAAAGTAAACATTTTATTCTCAAATCCATATTTGATTCTGAGTGACTTGGCTGGCAGCAGATGACTCCTCTGGAGGTCTAGTGCAGGCAAACCCAGGGACTGGGAACCCTAAATAAGCATCCAGATCTTAGTGCATTGCTCCAAAACAAGAATTGCTCCTACTGCCATTGAAATAGAATGGGTATGGGTTAAAAGATTAAATCAGTGAGCTGGAAAAGAAAGAATGTGTCTTACAAGGGAAAACTAGGAAGTTCTGTGCTAAGGAGGAAGATCTCATGGACTTCAAGATTGTGATCTGGTCCAAAGCCCTTTGCATGCTGATTTCCACAACATTTAAAAACAGAATACCCATGCCAAACTTCTGAGTCTCAGGAACAAGAAAAAAAACAACTTTCTATGTCTGCAGTAAGAATATAAAAATAATGTAAACTAAAAGCAAACCTCTCCTTCTCTCGAGAATTTTAAAAAATGGAGAAACTTGTCACTTATATTGGTTTACTATTGCATGTATTTTGGGCCAACAGGAATTGTCTATATGAAGTAAATAATTGCCAGCTGAGTCTTAAAAATTTAGTCTGTGTCAGTGTAGTAGGTTGACCCTTGGCTGAATTCCAGGCACTCACCAAAGTTGCGAAGAGAAGAGAAGAGAAGAGAAGAGAAGAGAAGAGAAGAGAAGAGAAGAGAAGAGAAGAGAAGAGAAGAGAAGAGAAGAGAAGAGAAGAGAAGAGAAGGATCATAAGTTGGGATAAGGATTGTGAGAGATATACTGTCACAGCCAGAACAACTTCAGCTTGGGGATATTTATTAAATTTATTACAAACAAGATCAGAGCAGGATAATGAGAAGTAAAACAAATTTTAAAAACATCTTCCTCCCAGCCATCCCTCCCTCCTGGGCTCTACCTCCTCCCTGCAGCAGTGCAGGGAGATGGGAAATGGGGGTTACAGACAGTTCATCACATGTTTCTTCCACTGCTCAGGGAGAGGAGTCCTTCTCCTGCTCCAGTGTGGGTTCCCTCCCACGGGAGACAGCTCTTCATGAGCTTCTGCAGTGTGAACCCATCCCACAGACAGCACTTCTCCCTGAACTGCTCCAGTGTGGGTCTATTCCACACAGTGCAGTCCTTCCAGAGCAGCCTGCTCCAGCGTGGGTCCCCCACAGGGTCAGTCACAAATCCTACTGGGAAACCTCCAGTGTGGGCTCCTCTCTTCACAGGTTTGCAGGTCCCTGCCAAGGCCCTGCTCCACCATGGGTTTCCTATGGGTTCACAGCCTTCTTTCAGGCATCTTCCTGCCCCAGGGTGGGTCTCTTCCACTATCTGCAGGTGGATCTCTGCATTCCATGGGCTGCAGCTGCTTCACCATGGTCTGCACCAGGGGCTGCAGGGGAATCTCAGCTCTGGCACCTGGAGCACCTCTCCCCTCTTCCTTCTTCACTGACCTTGGTGTCTCAGAGTTGTTCCTCTCACATCTTCTCACTTCACTCTTTTCTGGTCCCAATTACATCTGCACAATTTTTTTTTTTTTTTTTTCCCTTTCAAAATACATTATCAAATAGGCATTACTGTAATTCCTGATGGGCTCAGCCTTGGCCAGTGATGGGTGGCATTGGCTCTGCTGGACATGGGGGAAGCTTTCAGCAGCTTCTGACAGAAGTCACTCCTGTATTCCCCCCACAACAAAACCTGGCCATGCAAACCCAGTACATGGTGGATTTTTGTTGCCAGCTGCAAGATGCACACTCTTGTTGATAGACTCAACCTCCACCTGTACTTGTTCCTGTGATTCTTACTGCTCTTCATGTTTAAAGATGATTTTTATCATTGGGATATGTTTATTTCAAAGCATCTGAAGAGATTGGTTTCATGGAGATTAGCATTATTATTAGAATGGTGCTTATTTTACTAATCTCTATTATGCAACTCTTCGTTCTTGATTATTAATAATAATTTCGTTTTGATAGAAATATTTCCACAGCAACCAATTATAGTGCTTTGTGCAAACACAGGATTATGAATTCCAGTGGGGAATAAACAACAAGTGCAGTGGAATTTTAAAAACAAAGAGCTTGTTTTCATGCAAATGCCTCATTGCTAAAAAATGGGGAAAATTACATGCTGGAGAAGCAGAAGTTCCTTCCAATTAGAATGTTTTTCAACAATTTCCACAAAATGCCTAAATTAAGAACTTAGCACTTGCTGGAGCAGTACATCTCATCTGGCATTCTCTCTCCAGCAGCAGCCAAAGCCAGAAACATGCAATCACAACTCCTCCCCAGATCCATTTTCCCTGAAAAGACTCACTGGATGTCATAGCTGGACCAGTCTGCCTAATTAGGCAGGACTGCAGTAATTTCCAAGCAGAGCTTTTTACTGAGCAGATCCAGCTGAAAAAGGATGCCCTGACTTTGTGATTTGTTTCCTGGCTCTGATACCTCCTATCTTGGGCAGTGCAGCTGGAAAAAAGGGTATCTGTCCTCTGCAAATACTTTTGTGTATGATTAATGCTGCACACCTGATGAAAGTTTTTTTGTATCTAATGATAAGCAGAGGACAAGGTATCTGCAGAACCTGGTACACATTTGCTCTTTGCTCTACAAAGTGTGGTCTATCTGTAAGAGGTGAGCTTTGCAGTTTCTTTTAAACAGCTGATAATACTTAGGCTTAAACCAGAATACTATATATTACACATGTGCAAGTCTTAAGATTAGAATAAGATGCATGCCAAAAATATTTTAAAACTGCTTATTTAAATTTAGTTTTATCAATCAGGAGATTTCCTCTATGTTCATGGCTTCAATTTACTGTTTATAGCTCCACAGTGTGATTTTTTTCCCCTAACAAATAGAACCTTGTACCCCTTATCTACAATAATGATTGCTTCAAATAAAATTTACTTTCTGCCTGTGAAAACAATTCCAAGAGTAAATAGCAATTTGCTAGTGTGTGCTTTAAATAAGCTTTATTTTGTTGATGTCGTATGTGATTATTTGGAAAAGAGATTTTTATTCCCTAAGAATTGGCTTGTGCTGGGAGGGAACTTGATCACCTGACAAAAGCAGACATACAGTCACCTCATGGTAGAAAGAAAAAGAGTGTAAATGTCTCATGGGCCCATTTCAAAGGCACAGCAAAATCAGAGAGCCTCCATCCTACAAAGGTCAGCAGTGCTCCTGATGCCTGGAGAGAGAACAGACACTTCTCTCCTGAGATGAATTTCCCTCAATTTCAAAAAAGCAGTTAGGGTGGTGAGGCAAAGCAAGAATGGCACAGCATATAATGATTTCTTCTTTGAGCTGAGTCTGTGCATTTCTAATGTGGTGTAAAGCAAATGACTCAGAAAAAAAAAAAAATAAAAAATGAACTAGCAAAACCCCTGCTCTGGCAGGAGTTGTGTGTATGGGCTGTATGGGGTGCAAGTACAAGGTACCAGGATGGATAAGCCTGAATCTCTCTGCCAGTCCCACAGGGGCTGTGTCACAGGAAGAGATGGCCCAAGGTGTGGTTGGCAGGGGTGTGCTGGACCTGGGCAGGGCTGCTGGAGCCCTTTGCCAGGATTTGACAGTGCCCAGTGCACCCCTGTGTGAGCCTGGAAAGACACAGCCAAGGCAGTGCCTGCATGCTGCTGGGCCCCAAAGCACAGCTGTGGCACTGAAAGCACTGCAGGAGGGTGCTCACATGGGGAAGGTACCAGGGCTAAGAGACCCTGAGCTTTTAATGGTTATGCAGCTGTGACTGGAGCAAAACTCTCACAGGTCCCATTTATCCCAAGTGTGACATGGCTGAAATCAGCTGGAGTGACCTCCTGGTTTGATTCCCCAAAAGTGGCAATGTCAGGGCTACCTCTTAACTACCTGGATGTTATTAAACTTGTCATTTTTCCTCAGCTATCCGAAGGAATTCAGGGAGATTAAAAACCAGAACAAACACTCCGGCTATAAAGTAACTGGGTCTTAACCTGCCAGCCCTGTCCTTACAAGGGAAGGGTTGGAATTTCCCAGCCACCCATGTCTCATCAAAGGATTCCAGTAGCAATAACAAATATATAGGGGCTTCCCCCAAAAAAAGATCCCCTGAAAAATTCATTTACAAATCCTGTAATTACCCTATTTGATAAGCTCTGATTTTCTCTGTTAGGATTGCTCTGGTTTTCCCATGAGAGAGAACCTGATCCTGCTGTAGCTGAAGTCAAGGACATCTTCAGCACTCATTGCAATGGAGCAGATGCAGAGGGTTCTGTTTGGGGACCCCAGAGTTCAGCAGGGCTTGCCTTGCCTGCTGTGGTGCTTTTGCCTTGGTGGAGTTGCTTCAGGGACACAAATGGTCCCTTCTATTTCTTTTAGAGCAGCAGTGTCAGTAAGGTCAGCTCTTGTTGTTCTGGGGCACTGGGTGAGAAAATGCTGACGGGAGCAGGGCTGCTTCCCAGGCACAGATGCTTTAGTGAGATTTGCAAGCCTGGCACACATCTGCAGGTTGTGCCTAAGCAGCAAGCAGACAGTGTGGCACAAGTATAAACCAAGGTTTTTATTTTAATTTTTTTTCTTTTGTTTCTTTCTTCTTCACATGAGTTTTTAAAAACTGGATACTGCTTTTAAGCCCAAAATGGTTTGTGTTTCTACACAGGAAGGAATTACACTGTGAATGTCTGTAACTACTGGGCTGATCAAAGCTTTTTTCCACCTCTGCTTATTGTTCTGCAGTGGCCCTAGCAGTCCATGAAACCCTTTTTGCTTATCCTCAAAGTTGCTGTTTTTAACTTTTTGTCTTTTATTCACTCATTGGGGTAAACCTTAACTGCCCTAAAGCTCTGCCACCTTTTCTGTTTCTGGAAGTTCTTGGCAGCTGGGTTGTGGTTCTTGGTTCTGGCTTGAAGAATGTGCTCACAGGATTAAAAGCCATCACATTTTCTTCTTCCCACTTCTCTTGTGGGAGCAAGGAAGTATCTCATGTGCCACATGTGAACCAGGCTCTCAGAAAATCCATAATAGAATGAGAAGAGGATTCTATGAGCACAGTTTGACTATCTCCAGCTACACACATAGAGTCTAGTGGACACTGTTGTCTAGTGATGAATCAATTAGCCACCATCAGCCACAAAGACACTAAATATGTGTCTTTACTCAGAGTTGTGGAATGGGGGAATACTGCACCTCAAATTGTTTTTTAAGTAGCTGCTTGTGTTGGTTTTAAACACTTAAAAAAATAATAATTATGCTGCACTCTGAGCAGTGACAATTTGAGCTTGAAATTTCAACAGCATGAAAGAGATCCTGGAACTGGTCAGGAAAGCTGAAAATACAAACAAAGAGCTTGATCTTTTCCCACTGCTGTAGCCTTTTATCCTGATTTTGCATAGTTCCTGCCCTTCCGCCTCTCGCCAGGGATGAACCTCCTGACCTCATCAGCAGATGTATTTTTAGATGTATTGTTTCCAGCTAGAAGGTTGCAACAGAGAGGGCTGTTAACATGTGTTACTTTGAGTTTGTGCTTTTTGTGTTTCAGAATACTGCAGCCTTCAGCACCTTTGAAGGGGATGGCCTTGCTGCTCTTCCCTTGCTCTTTATGGACTCACTTGGCAGATGAAAGTTCTCTCCATCAAATAGTCTTGGGTTTGGCCACTTTTGATTTGTAATGTATTTGATACTGTTTATAACACTACTAAATAAACAGTATGATTACCCTGGATTTGACTGCCTCTAAAATAGAAGGAAATAATGTCTAACATGGAAATAGATATTCAGTAATTAGTACTCATTATGCAGCATCACAAAGCCACTCATTGTCAGAGCACACACCAGCACTGCTCACCTGCCTCATGATTTACTTGTACATTTCCTTACTTGAGTGATAATGTTATAATACAAGATGTGCTTAGAAAGCTGTGATGCCAACTCCTTCATGGACTTCTTTCTTTCTTTGAGTTACATTTGTACAGGAATAATTAAGTGGAAAGAATTGAGAAGCTTTTATAGAGGGCCTGTTTCATTAATACTCTTCTTCAACCTAGTGGGACAGAGCTCTGACTGTCATCTGTATACCACTCCCTCCCCAGTTCTGCTGGCTTTGTTGACCATAAAAGTGTGTTCCTAATTTCCTAATTCCAGTAGTAAAATAGAGCATTTTTGTGGAATAGGGGCCAATTCAAAATAATGAGGGTCAGCCCTCAAATAGAATGAAAAATAAAAATATGCTGGCTAATGGTTATGTTGACATTTTGGCCAAACACCTCCCTCTCTCCCTCTTCAGGGCACAGTCCCCCTGTGCTGGGTGACCCCATCATTTATGTTCCAGATGAGTAAAGCAATGAAAACACACAGGCTTTTGGGCTGTGCAGTTGGACATGCCTTTCCCAAGGAGTGCAAGGTTCAAGGGCAAGGGGATGGTGGATGTCTCAGCAGATGCAGTGCTACCTCCTGCTGGCCCAGCCTCAAGCCCTGGGGATATCCCAACACAATCTCCTGTGGCACAGGGTGGGTGAAATTGTGCCTGTATCAAGAAGGGAGGCTTGTCCTACACACCTGGCCCAAGTACCAGAGCCAAGTGCTTAAAAGGGAGGGAGGAAGCTCTCTGGGCCACCTGTGCCTTGACAAAGATGGGCTGTGTTCTGGCCAGTGAGGGCAATCATGGGGACTCTGGGAAAAGCAGCACCAGTTTCCATGCAGCCTCACCTCCTTCTCATTGCCTCTGTGGAAAGAATTCCCTTGGCTGCTTTGTGGATGGTGTTATATATAGCCCAAAAACTTACTGCCTCTACCTATACAGATACCCATCGTGTAGCAAAGAAAAACAGTGGAAGATAATTAATCCTGGAGGCCCAGTCCTCTCAGGAAAAATCAATAAAGAGTTTTCCTTGCTATGTTTCCAGGTAAGAGAAGAGAGGACAATCTTGATTACAGCTGACAGTTCCCTTCCCTGGAGCAGGAAGGTTTTCCCTTACATCTAGCAGAGAGAATAGTGTTTTGCACCTGCCAGATGCCGTTGCCATGGCAATTGAACTCCACACTTACACTGGAGAAGCAAAGCCCCAGGAGTAGGTACAGAGCAAACACAGCAGAGAAGGGGCTCTGCTGGGGGCTGCCAGGGGGCCCAGGACTTTGCCTCCCCATTTCCCTATTCAATAGATGGGTAATTTAACTTTTTAAACAATTTTGGAAGGAGCTTCAACTGAGCAAATGATGCTGGCTGGGAATTTTCTTGCCAGCAGATTGTGTTTGGGCTGCTTGCCTGTGGCTCTGGATGAGCTGGTGTGCAGGAGCTGAGAGTGCCTTCAGGGCTCTGCCAGCCCAGGCTGCCCTGACACTTTGTGCCCTGTCCCCTCCTGTGCCCAGATAGCCTGGTTAGACAGCTGCAGGCTTTTTAAAGCACTCATCACTTCCCTGAATTCCTTCACCAGTGCCTAAATATTCTCAAGGTACCTTTGCAGGTGGTCCAAATCCACCCCAAAATGCCCAGGGGCCATGAGATTGTCAGCAGGCAGTTTATTCCCAGCACATCATTTCCCAAACGTCCCAAGCAAATGAACATTTTGGCTGAGGACTTCCACACCAAACCTAATTCCCAAAGGACTTCTCATTGTTCAAACACAATTAACAAGTTAGGGAGTCTGTGGGGTAATGAGCACCCAGAGCTCCTTCTTGGCTCCATTGCCTCTTTGTTTTGAGAGCACCACATATGAGGATTTGACACATTGACCTTAATCATTGATTGTTGGCCCATCCTGCCAGGCATTGCATACACCAATGGAGGCTTGGCCTCAGGAGAAACCCTGTTTATCAGTGTACTTCTGGCAACAAGAGAGGGTCATAATGTGGTGAGAGGTGCAGCTGACAACTGCAGAGTACTGTGCACTCACTGGAGGAAAGGAACTTCAGTTGCACAATTCTACTCTTTTTAAAACATAATTTTCCATGGAAAATAAACCCCAAAGCTCAGAGAATAGTTATAGGTGAGACATTTCATTAGGAGAAATGACTGACTGAATTAAATACTAATCAAGCAAGCTCTGAAGCAGCATGCTACAATCTTCAGCCTCTAGGACCTTGAAGAATTGGCTTTCTTACAATTTCTACTTCAAAAAATAAAAAAACAGATGATGGAAAAAGACTTCTGCTTTAAACTACATACTCTTGACTCTGTTAACCTCTAGTTACCTTGGCTGAGAGTCATGCCAGTCTCTACATCTCACTTAACATGTTCATATTCATGTTCCTGCTGTAGTTAGTGGAGAAACAGAGTCATTGCTCTCAAGGCTGACATCCAACCCCAATCTGATGAACCTGAGCCTGGTCCCCTCCCTGTTTCCCAGGTGGATCTGGTGCCACAAGTGAGGATGGGAGCCATCTGCACTGGGTATTTGTAAGCTTAGGTGACAAGTCTCACTGTCCAGGTGAGCAGAGAAGCATTGCAGACAGGCAGGAAAGGCCAAGGTCCAGCTCTCACTGTGTTTCCTTGAAGGAAGTTGTGCTTGGATCTTTGTGGTAGTATAGCATGAGATAAACAAAAGGAGTAAGGGGACAGAGGGTGCTGAGCTCTGACCACCCCAGTGAGCTATCATAGCACCCCCTTTGCACAGCAGAAAATGTTTCTTTGGTTCTTTTTCTGCTTGTGGTCCTGTCTAATAACACAGTCCTTCATGGAACACTGTCTGTTTCCCTGGGTCTCCACAACAAAAATTCCTCTAGTCTCTCAAGGAGACTGAGACAGAGCAAATAATAAACTGATCTGTCTGGGTAATTACAACAAAATCAATCACTTGAATGGCAGGAAGAAGGTAATGTGCAGTGGCTGAAGGAAGGGTCTTCCCTTCCCTTCTTTAACTCCATATTTCAATCAGTCAGGCCACTCAGCTTTGAATTATCTCCCAGAAAATGCCACAGGAGCAGGGCTGAAGCAGAGGTTAGTATTAAAAAAAAGGATCAGTGAAGAGTTTGGATGGGGCTGCCACTTGTGAACATTTGGTCCCTGGCATCAGCACATGCAGGAGGTGAGGATGGACAGCTGGGCTGTCTCACCAGGGCATATTGAAGGGGTCAGACAGGCCAATGAGGGATGGGCAAGTGCATTGAGAGAGGGACTTTTTAAAAAGCATTTGACCCCCAAGTACCCCACTGTGCCACCCTGAGGTAAGAGTGGCTTATGCTTCATCTCCCATCCATACACCAGTTTCCCTTGAAAATGAACATATTGTACTCTGCAGAGGCGGACAATTTGCTGAATTTAATTTCGCTCCTTCAATCTGCTTAATGAATAACAATAAGCTTGAAGGTTTCACTGGATTCCAGCACTGAGCTGAAATTTTCATTAGCAACAGGTTTTCAGACCTCACTTGAATTTAGCTCTGCCTGGATCACCTGCCTCTTGCCTGTCCTTGCATGGCTAAATTTTAAGTTGCCAAACTAAACCAGTCACTCCATGTTCACCTGAAAGGCAGAAAGAAATAGTCTAATAGGAAATTCTTGAAAGAGATTTGTAATGCCAAAAGTTATTGCTTGGACAGATTTCACTCTTCTGGTGGTTAACGTGACTCATTTTGAAATTGGATAATTGCTATATGATGGTGAGTTCATCATTTCAAAACAAAACGAGATGTGGGTGTGTTTATGTGTGTGTGCAGGGCATTAGCATTTACTAGCCATTAAAGAAAGAATATCTTCAGTCTACTAGCTCAACTTGAACTGTTGAACAATTGTTTCCAAATTGAAATGGACACCACCTAGGCTGAACCTGCAGTAAAGAGAGATGATCAGGGTAGAGGTGGAAAAAGATTCTAAAATAGTCCTTTTGCCCTCATAAGCATTCTCATGATTTATGGTTATATTTTAATTTAAATATGCTTAGATGTGGGATAAGTAAAAAGACAGGTGTTCATAAACATTTTTGTCCTAGAGATTCTAGCAAATATATCTTTAGAACCAAATTCTTGAGCAAGTCAGGACCAAGCTGCTTCAGAACTTTTCAATGACATGGACTGGCTACAAGAGCAGATTAACTACTCCTAAGGTAGAGACAGAATGGAAGAATTCTATCCCATGTATTTTTCCATTGTGTGAGGAAATGCAAAGGTCTGAAGATTATGGGGACATTGCTCTGACTTCTCTGAAGACCCAGCTTCTCGTAATATTTAATCTAAGTCCTACAAATCACAAATTAATGCCCTGAACTTGAGTAATTCAGAGATAAAATCCCATTTCTTAAGTCTTTCTTGTATTCCAGAGAGACAGGAGAATTTTCAAAAAGTGATGTGGGCAAGACCTAGAGCAACATTTTGAAATTAACCTTGTTTGGAGCATAAATTTGGGCTAGACAACCTCCACAAGTCCCCTTCAAGCTAAATTTCCCAGATTATCTATCTATCTATCTATCTATCTATCTATCTATCTATCTATCTATCTATCTATCTATCTATCTGTCTATCTATCTCTGCAGGGGGATTCTCCCCAGACAGTTTCCATCTTTCCTGAAACACAGTGTACATACACAGACATTGAACTACATCTTGGCTTTGAACAAAAGTTATTTTGGATGCTTTATAATCCTGTTCATACACCCCAGTATTATCTTCACATAACAGTTCTGCCTTGTGTTCAGCCTACAATGGATGCATCACAGCCCCTACATCCTTTCCTGCATAACTCTCATCGAGTTTTTTCCAACCCAGTAAGTCCCTAGTTGAATATTTTTGTATACCTGAACTAACTTGCATTTATCTTACTGAGTTTTTTGGGTTTTCTTCAGCCTACATCTCCTGTTTGTTGAGATAATTTTGAATTCCAACCTTATCTTTTGATGTACTTACACATCAAAGTCTCCTCAAAGCTTGGTATTTACAGATTAAATAACCAGGAGGTTATTAAACATTTCCTGATCTCTCCCTCTGTTCCACCCACTTCTTACAAGTGAGCCACAGAGGAAACATGAAAGACCAAAGGAAGATATTATTTTGCTATTGGATACTACTTCTGAGCTACATTTTCACTGAGAGAAATAAAACCCTCTGTTATGGCCACTCCTAAATAAAGGCAGTGTGATCTCCCAGAGCACAAAACAGTAGAAATCCTACCAGGATGAAGGGTCATATCCTAAACCAAGCCAGCTAACACACTTGGGACACACATGCCCTACTGAGGGCCAAGGTGCAGGAGCAGGGGGGAGTGAGCCTGGCACTTGCAGCACAGTGCTGAGAGGAGTGCATTGGCATCTTCTGCCGAGCTGCTGCCTTCCTTCAGAGAGCTGTGCTGCTACCTCCTCCCACTGCAGGGTGTCTCAGCAGTCTCTGTGTCTCAGGCCATGCCTTATTGGCCAAATGCTTTTATTTCACCCATGCAGAAGAGCATCTGCACAGCTGTTTCCTATTAACCAACGTGTGGTTCACAGTTGTAGGAGCCATCTGTGCTCAGTACCATTTTGACTGCTGTCATGATGCTTCTAAGAGTAGCCTTTCTCTCCCTTTTTTTCAAATGTCATAGAGCCCCCAAGATTACAGAGCACATTTATTAAGTGAACAGGATTTGTTCCACACTGATGGCACTCTCTGGGAACATAGCTCTGAAGCTAAATGCTTTTGCCATGCACAGATATCAAGCCCCATAAGGCTACACCAGCCAGACATGGGAGTGCCAGCAGTCTGTTAAATGGGGGGTGTAGGGAAGCTCATATGATTATCCCCAATTAGCTGGAAA